>NC_052067.1:20954297-22154297 GCF_015852505.1 Tachyglossus aculeatus
AACCTCTCATCTCCCCACCCTATGGTATGGTAATAATAATAATAATAATGATGTTATTTGTTAAGTACTTACTACATGTCAAGCACTGTTCTAAGCGCTGGGGTAGATACATGGTAATCAGGTTGTCCCACGTGGGGCTCACGGTATTCATCCCCATTTTACAGATGAGGTTACTGAGGCAAAGAGAAGTGAAGTGACTTTCCTAAGGTCACTCAGCTGACAAGTGGTGGAGCTGGGATTAGAACCCACGCCCTCTGACTCCCAAGCCCAGGCTCTTTCCACTGAGCCATGCGCACAGGCCTGGGAGTCAGAAGGTCATGGGTTCTAATCCCAGCTCTGCCACTGGTCTGCTGTGTGACCTTAGGCAAGTCACTTCACTTCTCTGTACCTCAGTTACTTCATCTGTAAAATGGGCATTGAGACTGTGAGCCCTGTGCGAGTCAGGGATGGTAACGAATCCAATTTGCTTGTATCTACCTCAGTGCTTAGTACATTGCCTGGCACATAATAATAATTTTGGTATTTGTTAAACATAGTGCTTAACAAATATCATTATTATTATTATTCCACATTGCTTATGCCCTTGGGTCCATACTCCTTAAGCACTTTAACACTCACCCCCCCCCCCCCACATAACCTTATACTCTGCTGCCTCCCTTTTCTGTCATTTATTTTAATGTCTGTCTCCCCCACTAGATTGTAAACTCCTTCTGGGCAGGGATCATGTCTATGCAGTTCTATTGTATTGTACTCTCCCAAGCATTTCTGCCTATTGCTAGGAGTCAGTAAATACCATTGATCTATTGATTGATTGATTTGGACAGCTAACCTTGAGACAAATAAAATCCAAGTGGGAGATGGAGTACAATCAGGAAACACTGAGGAAATGAGAATAAGATCCCAGACTTTAGTTAATGCTCTTTCTGCTGCTACTACTGAAGAATTCCCCTAATCATTTTTATACATTCCCACTGAGGCTGACTGTTACAACAAATATTTATGGTAGCCCATTAAAGGAACTCCATCTTCACTAAATAGGTGCTGCTTAAAATGAGTCTATTTTTAGGTAGGAGCCAGCCTGGTTGGTTGCCCCAGGGTGGAGGGTAAAACAGTGATTTATTCTGAATACTACCTCTGTATGGCTGTGCCTGTTAAAAAAAAAAAAAAAACCCAGCATCATCATCATCAATCGTATTTATTGATCGCTTACTGTGTGCAGAGCACTGTACTAAGCGCTTGGGAAGTACAAGTTGGCAACATATAGAGATAGTCCCTACCCAATAGTGGGCTCACAGTCTAAAAGGGGGGAGACAGAGCACAAAACCAAACATACTAACAAAGTAAAATAAACAGCAATGCAGCCTAATAGATACAGCATGGACCTGGTTATCAAAAGGACCTGGGTTCTAATCCTGATTCAGCCATTCGTCTGCTGTGTGACCTTGAGCAAGTCATTTTACTTCTGTTTGTCTCAGTTAATTTACCTGTAAAATGGGGATTAAGACTGTGAGCCCCACGTGAGGACATGGACTGTGTCCAACTTGATTAATTTGTATCTACCCCACTGCTTAGTACAATGCCTGATGCATAGTAAGCTCTTAACAAAAACCATCATTATTATAATTTAATCCCCATTTTACAGATGAGGGAATGGAGACATAGAGTGACTTGCCCAAGGTCGCACCGCAGGCATGTGGCAGAGCTGGGATTAGAACCCAGGTCCTCTGACTCTCAGGCCCGTGCTCTTTCCAGTAGGCCACAATGCTCCTCCCAGAGGAGGAAAAAACATAAACCAGCGAAGCCGGGAGAAGAGTTGGTTAGGCTGCTTGTTTATCCGTCTTTATCCATTCCTCTCCCCAGAGCTACTTTATCTTCCTTCAGAACTGCTAAGGAGAGGGAAGCGGGGGTGACGAGGCACCAGATGGGGAATAGCAAAGCCAGTCAGGTTTACCATGAGTGCTTCCTTATGCTGGAGCTGGAGCCTAAGACGCGCCAATAGAGAGCTGGAGATATGGCTGCTAGCCAGGCCTGAGCTTTTTAAAGGTGAATTGGAAAGGGGCTAAGTTCTCAACTGAGAGTGTGTTGGTAAGCTGCTATGCCTCTGAGGCTTGCAGAGAGAGGGGCTGTAACCCAGTCACGGCAAGCAGTTATATGATGTTGTTTGTGGCCCAGATTTAGAAGTGCTGTTGGCTTCAAAAGCATTTTCTTTGCATCAGCCAGGCAGGGCTTCCAGCAGGAAATGCTCTGAGTTCTAGTCTGCTTTGAGAGGGGGACAAAAGAGTGACACACTTCAAAATGACAGGATTTTCTGGCCATCCAGAAGGACTCGATGGATCAGCGTGGCTCAGTGGCAAGAGCACGGGCTTGGGAGTCAGAGGTCATGGGTTCAAATTCCCGCTCCGCCAATTGTCAGCTGTGTGACTTTGGGCAAGTTACTTAACTTCTCTGTGCCTCAGTTACCTCATCTGTATAATGGAGATTAAGACTGTGAGCCCCACTTGGGACAACCTGATCACCTTGTATCCTCCCCAGCACTTAGAACAGTGCTCTGCACATACTAAGCACTCAACAAATGCAATTATTATTATCCATGTTGTTTTAGTTTCCAGAGAAATGGTCAGTGGGAGACAACAATGCTTGATGTGATGGCTTGAGGTTTCTGAGAGTCAATAAATCCTGAGTCCTATCCTCTTCTCTGGCATGGATATCTTCCTAGGATGGAACTCGGGTAAGGGACAGGACAAGGCCATGGGTGAGCCCCACAAAATGGTGTCTCTGGAACACATTTGGAAGAGCCTTTCAAAGGCCAGAGCAACTCATCCCATCAGCCCCACTCATCACTTTGTGGAAATCAGTTGATCTGTTCCACTCATTTACGCTCTCCTTTCTTCTCCTCCCTTTCTCTCCCCCATAATTTGTCAGGTCATTTGCCAGTAATGAAGTAGCTAAAGACAGGGTGCTTAGTAAAGCCATCGTTATTGAGGTGTGGGCCCCCATACCACACAGAAGCAGCGTGGCTCATAGAAGCAGCATGGCTCAATGGAAAGAGCACGTGCTTTGGAGTCGGAGGTCATGGGTTCAAATCCCGGCTCCACCAACTGTCAGCAGTGTGACTTCGGGCAAATCACTTAACTTCTCTGGGCCTCAGTTACCTCATCTGTAAAATGGGGATTAAGACTGTGAGCCAGAGCTTTGCACATAGTAAGAGCTTAATAAATGTCATTATTATTAGAGAAGCAGCATGGCTCAATGGAAAAGAGCATGGGCTTTGGAGTCAGAGGTCAAGGGTTCAAATCCCTGCTCCGCCAATTTTCAGCTGTGTGACTTTGGGCAAGTCACTTAACTTCTCTGTGCCTCAGTTCCCTCATCTGTAAAATGGGGATGAAGACTGTGAGCCCCCAGTGGGACAACCTGATCACCTTGTAACCTCCCCAGCGCTTAGAACAGTGCTTTGCACATAGATTTCTCCATCCCCCGGCCGACGTTCCCCAACCTCGTGCAGGGGAGAGCTTCCCAGGATACCCACCGCCTTCTGCCAGCCCATGATGCCACCTTCTCCCTGCCCTTCCTGGCCTGACCCGAGACTCTGTCACCAGGCAAGCCAGGCCCTCCATGAGTGCAGGACACGGAAATGTCTCTTGGGAGGCCAGACATAAAGCTGCAATTTTCCCTCATATTTCCCTATGGGGCTCGGCCAGATTTACTTCTATCTACTCCAGCACTTAGAACAGTGCTTGACACATAGTAAGAGCTTAAAAATACCATAAGAAAAAAAGGAGAGTGAGATTTGCTAGTTACTTCAGCAAGCACTAGATATGGCCAGTAATCTCCTCAGAATGAAACTCTGTATGCTGTGTGGTATGCAGCACTCTGCTCACTCCCAGATATCCCCTAGTTTGTTAGCCATTCTGGAAATTTGGGCCTTTGGGAGGCTTTGGGCTATTATGGGTAACACTTTGATCTGATTATTAGTACATTTCTGCCCATGTGAGTGTAACATTCAAACTCTGCCCCTCAAGACTCTGGACTCAGAAGGGTAAAGAAGTTATTTCAATCAGAAAGTCCAGTTGGATGGGGAGGTCTAGTGGACTGTCGAGATACAAATGAGGTTTGGCTTTTGGTCCAGGTTAGGAAGGAAGCCTGGAATCTCTGTGTTCCCCCTGGATGTGGGAAAGAACCCCCCACTTCCTGCACTCTCTTGCTTGAGTACCTTACTGTTTGTAAAGTGCTTTTCAATTGCTCTCTAGGGCTGAGATTTGGGATGGATTAAAAAAAACAGAATCTATTTTATTTGGAGAATTTTAGGGATGGTAATGTAGGGTCCAAACCTGTAGCCAGGGTGATGTGTGAATTGCCATCAGCTGTGGGGAAGCCTCAGTAGCAATGGGACTGGCTTCCTGCCCGAATCCACAGGTCTCCCTGTGCATCCTCGCTCAGCCTTGTCTACTTTACGGCTCCTGCCCCTCCCAGCCCTTCCCCTCAGTTGATTTGGACTGATTCCGGGGCTGAGGACATTTTTGGAGAAAGCCCATCCGAGGCTGAAAGTCCTGAAAGTCCCACTAAGAGCCTGCTCACTGGATTGGTGCAAGAGTGGGAAAGATTTTGACTTTTGCAGGTGGCCATGGAAGAGGCATGTTTGCTCACTGGAAGCAAAAGCCCTCAGAAGGAAAACAGCAACAGCCCACAAGTAAACAGCTTCTGCCCAGCCCCAGTCCTTTTCTACCTAGAAGGAGTCCAGACTCTCCTGTTGGCTTCCTCAGGTTGGAACCCTGATTCCTGGATGTTCAATACCCACCTTTCCTCTCTACCCCTCCACCCCCACCCCACAAACCTTGTGCCTGCCTTTTCTCCTCACTGCTCCCTTCAGCGAGGACAAAGCATAGTCACACACACACAGCCAACCTCGATTTAGGCCTTTCTCCTTCAATTACACAAATCCAGAGCTGGACAGGAGCTTCAGAGGTCATTCAGTTCATTCCCTTGCCTTCAGGCAGCATTTACCTCCAAATAGACTGTGAGCCCCACATGGGACATGGACTGAGTCCAACCCTTTTAGCTTGTATTTGCCCCAGTGCTTAGTACAATGCCTGGCACACAATAAGGGCTTACCAAATAGCATTTAAAAAAAAATCCAAACCCTTCTTCTAATGGGCAGAAAATTGTTTTGTTGATGGTTTGTTCTATTTTCCAGTGGTAGATATTAAACTATAGACCCCCATTTGAAAAAGAAGCCAATTCTTCATGAATTTTCAAAGATAAGCTCCTTTGAACTTCCTTAGATTGCTAATTCCCTAAAAACCCCTAGAAGGAAGTAAACAGGATCTATAAATTTAAACTTATCTGTCATATTCTACTTGGCTGTTCATCCTCTTGTGCCCACTCTTGTACTGCTAGTTCTAGTTTTGAGAGTACAGTTGACAGCTTTATCTTGCAGTTTTTGGTTAAAAAAAATTAGAAACCTCTCCCTTTTAATACCATGTTATTAAGCTGCCCCCTTTAACCTAATAAAAGAAAGCATTTTTCTTTATCCTTCCTTTGCGCTGGATATATGTGAAGAATGTTTTTCTATTTTCCTTATGTCCTCATATCTCATGCACATAGCCTCTCTTGTTCTCTCTCTCTTTTGTTTTAATGGTATTTGTTAAGTGCTTATTGTGTGCCATTCACTGCCGTGATAGATACAAGTGAATCAATTTGGACACAGTCCATGTTCCACATGGGGCTCCCAATCTTAATCCCCATTTTATAGATGAGGTAACTGAGGCATAGAGAAGTTAAGTGACTTGTCCTAGGTCATCCATCAGACAAGTGGTAGAGCTGGAATTAGAACCCAGGCCCTTCTGACTCCTATGCCCATGCTTTATCCACACTGCTTTTCTCTCTCTCTCTCTCTCTCTCTCTCTGCCTCTCTCTGTCTCTGTCTCTACCTCCACACCCCACCCCCTGCCACCACATGCTTTTCCTAAGGTGATCCTCAGGCAGAGTTTAGGTTTAGAGGCCCTTCAGCAAATCAGCACTGAGTTTTTTTTCTGCACTTCTCTCAAGGAACAGGAATTGCTGTCACCTATGGCAGAAGGATTCAGGTAGGTGGAAGGTTTCTCTACCTTTCCTTTGTCTTCCAATAATAAGAGGCAGTACCTTGTCGACTAAAGAGAGTGAGACAGTCTTGTGGGAGCTGGTCATGCTACACAGTCAGCCAGACAGATAGCCAGAGGGCTAGTCAATCAACAAGCCAGGGAAGTAGTCAGCCAGCCAGCCAGTGGGCCAGTCAACCAGCTAGTCAGTGGGCCAGTCAATCACATTTATTGAGTATTTACTGTGTATAGAACTGTACTAAGTTCTTGGGAAAGTACAATATGACAAGAATTGGTAGACACAGTCCCTGCCCACAAGGAGTTACAATCTAGAGGGGATTGTCAACCAGTCAGCCAAAGGGACAACCTATCAGCCAGACAGCCAGATAGTAGGCGAACTGACCAACCAGCCAGCAGGCCAGCCAACTGGGCAGCCAGAGGGCCAATTAACCAGGTAACCAGAGGGCCAGACAATCAGCCAGCCAGAGGACAAGCCAACTAGCCAGAGGATCAGCCAGTTAACCAACCACCGACTATTTGTTGAATGTGTCCACAGACTGCACAATACTACTAGAAGAAAGCTGGTCCAACTTGATTGCACTTTTTCCAACACACCTGGTTTGTGCTGAGCCAAGGAAAGGTTCCACCCCGCTACACACACTAAGCCCACACTCTCCAGTTTTGAGCCCCTGTACTCAGGGCTTTCCTCCTTCCACTATCCTGAAGCCTTCAAGCCCACCTCCCCTGGATTAATACCCAACATGCTCTCTGACACTTGTAGTGCAGTTATGCCTCCTTATAGGACAAAAAAATATAATATTTCCAGCCCAGAGTGGAATTCAAGCACTGGATTTGTGGGGCAGAGAGGAGGGGTGCCATGTCTTGGAGTTTTAGATTTCACCATGTCTTGGAGTTTTAGATTTCAAGGTGTGCATGGGAATACATGAAGATATCTGTTAGGGTAAGAAAGCCACACTGGCTTCTGGGATTGATGCTGTAGTATGCAAGGGCCGGTCATATAGTGTCTGGATGAAATTTGCTTCTTCTATGAATCACCCATTTGAATATTCATTCCCCAAAGGCTACAAAATTTATGAGAGCATTAAGTCTTGAGGGACGGGAGGGGGAGCCATACAAAGTCTCCCTTTCCAGGACAAAGTCACTAAAATTCTTGGTCAACAGAGGCAGCACAGTGTGGGGTTTCCTCATGAGACAACTTCCACCAGCTTTGGGCTACCTGTGGTCAGGCAACTGAATAGTCCTCTCATGACAAGGTCAGGATGTGGTTCTTGGGTCACACATTCAACGATTTTTCTGTGTAATTCCAAAATGCATTTTTTCATCCAGTTGCAATGCTATTCTCCTTCTACAGTTTTGCCCTGATGTGTTGCTTACATGTATGATTTGCTGGGATCCCTAAAGACTACAAACTCTTTGTGGTCAGGATTGGGTATACCAACTCTTTTGTACTGTATGTTCCCAACTTAGTACAGTGCTCTGCACACAGCAAGCATTCAATAAATACCTTGATTGATTGGTAACTGGAGCTTGCTCTACTCACTATCAATGCTTATAATAATGATTCTTGAAAGTTGGGATTTATTTTTCTCAGACATTTTGTGGCCCTGCTCACTTAAGATGATTTTCCCAACAGGACAGTTTCATCCTGCCAGGGCTGTCCTCTTGGATTGGTTCAAATCAAGTGGCAGGGACTTCCACTCTTCATTCACATTTCCTCTACTCCTTTTGTAAACCTGTGGTGGGCAGAGAGAGTTTTTGGATGGGGTTGGAGAAGTTTGCCCATTGTTCCACTCACTCTTTTTTAAAAATGGCATTTGTTTAATAATAATAATGGTAATAATAATTATAGTACTTTTTAAGCACTTACTACCAGTAGATACAAGGTAATCAGGTTGAACAAAGTCCATGCCCCACATGGGGCTCATAGTCTTAATCCCCATTTTACAGATGAGGAAACTGAGACACAGAGAGGTTAGGTGACTTACCCAAGGTCACACAGCAGACAAGTGGAGGAACTGGGATTAGAATCCAAATCCTTCTGTCTCACAGGCCTGTGCTCTGTCCACTAGGCTATGCAGCTTCTCTGTTAGATGCTTACTATGTACCATCATCATCATCATCAATCATATTTATTGAGCGCTTACTGTGTGCAGAGCACTGTACTAAGCGCTTGGGAAGTACAAGTTGGCAACATATAGAGACAGTCCCAACCCAACAGTGGGCTCACAGTCTAAAAGTGGGCTCAAACACTGTACTGAGTGCTGGGGTAGATACAAGCTAATTAGGTTGGAAACAGTCCATGTCCCACATGGGACTCACAGTGTAATCTCATTTTACAGATCAATCAATCATATTTGTTGAGTACTAAGTGGTTGGGAGAGTACAATACAACAGTATTAGCAGAAATGTTCCCTGCCCATAGTGAGCTTACAGTCTAGAAGGGGAGACAGACATTAACATGAATAAATTAGTAATTTATAATAGATAATTTAAAGACATGTACATAAGTGCTCCCCTCTCAGGATCACACCTGGAGAGTTTGCAATACTCTACCAGTTGCCCCCCTGGAAGGGAGAGTCAAGCAGAGGCATACCCATTCCATTCTTAGCTTGGGCAGTGGCTAGCAAGTTGAAGGCAGTCTGTTACAAGTCAAAATTCACCTATGCTGGGCAGCAGCAGCAAAGGAGAGAGTTGAGGGCAGAAACCTACATTTACTGCCTGGAAGCAGGTAATGGTAAAGCACTTTCATATTTTTACCAAGAAAAAATCTATGGATACAGTACCAGAATGATTGCAGATGGAGAGTGGGGCATTCTGGGAGAGATGTGTCCACGGAGTCACTAGGGGTCGGAGATGACTTGACAGCATAAGACAAGGCGTAAGTGCTGTGGGGCTGGAGGTGGGGTGAATATAAAATGTCCAAAGGTCACAGGTTGAAGTGCATAGACGTCACAGAGGGAGAGTGAACTAGGGAAAAGTGCTTAATTGGGGCAGGCCTCTTGGAGAAGATATGACCTTAGTAACTCTTTGAAGGTGAAGAGAGTGGTGGTCTGGCTCATATGGAAGGGGAGGGAGTTCCAGACTAGGGGGAGGATGTAGGAAAGGGGTTGGCACCGAGATAGATGCAATCAGGGCATGGTGAATAAACTGGCACTAGAGGAGTGGAGTGTGCAGGCTGGGCTGTAGTAGATTAATGAGGTGAGGTACGATGGGGCAAGCTGATTGAGTGCTTTAAAGAGGAGGGAACTTAGGCACAGAGAAGTAAAATGACTTCCTCCAAGGTCACACAGCAGGCAAGTGACAGAGCTGGGATTGGAACCCAGGTCCTCTGACTCCCAGCCCCCTGCTCTTTCCACTAGACCACACCGCTTCTATTCTTGTTCTGAAATATCAAGTGGGTCATTCCCTGTTCCTGGGACATAGAACAGGGCAGCAGGTGGGTACCAAGGACTGTTGTGCAAATTGCATATTGCTCAACTCCCTTCATGCTCTGTTCAGTACATTAAAACTCATGCTGCACGATAATGTCTCATTTTATAATCGGGCTTGGATGAATAACCTCCTGGTTGGTTGCATCGAGTAGACCTATAATTTGTCGTCCTCATTAGTAGAAATGACTCAGTCAAAGCAGAAAGCTCCCAATTAAGTCTTTATTTCCCTACCCCTTCAACCTCCCCACCAATCTCCCTATTTGCAACTTTCTGTGCATTGAGCCAAGGTAATGTACCTATAGGAAGTATGGAGAGTTAGGACTCAAACTTGGTTATCAGAGGTTGCATCCCAGTACATAAGGGCTTTGAGGGCCCCTTGGGATGTCAACTTGTCCATCATCCTGTCTCTTCTCAGCTCTGCTGATGGTCTGCCTGGTGCCAGACCAAGCTGTCCTGTGGCCTGGCCCTCATTGTTTTTCTGTCCTTCAAAGGGGGATTCAAATTCACCCACCTGCCTTTCCTCTCAGGGAGACTATGTTCCATTTCTATAGAGAAGCAGCATGCTCTTGTGGAAAGAGCACAGGCCTGGGAGTCAGAGGACCTGGGTTCTAATCCCGGCTCTGCCAATTGCTTGCTGTGCGATCTTGGGGATTTCTCTGTCATCCCAGCTGCCATAATCTCCATTATACTGTAAGATCCTTGAGGGAAGGGAAAGTGCTCCCAGCTTCTGTCGTACTCTCCCTAGTGCTTAATACCAATGAGAGGCTCAGCACAAGCCAGAGGTGCTCTAATAATAATGATGTTTTTTGTTGAGCTCTTACTATGTGCCATCCACTGTACTGAGTTCTAGGGTAGATACAATGTCATCACATGCCACATGGAGCTCATAGTCTAAGTAGGAGGGAGAACAGGTATTGAATTTTACAGTTGAAGTAACTGAGGGACAGAGAGGTTGTGACTTGTCCAAAGTCACACATAGCAGACAAGTGGTGGAGCCAAGATTAGAACCCAGGTCCTCTGATTCCCAGGCCTGTGCTCTATCCACTAGGAATGCCGCTTCAATAAATACCATTGGTTGACTGACTGAGTGAGAATTTCTTCCTCTCAATCAGGAGAGTTCAACAGGGAGCGAGAACCAGCAAGAAAATAATTAAGGAAAAGTTATTTTACAATTGAGGAAGCCACTTTCAGCTAAGCCCAGATAAGAACCCTCCAAGCTGTTTTATTGCTGCTCACCTTTCTGGGGGCAAACTTGGGGCTTCATAACTATGAGTGGAAGCCCAGTATGGAAGAATTCACAACCTCTTGGTGCTTGGTCCTTCATGAGCGTATCCAAGGGGTTGCTGGGAAAAGAGGCAACTTTCGCTGAGGCCCGGAGAGCCTGGCCACTGATGTAGGAGTTAATTTGTCATTGGGAATGTCAGTGCCACTCGCCTGGCATGTGGGAGAGAAGTGAAGGTTTTAGTGTCCAGAGTAAAGTATTCCAGGTTGGATGGATGGGCATATGTGGTGACTTCTGGATGGAATCCAGCTGCCCTCCCTCTGGTGCTGTCCTATCTCAGTCTGCCAGGAGGAACAGCATGGCCTAGTTAGACAGAACACAGGCCTGGAGTCAGAGGACCTAGGTTCTGATCCCAGCTCTGCCACTTGCTTGTTGTGTGACCTTAGGCAAGTCACTTCACTTCTCTCTACCTCAGTTCTCTCATCTGTATAATGGGGAGTAAATTCCTGTTCCCCCTCCCCTTCAGTCTGTGAGCCCCACGGCAAGCAGGGACTTTGTCTGACCTGATTATGTTTTATTTACCCCAGAGCTTAGTACAGTGCTTGGCACGTAGCGCTTAACAAGTCCCACAGTGACTACCTATTATTATGAAGTTGCGGCTTTCAGAATGGTAGTCAGGAAGCCCTCGAACACTCCAAGTCACTGTCGCTGTGCAGGATGCAGGCTACTCAACAGAGAGCTGTGGGCGAGTCAGCTCTGCTTTCACAGAGTGCCATTCGATCCAGATTATGTCTGTAGCCAGCCTGGTGTGCTTTGAGTGGCTGGGTGGGTGGGAGTAGAATTGAATGACAGGAATTGAACCATTTGGTTATGAAATATACTTATATACTCCATATGTCCCTGCCCCCAGGCGGGGGTGTGCACCAATAGATACATACATTATTTATGAATTAATGAAAACAAAACTGCCAGCACAGAGCTGAGAGAAGCTTCAGACAATTTCATACCCTCAAAATTCAGAGTATCAGGGCAGGCATATGAAAAGCCCCAAATACAAGGTTCAAGTTCTGCCCCAACCCACTCCATAATTAGAAGAGCTCTTTCCTCAGGTTTAAGGAATGAGTTGCAAGCTCACAGAAACATTTATTGGAACATGTGGCGGCTTTTTATTGAATATACAGTTCCGGGCACCGGGCTCCAGGCAGAGCCTACTCCCAAGGCAGCTCCTGCCCTCTGGGCCAAAGCATTTGTTCTAAGGCTGCAGGAAATTATCTCACCGCTCCGGTGAAAATGCCGGGCTCCATGGCCCACAGAATAGCTCACTTTCAGGCATATATGAATGGGGAAGAATGGGGGATGAGCTTTTCCTCTCTTCAAGCTCCAAAGGACTGTGGAAAAAGCTAGTGGAAAAGTTAGTGGAAAAAATACAGGACTGAGGTTAGGAGACCTGGGTTCTAGTCCTGGCTCAGGCTCTTGCCCACTGTGTGACTTCAAACACGTCTCTTACTGTTTCTGGGCCTCGGTTTCTTTATTTATGAAATGGGGTTAGATTGCGAGCTCCAGGAGGGATAGGGTCTGTGTCCGATCAGATTTTCTCATATCTACCCCAGCGCTTGGCACATAGTAAGCACTTAATAAGTACCACTGCTGCTTTTTCACTTTGTACCATTATGCTCTGCCTGGAGGAGAGAAGCATGTCAGGAAGAGGAGCCTAGAAAGCAGAGACCTGTGGGAACTTTCCCAGGGGCGGTTTGTCTTCCTCCCTAAGCCTTTCCCCAGGGTTGTGGTCACAGTAGAGGCTAAGCAGCGGGTCAAAAACCGGGGTCCCAGGGAAAATGCTTCCAACTCTGTGCCTGACTCTCTGGTGAACCCCTGAGAGGGAGAAGGCGAAGCGACACAGTGGGAGCAGGGCAGCAGCAATCAATCAATAAATCAATCGTATTTATTGAGCACTTACTGTGTGCAGAGCACTGTACTAAGTGCTTGGGAAGTACAAGTTGGCAACATATAGAGACGGTCCCTACCCAACAGTGGGCTCACAGTCTAGCAGCAGCGACTGCAGTGGATGGTGCCCAATCCTTTTTTTTTAAATAATATTTGTTAAGCATTTATTCTGTGCCAGACACTGTACTAAGTGCTAGGGTAGATGCAAGCCTATCAGTTGGACACAGTCCCTGTCCCACATGGGCTCACAGTCTTATTCCCCTTTTAATAATAATAATGATGATGGCATTTTTTAAGCACTTACTATGTGCCAAGCACTGTTCTAAGCACTGGGGGGATACAAGGTAATCAGGTTGTCCCACATGGGGCTCACAGTCTTAATCCCCATTTTCCAGGTGAGGGAACTGAGGCACAGAGAAGTTAAGTGATTTGCCCAAAGTCACACAGCTGACAAGTGGCGACGCTGGGATTAGAACCGTAACTGAGGCAAAATCAATCAAATAATCATTAGTATTTATTGAGTGCTTAATGTGTATACAGCGCTATACTAAACACTTGGGGGAGTACACTATAACAATATAACAGAGTTGGTAGACACATTCCCTGCCCACAATGAGCTTACAGTCTAGAGGCACAGAGAAGTGAAGTGACTTGGCCAAAGTCACACAGCAGACAAATGGCGGAGCTGGGATTAGAACCAAGGTCCTTCTGACTCCCAGGCCTATCCACTAGACCACGCTGGTTCTCGATCGGATTATCCCGTCTTTAACCGGGTGCTCAGCACAGTACTTTAGCACATAGGAAACACTTAACAAACACCAACACCAGAGTTGGGGGATCTGGGAAGCAGTGCTCCCTCGTAGGCTGTGTCCACTCTGGGGGGGTTTCCAAGGGATTTCAAAGGGCCAAGAGACCCTAAGTGCCCTTCCCCTTGCCCTCACCCCTCTGCTCTTGGGATGCAGGGGCTTCGAGACTGTGAAGCGTGTGATTGTAGCCTTTTTACATGATTGCAATAATGTCAGCCAGGCTCTCCAAGTTCCCTTTTTTTTCCTAATGGTATTTGTTAAGCATTTACTATGTGCCAGGCATTGTACAAAGTGCTGGGGAACATACAAGCTAATCAGGTTGGACACAGTTCGTGTCCCATATGGGGTCCACGGTCTAAATCTCCATTTTACAGATGAGATAACTGAGGCACAGAAAAGGTTTTTTATGATATTTGTTAAGCATTTACTATGTGCCAGGCACCAAACTAAGTGCTGGAGAAGTTACAAGCTAATCAAGTTGGACACAGTCCATGTCCCATTTGGGGCTCATTTTACAAATGAGGCAGGTGAGGCATGGAGAAGTGAAGTGACTTGCCCAAGGTTACGCAGCAGACAAGTGACAGAGCTGGGATTAGAATCTAGGTCCTTCTGGCTCCCAGACCTGTGTTCTTTCCTCTAGGCCATGCTGCTTATTCTGAATACCCCTTTGTTAGACCTCAGGTCATCTGACCACAATATTGATTGATTGAGCCATTTGCCCAATCATTTCCATTAAACTTTTAGTGCTTAGGCTGTTATACTCCTTTTATTTCCCATTACACAGCGAGGCAGCCGGTTTGATAAACTCACTTAGAGCAAAATTGAAAATCTACTCTTTCCATCTTGGCCTTCCAGTCCAGCCTTGTTTTAAGGATCCCAGGGGCAAATTTTCAGAGCATTTTATGGCTCCAACCCTCCACCCCACACTTGGCAAGTGTCTCCCTGGTGTAACTTAATCTCAACCAGTCCTCCACGATGCTTTCAGAGCCTGATGGATAAATTTGAGCTGCACTATATATGCTCAGGGAGAAGGCAGTTCTGGCTTTGGCTGGCTAAGCAAATTTGGAGGTAAAACCATTTGGAATGGGCCGCCTCAGGAGGCCTGCTCAAAGTGCCAGCTCTTGCTGGCCTCTCCTCACATCACCTTGATTAGGGTGACTGTAGTGTTACTGCCTAACCCCATTTTGCATATGGAGAAGTGTATGTCCAAGGGGCTTCCTTTCAGAAGGGTGAGCGATACTGATCTTCTCCACCTAAGTCTCTAGCAGCATGGCCTAGTGGAAGGAGCATGGGCCTGGAGTCAGAAGATCTGGGTTCTAATCCCAGATCTGCCAGGTGTGTGCTTTTTGACCTTGGGCAAGTCACTTAACTTCTCTGTGCCTGTTACCTCATCTGTAAAATGGGAATTAAGATTGTGAACCCTATGTGGAACAGGGACTGTGTTCAACCCAATTACCTTGTATCTGCTTCAGTGCCTGGCACATAGTGTTTAACAAATGCCACAACTTTATTATTGTTGTTATTAGTAGTATTCTAAAAACAGTAGAGTTGCATAGTGCATTGCCTCAATCCTTTTTTTCTCCTGGCACTTTCCCATGGGTCTGACAGCTGTCCCTCTTCTCCGACTTCTCTCCCACTTCTGGTCCTCCACTCTCTGCCACTCTCCACCATTAGCCTGCAATTGGAGCCGTTAAGCTTAGCTGGATGTAGTCAAATAGGGATTTTTTTGAAGATAGTTGGGCTGGGCAATAAGACCTGCTCATTGTTATTGTTGTTGTCAGCCAGCCAGTCAGTAAAAGAGACAGACACACAGAACTCCAGGCTCTCTCTCACCTGCTTTCTGGGCTCATCCCCCAAACTCCTCCAAAGCCCATCCTGCTCCTCCAGTGCCTCACTTCTGCTTACTTCGTATCCGATTGTGCTTAGGGCAGATGGGCTGGACCCAAAACACATTTCTCATGCATTTGTCATCCTGGCCGAACAGCGTCTCAGGGAGCGACCTCCTTTCTTAGGCCAGGCCACCACCTTCGGCAAATGAGCAGCAGATGGGCAACTTAGTTCCAGCCCGTGGTCTGATGCTTTTACCATCTCTCCTTGAAATTTACAATGTGGAAGGGTGGTTTAGCCAAGAATAACATGGAGGAAACTCCTTTAATGCGTTTAACACTGCTGATGTGGACAGCAAAACCTAAATTCCCCAAATCCAGCTGGAAAAGTGACCCTTGGAGAAATTGTTTTGGAGACAGGAGGCCTGGTTTGGGGTCTATGGTAGGAGCCAAGTCAGCTCCAAAGACTCCAGTGCGAAACTAGATCATACTGACACAGTCAAAATGATTCTGGAGACTGTCTACTGAGACGGCTCCCTCGGATGCCCTAAAAGCATTTTGATCCCTGTCTGTACTCAATAGTCTATCTTAAACAGCTCTGGGCCTGCACTGTGTAATGTTCCTCTAAGTCCTTGGCATAATAAAGCCCAGCTGGATAACAGACTGTTAACAGGGTTACACACAGAGGGTGATGAAATATAGACTTGAGCCTGCCCTTTTGAATGTTTCTCATTTGTTAGTATTAGCCTGTCATGTGATTTTTTTGTTATTAAAAACATTTAATCCAGTTTGCCCAAAAGGAACAGAAATTTGACCAGAATGAACAAAAAAAACCCAACCTTCCATCCACTCCTTAATCATTTGCTCAACTCCAGGATGGGCCCTAGCTGAATCACAGCACCAGACAATAGTACCCTTTCCCTTCCTTTTCTGTTGTCCCCTGGAAGGGGAAGAACTGGACCGTGAAGTTCCAGACATGGTTTGGATATACTGGCACCATGACAAAATGGTAGCTGCAACTGTAGAATTAGTGGCAACTAACTCCCAATCCCTAACGACCACGCCCCGACACTCCTTTCTCACCTTCTGCTTCCTGGATCATTACAGTGAGGTGGTGGGAACTAGAAGCTCAGCATGACCTAGTGGCAAGAATACAGATTTGGGAGTCAGAGGATGTGGGTTCTAATCCCGACTCCGCCATTTGTCTGCTGTGTAAATTTAGGCAAGTCACTTCACTTCTCTGGGCCTCAGTTACCTCATCTGGGAAATGGGGATTAAGACTGTAAACCCCATGTGAGACAGGGACTCTGTCCAACCTGATTAGCTTGTATCTATCCCAGCACTTTGTACAGTGCCTGGTGCTCAGGAAGCGCTTAACAAATACCACAAAAAAATCCCCTCTTCCCTGACCTCAAATGCTTCTTTTGTTGTAGGTGGGAAGGAAATTTTTTTTTCTTATTTTAAGGGATATTCCTTCTCTCAACCTTTGTTTTTTAAGGGTTCAAGAAATCTATAGAGAATTACTAATTTATCCTCTTTATATCTGTGGAAGTACAGGTTTGCTGGATGGGCCTACTCTGAGAGATTCTTAACAGCTCAGTGGCTAATGTTACCATTACGGTAGAACAAAGCTTTCTGGGAAAAGTCTTCCTGCACATTCAAGTAGTGTCCAGGTGGTAGGCAAGTCCTTGACTGAATTTTCCCAGCATCCAAGTGCAATCCCCCAAATCTCTGTAATCCCCTTTAATACAAGAGAAAAAAAATACCCCCAGCTTTTATATAATACCATCTTAAAACCAATCCTCTATTAACTCATGAAGGGTTCCCTTTGTTTAAGTGTCTTACTGGATAGAGCACAGATCTGGGAGTCAGAAGGACCTGGGTTCTAATCCTGGTTACACCACATATTTGCTGTGTGACCTTGGGCAAGTCACTTCACTTCTCTGTGCTTCAGTTACCTCATTCGGAAATGGGAGTTAAAGACTGTGAGCCCTATGTGGGACAGGGACTATATCCAATGATCTTGTATTTACCCCAGCTTTTAGTACAGTGTCTGGCACATAGTAAGCACTTAACAAATACCTCAATTATGATTATTATTATTTTTCATGGAATCTCTAAACTGGGGTGTCAAGGTGTCCCCATATTTGCGAGATTATCTCTCCCTCCTGGGCCAATAATGGCAGAGCCCTGGCCCAGGTTCTGTTCTGAGAGTGGGGAGGGGAGAAAGGAGGTTGGAGGAAGAGTGAGGGGTTGGGGCAGGGGTAGGAGTGGGACAGTGGAGAATGAGGTGAGTCGTTGGGAGCAGGGAGGTTAATCCTTGGGATTTCTGCCTCATCCAAGTGGCCCATGGTCTGAACATCTTTAAGAAGCCCCACTGAAAGTTAGATTATCCCACCTTCCCTAATGAGTGCAGGGCAGCGGTGGGATGCGAGGGTTTTGGGGTGCTTCTCAGTTGGAAGGCAGAGCAGACGAACACTTCAATAATCCCTGGTGTGACATCCAGCAGTTTTTTGCTTCTCCAACACAACTTTACATTTTTTATTCCTACCATATTAAATGTTATCCCCTTTCCTTTTCAAGTTTAATTTTAAACAAGTTTTTAACTGAGCATTTCCCTGCAGATTGTGTTGTTCCAGGTAGAGAGAGGTTGCTTTTTTTCCTCAGGAACATCACTAGAGTGACCCTGCTGAGCAAGGTCTGCTGTTTTGAATCCTGTCTCTCCGGGTAGACCTCAAGGCTGCCAACATTCCCCTGGTTGTCTGATCCTGAGTGCGACTGACAGGAAGATCACAAAAAGCTGTTCTTTTAACTGAGATGATGAATTTTTTCCTCTAGTGGGATTCACGTCCTGGACCCGAGTCTTGAAAAAACATTTTCCTTGCCAAAAAATGGATTTTCCGAGCTCAGCCATTCTCAGATTCGTTTTAGATTCCTACAGTGGCAGAGAAAGGCAGGGAGAACAGGGCTGCTTCCACAGGACAGCTGAGAAGATGCAAGAGGAGTGACTTTTCCTTTCCCTCACCTGCCCTGTCATCACTTTGAGCCTTTTACCCCCCTCCCTAGGGCTGCCAAAGGGAAGCAACTTTGTTGGCCCAGGGTGAGGAGGGAGGAAAGGAAAGGCAGATCTATGGGTGTCCAAGAAAACAGCCACCAACTAGTGCCCTGATGTACATTTTTTTTAGGCACGACCAGCCAGCGAATGTTCCCTGCTTTCAAGAGGGAAGAGGTGCTAAGCTAATCAGAACCCTAACCTGAAGGACCCTGGGCTCCCAATTCAGCTTCTTGAATTGCACTCAAAGGCAAGTGAAGAACCAGCCCAGAGGCTTGAGCAGAGGGGTATCCGGCTCCCTTCAATTCAAACCTTTCAGCAGCTGAGTCACACCGAGTAAAACTTCTGGATGGTCTTCAAAAGTGGCCCCATTGACAGCGCAGTCCAATAGCGTATTTGGAGGATGTATTCGATTCACGCAAAAGCCAGGCATTGTTTCCTGTGGGATCTCCTCTTGGAAATCTGCTCAAGATTAAAGGTAGGTTTCGAAATGAGAATTTAGAGTTGACACAAATCGAACGATTCTGACTTTGGAAGTCTGGGAATCTGGCTAGGTGGCGAGGGCTCTGGCTGAGGAGGAATCCAGACCTGTTCTGTGATCAATGGCAGAGTCACCATGTGGCCTGGGACCTCAGTGTCCTTATCTGTAAACTGGTGGGATATCTGGCTTCATTTAAGCCATTCTTCTAGCCACCCCAGTAGGCAGGTGATGCATTTCTGGGAGCTAGGTAAAGAGAACCCTGTAGAAGATGCTTTATAAACACAGTTCATGGTTCTTCTAGTTTGGGCAGCAAGAATTCTCCTGGTTTCAAAGGGTTAGTGGAGGAGTGGCAGACTATGAATGTCAACACTCCCTCCCTGGCCCTTGGAGTTCCTGGTGGGCCCTGTTTAGGGGTGCCCAGGATTCTCTGCTCTGCTCAGAAGTGCAGGCTGTTCTGGAGGCCCAAATCCTGAGGTGATTGGGGAGACCCACACTGCCATGCTGCAGCTGGAACACCCAATCCCAGGGTGACCCATAAGCCTAGGCTGGGTCAGCTCCTTTCTCGTGGACCGTGGGGAGCCAGATAGCTCCTTCCCATGAAACGTTTTGAAATCCCACTGTGGAACACACTGTGTACAAATGCAAAGAGTAAGGAGAGGGGAGATGGGGATGATGGGGAGTGGAAGGGAATGGGAAAAATAGAGAGAAGGAGAGAAGACGGTTGAAAAGTGCAGAGACAGAAAGAGTGTGTGTACTCATCATATTGCAGCATTTTTATTCTTTTGATCTAAAATGTTGAGGTGGTTCTTGTTTTTTGTTTTTTTAAGTATTTATTGAGCGCCAGTGCCAGTGCCAGGCACTGTACTAAGCTCTGGGGTAAGTACAAGCTAATCAGGTTGGACAAAGTCCCTGTCCCACATTTTACAGATGAGGTAACTGAGACACAGAGAAGTTGTGATTTGCCCAAGGTCACACAACAGACAATTGGCAGAGCCAACATTAGAACCCAGGTCCTTCTGACACCTGGACCCGTGTTCTATCCACTAGACCACACTGCTTCTCATTTGGCAGTAGTGAGGGGGGAGCCGACTTAACAAATGTATTCCCTGCACCACCTCTGACACACCTCTGTGAGTTTCCTCCTTCAAAGTGCCCACCTAGGCTGCTTCAGGACTGCCTGAGGACATGGCAGGGGATCAATCCTCCTTGGCCTCTCCATTTCCTTCTTGAGCTCTGCAGGGAGGCTTTTGGGCTACAAGACATTGTATCTGACCCGGATCCAGGTCAGGAATAAGGTTTAGCTTCACGTAGACATCCCAGGGCAGGCTCCTCCACATCCCTGGACAACTTAGGCCTTAAAAGCTGGGCCCAGCACCACCTGGGATGTTAGGGCTCTCCAGCTGTTGCCATGGTGATGGCCCAGGATCCTGGATGCATCCCCTTTGCTGTTGTCCAGGGGAACCCGAACAAAAGGACATAACCCTACTGAGTGAGGCCATTTCATGAATACTCACATATGTGGTATTAAGAAGACTTGGCACCTCACAAGAAAACCGGGACCATCTGTCAGCAGATCCAGTGAAAACTGTAGCTCTGGTATGGGTAGACTCATCTTAGCTTTGCCCAGTTTTCCCATCTAATGTTCATCCCCAGGTTTCCTCCACAGCTCCCATTTCTAGAAAGAAGTGACACTGAAGAATCCCAAACTCTAGGAGGCTGCAGCCTCTCTCCCACTCCAGACCCTAGGACCAGGGCCTCAGTGCTGTATATAAGTGAACAGATTGTCTGGCCAGCTCCTATTTCAAATTTCATGAGATGCTTAAAAGGCTCCCTTGAGATTAGTTCCATTTATTTCCATGTGCAATCGCACCACCCTACGTGCCTGGAAGCCAAATGGAGGGGGGGGGGGGGGGGGGGAGGGAGAGAGAGAGAGAGAGAGAGAGAGAGAGAGAGAGCATGTGTGCAAACTAAGAAATCTGAAACCACAATTCTGCTTACTTGCCCTCTTCTGATTTCTGATTTCTCTTAGTGCTTATTCAGCTCAATAATTATAGACAGAGCAGGGATCTAATTGCCCTGGAGCTGGACAGTATGACTATTTCTCAGCCTCAAATGTTTATGGGGCGCAGGGGTTGGAATACAGAATTACTAGTTGGCCTTTTAAAGGAGTTGGTCTGTTTTGTAGCAATGTAAATAAAAAATCATCTCTCAGAAATTCAGCAAGTCGGCTATAGAGGATGGAAGGAGTCACTGTAGAGGTTTTCTTCCCAGTCAGTGTAATAAGAGGGCAGGTGGCATCGGGTGACTGTTTTCAGCACCTAGAACTTAAACTAGATTATTATACTCAGAATGCATAACCAGCAGTTAGAGAAATTATTATGGGTCAGTTGAGTGTTCTTTATATGTTGGGGAGTTAGCTGTTGGACAACAGCTGGGAACAAATATCAGAGTGGAGGTGGGTAGGGCATGTTCTAAGATCATTGTCTTGGGTGGGAAGAGCCAGCCTTCAACCAGTCAATCAGTCGGTCAATTACATTTATTGAGTACTTACTGTGTGCAGAGCACTATACTAAGCATTTAGGAGAGTACAATATAACAATAAACAGACACAGTCCCTGTCTACAATGAGCTTACAGTCTAGAGACAAGCATATTCAATCAACTAAGTATTTGTTTAGCACTTGCTTTGTGCAGAGCACTATATTAAGTACTCGGAAGGGCACAATACAGCTATTAGACACAATCCGTGGCTAAAATGGTACCATCGAATTGCCCTAGCCTTGAAATTCCCAAGGACCACTGCAGATTTCCCCAAAAGCCATACCGGATGGCAAACCTGACAGTGGAAGAGGAAGTTCCACAGGATTGGCTGTGGGCTTGGGCTGTCTGCGGGAAATTCAGGCCTGGTGAAGCCACTTTACATGGCTAGGAGGGTTCTGGGGTGGTAGTACTAAATCCTAGAAGAATAAAGTTTATCCAATATTCAGAAGAATACGGTGCCACCAGGACCTGGGACCATAGGAAGCCAGATCCAACTTGATCAGCATGGGAATCCTGATAGTTCAAAATACCCAGTTGTTTACCCCAGACCCTACTCTGCACAATGGATTTGGTTCAGTATGTAGGTGCAGGGATCTCCTCTTCTTCAGGAGATGACAATACTTTTCTTCTCTGTCCACAATGTGCTGTTGTTGGGAGGGGCTGGTAGGTTGGGAATCACCAGAATGATGGAGTGGTACAAAATGGATAGTAGTAATAATGGTACTGATTAAGTATCCACTGAGAACGTGTGGCAGAAACCTAAGACACATTCCTGGTCCTCAAGGCACTTACACACCCAACAATCAACAAGACACTCCTCAAAATGATGCCCTGATTGCCACCATACCAAATATTCACAATAGCAAAAGGTCCCTCTCCCACTGAGCACACAGAACTTACACACCAAAATTCATTTGTTTGCTTTTTGTGGGGTTTCGTCTCTTTTTGTCTTTTTGTACCTAATTCTCAGATCACAATTTTCTGAAGGCTGTGATACTGTCAACCCTGCCTCCTTGTAAGACCAGAAAATGGAGTTTGTCGTGAGGCAGCTGTGTCCCTGGAACAATAGAGATTATGTAGAGTTGGGCAAATGTTGGAATAGAGCAATACAGCAAGGAGTCAGACAGGGAAGCCAGATGGATTTCTCAGTAAAGTGTCTTCAACTTCTTTCTTTTGACTTGCTGTTCAATTAGTTGCAAGGGACAGGTGCCCAAAGCTCACCAACACCACAAGTATTCTGGACCTGCACTCTTTCAGACAGTAAGTGTTCTATAGAGGCACAGTTCTCGAAAGTGATTAAAGGTGGGGAGGCGAAGAGAAAGGAGCAAGATTTCAGCGAGGAAGAGAGCTATCTGCTCTCCTTTTTTAGAATAGACCCCCTCACTCAGTGAAAGAACAGAAATCTGCCTCAGCCAGGGAAAGGGTCTAACTGATTTTCCTGACAAACTGGTTTTCACCATCATCAATGGCATTTATTGTTTACTGTATAGAGAGGACTGTACTTAGTGCTTGGGTGAATACTATACAACAGAGTTGGTATACATGTTTCCTGCCCACTACAAGCTTACTGTCTGGGTAACGGAGGCTTTAAAACCCCAGTTCATCTGCCTGGGTAGCGCTTCCCCTCCTCTCCCCTCTCCTATTGCACTATCCTTAGTGTTCTTTTTTTTTTAATAGCATTTATTAAGCACTTACTATGTGCAAAGCACTGTTCTAAGCGCTGGGGAGATTACAAGGTGATCAGGTTGTCCCACGTGGGGCTCACAGTCTTAATCCCCATTTTACAGATGAGGGAACTGAGGCCCAGAGAAGTGAAGTGACTTGCCCAAAGTCACCCAGCTGACAAGTGGTGGAGCTGGGATTCAAACCCATGACCTCTGACTCCAAAACCCGGGCTCTTTCCACTGTGCCATGCTGCTGCTTCTTTACTGTCCGAAAGTAACAGAGACTTCCTTCTGCACCTTTACAGGATAAACTTGATGCTTTTTAAAATCTCTGGGTAATAGGGTCTATAGCTGAGCCATTTATTTCCCTCACCTAGGTGTAATCCATAAAAAAACCCCCAAAACTGTGGGCCTGAGAAGCAGCATAGTGTAGTGGACAAAGCTTGGGCCTGGGAGTCGGAGGTCATGTGTTCTAACCCCAGCTTCACCACTTGTCTGCTATGTGACCTTGGGCAAGTCACTTCACTTCACTTCTCTGGGCCTCAGTTACCACATCTGTAAAAAATGGGGACTAAGAACATGAGCCCAATTTGGGACAGGGACTGTGTCCAACCTGATTAACTTGTATCTAACTCAGTGTTTAGAATAGTGCTTGGCTCATAATACGTGCTTAACAAGTACCATTATTATTATTATAATCCCTGCTGTCCTCATCCTGCTTTATTAGTGATCAGTTAGTCAATCATCTTTCTGGAGCACTTCATACAGTTGTTGAGAAAGTGCCATAGAGTTGGTAGACACAATTCCTGCCCTCAGGGAGTTTACATTCTGGCAGGTGAGATAGATACTACAGTACATTACAGGTAGGGGTTGCATTAGCATGTAAAGATTCATTCAATTGCATTTATTGAGCGCTTACTGTGTACAGAACACTGTAGTAAGTGCTTGGGAAATACAAGTTGGCAACATATAGAGATGGTCCCTACCCAACAATGGGCTCACAGTCTAGAAGGGGGAGCAGACAACAAAACAACACATATTAACAAAATAAAATAAATAGAATAGTAAATATGTACAAGTAAAATAAATAGGGTAATAAATCTGTACAAACATATATACAGGTGCTGTGGGGAGGGGAAGGAGGTAGGGCGGGGGGGAGGGGGAGAGGAAGGAGGGGGCCATACACACAAAGATGTATATGTAAGTGCTGTGCCAGGGAGTGGGTGAGGTGAGAACCTAAGTGCTTGGGGTGTGAGGACTGAAGCACACAGATGACACAGAATGGGAGGGAAGAAGAGATGGCTGGGGAGAGAGATTAGTCAGAGAAGGCCTCCTGGAGGAGATGTGGGCTTTGAAGTTGGGGAGAGTGGTGCCCTGATGAATATGAAGGGTGAAAGCGTTTAAGGCAGAAACGATGGCGTGATCAAGAGGTCATTGATGAGAGAATTGAGAATGAAGCACAGAGAATACGTTGGTATTAGAGGAGCAAAGTGTACCGGCTGGGTTGTAGTGGAAGAGGAGCGAAGGATAAAGAGAGGGGAGAGAGCTAATTGAGTGCCTTAAATCCAAAGGTAGATATAAAAATTTCCAGTGCCATCAGTGGGAACAGTTTGACTCCCAGAGAGCTGCCCCAACTTGGCCAATTCCTCCTGCACAGTCCCACACTTTGCCTTCAGGCTAGAGGAAACCTCCACCCGCTTCAGGTTTGGGCATTCGGTTTTCGCTTGGGGGCCGGACTTTATTTGGGTTTTCTCTCTGTGCCTCTGCAGGTTCCGCAGTTCCGGAGGAGGTTCTGCAGGAAGAGGAAGCCGGTGACTGGATTCTGCTTCCTGATGGCTCTGTCTATGATGGCCCTGAACCGGTTCCCCCTGCTGCTCCAAGAATGGGGAGGGGAGTGGCGCAAGCTGGATCCATCTGATCCGAGTGGACAGGGCAGTCAACCCCTCTGTTTTGACACCACCAACTCTGTCCTCCAACCAGCTCTGTGCTCCAGCCACAAGCAGCCGCCCCTGCCGGGACAGCCAGGGGAAAAGAGATCCTCCTCCATCTCCAGCATTGTCTGGAAATGGAAAGACCAGCTGGGCCATCGAGGCAAAGGGGGCAGTCGCTCCCTCAGGTCTGAGAGGAGGCCTCAGAGACGGACCAGGAGGGCAGTGGTTGCTGTGTCTGCTGCTCCTGATGCTGGTTTGGCAAACTCCAGAGATGTTCGAAAACTGATGCAGGGGAACCTTTCCCTGGGAATTGGTGGTGGTCGGGGCAGGAGAACCCACTTGGCTGTGAAGAACACTCGGAGGGACAGTCACTTTCAGGGACCAGGAAGGAAGGAAGCAGGGCAAGAAAGCCAGATAGAGGACAACGGACTTCTCACTCCACCTTCCAGAAGGCACAAGACCAGGAAAGCTGTGGCCCTTTCCCTCCCCAAGGGTCACAGAGGGGGTTGGGCCTCCCGGCTTGGAATCCAGTGGCAGCCAGATGTTCAGACTGCCCAGATGGACCTGCTGCTTCAGACTGAGGGCAAGGCCATGCCCAGAGCAGAGGCCAGAACCAAAGGCAGAGGAGGGCAGGTGGACACCTCTGACCAGGACTGGGCAAAGCATGTCAGGCTGGGCGGTGCTGAGGGGCTGAGGAGGTCTCCCTGGTGTGCCCCTGGGGACCCCGGGTCTGCTCTCTCAGTCCACCGGCAGACCCCACCGTGGTTCACCGGGGACGATCTGAGGAAGCTGAGGCTGCTGGCCCACGGACAGGTGATCAGCAAAGCTCGGGTGCCTGCCCACGGGCAGGTCCTCCGGGTGGGGCTCTCCAGCGGCAAGGTCCAGAGCGCACTCTCTGTCGACCCTGACCGGCTCTGCTCAGAGGGGTCCTGCGGGCTGATCAAGCGGCCCGGGGACTTGTATGAGGTCCTGGCCTTCCACCTGGACCGGGTGTTGGGACTGCACCGGAGCCTGCCCGCTGTGGCCCGGCGATTCCACAGTGCCCTGCTCCCCTACCGCTACACCGACGGGATGGCCCGACCCATCATCTGGTGGGCGCCCGACGTCCGGCATCTGGACGACAGGGACAACGACCAGAACTCCATCATGCTGGGCTGGCTGCAGTACCAGGCCCTGCTCCAGCTCCGCTGTGGGATGCCTGGCTCCCGGGCCCCGCTCAACCAGGCCCCTTGCTTGGGCATCCAGCACGGGGAATGGGCCCGGCTGGCACTCTTTGATTTCCTCCTTCAGGTAGGTGGGGCAGAAGATTGAGAGGTGGGATGAGTCGGTGATTGGTTTCCTTCTCCCTTTGCCTTTAGTCCTTTCTCCATCTTCAGAGGTCCTGTCCCTGGAACTTATTCCTAAGCAGAGGGATGCAAACTGCCCTGTCGTCTGGGGGAACACTGAACACTCAGAACAAAACAGAACATGTCTATGACTGGGGATGGCCGGAGGGACCCTGGGAAGAGACTGCCTAAGTGTCCAGAATGATGGACTTTTCTTGAGACCTGGAACCCAGGTGAGGGAAGCTAAGATGGGGTGCATGATCCCACGTGGAAGTCGGCCCCCTGCCTCTTGCCCTTGGCTGTCTTTAATGATGGAGCCCCTCAGACCTGATTCTGGAATATTCTCTGTGGCTTTCCTCTGGAACAAAAATCCAGTGTCTGCTGGCTGGGTCCATGACAGCAAAACCTTCCAAGCTACCAAGCCCCCAGCTTGTTGGCAGTATGAACAGCTCTTCAAACAGTGCTGTGCTGCAACAGCAGGAGCCTGTGCCAGGGTAGCTCACTGGGTTCTTGCCACCCATTTCCCAGGGAGCTGGTCATTAACCAAGTCAAACAGCTCATGCCCATAGGACGCCAGCCTTCCTCGAAACCATTGGCAAGTGGCAAAGGTAGGGGTGGGGGGATTCAGCTTTCCCAGGGGGAAATGCAAAGCAGAGTAGCGTAGGGCAGAGTAAATACAGCAGCCTACATACCTCATGGGAATCATCCAGCAGAGTGGAGTCTCTTTATACAAGACTCATGTTGTCCTCCAAGACAGTAACCGTGTTCTCTTCATGGAATGCTCTGGTGTGTGTTGTACAAATGTGTTGTAGGTAGATGGCCCCCTTTCTCTCTGTTCGATCCCTACCTCCTCCATCCCCTCATCTACTCCAGTACAACCTCCTTTTCTCCTCCTCAGGAACTGAATGGTGGCAACACTTTTCATTAAAGCTCTTCTGAATCCCATTCTGAAGACAAGACTGGGTTTGTGGCAAGAGAGTGAATGTATTGTGCAAGCAGTTAAGGATGTTCAGTAAACAAACAAATCCATTCCAAAATCTTTAGAAAACAATACGATATCATCGTTACCTACATCTCTGGCACTAATTGTTTTATTAATCCGAAGGGTTGATGAGGAACAATATTTCATTGAGTTTTGGGATTGTCAGATGTATTACTGGGTGATTCTCTGAAGCATGATTTCACCTTGGCCCAGTTCCTAATGCTTGGATGTTCTCTTCCCTCTTCACTCTCCTCCACAATGGCCTGATAAAGAGAAATCTCAGTTCTCAAGGCACCCCAAAGAGAGATGGTCCATCTCACACCAATTTAGATATAAAAATGTGTTTGAAGGATTTGAGAATTTTAGACACAGGCTTACTACCACATAGCCCAATCTGGTTACTAGAGCAGAAAGCTGCATGCAACCAACACCTCTTGACTCGCAGAGGGCACCATGCAGACAGGCTGGATCTCCTTCTGAGCAGAGTAGAAAGACTGTCCCTCCAGAGAATAATACTTCTTTGGCAACAAGTTGGGGTGCCCAGTGCAGGTTTTGCCACATGCCAAGGCTACCAAATCATGGGAACATAGAAGACCAGGAAAGGTAGAGGGGAAAGAGGAAATAATAATTGTAGTATCTGGTAAGTACTTACTGTGTGCCAAGCACTGCACTAAGCACTGGGGCAGATACAATCTAATCGAGTAAGGCACAATCCCTGGCCCATACAGGGCTCCCAATCTAAGAGGGAAGGAGAACAGGTATTTAATATTCATCTATAGAGAAGGTGCTGTTGCACAGAGAAGTGAAGTGACTTGCCCAAGGTCACATAGAAGGCAAATGGTGGATACAGGATCAGAACATCTGGGATTAGAATCCATGCCCCCTGACTCCTAGGCCTGTGCTTTTTCCACTAGGCCACGCTGCTTCTCAAGCATGGAGGCTCACGGGGCCTGGGATTTTTTTTTATCAATGAATCAATAGAATTTATTGCAGAACACTGTCCTAAGTGCTTGGGAGAGTACAACAACAGAATTAGCAGACATTCCCTGCCTACAGTGAACATACAATCTAGAGGGAGAGACAGACATTAATATAAGTAACTAATTTATAAGTAATTTTTAGCTCCTAAATCTCGTCCAGGCAGCTGGAAGTATGCCTGCTTTAGGTTTTGAGATCCCCCTAGTCGGTTTGCCACTGTGATGTGAAAGTAACATCTAACAAGAGAGAAATGCTTCTGGTTTTATTCACTATAACACTTAAGGGGCCATCCTATCTTCCTTCATTTTGGAAGAGTAGAGGTAAATAGGTTGTTCCCTTTAGGCTGTAAGCTCGTTGTAGGGAAGGAATCTGTCTATTGTTATCTTGTACTCTCTCAAGGACTTAGTATAGTGCTCTACGCACAGTAAGCGCTCAATAAATATGATTGAATGAATGGGCTTCAACAACCCTTCACATATAGACCAAAATCCCATTGGTGCCAGGCTCAAGAGAGGAGAATTAGCCTTAGTCCCCAATGGTGGGGGCAATAGTAGTGACGTTGGCATCTTCCATCAGGAGCAGCAAAGAGCCTTGGTCCTGAGCCTTCAAGACAGAGTGCAATGAGGGAAGAGATGGGCAAGGTGCAGCACATTGCAAAATGCCTGCAAAGGGGGGTCCGTGGGTGGGATCTATTTATGACCAAAGTGACCTCCCCATAGTACCGATGCTAGGTCATAGCGCTAGGACCCAGCAGATGTTTGCTTTGGTGGCCACTATGGTCTTTTTTGGGATTCCTGCTGGGCCTGTCTACCTTGCAGAACATCATAGGAGGTTCTCCAGTCAGAAGTCTTTACCATCTACGGCATGGTCCCAGCAGCAGAACTGGAACGAGAAGCCAGGTGCCCCATTTCCCAAACCAGCTTTCTTTCCGCTGGACCAACAGCACAGCTAAAGTTATAGCAGCATCGATGTGCTAGAAAGGACCTCAGAAGATCATCTAGTCAAGCCTTTTGCCTCTAGGCGCACCTACATCAGTTAATCCTGCAGCCTATTGTATCATCCAGTTCCTACGTGCTGCCCCTCTCAGCTGTGCAGTATTACATCTCAATCAGTTGTGAACAGGAAAGGAGATCTGTGTCCAAACCTGCCTGATCCCTGCAAAGCCCAGAGGGGCTTGTTAGCAGTTAAACCCAAATCTTCCCTTTTGCGCTAGAGGCCAACACAAAGAACCATCGCATTCCCGAGTCCCAGAGTTGAAAAATTGCCAAAGAAGACCAAATCCACAAGCCCCGTGCCTCTTGTAGTTTGAATTTTCAGCTCCCTCCCCATCACAATAACCAGCTCAGTATCCCTTCCTGAGCCTTTCTTAAGGGTTGCTGCCATCTTAGTCATTCCCTTTGATCTCCAGCTGCTGCTCCAACTCCCAGTGAATGTACAGCCCCCCCCCCCCCCCCCCCCCCCCCCCCGCTGCCCCCGGCCCCAAGCCAGGTGGAGCATTTCCTCTTTCTGCTTTTGGCCGGGTCTCCAATGGCTAAGCAAAGTGAAAGATGAGTCAATTAGCTGAGTTGATTGTCGCAGCAGCCTAGATATGTGCTGAGGGCTGAGCTCCCTGAGGCAGCAGTGTTCCGTTATCCAGATAGTTGCCAACCTATGGTCTCCTACTTGTCCAGGTCAATGGAGACCAGGCCGTGGCTTGAAGCCAGCCCATCCCAGGTTGAAATCAACCCGTACAGGTCAGGGACTGTGTTAGCTTTTAGCTCTCTCTCGGCCTTTTCTTCTCCTCTTCCCTGGTTGAGACCCTCTTGGGGTGTTCTGGCTTGATCCAGGTGCTTAGTCAGTGGTCTGCACATGGTAAGCACTCAGTAAATAGCACTAACAGATTGATTGTTGATCCTTTCCCCTCTCACCACATCATAATGGGCAGGGACCGGGTCTGCTAATTCTCTTGTATTGTAGGCTCTTGTATTGTACTCTCCCAAATGCTTAGAACAGTGCTCTGCACATAGGAAGTGCTCAATAAATACCATTGATTGACTGATTGATCAGAATTGTGGAGAAGAGAACCAAGTGGCCTCTTCTGGAAACTTCAGGAAGCTTGAATATACTTGGGGTCCCTACTGTTTGGTTCTCTGTGAATGACCCAAAATCAGCTTTTTCTAAACAGAATTCCTCCCCCTCATGGATTGTTTCTCTCTCCTCCTTGTTCAGATTAAGAGCACTTAATCTTCTGTCTGGCAAATCATAACCTGCTGCTATGGGGGATTATTACAGTGTCACCCATGGAGAATGATGATTTATTAGCAGAGGCTGACAGGAGCAGGCAATAATAGTTTGTAAGGGAGTTGGAACCACATTTTTCTGCCCAGGAATTTGCCCAGGCCTTTAGGGACAGGAACTAGGGAAACCTACAAGAAAAGTGAAAAGAAAACACTCTATTAAAATGTACATTTTCATTACTGGTTTTGGCAGAAAATGATCATTAATCTTTATAAACTACACCCAGAAAAGCCAAAGAAACTAAATGGGAACCCAAGCCTAGAATTTTTTTCAGAAAACAATGGAAATAAAAAAAAAACCAGATGTATGTCAAATACCCAGAATAAACCCATCCCAAACCAGAGAAAGTCCTCAGGCTTTTATGAGCTCAGAAGAGGCAAGTAAGCATCAGACTGTTAGAAGTTGACTGGGTGATGCCAAAAGAGAATAGCCCTTTGCTTCTCTGTCCTTAAGGGTCTCTGCCAATTACAGCCCTGAGGAGGGTGAGGATGGTGGAAGGGAGGCAGTGGCCTGGACTCTGGCATTCCTAGATGGAGGAGAATCCGAGTTTTGGGGTTTTTTTGGGGGGGTGGGGTGTGTGTGTGTGTGTGTGTGTGTGTGTGTGTGTGTGTGTGTGTGTGTGTGTGTGTGTGTGTGTGTGTGTGTGTGTGTGTGTGTAGTGGGAGTGTAAAGCAAAAGTCATTTCTCAGGGATTTTCTCCATAGAACCACTATAGCAATAAAAAAAATCCATGGGTAATGACCTTGAAAAACAACTCTTTACAAACTATCCTCTGAAAAAGCCACCCCCAGTTACAAACTATCCTCTGAAAAAGCCACCCCCAGTTTGGGCCCCTCAGTTCTGCCCAGGGAAATCTTAAAGAGAATCGAGACCCTTGCTACACTGGGAGGAGAATTTTCTTGTTTTCAAATAATAATAATAATAATGATAATGGCATTTATTAAGTGCTTACTATGTGCAAAGCAGTGTTCTAAGCGCTGGGGAGGTTACAAGGTGATCAGGTTGTCCCACGAGGGGCTTACAGTCTTAATCCCCATTTTACAGATGAGGTAACTGAGGCCCAGAGAAGTTAAGTGACTTGCCCAAAGCCACACAGCTGACAAGTGGCGGAGCTGGGATTTGAACCCATGACCTCTGACTCCAAAGCCCATGCTCTTTCCACTGAGCCATGCTGCTTCTCAATGAAAAAGGTGGCTTCAGTTCTCGGTGTCATTTGCCCTTTGGAAACCCTACAGGTTTCCCTACATCATTCATCCCCAGGACAGCACTTTGTCAACAGAAGAGTGCAATCATTTAAATGCTTAATTGTCCTAATAATGGAGCAACAAGAAGAGTAATATCCCAGCTCAGTTGTAGACACCCAACTACAACCAGGTCACGGTCATGGGCATCTATTGCCATTTTCACCCCATGCCCTTCAGCCATCATCATCATCATCATCATCATCATCATCAATGGTATTCACTGAGCACTTACTGTGTGCAGAGAACTTTACTAATTGCTTGGGAGAGTAGAATACAACAGAGTTGATAGAAACATTCCCTGCCCTCGACAAGCTTACAGTCTAGAGGTAGAGACAGACATCAATCAATCAATGACATTTATTGAGTGCTTACTATGCACTGAGCATTATGCTTGGAGCTTGGGAGAGTACAATATGACAGAATTAGTGGACATGTTCCCTGCCCATAACAAGCTACAGTCTGGAAGGTGCATTAGCTCTGGTCACAAGCCTGAAGCCAGGGTTCTGTATGTTGTCTCTTCTCATGATGTGCTTTACTCCTCTCCTCTCTATTTTGGGTCAGGCTACTGTCTCAGGGCTACCAAGATATATCACATCAATCAATCAATCGTATTTATTGAGCACTTACTGTGTGCAGAGCACTGTACTAAGCGCTTGGGAAGTACAAGTTGGCAACATATAGAGACAGTCCCTACCCAACAGTGGGCTCATCATATGAGATAGCAGGGCAGATTAGTAAGGAGGTAGGGGCTGAGCCTAACCGGTGCCATCATGTAAGATTATAACAGTGCTTTCCACATAGTAAGCACTTAATAAATGCCATTAAAAAAATGCATACTGCTATCATGTGACTCACCTGCAGCTCAAATCCCCATTTCCTAGGTGAGTGGCTCTAACAGCTTTTGTGCTCCACTGTTTTTTCCTATTTGCACATTCACCAAGTCAGTCAGGCAGCCAGTCAATTGTATTTATTGAGCACTTACTGTTTGCAGAGCACTGTACTAAGCACTTGGAAGAGTACAGTATAACAACACATTCCCTGCCCACAACGAGCTTACAGTCTAGAGGGAGAGACAGACATTTATATAAATAAATTTCCCATGTGTGCATAAGTGCTGGGGGGCTGGGATGAGGGATGAATGAAGGGAACAAATCAGGTCACGCAGAAGGGAGACGGAAAAGAGGGAAGGAGGGCTTAGTTAGGGAAGGCCTCTTGGAAGAGATGTGCCTTCAATAAGACTTTGAAGTCAGGGAGAGTAACTCTTCTGGATTTGAGGAGGGAGGGTGTTCCAAGCCAGAGGCAGGATGTGGATTAGAGGTTGGTGGCGAGATAGACAAGAACGAGGTACAGTGAGAAGGTTAGTAGGCTGTGTTGTAGTAGGAGAGAAATAAGTTGAGGTAGGAGGGGGCAGAGTGATTGGGTACAATCCATCTCATGACTGTCATGGTGCCCTCTGCTGCCTAATGGGCCATGAGGGGCTGGGATTCAGGCCAGAAAAGATTTAGGAGGAAGCAGCTTTCTCCATAGGCACTACTGGACTAAAGCTCTCTGAGCTAATGCCAGGCTCCTCCACTCCCCTTCAGCCCCACCAGTTGCCAGGGTGAAGCACCTCATAGTCCCAAAGGGAAAATAGGCTTTCAGCCTTTGCTCTTGTCACTTGGAAGAGGTCAGTGGCCAGATCTGAAGGCATCCAAGAGAGAATGTGAGGGAGAAGGAGAAGCTACACTCTTCACAGGGCTAACATCTCTTGACTGGGTTAGAATTTTTCAATGAAGTGCCCAGCTGGGCAGCTTCAGTTGGGCCTCTTGATGGAATGAAATCCCTTGTGATCACTTTCCTCTTCACAGAAAAAAGAATTGGAGAAGAGAGAGTCAGAGAGAGACTGACAGACCACTGACCATATGACTTCACATGCTTCAAACCATTCCCCTGGCCTCTCTTTGCAGGCAAGAGAGCCTCAAGATCAACCTCTTGAAGATGGAGAGATGGAGGGAGCTCACTTGCTCCCTGCCCATTCCTGGGAGTCTCTTTGAGACTAGCTGGGTTCACTCACCTCTGCGGCTTTAGAGAAGTCTGGCCAAATCCCTTGACCATGGAAAACTCAAATCAAGGTGCCCTACTTTGGGGGATTGGCCATACCAAAATTTGAGGGGGGTGGTTAATAAATGGCTACTGGAAGATTCTGCTTGTCCCCCATTCTGTTATCCCTACTTTCCAGTTTATCTGGCTGCTCTCCCCATCCTCTCTGTCCCCCTAGAGAAACTTTAAAGCCAGCTGCCGGGGGAGTGGCTTGAGCAGAAGGGGGAACAAATCCAGGACCTGCACAGCCCTTGTATAAGAAAAAGTTTCTGCTCTCCCAAGCTCCCTTTTGGTGATGGATTTTTTAAAAATGAATATTTGGAACAGGTTCTCTGGTCCCTGGGAACCAGAGAAATAATCCAGGAGTTCAGGATGGAATTTTTTCTGTCAGTTTGGGATAAATGAAATCCCAGTGCTTTCTTTTCCTCTTCCAAACCTTGCTTCTCACCTTCAAAAAAGAGGGTGCAACAATCTATTCTTGCCCTGAGCCTCCTCTTCCTGCAACTTCAATCCCTATTTTGTGATTGAAATGCAGGGCGCACACACGCACACACACACACACACACACACACACACACACTTTAATGTACAGTGGCAGGATGTTTTTATAAAGCCCTTCTTTCTTGTAGAAAGAAGCAGCCAAATCAAAACCAAATCCCAGCTTGTAGTTCATCAGTTATTCATCTTTATATAGAAAGAGCAGGGATAGTCAAATCCTGAGGGGATGGAGGGCTTAAACTTCGACTGCAAAGCACTTTCCTTTGCTCCTCTTTCCTATCTAAATTGAACTTCTGGGACGGGGGTGAAAAACAGATGGCCAGACGGAAATAATCAAATGGACAGCTGCATCAAGTCAGATTCTTACCATTGGCGTTCAAGTCTCCCAAATTGAATGTTGTGTTTATAAAGTTAGGTGTCGCAAGCAATTTATGGACTAAAATGCATTTTAACATTCATTGGAAATAAATAAGCTGGGGCTAAATCTCTTGAAAAGAATGACAGTGAATACATGAATATCAGCAAGAGGTTGCTTACCTGCTATTCATCAGAATGAAAGCAAAACCTACCAATATATTTACTATATGTTAGTCAGGTTAGGACTGCATTAGCATTGAACTTCCCCAAGTCAGCATGGTAATGAAATGATGGAAACTGCAAAGATGCTGAACACAGGCTTTGTTTAGGAGCTGTGTCTGGGTTCAGAGAAATAATAAATTTAGGCAGAAATAAGAGAGGATGGATGGGTCAGATAGAATGAGCAGGGTCTCCATCTCAGCAAAAGCTAGAGGAGGATCCATATTCTTGATTCCCACAATGATCTTGTAGATGTGTCCTGAGGCCACTGCTAATTAAATGGAGAGAAATAATGCTGGCTTTTAGGGAATGTTCCTTGAGATGAATAATAATTTATTCCATGGAAGAAATAAAACAGTCTTGCAAATAAAATGGTCAACAATAGGTTACTCCAAAAGCTGCTGTATGCAGTGCTGAACGGAGAAAACTTGAACAGAAATATTTAAAAGAAACAGTTATTATTATAGCATTTTTAAACACTTGTATGCCCTACACCTACATCTTCAAAGCCCTGCTAAAATTGTATTTCCTTCAGGAAGCCTTCCCTGACTAATCTCTCTTCTCCCCATCCCATTTCCCTCCCTACTGTGTCACTTATGCACTTAGGTACTCGCCCATCACACCCACCTATGTACAAATTTTTATACTTGGTTGCTTTCTGTACCTATAATTTATTTGAATGTCTGTCTTCCTCACTAGACTGTAAGTTCCCTGAAGGCAGAAGTCTTATCTACTAACTCCACTGTACTCCTCAAAGTGCTTACACCTGGCCTCTGTGCTTTTCTTTGCCCTGCCTCTCACTCACCTTGTGGGGAAGGGGTTAGGGAGAATGCTGCCTCAGATTTTGGAAATGGCTTAGAGGAGTATGGGGGCCAGCACCCTGCCTACCTTAAGGCCCTTCCACCACAAACATAACCCCCCCAGAGCAGGAGGAGGGGGCTGTCACAGCTCTGACCTGGCCAAAACCATTGTCAGGGTTTCAGCTGGCACTTGCTCCTTCCCACTTGTTTGCCTGCTATTTTGGGGAACAGAATAAGAATCTCCACTTTTCTCTGGAGACTGGTTTGGATCAAATGGAAAGGTCATTGACTTTCTGGTGCAAACTCCTGCCTGGTTGATTCCAGGCGTGACTAGTGTCTTTCTCTCTGGTTGAGGGAGTGGCAATCCTTGAAACCCAAAAAACTCCTGCAAAGAGGCTAATTCACAACCAGGTTGTTGGTCTGTGGCCTTCTTCACCGTAGCTCAATCTGGCCTGATTTTAAGCTAGGGAAATTTTCAGTCCCGAACTTTCTGTAGGACTTCAGCAAAGACTCTCTCTCTCACAGAAAGAGGAATCATTGGACACAGTAGTTTACTACTTAAAGGTAATTCTCTGTCTCCTTTTCTCTCTGACTCCCATCTCACTGAGGCACTGAGGTCTGATACATCTCCTCCAAGAAGCCTACCCTGACTAGGCCATCATATTCTCTTCTCCCACACTGTTCTGCATCACCGTTGCACTTGGACTTGCTGGCAGCAGCATAATATAGTGGAGAGCATGGGCCTGGAAATCAGAAAGTCTTTTGTAATTGTCTGCTGAGTGTCCTTGGGCAAGTCATTTCACTTCTCTCCTTTAACTCATCTGTAAAATGGGGATTAAGACTGGGAGCCCCATGTGGGACAGGGATTGTGTCCAACCCTTTTTACTGTAACCACCCCAGTGCTTGGTACAGTGCCCGGCACATAGTAAGCACTTAACAAATACCAGTTATTATTATTATTTATTCACCCCTCCCTCAACCCCACAGCATTTATGTACATATCCATAATTTATTTATATTAATGTCTGCATCCCCCTTTAAACTGTAAATTCATTGTGGGCAGAGAACGTCTACCAACTCCGTTGTACTCTCCTAAGCCTTAATAATAATAATAATAATAATAATAATAATAATGGTATTTGTTAAGCATTTACTATGTGCCAAGCACTGTTCTAAGCACAGGGGTAGATACAGGATAATCAGGTTGTCCCACATGGGGCTCACACTTTATTCTACATTTTACAGATGAGGTAACTGAGGCACAGAGAAGTGAAGTGACTTGCCCAAGGTCACACAGCAGACAAGTGGCAGAGGTGGGATTAGAACCCACATCCTCTGACTCCCAATCCTGTGCTCTTTCCACTCAGCCACGAGTACACTGCTCTGCACACAGTAAGCTCTCAATAATAATAATTACTATTATTATTATGGTCTTTGTTAAGTGCTTACTATGTTCCAGATACTGTACTAAGAGCTGGGATGGATACAAGCAAATGAGGTTGGACACAGTCCATGTCCTAGATGGGGCTCGCAGTCTTAATTCTCATTTTACAAATGAGATAACTGAGGCACAGGGAAGTGAAGTGACTTACTGAAAGCCATACAGCAGACAAGTGGAGGAGCTGGGGTTAGAACACATGACCTTCTGATTCCCAGGCCTGTGTTCTATCCACTACACCATGCTGCATATGAGTGATTGATTGATTGACTGATTAATTAAAGCAAACTAAATATGTGCCAGGACAGCCTGGCCTAGATGAAAAACCAACAGTCTGGGAATCTAAAACCCCAGGTTCTAGTCCCAACTCTGCCACTGGTCTGCTGTGTGACTTTGAGTAAGTCAGTTAATTTCTCTGGGTTTCAGTTTCCTCATCTGTAAAATGTGGATAGGAGAACCTCTTCTCCATAACTCTTATACTGTGAACCCTGTGTGGGATAGGGATTGCCTGATTGGACTTTTCTGTATCTGCCACAGAGCCTGGCATATGGTAAGTCCTTGGTAAACACCATACATTATTATGAAAACCTTACCAGCCCACATGAAAGTTTCACCATTCACCCTCCCCTCTACCCATTACAACCTCAGAGAAATGGAATGGAGCCTTCCTTTCTCTCACTGGCATAAATTGGTAGTGCCCAGGAGGGAACAGCTTTTTCCAAGCCCTCTCAAAGGCCTTCAAAGACTGCAATTTGTCTCCCAAGGTCCACGACCGCCTGGACCGCTGCTGCTGTGGTTTTCAGCCCGAACCCTCAGATCCCTGTTTGGAGGAAATGCTCCGGGAGAAATGCAGGAATCCTGCCGATCTGAAACTCGTCCACATCTTGGTATGTCCCCTCCACCTTCTGGGCTCTGACCCTGCCATTTCCTCCCCACAAGATGCTAGAAGGGAGATGAGTTTTCTCTACTTTGGGCTGAGTGGGAGGAAAATAACGAGCTGCAGCCATCACCTGGAGAGGAGCCAGCCCCGACAGAATGGCTGTGTTCTCTGGCCAGGATAAATCGGCAGTGTACCATCCCAACTGGCCTCTCAGCTCAACATTCCAACCTTAGGCCTGACATCCAACCACCCCAAACATGGTTGGCTGTACCTGCCATGGACAGTAAATGAATGAGGCCAAGGGCTTTTGACCCTGAGACAGAGTGAGGGACGAGTGTGGTGCCATTCAATTGTAGGCCTGCCCTCAGGAGAGGGTTGCAAATGGCAGCCTGGGCCTGGAGGACAGGAAAATGCCAAGTCTGTGGGGATGAAAACAGGGACTTGACTCCACCCTTCCCTCTCCCATCATCCTCCTGGGAGAAAGTCCCTCCTTTCCCCTGCCTAATCTGCTTGACTTTGTGGGGACATTTCTTCCAAATTATCTAATTTACATTTGGTCACGTTTTGGGAATGTGAAGAGGTGGCGATTAATTTCCTTTCTAAAACCTTTTAGCCAAGAATATGAACAATGGGCCTGGATACCCCAGAAGGGAAATATAGCCATCCACAAGTAAGTTTGCAGGCAGGGTCCAGAGGCTTGAGATGCAGCATAGACTGGCTCCTGAATGTAGACAGCCTAGAGGCGAATCATCTAGATGAAAAAGAAAAGACTGGTGTATAACCAACCTTCCTCAAAAGCTCAACCCCTCTGTCTCTTCTCCTTAAGGTACGAGGAACTGATCCATCCCACCTCGCATTCATCGATAACGCTGGAAAGCCTGGGCACCCGGAAGGACAGCTCAACTTCAGGCTCCTGGAGGGCATAGATGGGTAAGGGCCTTACTCCCTGGAGTGATGTAGGTAGTCCTGTCAGGGACAGGCTGCAGACTGGGAGAGTTACTGACCACCTCAATGTGCATTATTATTTCCTGTAATTCATAGGGCACGGAATTGGTGTGATGGTGTTCTACTTAAAACAAACAAAAACCCCCCACCACAAGCCTGTTTCTGAGGTACAAAGACCAAATTTATGGTCCTCTCTTGCCTCACACATAATCTGCACTCATCAAATAAACAACACTGGTAAAAAACTCCTTAAACATTCAAATTCACCCTCCTGCTTCCTGCAAACCCAGTTGAGAGAAAAAGAAAGCAGATTCGATCCACTTCAAAGTGGTAAATGTTCTTGGAGGCTTGGAAAGTTGCTTTTCATGGCTTTTAATGAACAAACAGGGGTTTAATCCTACAAGAAAGGAGCGGAGAAGGGCTTCTGCCATCACAAACACCAAAAAAGTTTGGTCCTGCGATTAGAAGCAGAAATAATAGTAGTGCTTAGTACAGTGTTTTGCATGCAGTAAGTGTACAATAAATGATTGAATGAATAATAATAGTGTAGTAGTAGTATTTATTAAGTGCTTACTGTGAAGTGAGGTTCAACTAAACGGGGATAACCTTATTATTTATCCCTGTGAGGTAAATCTACTCTTCCAGGCCACTGAGTGTTTAACAATAAACAGCTTCTACCAGAGCTCTCCAATGGCTCTCCCACTCCCCTCGGCATTGATCTTCTGCTAGGATTTGCCCTTTATTCACCCTTCCCTCAGCCCCACAGCACTTATGTATCTGTAATTTATGATTTATATTAATATCTGTTTCCCCCTCTAGACTGTAAGCTCATTGTGGGCAGAGAACATGCCTACCAACTCAGTTATATTGTTATGTTGTACTCCCCCAAGTGCTTAGTACGGTGCTCTGTACATAGTAGGTGCTCTATAAATATGACTGATTGGTTGACTGATTGACTGACAGGCCCACCCTGACCATTTCAACTTCTTTACTGAGCTCAATTCTACTAGTTTTCACTTTCCCCCTCACCACCTTCTCTCTTCCTATCATTTTCTGTCTGTCACTCTTCTCCTTCTCTCCTGCTGTGTTCTTCATCTTTCTGGTCCAACTGGTCTTTCTCTTACTCTTTAGTTGCCTCTCTACTTATTCACCCTTCTCTCTGGCTCTATAATTATTTGTCCTTCTCTGTGTTCTTCTCCCCTTTGGTTAACAGCCTCTCCCCCAACTTTCTGCCCCTCATCCTCTCAGACCTTTGCTGTCTGTTCCTCTTTTCCTCCATCTGTCTTTTCCCAATATATCCCTAAATCCTGCCCATTCAAACCTTTACACCATCACTAAAATTCACCCTTTCCTCTCCATTCAAACTGCTTCCATGTTAATCCAAGCACTTATTCTATTCCACCCTAACTACTGTATCAGCCTCCTGGCTGACCTCCCTGCCTTCTGTCTCGCCCCTCTCCAGTCCATACTTCACTCTGCTGCACAGATCATTTTTCTATAAAAACATTCAGTCCATGTTTCTCCACTCCTCAGGAAACTCCCGTGTTTACCATCCACCTCCACATCAAGCAGAAATTCCTTATCGTTGGCTCTAAAGTACTCAGTCACCTTGCCCCCTTAGTGGAAAGAGCACAGGCTTGGGAGTCAGAGGTCAAGGGTTCTAATCCTGGCTCTGCCAGTTGTCTGCTGTGTGACTTTGGGCAAGCCACTTAACTTCTCTGTGCCTCAGTTACCACATCTGTAAAATGGGGATGAAGACTGTCAGCCCCACGTGGAACAACCTAACTACCTTGTATCTACTCCAGTGCTTAGAACAGTGCTTGGCACATAGTAAGTGCTTAACAAATACCATTATTATTATGAGTAGTAGTAGTATTATTATTACCTCACCTCTCTGCTCTCCTATTAAAACTCAGCCTGAGCACTTTGCTCCTCTAATGCCAACCTCCTCTCTGTGCCTCGATCTAGTGCTTAGAACAGTGCTTGGCACATAATAAGCACTTAACAAATACCATCATCATCATCTATTTGCCGTAGACTTTTCGCCCACGTCCTGCCTCTGGCTGGAATGTCCACCCTCTTCATATCTGATAGGCAATTACTCTCCACTCTTTCAAAGCCTTAATGAAGGTACATCTTCTCCAAGAGGCTTTCCCTGACCAAGACCTCCTTGCCTCTCTTTCCACTCCCTTCTGCGTCACCCTGATTTGTTCCCTTTATTTACCCCTCCCTCAGCCTTATGGCATTCATGTACATATCTGCAATTTATTTATTTATTTTAAGGACTGTCTCCCCCTCTAGACTGTTAGTTGTGGACAGGGAATGTGTCTACCAACTCTGTATTGTACTCTCTCAAGCTCTGAGTACAGTACTCTGCACAAAGTAAGCACTCAATAAGTATGATTGATTAATAGATTTCCCCATATTTTTCTTTTTCCAATTGTCCTATCTTCATTTTTTAATGGTATTTGTTAAGTGCTTACTTTGTGTATTTGTGTGCTGTGATAGCTACAAGGTAATCAGGTGGACACAGCCCCTGTCCCAAATAGGACTCCCAGCTTAATCCCCATTTTACAGATGAGGTAACTGAGATATAGGGAAGTGAAGTGACTTGCCCAAGGTCACCCAGCAGACAAGTGAAAGAGCTGGGATTAGAACCCAGGTCATCTGATTCCCAGGCCTGTGCTCTTTCCATTTGGCACACTGGTTATCTAATTGCTTTCAATCAGTCGTATTTATTGAGTGCTTACTGTATGCATAGCATTGTACAAAGAGCTTGGGAGAGTACATATAACAGAGCTGATAGACATGTTCCCTGCCCACAGCAACCTTCCTTTCCCTTTTCCTCTCCCTCTCCCACAAGTTAAGGAGATTTAAGACCTGGTGCTGTCCCAATCCTGTGCTGAAGAGGAGGAGGGGGAGGTGCCGCTTTCCCTCAGCACTGGGTTCTCAGTTCTAGTGCTGTGCAGTTTACTCAGGCCCAGTTGAGTGGAAGAGTCTATTGGCTTCCCAGTGGATCAACACTTCCCAAAGAAAGAGATGCTCCTTCCCTCACTCTACCACAAGCCCAGATCCATTAAGAAGTGCTAATGACATGACTATTACACCTGAATAAAATGCAGAGTAGCTTTAACACCAAAGTCTTATGTGGTTGAATCTTCCAGAAAATTTTGTTAGCAGTTGTAAGTATTCCATTATATGTATATATGTTTGTACATATTTATTACTCTATTTATTTATTTATTTTACTTGTACATATCTATTCTATTTATTTTATTTTGTTAGTATGTTTGGTTTTGTTGTCTGTCTCCCCCTTTTAGACTGTGAGCCCACTGTTGGGTAGGGACTGTCTCTATATGTTGCCAATTTGTACTTCCCAAGCGCTTAGTACAGTGCTCTGCACATAGTAAGCGCTCAATAAATACGATTGATGATGATGATGATGATGATGAAAGCACTAGTAATGTCAGTTCATAACTATCTTGTTTTCTGGGTGGCATTTCTGGAGGGCTGAGAGGTGTCATTTTCTGTTTCAGGTTTCCCAAGTCAGCTGTGAGTGTGCTGGCATCTGGGTGCTTACAGAACATGCTCCTGAAGTCACTGTGGACGGACCAGGAATTTTGGGAAAGTCAAGGTGGATACCAAGGTCTGAAAGATCTGCTTCAAACCATTGACAGGAGAGGGCAGATCCTATTGGAATACATTCGGCATCAGAACCTAACCATTGTTAAGGATGAATCACTGTGAAGCCTTCTTGAGTTTTGGTGCCTGGTGGTTTTAACAGGGCAGTGTTCTTGGCCCTTTGAAGCTTATGACAAGGCACTGGATTTGAAGCCCTATCTGACACGAGAGTCAGATTCCAACCATGTTGAGAAGAACCATGCTGAATGGACGCTGAACACCACGTTTCGGAGAAATGGAAATCAAAGCCAAAGATGGCAGATTTTTGCTCTGCTCAAAATGGGTGGAGAGATAGCTAGCTGCTGGACTGTTCTGTTCTGAGTGGAGGTTCTGAAATTGAATCACACACCCAAGAAATTTCAAGACAATATTTTTCAAAGGATCCTATCAGCCCTTCCAGTTCTATGCCTCTGAAACGAAAAACCAGCAGATAAAATCAGGAATTCCATGTGATCTAATCTTAGTAATGTAAGTTGCACATCTCATGGACGTGGGTGTGAACAGGAGTGTATCTGGATGCCTGTGTTTGCTGTGTTAAATGGTGATTTCTTTTTGTAATTGTCCTTGTCTGCTTTATCCTTGTTTCACCTGGGATTGTGTCCTACTATCCTGTGGTAATCAGTAGGGTTCTCTCTGGCAGATGAATGCCCAAATCCATTGAATAAAAAGCTAAGATACTATTTATTTTGGGGGTTTAATATTTTATCTACACAAGTGTGTATCCAGAGAGTAAATGTCCCATTTTCTACTACAAGTTTAAACTGATGGGTGGCCAGAGAGGAAAAGGCATGGTTTTCTCTGCTGTGAGATCATAATAATAATAATAATAATAATGTTGGTATTTTATTAAACGCTTATTATGTTCAAAGCACTGTTCTAAGCGCTGGGGTAGATACAAGGTAATCAGGTTGTCCCACGTGGGGCTCACAGTCTTCATCCCCATTTTACAGATGAGGGAACTGAGGCCCAGAGAAGTGAAGTGACTTGCCCAAAGTCACACAGCTGACGAGCGGCGGAGCTGGGATTTGAACCCACGACCTCTGACTCCAAAGCCCGTGCTCTTTCCACTGAGCCATGCTGCTTCTCACCTCACTTATCATAACCCTCCAGAAATATTCTACTTTCTAGCAGCCACACATTAGTTTCAATTTCTTGATGGATTGCTTATTAGGTTCCAAGCACTTTACTAAGCACTAGGGTAGATACAAGATAATCAGATTATCTGGGGCTCACAGTCTAAATAGGAGGGAGAATATGTATTTAATCCCCATTTTACAGATGAAGAAACTGAGGCACACAGAAATTGAATTACTTAAGGTCACAGAGCAGGCAACTGGCAGAGCCAGTATTAGAACCCAGGTCCTCTGATTCCCAAGTCTATGCTCTTTCCATTAGGCAACAGTGCTTCTCTTTACCCCTGTAAATCCTGCTCTGGACATAAGGAATGGATTAACCAATCAATCAATGGTATTTATTGAGCACTTACTGTGTACAGAGCACTATACTAAGGTCCTGGGAGAATACAGTACAATAAAGTTGGTACACAAAATCTCTGCCCACAAAAAGCTTTCAAGCTGGAGGGGGAGACAGACATTAAAATGAATTATTAATAATAATAATTGTGGTATTTGCCAAACACTTACTATATGCCAGGCGCCGTACTAAGGATTGGGGTGGATTCAAGATAATTGGGTTGGACACAGTCCCTGTCCCACACTGGGCTCACAGTCTTAATCCCCATTTTACAGATGAGTTAACAGGCACAGAGAAGTGAAGTGACTTGCCCAAGGTTACAGAGCAGACAAGTGGCAGAGCTTGGATTAGAATCCAGGTCTTTTTGACTCTCAGGCCTGTGCTCTATCCACTGAGCCATGCTGCTTCCCATTACAGATAAGGGAAAGATATGTATATAAGAGCTAGGTGTTGGGGATGGAATGAATATCAAGTACTTAAGGGGTTACAGATCCAAGTGGAAGCAGGGTGGCCTAGTGGAAAGAGTATGGGCCTGGGAGTTAACCTGGCTCTGCCAATTGCTTGCTGTGTGACCTTAGGCAAGCCACTTAACTTCTCTGTGCCTCAGTCTCCTCAACTGTAAAATGAGGATGTCTGTTCTCTCTCCTACTCATACTGCGAGCCCCAGTGACTTTCACCTGACCTAATTAACTTGTACCTACCCCAGCACTTGGAACAGCATTTGACACATAGTAAGCACTTAACAAATACAATTTTAAAAAGTGCACAGGCAATGCAGAAGCGAGAGCAAGTATTGGAAATGAGGGCTTAGATGGGGAACATCTCTTGGAGGAGATGTTACTTTACGAGGTTTTTAAGGTTGAGAGAGTAGTCGTCTGTCAGATACGAAGGGGGAAGGAGTTCCAGGCCAGAGGGAGGATGAGGGCAAGGGGTCATTGGTGAGATAGATGAGACTGAGGTACTGAGAGTAAGTTGGTGTTAAAGAAGCCAAGTGTGCAGGCTGAGGTGAAGTAGGATATCAGCCAGGAAAGATAGAAAGGGGAGAGCTGATTGAGTGCCTTAGAGTTGATTCAGTCCATTTGGAAGTTTTTGAGGGAGAGATGGACAGAACCTTTTTTTTTTAGAAAAATGATCCAAGCAGCAGAGTGAGGCATGGACTGGAGTGGGGAGAGACAGGAGGCAGGAAGGTCAGTGAGGAGGCTGGAGCTCTGACACAACCAGCCAAGCCATCCAGAAGCAGTTTCTAAATCTTTAAGAACTCCTCATAACACAAACAGATCTGTAACTAAAGGGACTTTTGCATAATAATAATAGGGGCATATTAGACCGTTCTAGACTGTGAGCCCACTGTTGGGTAGGGACCGTCTCTATATGTTGCCAAACTGTACTTCCCAAGAGCTTAGTACAGTGCTCTGCACACAGTAAGCGCTCAATAAATACGATTGAATGAATGAATTAATTAATTAATCAAACAGCTGGAAAACACCAGGAGTCATGAGAGGCCCAGGCCCCCATTCCCTGAATATCCAGGACCTTTTCAACCCACTCCTCCAACTCATTTTTAGTGTACTGCTGGAGTTCTCTGCCAAGGGACAAACATAATTTCTCAACTAAATCCTCACTGACATCAATAGTGGTCCCGATCCAATTTTAAAGAGGTCACCTGATGTCTTTGATTTTTAAAAATATTAATTTGGTGTTCAATATTGCCATTGCCAAAGATGGGGAAAATTCCTTCTCACAATATGCTGCAGCCCGGAGACAAATAGAAGTTAATTCTCCTCACAATTTATTGGCATGCAGGTGAGAACAGGAATGCATTTTCCTGAGATGAATTCTCCTCATTATTTTGGAGGAGAACTGAAGCAGGACACACACAGCCACACCCACACTCTCTCTCTTTCTCTCTCCCTCTATGAGAAGAAGTTCAAAGCAAAATCCTGGGTTGGCTGACAGCATTAGTATGAAAAAATCCTGTGTAAAGACCAATGACTTGTTTAAGAAGAGATGACATAAACAACCTGCTCAGCATCTTCCTAAGGAGTCTTTCCCTCAACCTGCCAGTGTCCATCAGAGATTTATATGCAGTAGTGGATTCATGAATAGGCCAGTTAAAACAAGACTTAAGGCAGCAAATTTTAGGGAGAGGGAGAATTTCAACAAGCTCAGGCTTTCTTCATACAGTGGTGTAACCACAATAAGTACTCAATAAATACCACTGATTGATTTTCTAAATCCTCCCTCCCATAGAGGAATCCTCCCTCCCTCTAGGCCTGCAGCCTCATGATGACCCCTCCCAACCCCACCACCATCAAGAGCAAACTTCTTAACCTCTAGAATATTGAGAAGCTGCTCTCTCTCAGGACCAGGGACCGGCAGCTGTGGTAACTCAGGACTGGGTACCAAAAGCCATGGCCACTCAGGACTGAGGAACAGAAGCCATGACCACTCAGAACGGGGACCAGAAACCACAGTCACTTGGGACCAGAGACCAGAAGCCATGCCACTTGGGACTGGAGACAGGAAACTGAGGTCCTTGAGGACTTGGGACCTCACCAGTTCCCAGGAAACCTAGGCAACCTAGGCAGCTTGTTCAGTCATTTAATCGTATTTATTCAGCACTTACTATCATCATCATCATCATCAATCTACTGAGCGCTTACTGTGTGCAGAGCACTGTACTAAGCGCTTGGGAAGTACAAGTTGGCAACATATAGAGACAGTCCCTACCCAACAGTGGGCTCACAGTCTAAAAGGGGGAGACAGAGAACAAAACCAAACATACTAACAAAAAAAATAAATAAATAGAATAGATATATACAAGTAAAATAAATAAGTAGAGTAATAAATATGTACAAACATATATACACATATACAGGTGCTGTGGGGAAGGGAAGGAGGTAAGATGATGGGGATGGAGAGGGGGATGAGGGGGAGAGGAAGGAAGGGGCTCAGTCTGGGAAGGCCTCCTGGAGGAGGTGAGCTCTCAGTAGGTCCTTGAAGGGAGGAAGAGAGCTAGCTTGGCGGATGGGCAGAGGGAGGGCATTCCAGGCCCGGGGGATGACGTGGGCCGGGGTCGATGGCGGGATGGGTGAGAACGAGGCACGGTGAGGAAATTAGCGGCAGAGGAGCGGAGGGTGCGGGGTGGGCTGTAGAAGGAGAGAAGGGAGGTGAGGTAGGAGGGGGCGAGGTGATGGAGAGCCTTGAAGCCCAGGGTGAGGAGTTTCTGCCTGATGTGCAAAGCACTGTATCAAGTGCTTGAGAGAGTACTGAGCACACTCAGCCTCAGTTGAAGACTTTATGTATCTTTATATTCTACTGCTACCTCCTACCTGTAATTTATTTTAGTGTCTCTCACCCCACTAGACTGTAAACTCCTTGATGTCTACTAATTCTATTGTACTCCCCCAATTGATCATTACAGTTCTCAATATATGGTATGGATTGATTGTGTGACTTTGGGCAAGTCACTTAACTTCTCTGGGCCTCAGTTACCTCATCTGTAAAATGGGGATTAAGACTGTGAGCGCTATGTGGGACAATCTGATTACCTTGTATCTCCCCCAGGGCTAGAACAGTGATTGGCACAAAGTACGTCACAGGCTTCATCCCCATTTTACAAATGAGGGAACTGAGGCCCAGAGTAGTGAAATGACTTGCCCAAAGTCACATACCTGACAAGTGGCAGAGCTGGGATTAGAACCCCCGACCTCTGACTCCCAAGCCCAGGCTCTTTCCACTAAGCCATGCTGCTTCTAATGTTATTTGTTTAGCACTTAAACAATGAAAATGAAATGTTCCAGGCACTGCACTCAGCACTGGAGTAGACACAAGCTAATCAGGTTGGACACAATCCATGTCCCATGTGGGGCTCACAACCTTAATCCCCATTATGCGGATGAGGTAACTGAGGTGTAGAGAAGTTAATAATAATGGTGGTATTTGTTAAATGCTTACTATGTGCCAAGCACTGTTCTAAGCCCTGGGGTAGATACAAGGTAATTAGGGTGTCCCACGTGGGGCTCACAGTCATAATCCTCATTTTACAGATGAGGTAACTGAGGCACAGAGAAGTTAAGTGACTTGTCCAAAGTCAAACAGCTGATAGGCAAACTGGGATTAGAACCCACAACCTCTGACTCCCAAGCCCATGCTCTGTGACACGCTCAAGGCCACACAACAGACAAGTGACAGAGCGGAAATTAGAACCCAGGTCCTCTGACTCCCAAGCTCATGCTCCTTCTACTAGGCCACACTCAATCACATTGCCCCTCCTACCTCTCCTTGCTGCTCTCCTACTACAACCTAACCTCCACACTTTGCTCCTCTAATGCCAACCATCTCAGTGTACCTTGATCTTGTCTATCTCGCTGCAGACCTCACTCCCACCCCACCTTCAAGAGGCCTTCCCTGACTAAGCCCTCACTTCCTCTTCTCCCACTCCCTTCTGCATCTCCCTAACATGCTCCTTTTATTCACCACCCCCGCCCCCAACAGCCCCAATGCACTTACATATCTTTAATTTCTTCATTTATATTAATGTCTGTCTCCCCCTCTAAACTGTAAGCTCATTGTGGGAAGAGAATGTGTCTACCACCTCTGTTATTGGGCTTTGGAGTCAGAGTTCATGGGTTCAAATCCCGGCTCCGCCAATTGTCGGCTGTGTGACTTTGGGCAAGTCACTTCACTTCTCTGGGCCTCAGTTACCTCATCTGTAAAATGGGGATTAAGACTGTGAGGCCCCCCCCCCCCCCCCACCGTGGGACAACCTGATCACCCTGTAACCTCCCCAGTACTTAGAACAGTGCTTTGCACATAATAAGTGCTTAATAAATGCCATCGTTATTATACTGAACTCTCCAGAGCACTTAGTGCAGTGCTCTGCACATAGGAAGCACTTAGTACATAACAATGGATTTATTGATTGATTGATACTGCTTCTCCCTCATTCACAACCACTGAAACTGAAGCTTCGGGGGGCTTGCAATAGTGTTAACCTAAGGGGCCCCATGCTACCAGGGTTCACTATCCTGGCTCTTCTGTTGGTAGCAGAAACAGAGATACAGGGATTGGAGGACTACAAGGGTTGAATCAGTCTTAGCAACCCTTTGAAAGCTAAAGAGAAGGACAATTGTAACCATTCATTCATTCATTTATTCAATCGTATTTATTGAGTGCTTACTGTGTGCAGAGCACTGTACGAAGCACTTGGGAAGTACAAGTTGGCAACATATAGAGATGGTCCCTACCCAACAGCGGGCTCACAGTCTAGAAGGGGGAGACAGACAACAAAACAACACATATTAACAAAATAAAATAAATAGAATAGTAAATATGTACAAGTAAAATAGAGTAATAAATATGTGCAAACATATATACAGGTGCTGTGGGGAGGGGAAGGAGGTAGGGCAGGGGGGATGGGGAGAGGGAGAGGAAGGAGGGGGCTCAGTCTGGGAAGGCCTCCTGGAGGAGGTGAGCTCTCAGTAGGGCTTTGAAGGGAGGAAGAGAGCTAGCTTGGCGGATGTGTGGAGGGAGGGCATTCCAGGCCGGGGGAGGATGTGGGTCGGGGGTTGACAGCGGGACAGGTGAGAATGAGGCACAGAGAGGAGGTTAGCGGCAGAGGAGCAGAGGGTGCGGGCTGGGCTGGAGAAGGAAAGAAGGGAGGTGAGGTAGGAGGGGGTGAGGTGATGGACAGCCTTGAAGCCTTGTTCTCCTGGATGAGCAGGCACTCCCCTCCTGACTAGGAACCAGAACCTGAGCTCATTTCCCTGCTATTTCCATGGGAGCTTCGGGAAGGACTTTAGAAGAAAGGGGAAAAGGAAAGAAAAGGCAAAGAAGCAAATAGTCCAAGGAGGCAGGGAACTAAGGATCGACTTAGTGAGAGGAGTGGTTTCAGGCCCAGCCCTCCTGCCTTCCCTCTCCCTTTTGCCTCAGCTTGGGTCTTCAACTCTTTCAGAGAACTGAGGAGAGACAGGAAAATCCAATATAGTGCAACCAAGAGTTAACTGGGCATTTTTTGAGGATAACAATAACAGTTATCAACTTGGTAAAGTCTTTCCTTTATGCCGAGTGCATACACATTCAGATCAGACAGTAGTACCTGTCCCACCCGGGGCTAACAGTCTAAGTGGGAGGACTAGGAACAAGTGTCATCTCTAAGATCTTCCTTCCAAACCAAACACCACCCCCCCCCCCCAAAGAAAAAACCCTAATAAATGGCCCTTCAAATCATGATGTGCAGTATGCCCTAGATCTCTCTTCTGAAATTCTGTCCCCCTGGGGATAGTCCCTCAGTGGCCTGGCATAAACATCTACCCATTAGGCATAGGAAATGGAAGTTATACTTTTATGATATGCATTTGACCCTTGGCGTTTTTTTAAGGACTAAGCCAAATATATTTGAGCATAATGTGTAAGAGTAACCAAAGTTTCGTGCCCCAATGAAAAAAAATGAGGTCCTACCTTGTATATAACATCTTTTGAAATATTTTAGAGATTTTCTTATTTGAATGTCACCCCAGAAAAACATTTTCATATGATCCATGGGAGACTAAAATGCATCAGGCTTGTAGAGTTTGGGAGAGGTAATTCAGTAGCAGCTATGATGACTATACCTGTTGTAATCATACGAATAATTGTGAACCAGTGCCATTTAAGACACAGTGCCTGGTCAGGATCAGAAAATCCTCTGGTGAGTTTCAAAGCTGAAACAGATTGATTCACCATCTCTCTGTCCTACATACTTGGACACATTTTTCACTGCTACAGGAAAGCGCAGCTAAGACCGCATAAGGTATTTTTATTGGCACAAGATTTGCATTCATTTTCCCTTCTGTGCTCACTGCATTCTCATTTCCTCTCCCAGTTTACCCATTTTTACTTTGAAACCAACAAGATGGAACATGGGTTTTCATCTTTTTCTTCCTACGCCCCACTCCTACTACCAGTCCATCCAGCACATCAGGCCGAGCTGCAGATGGTTTCTGAAACTGAGAACTGGGCTGTGGCAGATTGATCCCACTGACCTTTCAGAAATGGAGGGGGAAAGCAGTGTGGTCAAGTGGATAGAAGACGGTATTGAGAGTCAGAAGTACCTGGGTTCTAATCCTGACTCTGCCACTTTTCTGCTGTGTAGCCTTGGGACAGTCACTTCACCTCTCTGTGCCTCAGTTACCTCATCTGTAAAATGGGGATTAAGACTGTGAGCCCCACGTGGGACAACCTGATCACCTTGTATCCCTCCAGCGCTTAGAACAGTGCTTTGCACATAGTAAGTGCTTAACAAATGCCATCATTATTATGAGCCCCAAGTGGGACAGGAATGGTGTATCTTGTATCTATATACCCTAGTGTTTAATACAGGGTTTGGTAGAGAAGCAGCATGGGTCAGTGGAAAGAGCACGGGCTTTGGAGTCAGAGGTCATGCGTTCAAATCCCAGCTCTGCCAATTGTCAGCTATGTGACCTTGGGCAAATCACAAAACTTCTCTGTGCCTCAGTTACCTCATCTGTAAAATGGGGATTAAGACTGTGAGCCCCCCGTGGGACAACCTGATCACCTTGTAACCTCCCCAGCGCTTAGAACACTGCTTTGCACATAGTAAGCACTTAATAAATGCCATTATTATTATTATGTAGTAACTGCTTAACAAATACCAAAATTATTATTATTAATTATTATTATTGTTTGGAAAGGAATGTCAGAGAGGTTAGCTGTAGAGTGGCATTTTTCCTTTTAGTACTTGAAATTCAAGGAAAAAATATTTTGTGTGTGTGTGTGGTGTGTGTGTGTACAGAAGCAGCATTGTCTAGTGGATAGAGCACGGGCCTGGGAGTGGGAAGGACCTGGGTTCTACTCCCAGCTCTGCCACTTGTCTGCTATGTGACCTTGGACAAGTCTGGGCAAATTTGTCTAATGGGGACTAAGACTGTAAGCCCCATGTGGGACAGGGACTGTGTCCAACCCGATTTGCTTGGATCAATCCCAGTGCTTAGTACAGTGTCTGGCCCCCATTAAGTGCTTAACAAATACTACTTGTGTGTGTGTGTGTGTGTGTGTGTGTGTGTGTGTGTGTGTGTGTGTGAGTACGTATGTGTGTGTGTGTATATATACACACATCACCAGAACTCTTGGGTAACTTTTCTTTAATACCCTTCTCTGCCCTGACAATCCCTCCCTGACTGTATGGTGCCTGGATGCCGTCCAGCCTCACTGTCTATTACTGTTCCTCAGCAGCTGACAGAGATTGGAGCTGTGCTGTCTGCCCCTCTTTTGAAGTGAGACAGAAAATGGCCATCATTAATTTTGCATGCAGCCTCGCTTCCCAAACCTCTACAGTGTGGTGACGCTACAGCTGGGCCCAAAGTTAATTAACTACATGCGACAGAGGCACAAAAGGAATAGGAGCTGCTGTGGCACTCACTTAACTGCAGGCCCTGCTGAAGGTCCAGGAAAGGGGAGACCTTTCCCCTCCCATCTCTGGGATGTTGATTATTCCAGAGGCTTAAGACAGCTGAGGCTGGATGTCCCCTGACCCCATCCAATTCAATTAGACACTGATGCCGAGGGCTGAGGCTCAAGAGGTGGTCCCTTTGCCTGCCTTCGGGCCTATTCAGATAGAGACATATTGGTTCACACAGTGAGCCCGAGTGGCCCAAGCCCGGGAGTGTGAGGAGCCCTGGGCCAGGGAGGGGACCAACACATGAAGCCTAGCACTGTTGTTGTTCCCTGGAATGTGGGAAAACATCATCTGATTTCACTGCATTGATTTCTGATCCATCAGGCAGATAGATAAAGACCCAACAGCCCCTTCAGCCCTCCCCTACTTCCTCTCCTCCCCTTCCCCCCAATACCACCCCTTTTCCCTCCTCTCCTCTCCTCTGTAACGTTTGACCCTCTCCCCTTTCCATTCTCCTTTCTACCGCTATAAGGGCTCACATGAGTACTCGAATGCCTCTGCACAGAGGATTGCAAACTTGACAAAAGCACTGGGGACTCAGAATGTCTAGCTGATTACTGAATTGTACTGAGGGAAGAGGGGTGGGGGGAGGACAGGAGAGGAAAACAAGGTCAACCACTGAACTCACAGTCATTCTTACTGAAGTATAGTTTTCCAAATCAAGACCCAATTTCAGCTTGTCCCCAACGCCATCACTGAATGGATACAGCTGATTAAGGAGCTGAACTAATAAGGGGCCCAGATCAGGGAGGCCTGCAGTAATATTTCTTCCCGATGACTTACTGGGCCAAGCCTGAAACAATATCAAATGATCCTTTTGCTGTGTCATTCTGTCCTTCTCAAGATTTGTAAATTGAGTGTCTCCCCAGCTAGATTGTAAACTCCTTGAGGGGAGGGATCATGTCTACTAATTCTATTTGTAGTTTTCCAAGGGCTAAGTAGAGTGTTCTGTACACAGTGGTACTATCGTTTGAATCTCCCTCACAATAGCATTCATTGAGTGCCTATTTGGTGCAGTGCACTATTCTAGATACTAGGGAAATCAATGTCTTATTTATTGAACACTTGCTATGTGCAGAGCACCACAAAAAGCACCTGGGAGAGTACAATATAGAGGAGTAAGTAGATCCATAACCTGCCCACAACAAGCTTATAGTCTAGAGAAATATAGAATAACAAAGTGTCATATTCCCCGCCCATACTCTAACGGGGAAGAAAAACATAAAAATAATTCACCACTAAGAGTGGTCAAAATCTACGAATTGAGTGGATACAGATACACGTGTGCTAAGGAAGGTGTAAGGCCATGAGCGGTAGAGATGGCTGAAGGGATGACACCGCTCAGAGTTCTGGGTGTTCTTGCATTCGCGAGGGCTGCTGTCAGTCTACATGGGTGACCTACGTGAGCGGTTGGTGGCTCTCGTGGCTCAATGGCTGAATGGTTTACTGGGGCTGAGGGACAAGGGGAGGGACAAGTGAGCCAGGCATTGGTCCTAATTAAGCTCGGGCTGCCATCACCACGGTGAGCAGGTGGTAGCAAACTGGGAGTTCCCCCCACTACCCAACCCCCACCTATCAGCTTGGTCCTTGTTTGTAGCTAGAGCCTCCTGGGAGGAACACCCCTTTTCAGGCCCATTCTTAAACACAGGTCAAGTGCCTGAATGCTGTGCAGTCTGCACTGTATGAAAGGAAACAATATGGCCATTGACTGTGAGAGCTGGAGAGACAAAAGCCAAATAGGAAAGGAAGAGAAACTATAAATGAAGTGGAAAGATACTGTGATAAGATGGCGCCTCAGATATTCTTGCTGCTGCTGCTGTTGTCACTGTGGAAAGGCAGAAGGAGGAAGGCGAGAAGTTTCATCGGAGAGGCTGGATGGTTTTGTAAATTACGGCAGTCATTTAAAAGCAGCATGGCATAGTGGATAGAGCATGGGTTTGGGCGCCAGAAGGTCACGGGTTGTAATCCCGGCTCCATCACTTACTGTTCTAAGCACTTGTCTACTGTGACCTTGGACAAGTCACTTCACTTCTCTGGGCCTCAGTTCCCTCATCTGTAAAATGGGGATCGAGACTGTGAGCCCCACGTGGGACAGAGACTGTGTCCATCCCAATTTGCTTGTACCCACCCCAGCATTTAGTACGGTGCCTGGCACATAGTAAGTGCTTAACAAATACCATATAAAAACATAAAATAAAAGCAGATCCAATCCAATTGATAAGTGTCCTTGGGGCGACAATCAGATTAAATCGATGATGCGTGTGGCATCCGCCCATCCATCCATCTGTCTTCCATCCTTTGCTGCATGGAAAAGTTTCCTGAGGGGTGGGCTTGTTTGTGAGATTTCTAAAAAAAGTGTCTAAGAATGAAAACCAGTCACAGTCCCATCTCCTGAGGGAGAGGAATTACAGGATGAAGAGGCAACTGCTCTCATGGTGCTTCTCATTCTAGTTGCTTGGAATCACACACTGGGTAAGGCCCACTGTCAGCTAGCAGAGTTGACATCGTGGACTGGTTTCAGATGGTTGATGCCCTCTGCCAGGCTGATACCTTCTGCCAGGATGACGACTATCCTGAGGTTCAGCCTAGAGATGTCCTGGTTCTTTAGCCATTTCCCTTTTGGCTTCTAATGTGACGCCCTGTCTGTGGAGGGAGCTGGCTTGTATTTCAATTTCCTGGAATTGGTTTGTGAGGCCCAAGGTGGGTGTTGAGAAATGGAAATAAATCAAGGGGGATGGGGACTGCTTCAGACATTCAGATGCCCAGAGGTGGTGGGGGATAAGCAGCCAGGCCCTGCCACTTGTCTCATTTGATGCCAATAAGGTACGCTATTTTGTTGCCCAAACACGATGGAACATAATGAGGTCATTTGTAACATCGTGCAGGTGACCATTTCTTTAACACCGTGGCCGCTCTTTGGCCAAGAGCCCTGTACAGCCTGGCTCTGAGATCCTGCCTAAGGCCCACCAACAGATCACTTCTGGCCCACCACGTTTGTGAAGGACAACGGTGTCACTGTCTCGGAAAGGAACTTGTGGCTGCCATCTTTGATAGGCCCCATGAGGCTGACATTGCTATAAAGTGCACCCCGAGGTGACGTTATACCCCACTTACCATTTAAAGTTGGCCCTGAGAGAAGACCCTTTATTTTCTGGGCAATTAAGTCAACGAGTAAGCCACACATCAACAGCGCACACTAATTGCTTCCTCCAATCAGCCACTGGTTTCTCCAAAGCTCACGGCAGCAACAGTGTTGTGAATATAAGTGCTGTTCCATCTTCTCATCACAGAGCTGCTCAGTCCCTTTCCCAGCTCCTCCTCTCTGGCGAGCCAACCTGCAGACTAGTTGGTTGGAAGCACTTATTCTGTCCTGCGCTGATTATCAGCCGCCTTGCTGACCTCCCTGCCTCCTGTCTCTCCCCACTCCAATCTATACTTCATTTTGCTGCCCGAATCATTTTTCTACCAAAACGTTCAAGCCATGTTTCTCCACTCCTCAAGAACCTCTAGTGGTGGCCCTTCCACCTCTGCATCAAACAGAAATGCCTTACCATCGAATTTAAAGCACACAATCACCTTGCCCCTTATATTTCACCTCGCTACTCTCCTACTACACCCTAGCCCGCACACTTTGCTCCTCTAATGCCAACCGTCTCACCATACCCCAAGCTCGTCTATCTCACTGCCGACCTCTCGCCCACATCCTGTATCTGGCCTGGAATGCCCTTCCTCTTCATATCTGACAATTACTCTCCCCACCTTCAAAGACTTAATGAAGGCACATCTTTTCCAAGAGGCCTTCCCTGACTTCCCTTCCCTCCTTTCCTTTTCTCCCACACCTTTCTGCACCACCCTGACTTGCTCCCTCTAGACTGTGAGCCCGTTGTTGGGTAGGGACCGCCTCCATATGTTGCCGACTTGTACTTCCCGAGTGCTTAGTACAGTTCTCTGCACACAGTAAGTGCTCAATAAATATGATTGAATGAATGAATGAATCCCCCCCTCCCAGGCTGCCTTCCCCTCTAGACTGTAAGCTCATTTTGGGCAGCAAATGTCTGTTATATTGTACTCTCCCAAGTGTTTAGAATGGTGCTCTGCACACAGTTAGTACGCAATAAATACGATTGACCGACTGACTGACCCAAGGAAACCTGCGGGCAGTTGCATATTCACAAACCCAGCTGGTAGCCTGAGACCTCGGAAGAGCTCATTTATAATAATAATGATGGCATTTATTAAGCGCTTATTATGCGCAAAGCACTGTTCTAAGCGCTGGGAAGGTTACAAGGTGATCAGGTTGTCCCATGAGGGTAAGAGCATGGGCTTTGGAGTCAGAGGTCATGGGTTCAAATCCTGGCTCTGCCAATTGTCAGCTGTGTGACTTTGGGCAAGTCACTTAACTTCTCTGGGCCTCAGTTACCTCATCTGTAAAATGGAGATTAAGACTGTGAGCCCCAGGTGGGACAGGGACTATGTTGAACCCAATTTGCTTGTAACCACCCCAGCACTTAGTTCAGTGCCTGGTACATAGTAAGTGCTTAACAAATACTTTCATTCATAGAAGCAGCATGGCGTAGTGGATAGAGCATGGGCCTGGGGGTCAGATCGACCTGGGTTCTAATCCCATCATGGCCATTCTTCTGCTGTGTGCCTTTGGGCAAGTCAATTAACTTCTCTGGGCCTCAGTTACCTCATCTGTAAGATGGGGATTGAGACTGTGAGCCCTTCATTCATTCAATCTTATTTACTGAGTGCTTACTGTGTGCAGAGCCCTGAACTAAGCGCTTGGGAAATACAAGTTGGCAACATATAGAAACGGTCCCTACCCAACAACGGGCTCACAGTCTAGAAGGGGGAGACAGACAACAAAACAAAACATGCGGACAGGTGTCAAGTCATCAGAATAAATAGAAGTAAAGTTAGATGCACATCATTAACAAAATAAATAGAATAGTAAATATGTACAAGTAAAATGAATAGAATGATAATCTGTACAAACATATATACAGGTGCTGTGGGGAGGGGAAGGAGGCAGGGCGGGGGCAAGGACTTTGTCCATCCCAATTTGCTTGTATCCACTGCAGTGCTTAGTTCAGTGCCTAGCACATAATAAGCATCTTACAAATTCCACAATTATTATTATCACTATTATGCCAACTGGGGCTTGGGACAGGGCTGTGGGGAGAGGGTTTAGGCTCAGAAAGGTCTCAGGTGTGTGACCATCTGGACACTCCCTGGCTCCCCTGAATTCACCACACCAAAACCAGCCAGACCCCTCTCTTGCCTCCAGGAAGAACCTGCCAGGGCCCTTTCCCTGGCCTAGAAACCCATTCTTCCCATTTGCCCAGGATCCCCAATCCCCCACCGGTCTCCTCCTCTCCCATCGGATTAGAAGACGTCAGCCCGCCTGCTGCCACGGCCTCTTCCCGAGCGGAGCGGGCCAACGAGCGCTGGCAAAACCCCGCAACACGCGACTGCTAGCGGGGTAGGAATGGAGAAGACACGGCATTAATTATTATGGCAGGGACCCAGCTGGAGCTGTCGCGTGGATCTCATCTCCAGAATTAACCAAGGAGAAAATAGCTCATGGTTCAGGAATTAGGGAGCCTGGGGACTCGAGCAGATATCGGAAACTGTCTGGAGCAACGAACAGTTGATGAGAGCTATCTTCCTGTAAGCTTCCATCTCCCCGGCTGCAGCATTCACTGCTGCTCTCGCCATGCTCACCCCACACCTGATGACTTCCCAGCTGATGGGAAGAGGCATGTGCCAAAGCCGCCAAAGCTCCTTTTGTCCTTCCCTTGTCCCCTGTAGGTTTGCTGTCAGCCCCTCACCCGTCAGATCAGCTGACAGTGGAACTTTTGAATCATTGCCTCCTCCCTGAAGTGAAATATCTGGCGGGGAGGGGCGGGGGGGTCAAAGGGCCAAACGCCTGGATCTCTGGGACCCAGGATGACAAAGAACCCAATCGCCCTCAGCACAAACCCAGGGAGAAAGATGAACAAACCAGAACCAAACCAGCTTTGCTGTGAGCTCTCACCCTGCATCTCCCTGCTGGGGACATTGGAGACCAGGCACCGGTTCTGGGATTGGCTTTATTATTATTATTACTACTACTTCTAATAATAGTATTCGTTAAGCATTTACTAGGTGCTAAGCACTGTCCTAAGTGCCAGAAGCAGCCTGGCCCAGTGGAGAGAGCACGGGCCTAAGAGTCAGAAGGTCATGGGTTCTAATCCCGGCTCTGTCACATGTCTGCTGTGTGACCTTGGGGAAGTCACTTCACTTCTCTGGGTCTGTTACCTCATCTGCAAAACGGGGGTGAAGAGTGTGAGCCCTGTGTGGGACAGGGACTGTGTTCAACCTAACTTGAATATACCCCAGTGCTTGGAACAGTGCTTAAAACAGTGCTTGGCACATACTAAGAGCTAACAAGTACCATTATTATTATTATTACTATTATTATTAATAATAATAATGAGCTTTGGGTTGGACAGTCCCCGTCCCACATAGGGCTCAGAGTCTTAAATCCTCATTTTCCAGATGAGGTAACTGAGACCAAGAAGTGACTTGTCCAAGGTCACACATCAGGCAAGTGGAGGAGTCAGGATTAGAACCCAAGTCCTTCTGACTTGTAGGCCCGGGCTCTATCCACTAAGCCACGCTGGCTTTGCCTGAGTTTTGCGGCACATACATTGCCGTTCAACTTCCCAGGGAGCTGCTGGGTTCCGGCCCCCGGCAGAAACCTGCCAGCTGTTTCCCAACGGGCCTTGGATGGGAGGAGATTCCCCTCCTGCCCTCTCCCCCTGCACCCACCAGTGCTCGGTGGGTAATTTATCCAGATAATGCAGTCCAAAGTTCTGCTCCTGCCTCGTCCTCCACAGGACAGATGAGAAGGTCTGGGGAATTTTACCTAAATTGGCCCCTCTCGCTTGGGAGATCCAGCCTCAGGAAAGCAACTGCTAAAAGGACCTTTCTCCCAGTGTGCTCCTATTCCTCTCAGGTGGGGGCAGAGGGCTCTTTCAACAAGCAGTCGATCGATCATAGTTCTCGAGCGCTTACTGTGTGCAGAGCACTGCACTAAGCACTTGGGAGTACAATATATCAGAGTTGGTTCCCTACCCACAGTGAGCTTGCAGTCTAGAGGAAGAGACAGGCATTAATATAAATTATAGATATGTACATAACTGCTTCGGGGCTGAGGAAGGGGTGAATAAAGGGAGCAAATAATAATAATAATAACAACAATAATAATGGTACTTGTTAAGCGCTTACTATGTGCCAAGCACTGTTCTAAGCACTGGATAATAACGTTGGTATTTGTTAAGCGCTGTTTGCCAAGCACTGTTCGAAGCACTGGGGTACATAAAAGGTTATCAGGTTGTCCCATGTGGGGCTCCAGTCTTAGTCCCTCATTTTACAGATGAGGTAACTGAGGCACAGAGAAGTGAAGTGACTTGCCTAAAGTCACACAGCTGACAAGGGCCAAAGGAGTGGGAGGAGAGGAAATGAGAGCTTATTCAGGGAAAGTTGCTTGGAGGAGAAGTACCTTGAAGAAAGTTTTGAAGGTGGGGAGAGTGATCATCTGTCGGATAAGAAGAAGGAGGGCACTCCAGGCCGGAGGCAGGATGTAGGTGAGAGGTTGGCAGAGAGATATGACTGAAGGAGAATTTCATTCCCCTCCTCAGCACTCACGCACTCATACACTCAGCACTCGTGCACAACGGGTATATTCAGTTGTATATTCAATTATTTATTTGGCTATTTCACCCTGACATATTCCTAGGACTACCTATATCTTTTTTTTCTTCTTCCTGCTCTATCAGTAAATAATTTCTGCCCATCTGTCTCCCCCGTCATAACCTCTTTGAGAGCAGGGGGCATGTATTTTGTTCCTACTTTGTTCTCCCCAGTACTTAATTAAGAGCTAAGGTGTGTGTGGCCTTGACTGGAACTTGCAGCCCCAAGCTGGGGTCACTTGATGGTCAAGTGATGGTTGAAGTGAGATGGTAAAATGGTGATGCTTCCTGGGTTGCCTACCAGGGCACAGGAAGGCCGGTGCTCACAGTGGCTTTAAAGTTGCAAGCTCAGGGATGTGGGAGGATACTGGAAATCCTGCCTGGCCATACAAGAGCATCCTATCCCTCTAGACTGTAAGTTCATTGTGGACAGGGGATGTATCTGTTTATTGTTGTATTGTACTCTCCCAAGTGCTTAACATAACGCTCTCCAGGCAGTGAGCACTCAATAAATATGACAGACTGACTGACATCCATTCACACCCACTTGGCCTCCTGTCACAGGCCTGCTTGCTCTGCCTTAGCCAGCCCAAGGCACTCAGGTGTTTCCTACGGGAAACACTTCTCTCTGGGCACCCAGAGGCCAGAGTGGCCTCTTCTCTCACCAGTCTTCCGGCTGCCTTTACCAGATTCATTCATTCAGCTTCTAGACTGTGAGCCCACTGTTGGGTAGGGACTGTCTCTATATGTTGCCAACTTGTACTTCCCAAGCGCTTAGTACAGTGCTCTGCACACAGTAAGCGCTCAATAAATACGATTGATTGATTGATTCATTCATTTATTCAATCACATTTACTGAGCTCTTACTGTGTGCAGAGAACTGTCCTAAGTGCTTGGGAAGGTACAATACAACAATAAACATTGACATTCCTGTCCCTCAATGAGCTTACAATCTAGAGTATGAGCTCACCAGATGTGCAGGAAGCCACACAGGAGCGATGACAGTGACGAGTTCCTTGAGGGGACAGACTGATTCTCCTAGGGAACTAAAGACACGATTCCAGCAGACATCGGGATGGCCGTCCTTGGTGTGCCCACCCGGGACAAGGGGGCAGAGGGGGCATGCCCTTCAGCGGCACTCAACCCCTCAGACAGACAGCAGTAGCAGCATGGCATAGAGGACAGAGCATGGCTGGAAGTCAGAAGGTCATGGGTTCTAATGCCGCATCAACCACTTGTCTGCTGTATGGACTTGGGCAAGTCACTTCACTTCTCTGTGCCTCAGCTACCTCATCTGAAAAATGGGGATTGAGACAGTGAGCCTCATGAGGGACAGGGACTGTGTCCAACCTTATTACCTTGTATCTACCCCAGAGCTTAGTACAGTGCCTGTCACACAGTAAGCACTTAACATATCATAATTATCATCATTATTATTAGGAGCCCACACCATATTCCAAGAGAGGCCAAAAACCATGACGATTGAGGAAAACTGTCTCTGCCCAAAACACCACTCTCAGGGGCCTTGGCCTTTCAAGATGAGTTTAAAAATGAAACAGAGGCCAGGAGCCTCCAAGCACAGGGTGGGGCCACAGAAAGCTCAATGAAAACAGCCCTGGTGAACAACCAGACAGAATATTGACATCGATAGGAATGGAAGACCCAGCCTGTCTGGCGTCACCCAAAACAGCTGAACAACAAACTGGATCTTGCCAACAAACTGAATTTAATACAATGAAAATAGAATCGATGCAAAACCCCCAACAGACTGCTGGAGACCCAGAAAATTCTGATACAGGATTGGCGTGGCCTAATGGAAGGAGCCTGGGGCTGGGAGGGGACCGGACCTGGGTTCTAAACCTGACTCTACCATTTCCCTGTTGGGTGACCTAGTGCAAGTCAACTGTTTCTGTGCTTCAGTTTCCTCATATGCAAAATGGGGATGCAATACCTGTTCTCCCTTTTACTTAGCCTGTGAGCCCCATGGGGGACCTGATAATTTTCTAACACAGTGCTTGGCACATAGCACTTAGCAACAGCCACAATTGTTTATCTATAAAATGGGGATTCAAAGCCTCCTTCTTAGACTGTGAAGCCCATGTGGGACAGGGCCAGCGTCGGACCGGATTAACGTCTATCTACCCCAGTGCTTAGAAGAGTGTTTGACACATAGTAAGTGCTTAACAAATGGCCTAGTAATAATAAAACAAACCACCCAATAGCGAACTGCCAACGGACCACAGCTTCCTATGGACCAGGTATCTTTTTGAATGGGGGAGTGTTGAAGTTCCCTTTCCTCCATTTCCTGCTAAGCTCCCTCTCGCTCTGTGGACGAGGGTGGCGGATGTGGCAAGATTTTCAGTTTCTTTTCCCTTCCCTTTCCCTCTCAAGCCACCAAGGTGCCTTTGGCTATTACCAGAAAGGTCAAATGCCTGTCCACCCCTCCAGTCCAGGCCACCATCTCTCTTTGCCCTTCTTGCCCCCTTTCACCCCACCCACTCAAACTCATCCCTTTTCTAAACAGCCCCCAGGACCCCGCCCACTTAAGGATGGGAGCTGCCCCACTCTCAGGGGCATTTTTAGACTGTGAGCCCACTGTTGGGTAGGGACTGTCTCTATATGTTGCCAATTTGTACTTCCCAAGCGCTTAGTACATTGCTCTGCACATAGTAAGCGCTCAATAAATACGATTGATGATGATGATGATGATTTCTTGAGCCAGAGTGACCCTGGGGCTGGAGCTATTCATTCATTCATTCATTCAATCGTATTTATTGAGCGCTTACTGTGTGCAGTGCACTGTATTAAGCTCTTGGGAAGTACAAGTCGGCAACATATAGAGACGGTCCCTGCCCAACAACGGGCCCACTGTCTAGAAGGGGGCCCAGTTAAGCAGCTGCATAAACTGTTAACTCTTTGAGGCATCAGCCACTGTTGGGTAGGGACTGTCTCTATATGTTGCCAATTTGTACTTCCCAAGCGCTTAGTACAGTGCTCTGCACATAGTAAGCGCTCAATAAATACGATTGATGATGATAGCAGTGAGTGACTTGAAGCTATAATGAGGTAAGTAGAGAGGTGGCAAGGCCTAGTACACAGGGAACGGGCCTAGGAGTCAGGAAGACCTGCGCTCTAAAACCCGGCTCTGCTACCTGTCTGCTGTGGGACCTCCGGCAAGGCGCTTAACTTCTCTGTGCCTCAGTTCCCTCATCTGTAAAATGGGGATTAAGACTGTGAGCCCCGTGTGGGACAGGGACTGCGTCCAACCTGATTACTTCGTACCTACCTCTGCACTTAGAACAGTGTCTGGCACATTGTAAGGACTTGGCAAATACCATAAAAAAAAGGTGGGGCCATAGGCCAGTGTTTTCAGGACACTTGATGATGATGATGGCATTTGTTAAGCGCTTACTATGTGCAAAGCACTGTTCTAAGCGCTGGGGAGGATACAAGGTGATTAAATTGTCCCACGTGGGGCTCACAGCCTAATCCCCATTTTACAGATGAGGTAACTGAGGCTCAGAGAAGTTAAGTGACTTGCCCAAGGTCACACAGCAGACACGTGGCGGAGCCGGAATTCGAACCCCTGACCTCTGACTACAAAACCCGTGCTCTTTCCACTGAGCCAAGCTGCTTCTCTTCCATCGTGGAACTCCCAAACGGGGCTTGCCTTGAGCATTTACTATGTGGAGAGCACTGTACTAAGTGCTTGGGAGAGCACAACAGAATTAGGAGATCTGTTCCCTGCCCATAACAAGCTTACAGTTTAGTGGGGGAAACAAACATTAATATTAATTCAATCATTTATTGAGTGCTTACTATGTATACAGCACTGTACTAAGCGCTTGGGAGCATACAATAGACATATTCCCTGCCCACAGACAGCAAATAAGCAAATTATAATACATACTTTAAAAATATGTACATAGTGCTAGGGGTAGGGCGAATATCAAAGGTAACAGGTTGAAGTGCATCCAAGATGGCACAGGCCTAGGCCAATGAATGACACAGGTTGTAGAGAACTGCTCTGGAAGCTGGAATGGGTTTACGCTGCCTCTAAAAGTGAATCAACTACTCCCAGGGAATTATTTGGGTGCTCCTGAGAATCTGACTCACTATCCAGAATCTGGGTATTTTACAGATGGAAGGGATCTTCCCTTAGTGGAAGCTCTCAGGATCTCAGATGCAGTACAAGTCTTTTTTTTAAAGCTCTCATGTTTTGGGGGGCTGGGGAGAGGAAGTGGAGGAGAGAGAAACAGGGGCTGGAAAACGCCCCTTAGGCTGGGGATGCCCTCGTGTTTTCTATAGCGAGAGATCACTGGTATTTAGGAGGGAAATGCCTTCTCTGTGTTTGATTTCTCCTCTCCATTAGCCCCCTGAACTGAATGTAAATACTGACGCCTATAGCACACCCAGAGATGTGATGCAGTTCCCAAGCTGCCAACAGGCTCTGAAAAACAGCAACTGCTCTTTCTCGCACGCCATACGTTCTGCTGTTTCCCCCACCACGGTCCTCTCCCATCTGCCGTTTGGCTTTCTGAACAGCTACTCACCAGCTACGGCAGTGCAGTGAAATCTCAGTTAAAGAGGTACACCTAGCTCTGGCCAAAGCTGACCCTCCTGAACATTCTGGGGGTTTCCTTTCCCTTCACCCAACTCGTGTGTATGTGTTTATACACACAAACACACACACACTCACTCTCTCTCTCTCTCTCTCTCTCAGAAATCTGAGTCCAATTCCGAACCTACTGGTGTCAATCCATAAACCGGGACCAAAGAAAAGGCTCCGTAAAGATGTTTATAACCATTTAATGAATGTTCCAACAACACATCCTTTGATTAGGCTACAGGAAAATTTCATTTTTCATGGGAAAAAGCTGAGGAAAATCCTCCACCTCCACAGACTTGGATCTTGGGCCCAGGGCCTCCCCAGTAAACAGCAGGGTTCAAGATCACTTGCCCAAAGAAGGATATTGTGACTGTCTCTCCTGCTTTCCCCTCGCCATTTCCCTGGCTTCCGGGGGAAAAAGGTACTTGTCTGGAAACACAGATGCTGGGAGGGGAGGTGTGGGGTTGGGGGTAGGGGCAGAGAGACTCGTTTGGCTCCTAAGGGAGAAGGGGAGGGGAAGACAGGGGCCAGGCTCACCAATGAAAAGAGGATTGTTAAGAACACACACACTAAATGCAATAAACAGACACTTAGGCACTGCCGTAGGTCTAGCATCTTCAGCCCCGTCAATAAATACAGTCAGTGAGTTTGGTTTCTCAGTGAGTTTGGGAAACCACCAGCGAGGAGGTGGCAGAGAGGAACGGAAGGAAAGAGGGAAGGAGGAAGGGAGGGAGGGGAAGGAGGGAAAGAGGGGGCCCAGGTCAAAGCGCTCCTGGGGAGCTGGCGAGCGGGGCTAGGTGCTACACACGAGCACGTCTGCGAAAGGCCCCAGGAGGGTCTTGTTGAAGATGCAGCGGATCCACACCAGGTACGTGGTGAAGGGCTTAATGTTCTCAGCGAAGGTGTGGTTCTGCAGGGCCAGGATGTAGGGCATGTAGGTGTTCTCCCCCTGCTCCTGGAGCCACACCTCGTATTTCACCTCCCTGACCTTCAGGTACCTGAGGTTCCAGGGGATCTGCCAGGACACGCTCAGCCGCGCCTCGGCCGCCCCCCGCCCCGACGTCTGGCACCTGGCCTCCCTGACTTTGCCCGGGTACAGGCCGCCTGCCCCCCTGGGTTTCCGGGCACCAGGCCGGGCCTTCACGATCCCCCGGATGGCCTGGATCAGGGAAGGGAGATCCACCCTGGTGTCCTGGTAGATGCGGAAGAGCCACTCGGGATTGCGGCAGCAGAGGTGGCGCGGGACCTCGCGGCTCTGCAGGATCCGCTCCTGCTCCGCTGGGTCCAGGTGGGCGATCCCGCCCTGGTCCCAGGGCCGGTCCGGGTGGGCGACCGTGTTCTCGCCGATGGTGTTCCGCCAGGCCACGTACTGCAGGTCCATGCCGGGCAGGGTGGCCAGGGTTCGGTAGGGGGTGTAGTGCTCCGGGTTGATGGCGTAGGGGAAAAGCTCCACCACCGCGGCCCCCCGGGGCAGGAAGAGGGAGGTGACCAGCTGGGCCCCGTGCATGCTGACCAGCATGGAGGCGTTGCTGACCAGCCGGACCACGTCGGCAAAGGGGAAGTCCTCCAGGGACACCGTGATGGTCTTCATCTGGAACTCCCGGGCCAGGGCCAGCAGCAGCTCCGCCTCATTCAGGATCAGGCGGTTCAGGGTCCGGCTGAAGACCACAATGTACTCCTCGCCGGCGGGGCCCCGGCCGGCCGCCCCGTCCCCCCCGCCCGCCCCGCTCACGTTCAGCCGCTCCACCAGCACCCGGGCGAACTGGCGGATCTCGCCGCCCGAGACCAGGATGTTGGCCTTGGGGCCCTGCGGCTGGACAAAGCCGTACTGGTACCAGGTGGTGGTCTTCGAGAGGCCCACATAGGCCCGGGTGAAGCAGAGGAGCCGGCCCAGAGCCCTCAACTGTGCCCGGAGCAGCGGCTGCTTGTCGCTCAGCAGCTTGTACAGCTCAAAGTGCGGGCCCTCGGCCCAGCCCTCCATGAAGAAGAGCCGGGCGTCCTGGTCCAAGTCGGGGAACTGCTGCATGGTGTAGAAGAGCGGCAGCAGGTCGTCGTGGAACACGTGCATCAGGTTGTCCGGGTTGAAGCGGTTGCTGATCAGGGCCACGTCCGGGACGAAGACCGGCTTGGGCAGGAAGCGCAGGGCGGCGGCCGGCAGCTCCACGAAGTTGAAGTACTGGGTGTTGTGGTCCTCCACTGAGGACAGGTCCAGCAGAGCCGGCTGGAACCGGCGCGACCCCAGGCTGGGCAACATGACCGAGGCGTTGCTGTGGAAGAAGACGAACTCCTCGGCCTCGGTGGAGTAGCAGAGCGACTCGAAGCGGCACAGGCGGTCCGTGTGCATGCGGCCCGTGCACACCATGCGGGTGCCCTCCTCCAGCAGTGCCCGCAGGGCCGCCTGGTAGTCTTCCTGGGTCTGGCCCGGCTCTTGGCCCGGGGGCGGCTGGCGGCTCAGGGTCAGCTCCTCCTCCAGGGCCAGGGCGTGCTCCCGCAGCCGGACGTGCTTCCAGAGCAGGGCCGCCAGGACGGACACCAGCAGGCCGTTCAGCACCGCCGCGACGTTCATCCTGCCGCCGCCGGGGCCCTAGTGCGTGGACGGGGGTAGGGGTGTGGGCCTGGGCAGTGGAGGTGGGCGGGCGGCGCCCCGCCTCGGGCACATGGCGGGACACGGCAGGGTCCTGGAGGAGGAGGGAGAGAGGAGCGAGAAGGAAGAGAGAGAGGGGAGAGAGTCAGGGAGACAGAGAGAAGGAAAAGAAAGAGAGGGGAGAGAGGCAGAGAGAGAGACGGGCAGGTGATGGAAAAGGGAGCTCAGGCTCAGCTTCCCCACTCCACCATCATCATCAATCGTATTTATTGAGTGCTTACTGTGTGCAGAGCACTGTACTAAGCGCTTGGTACTGTGACACGACTGCTACTCCCCGACTGAAATCTTTTCCCGCTGCCGACCTCCCTCTCCTCCTGCACAGCTGAAGGCTGGCTTTGTTCTCACGGTCCCTGGGCTGCCGAGATGGGTTTTTTTTTAAACAAAAGACCACCACAAAGCCTGCTGCTGTGGGGACCCAGAGGGCCGTGGGTCCCGCCCCCCATGAGTCAACACTCTTGCCTTTCGACAAAGCAACGGAGTCGCCCACCGAGGGCCGCTGGATCCCAGGGTCTGCCAAAAACCGTGGGACTGAGACCGGGGGTGAAAGAACGGAGGTTTTTAAGGGGACAAGAGGATCATGAATGACCTGAATGATGGCCTGTGATCCACTTCCAAAATCATTATTTCACACCGAGCCAGCAGAGAGAATCCTCATTTGCCACCCAGACCCTCAGTTTGGAATCTTCTCAGAACTCTGCTGGCCAGGAGCCTTCTTGTAGCAGAGACCCGGGGCATGGAGGAGACGGGGAACATTACTGATGACAAACTTTAGCAGGGCAGACCTTCTGGCAGTGTGGCCTAATGGAAAGAGCATAGGCCTGGGAGTTAGGGAACTTGCGTTCTAATCCCAGCTCTATCTGTCTGCTGTGTGACCTTGGGCAAGTTCACAACTTTCCTGGGCTTCTGTTTCTTCATCCATAGAGTGGGGATTAAATACCAATTCTCCCTCCTCCTTAGACTGTGAGCCCCATGTGGGACAGGGCCTGTACTCCAGAACTTAGTAAAGCACCTGGCACATAGTAAATGCTTAACAAAAGTCACAATTACGATCATCAATTGCACAAAGACCATGGTTTTAGCCTTGTAGAACTGTCAGCTTGCTAAATTTTCCAACAGTTCCCTTCCAATCAATCAATCCTATTTAAGGCCCTACTGAGAGCTCACCTCCTCCAGGAGGCCTTCCCAGACTGAACCCCCACCTTCCTCTTCCCCTCCTCCCCCTCTCCACCCCCCCGCTTTACCTCCTTCCCTTCCCCACAGCACCTGTATTTATGTATATATGTTTGTACATATTCATTACTCTATTTATTTTTTTATTTTATTTGTACATATCTATTCTATTTATTTTATTTTGTTAATATGTTTTGTTTAGTTCTCTGTCTCCCCTTTCTAAACTGCGAGCCCACTGTTGGGTAGGGACCGTCTCTATATGTCGCCAACTTGTACTTCCCAAGCGCTTAGTACAGTGCTCTGCACACAGTAAGTGCTCAATAAATACGATTGATTGATTGATTTACTGAGTTTTACTGAGTGCAGGGCACTGTACTAAGCACTTGAGAAAGTAACAAAATAACAGAGTTGGTCGACACATTGCCTGCCCACGACAAGCTTACAGGTCTAAAGGGACTTCCTCCTTCCCCTTTCCCAAACTGCTTGATGGAAGTGGGACTCTGGAAAAGTCTAGCCCTGCTTCTGGGAGATGAGTTTTCTATATCCATGAAAATCAACAGCCTGGTCAGCAGCCGGTCTCCTAGGACTGGCCTAGCTTCTCTTCAGAGAAGCAGCATGGCTCAGTGGAAAGAGCACGGGCTTTGGAGTCAGAGGTTGAAATCCTGGCTCTTCCAATTGGCAGCTGTGTGACTTTGGGCATGTCACAACTTCTCTGCGCCTCAGTTACCTCATCTGTAAAATGAGGATTAAGACTGTGAGCCCCCCGTGGGGCAACCTGATCACCTTGTAACCTCCCCAGCACTTAGAACAGCACTTTGCACATAGTAAGTGCTTAATAAATGCCATTATTATTATTCAGGTTAGTCCACTTTCCAGCTTCTTTTAGTGGCCCCATGTCAACACATACTTTGTTCAATTTTCACATTCCTCAGCTCTGCTCTCATCCCCGAGCACCTCAGTCATTCTGTTTTCCACGGCTTCACTGCCCCTCCAAAGGGCCCACTCCTTCTGTGTCACCCCCCTCCCTACCAGCCCTGCCCCAGGAACCCAGTGGAAATCTGCAGCTACCTCAATTAGCCCCTGGAGATTGTCAGGGAGGGAGGGGCACGGGGAGGTGTGTTTGGCCAGATCCACAGAGTGCCATTTATCATCTCAGTTTTAGGGAGCAGTTTTAAATCGATTGGGCTACTAGGGTGTTTTTCTTTTCAACTCCCCTTTTAGACATTGCTAATCAATTAGTATCGACCCCTTTGCATTCTAAACCAGGATCGCTTTGGCTGAACATTCTTCCTGCATCACTGAGCTGTATATAGAATGAGTGGTGGGGAATGAAAGCCTTTTAGATTGGTTGCTTAAAAAGGTCAAAAAACCAAGGCCAGGCTAGGGCCTAACTTCAGTGAAGCCAGTGAGGTAATGATGAAAATCATGCAAGAGCCGGAGCAAAGGCATATAAAAGCAAGGGTGAGATGCTAATCAATTTTGGCATTCAATTAAAAGAGAGGACTAAAATAATGCTCCTAATAAATCTTAAGGGAAAGAAAACATTTCAGTCATAGTGTGTAAAACTGTTCTTTGAGTTTGAAGATGGAGACATTTTTATCAGTGCGTGACAGCCAGTGTATAAAACTGTTCTTCGGGTTTGAAGATGAGATTTTTTTTTATCAGTGAGTGTATGTAAAACTGTCCTTTGGATTTGAAGATGGAGAGGCTTTTATTAATGTACATGTGTGTAAAACTGTCCTTTGGGTTTGAAGATGGAGAGGCTTTTATTAATGTACGTGTGTGTAAAACTGTCCTTTGGGTTTGAAGATGGATTTTTATCTGTGTGTGTGTGTGTGTGTGCGCGCGCGCATGTGTGTGTGTTTACGCACATGCCTGTACACCCTTGAGTCTGAAACTGTTACCTGGGTTTGAAAAAAAAAATCTACCTATTAGGGAGATTTTCATCTGTGAAAATAACTATCCCCCCAGGTGGTATGAATGTACAGCTGCCTCCTGGCTGTTTGGTGGCATGTGTTGCCCACAGTGCCTGGCCTTGCTTAGTCTTTCCCTCTTGTATCCTGATATTCCTGGAGCCGTGGCTCCCGGTATTCAACCCATTTCCTCCAAGAGGCCTTCCCTGACTAACCTTTCATTTCCTCATCTCCCACTCCACTCTGCATCTCTCTGATTTGCTCCCTTTATTCACCCCTCCCTCAGCTCCACAGTGCTTACGTACTTAGGAGAATCAGCGTGGCTCAGTGGAAAGAACACGGGCTTGGGAGTCAGAGGTCTTGGTTTCAAATCCCGGCTTCACCAATTGTCAGCTGTGTGACCTTGGACAAGTCACTTAGCTTCTCTGTGCCTCAATTACCTCGTCTGTAAAATGGGGATTAAGACTGTGAGCCCCACGTAGGACAACCTGATCACCTTGCATCCTCCCCAGCACTTAGAACAGTGCTTTGCACATAGTAAGCACTTAAATGCCATCATCATTATTATTCTTATCTGTAATTTTTTACTTATATTAATGTCTGTCTTCCCACCTAGACTGTAAGCTTGTTGTGGGCAAGGAGCATGCCTACAAAATCTATTATAATGTACTCTGCATGTAGAAAGCACTCAATCAATACAAGTGATCACAGAGCCAGGTTACTGGGGCTCAAACAAGTAAATCAATCGTATTTATTGAGCACTTACTACTTGCAGAACACTGTTTTAAGCACTTTGGAGGATAAAACAGACTTAGCAGACACATCCCCTGCCCACAACACCTGCCCCTACCCTTGCTCACAGTCTAGCAGTGTGAACAGTAGCAGTGTGGCCACACAGTGTGAACTGGCAGAAGCAGTGTGACCCTGGGAGTCAGAAGGACCTGGGTTCTAATCCCAGCTCTGCCACTTGTCTGCTTTGTAACCTTGGGAAAGTCACTCAACTTCTCTGTACCTCAGTCCACTCATCTGCAAAATGGGAATTAAGCCTGTGAACCTCATGCGGGATGCAGACCGTGTCCAACCTGATTAGGTTGAAACTATCCCAGTGTTGAGTACAGTGCCTGGCACCTAGTAAGCATTTAAATACCATTAAAAAAAAATTAGAGTGCTTACTGTGCAGAGTGCTGTACTAAGCACTTTGGAGAGTACAATACAACAGAGTTGGTAGAAACATTCCCTGCCCATGACGAGTTTAGAGTCTTGAGAAATTAAACCTGTGTGGACATGAAAGGTTTGATCCTTTAAATATGTTTTCCTAAGCGGATTGACTTTCTAGGTAGGAAGTGAAGTGTTTTGGGGGAGGGGAAAGGTTAAGAACTTAAATCACATAGAGTTTGTAAATGGCACCCTGCCGGAAACAGATCAAATACAAAAGATGATTACATTTCTGAGCCTTTCCTACTTTCATTTTCCTTTCAAAGCTGTGGATTTAATGTGTATTAACAGCTACCCTGGGTGGAAGTGGTAGTTTTCCTGGGCTGGGAGCAGGAGACTTGGGTACTAGTCCCAGCTATGCTATCCTCATGCTCTGCAGCCCTGATGAAGTTGCCAAACATTTCTGCACCTCCTCGACTTAATGGTGAAGATGCTGAAGGGGCTGTTCTCCTCCCCAGTGCTAGCCATGTATAAGGATGATGACCTAAATCAGTGAAGTGGAGGTGGACCAGTGGAAAGAGTACAGGCCTGGGCTCTAATTCTGCCTCTGTTACTTGTCTGCTGTGTGACCTTGGGCAAATCCCTTAACTTCTCTGTGTCTCAGTTTCTTCACCAGTAAAATGGGGAATAAATATTAGTTCTCCCTCCCACCTCAGTCCCTGACCTCATGGGGCTCACCGTCTGTGTTCAACCTGATTATCCTGGATCTACCCCAGCACTAAGGACAGCACTCAGTATACAGTACATACTTAATAAGTACTACAAATACCAAAGAACGACACTTTGCCTCTCTTTAATGTGGTACTTCCTTGAGGGGAACCAAAAAAGAAGCAGCAGACTCCCTGCCTCTTTGCTTTAGGAAGACAAAACAATGGTGTGAAGTAGGGAATGTGTCATCTTTGTAAGGTAGCGGTATAAAGCCAAATGCCCTAAGTTTGAAGTTACCACTCAAAATTTACCTAAGACATTGTCAAAGCCCAGGTACTCACACACCATGGCTTTTTAAGAGAAAAAAGGGGCCCAGCCCCACAGCAGTACGGCATAGTGGATAGAGCATGGGCATGGGAGTCTGAAGGTCATAGGTTCTAATTCCAACTCTGCCACTTGCCTGCTGTGTGTCCTTGGGCAAGTCAGTTCACTTCTCTGGGCCTCAGTTACCTTATCTGTAAAACGGGGATTAAGACTGTGAGCCCCATGCGGAACGGGGATTGTGCCTAACCCGATTTGCTTGTATAATAATAATGATGGCATTTGTTAAGCACTTACTATGTGCAAAGCACTGTTCTAAGCGCTGGGGGGATACAAGGTGATCAGGTTGTCCCATAGGGGGTCGCAGTCTTCATCCCCATTTTACAGATGAGGGAACTGAGGCACAGAGAAGTTAAGTGACTTGCCCAAAGTCACACAGCTGACAATTGGCGAAGCCGTCATTTGAACCCACGACCTCTGACTCCAAAGCCCGTGCTCTTTCCACTGAGCCACGCTGTATCCACCTCGGCGCTTAACAAATACCACAATTATTATAATTATTATTACCTTTTTAATTTATGTGAATCCCTACCGGAAGCAGTACAGGAGCCCACGGATGGTAGCTACTTTACTAGCGAGAGCTCCAGCTTACCCAGGGGCTGCCTGCTGTTCAGTGCAGTCCTTTCTTCTCCTCCTTCCACTCCCGACCACCAACCCTGGGGACCAGCCCCGCGCCCTCCCACGGAAATGGGGCCATTTCCCATCACCACCCCTTTCTCCTGGCCTGCAGTGGTGAGGTTCCTAACGATGACTCCTTCAACGATTGTTTTCCCCTGACATGTTTCTCAATTTGTTTCTGAAGAACACCAACTACTTACAACCTTTCCCTTCTCTAGATGTCTGTCTTCCTCATCTTGGACTGGGTGGTCCTTGTGGGACAGAGACTGTTTGCATATTCCCTAGAATTTAGAGTGTTCAATCAATTGGTCAAGGGGCCTGTTGACAGTAGACCCTTGGAATATTTTCTGAAAGTGATAATGAGGCAACCAGGATCTGGCTGGATGCTTTTTGAAAGAGATGCCCTGGGAGCCTCAGCTGAGAGAAGCAAGGATCTGGGGCAGAGAATCCCAAGGTCTCCTCTGGAAGTTGGAAGGGCTCAGTGATGACATGAAAGATGAGCATAATTTCCTCCTCTGACATCAAACTACCTAATGTGTTTGTAAGTACAAAATACTTAAACTACAAACTACTTAAGCGTTCAGTACAGTGCTCTGCACACAGTAAGCGCTCAATAAATACGATTGATTGATTGATTAATGTGCCTCAATCTCATCACTCCTGCCGTCAACCCCTGGCTCATGTCCTTCCTCCTGCCAGGAACTCTCCCGCTTTGTATCTCGTGGTCTAGTGGTTACAGCATGGGCTTGGGAGTCAGAAGGACCTGGGTTCTAATTCCGGCTCCGCCACTTGTTTGCTGCGTGACCCTGGGCAAGTCGCTTCATTTTTCTGGGCCTCAGTTCCCTCATCTGTAAAATGGGGATTGAAACCATGAGCCTACTTGGGACAGGGGCTGTGTCCAACCCAATTCGCTTGTATCCACCCCAGTACTTAGTACAATGCCTGGCAAATAGTAAGCACTTAAATACCATAATTATGATTATTATTATTTTTATTATTAGCTTGTATCTACCCCAGCGCTTAGAACAGTGCATGACACATAGTAAGCGCTCGACAAATACCGTCATTATTATTATCTCACAGACCACCACTCTCACCTTCAAACCTCTACCAAAACTGTATCTCTTCCGTCCTAACCTCTCATCTCCCCACCCTATCCTCTCTAACTTCTGTGTCACCTATGCACTTGGGTCTCTACTCCCTAAGCAAGGAATAGCCATTGTCCAAGAAAGGCTCGAAAGTCAGAGGGAAATGGGGTCACTGGCCATCTGAAGGAGCAAGCTGGTCCATAATAATAATAATAATGATGGCATTTAAGTGCTTACTATGTGCAAAGCACTGTTCTAAACGCTGGATACAAGGTGATCAGGTTGTCCCACACAGGGCTCACAGTCCTAATCCCCACTTTACAGATGAGGTAACTGAGGCCCAGAGCAGTTAAGTGACTTGCCCAAGGTCACACAGCAGACAAGTGGCAGAGCCGGGATTAGAACCCATGACCTCTGACTCCCAAGCCCGTGCTCTTTCCACTGAGCCACGCTGCTTCAATCTTCCTAAGGCGGTGTTCGGGCTGCCTCTACGTACTGAAAAGTCCAAGCCAGAGTCTCAGCAGAGTCAATGAGCAATGGCAGCGATCTTCCAGGGTAGTGACCTGCTGTCTGTATCCAGACTCAAACAGACCAGCGGAGGAAACGAAGCAGCTACATTCAACGATGATGCAGAAGTTGCCCTCTCTCCCCACGAGCAGTGAAATAACAACCACTATACCCGGGTTGGATCGACTGATTGATTGAATTTCCGCAGGACCTTCCCAGAATAGCCGAGGCCTCGCTAGCTTCCCAGAACAGCCAGAGCCACATCACAATGAACAATAAGGTGTAGCTCAACCACACGCAGCACTTCATAGACAGAGAGCTAGAAAATAATACACCCCCCTCCGCCCTCCCGGCTTGCCCACCTAGACCTATAATCAGTGAGGTGCCCCGGGAAACGGCGAACTCAACTTCCAAAGGTGCCGTTAGGAAACCACAAGTCCAAGCTGTTGCAGGTTCAAAAATGCTGAATCGTAATGAACCACTTACCAAAAGAGAACATTAATTCAGAGCATCTGCAGCCTCCTTAATCCTGCAAAGTATTATCACTCCTAAATCAGGGTTTCAGCACATGTAGGCAGACCACAAAGGGAAAAAAAGTGTCCAGGAATAGCTCCCTTGGTGCCTCATGCTCTCCCAGACAGAAGGGAAGCAATCCTCCCGCTCCGTCTGCTAAAGAAGCGTGCTGTCCTGCTCCCGTCCCCTGGATGGGCAGAGCTGCCCGAGCAGTTAGCAGTGCCTCGGCTGCAGCTCCGGCTACCTTTTCCCTCTGGTTCTGAGCATGCTCCGTGCGGGCACTGTCCTAGCGCTCCAGCTGCCTCACCTCAATTTGTTAGCCTCCCAGAGGTCAGCGATGCATTCAGGATGATTTGCTGCAGTATTCCTGCAAATTCCCAGAGGGACAGCCACACTGACACAAATACAACGGTCAGGTGGGACCAAAGCAAATGCATGGAAATTTAAAAGACTAAAACACCCAGGCATCTTTGAGAGACGCCAGATAGCATTCTCCCCGGCATTTTATGTGCCCCAAATGAATGGCTGCACAGAAGGCACGGGAGAGAAAGAGAAAAGTGAGAGGGACACCAATCACCAGAAAAAGAAATGTGACTGTAAACGGATTTTGGTGATTTCCTCAGCTCAGTAGAAGGGGCTTGCTCAGGAAGGTCAGTAAATGCCTTACTTCAGACAAGCTGACTTTCTCCCATCAAGGGACGTTTTTAACCCATCAGTGGCTTTGAAAATGGGTTTCTGTGAAGGTGAGGTTTTTTTTCCCCCCCCGGTTAACTTGTAAAAATGAACAACAGAAAAGAGGAATCTCACACAAACTCAGTCTCTCTCTTTTTCTCTCGCCCTCCCTCGGTAATCATTTCCCTTAACAAAATGGATGCAAAACGTGGGGATATTTTATATCACGTTTCACCTTTGGTCAAACCACTCTGTTCCCCATTGGGGAGCCAAGAAGGATTGCCCTAGAAAAACTAATCCAGGAATTAAGCAAGGGAATGATTGGGGCTTGTTAGTCTTCTAAACTGGCCTTCACGGGGAAAGTAAAGAGCAGGAAAGTTCGCCAAGAATCAAATCTTACTTGTAACAGTAGGACGCTCTGAACGTGGGTGCAATGCCGAAGAGCTGACTTGGAGTCCTTCGCTCTTTCCAACAAAACACAAATGGAGAGTGACCACCCACTATGAGTAATGTTGTCTGCACACCCAGGACACTCAGGACTAGGCACTTGGGAAAGTACAACACAGTTGGAAGATGCAATCCCTGCCCACAAAGAACTTACAGTCTAGATCGATGGCATTTGCTAAGCGTTTACTATGTGCAGGCACTACTAAGCACTTGGGAGAGTTCAATACAACAAAAGGCAGACATATTCCCTGCCTCTACCAAATTTACAGTCTAGAAAGGGAGACGGACATTAATATAAGTAATTTATAACAGATATGAACATAAATGCTGTGGGGTTGAGGGTGGGACAAATATCAAATGCCCAAAGGTCACAGATGCAAGTGTGTAGATGACGCAGAAGGGAGAGTGAGGTGGGGAAAAGACGGCTTAATCAGGGAAGACCTCTTGGAGGAGACGTGACCTTAAATTATATCTTAATCTACATCTAAAGGGGGATATGGACATTAAAATAGATTAGGGATGGGTGAAATAGTATAGGAATATTTACACATGTACTGTGAAGCTGGGGTGAACATCAGAGTGCTTAAAGGAAGAAAACAAGCGGTTCTGAAATGCATTTGCAATACTGTTATATCAAGACATACCTACTACCAGCACCACCAGGAAACTGCCTAGGCATATTTACTAAAAGTAAAAATATGAATGAACCCAATGGAGAAAGGGAACTTGACCCCACAGCAAGGAAAAAAGGATCCTGGAAGCAACGCTCCACATATATTAAACAGTAAATGCATGGGCAAAGGAAACAGCAACACTGCACCTTTGAACTGAACCAAATGGCCCTTCCCTTCGAAAAACAGATGAGCGAACACCCCCGGAAGAGGAGGTCGCTTTCTGCTCCTATTGAGCTTTCAAGAAGCAAAATAAACCACTTCCCTGAGGTATCATCTCACAGGCGGAACAAGTTCCACCTTTTAGCCCCACTGGAATGAATTCACTTTATTTTCCCCGAGCAGAATCTAGTTAAATCCCGATTATTTTTCTTTAAAGCAGCAGTAAGAGATGCCTTTGATATCTCTGGGAGATTGCATCCCATTTAAAGGAAACAGTTCAGCCAGCATTAACAATAGGGCCTGTTTCTCTGTTCCTCCAGGTCAGCATTTCCTTGGCAGTAAAAGCATCAGAAACAACTTTAATGGATCTGTTTAAAAGGCGATAAATGTTTGGGCTTTGGGTCCTAGGCTTCGCTCCCTATCGCTCCCCATTGTGATATGGCACCTCCAACTGTGAGCCCCACGTGGGAAAGTGGCTGTGTTCATCCCAATTTACTTGAATCCACCCTTGCACTTAGTACAGTGCCCAGGACAGAGTAAGCACTTAACAAATACCACAATTAGTATTATTATTATTAGAGCACCCTAACAGCGGGACATATCACCACTGGCTCACGTTCAGTCACCCGCTCTGGACAGCAGAGAGATCTGGCTCCACCTCTGATGCCATATCCAACCCCTTGGGCTGCTCTGTCATTAATAATAATCATGGTATTAAGCGCTTACTATTTGCCAGGCACTGCTCTAAGCACTGGAGTAGAAACAAGGTAATGTTGTTGGACCCAGTCCCTGTCCCACATGGGGTTCACAGTCTTAATCCCCATTTTACAGATGAGGTAACTGAGGCACAGAGAAGTTAAGTGACTTGCCCAAGGTCACACAGCAGACAACTGTCACCCACAAACCAGAGTGGACCAAGCACTCAGCAAAGCATCCCACACAGAGTTTGCTAATGTGAGCCCACAAGGAGCAAAGTCAATCAATCAATCGTATTTATTGAGCGCTTACTGTGTGCAGAGCACTGTACTAAGCGCTTGGGAAGTACAAGTTGGCAACATATAGAGACAGTCCCCACCCAACAAAGTCATATATTTGCATGGCCAAATAGTATAACCTTGTTTTTCCTCCTGCTTCTTGCATTTATAAATAATCTTTGCCTGAATTTCCCAATCATCATCATCAATCGTATTTATTGAGCACTTACTATGCGCAGAGCACTGTACTAAGCACTTGGGAAGTACAAATTGGCAACATATAATAAAATATAATTTCCCAATAATCAATTGTGATTTCTTGAGGGCAGGGACCATGTGCTTTGCTTCTGTTGATCTCTCCCACGCACTTAGTACAGGGCTTTGCACCCAGCAGTTGCTCAAAAAATATCACACATCAATCATCAAACGACTGAAAGGGGCTCCAATGTAACTGGGCAAATTACATTCCAGAGGTCTTATCTGACTGGCCATAATGTCTGGCAAAGTAGATGTATACATGGCATCAAACTAGCTAATGAAAGCGACTTCTTCAGGCTCATTAGCATGCTTATAAATGATGAGAATTGGTGAGGTAATGATCTGAAAGTCTCACTGTACAATTCCCACAACATTTGTACTGATCAGAATTTTAAACTCCAAATGGCCTCCTGCCCAAATAATTACCTCACCACTGTCCTAACTAAATTAATTTGTTTTTGTCTCCACCTAGTGGCTACAGCACACCAAGCGCTTAGTTCAGTGCTCTGCACATAGTAAGCGCTCAATAAATACGATTGATGATTCACAGGAACAATCAATCAATCAATCAATCGTATTTATTGAGCGCTTACTATGTGCAGAGCACTGTACTAAGTGCTTGGGAAGTACAAATTGGCAACACACAGAGACAGTCCCTACCCAACAGTGGGCTCACAGTCTAAAAGGGGGAGACAGAGAACAGAACCAAACATACCAACAAAATAAAATAAATAGGATAGAAATGTACAAGTAAAATAAATAAATAAATAGAGTAATAAATATGTACAACCATATATACATATATACAGGTGCTGTGGGGAAGGGAAGGAGGTAAGATGGGGGGATGGAGAGGGGGACGAGGGGGAGAGGAAGGAAGGGGTTCAGTCTGGGAAGGCCTCCTGGAGGAGGTGAGCTCTCAGCAGGGCCTTGAAGGGAGGAACAGAGACAGGGCCTATCCAATTGCAAGACATGCTGGAGAGAGCAAGGGGGAGACCATCCAATCTGTGCCTGGGGAATAATTCAGAGCTTGAAAGATGCCTATCATTTGGCAACAACAAGAGGGCTCAGAAAATACAGGCCCTAGAACAAGCAGGAGCTGAGGTGCTGGGCTGTACCAAGATCCTATTCTATACCAAGGCATGGAATCTTAAATCAATCAAGCAATGATCTTTATTGAGCACTTACTTTGTACAGAGAACTGTACTATGCACTTGGGAGAGTACGATATCAATCGGTCATCAGTTCTTGGTCCCCTTCTGTTCTCCATCTATACTCACTCCCTTGGTGAACTCATTCACTCCCACGGTTTCAACTATCATCTCTACGCTGCTGACACCCAAGTGTACTTCTCCATCCCAGTTCTCTTTCCCTCCCTCCAGGCTCGTATCTCCTCCTGCCTTCAGGATATCACCATCTGGAAGTCTGACCGCCATCTAAAACTCAACATGTCCAAGACTGAGCTCCTTATTTTCCCTCCCAAACCCTGTCCTCTGACTTTCCCGTCACTGTAGACCATCCTTCCCATCTCACAAGCCCGGAACCTTGGTGTCATCCTCGACTCCGCTCTCTCATTCACCCCAGATATCCAATCCATCACAAAAACCTGCAGGTCTCACCTCCACAACATCGCCAAGATCCGCCCTTACCTCTCCATCCAAACCACTACCTTGCTGGTTCAATCTCTCATCCTATCCCGACTGGATTACTGCAACAGCCTCCTGTCTGATATCCCATCCTCCTGTCTCTCCCCGCTTCAGTCTATACTTCACTCTGCTGCCCAGATTATCTTTGTACAGAAACGCTCTGGGCATGTCACTCCTCTTCTCAAAAATCTCCAATGGCTGCCTATCAACCTTCGAATCAAGCAAAAACTCCTCACTCTCAGCTTCAAGGCTCTCCATCATCACTTCGACCCCTCCTACCTCACCTCCCTTGTCTCCATATACAACCCAGCCCGCACACTCTGCTCCTCTGCCGCTAACATCCTTGCTGTGCCTCGTTCTCACTTGTCCCACCGTTGACCCCTGGCCCATATCCTACCTCTGGCCTGGAATGACCTTTCTCCACACATCCGCCAAACTAGCTCTCTTCTTCCCTTCAAAGCCCTACTGAGAGCTCACCTCCTCCAGGAGGTCTTCCCAGAGTGAGCCCCCCACTTTTTCCTCTCCTCCTCCTCCCCTCCCCATCACCCCCCTCCCTCCGCCATCCCCCGTCCCCTCCCCACAGCACTTGTATATATTTGTACATATTTATTACTCTATTTATTTGTACATATTATGCTATTTTATTAATGATGTGTATATAGCTATAATTCTATTTATTCTGATGGTATTGACACCTGTCTACTTGTTTTGTTTTGTTGTCTGTCTCCACCTTCACGGCTGTGAGCCTGTTGTTGGGTAGGGACTGTCTCTATGTTGCCAATTTGTATTCCCAAGCACTTAGTACAGTGCTCTGCACAGAGTAAGGGCTCAATAAATACGATTGAATGAATGATCTTTTTACTGAGCACGTACTGTGTGCAGAAAACTGTACTAAGTACTTGGGAGGGTACAAAAGAGTTGGCAGACATGTTCCCTGCCCATGGTAAGCTTATAGTCTAGAGAGGGTAACAGACATTCCTATAAATAAATAATTTATTTATATTAATCCATACAGTTTGGTAGACATGATCCCTGCCTTTAGGGAACTAGCAACAGAAGGAACTTAAAAAGGTCATTTGATCCAGCAAGCTCACTGCCTTCCAGGCTGGTAAATTACAATCACCCAGAATCTACAGTTTACCTATTATCTTATTAAGATCTCCAAAGTGGGACTCCCCAGACTACACCCTTCCGTATTTTCCATGGTTTCACCATTCTTAATTTCTGAGTCAGTCAACAGTATTGAGTAAATGCCTACTTGTGCATAGCACTGTATCAGGCAAGTACGAGAATATACTAAAAAGGAGGCACAGTCCTGACTCAAGGAATTCAGTCTAATGGACGGGTTTACAATTTATTGAAGTTCTCCTCACCCACAATTTCACCCCCAAACCCTCCTCACCAAGTTCTGATGAGGGTGAGGAGTCAGGGTGAAGGTGAGGACCTTGGGCAAAAATCAGTACCTTTTTTTTTTAATGGTACTTGTAAAGCGCTTACTGTGTGCCAGGCACTGTACTACACACTGGAGTAGATACACGCTAATCAGGTTGGAAGCAGTCCCTGTCCCTCATGGGGCTCACAGTCAATCTCCATTTTACAGATGAAGTAACTGAGGCACAGAGGATATAAGTGACTTGCCCAAGATTGCACAGCAGACAAGTGATGGAGCCAGGATTAGAACCCAGGTTTTTCTGACTTCCAGGCCCAAGCTCTATTCACTAGGCCACACTGCTCTCCTTGTGAACACAGGATGTGTCTACCAACTCTGTTGTACTGTACTCGCCCAAATACTTAGTGCAGTGCTCTGCACACAGTAAGTGCTCAGTAAATATGATTGATTTTCCTGAAAATACACAGGCCAGGTGTGTTCAGCAGAGGTTTATTGCCAATGGCAAAGAGACAATTCCAAAAAGAGAAAGAAACCGTTCTAATGAGCTTGTTTTGAAGAGCAGAGCATCCGGTGTTCCTGCTGAGGGGTTGTCTATGTTCTGCCTGAGACGGTCTCTGCATGGCGGCCCCAGGGCTCCCACTGCTCAGGTGTTTTTCACTGGGAAGAGAACTGGACGGGACCCAGGGCACGTTACCCTCCAGAAAAGAGATGAGATCTGGCCACTTCTGAGGTAACAACAATGTGAACCCAGGGGGGCCCAACCCTGCCTTGATCACCTGCTGAGGGGTCCTTAGCCGTCAGACTAAGCTTACCCTGCAAATTAGCACAAATCTAGGATTTGAAAAGTATCAACTTGTAACCAATAAGCAGGCTAAAACATCCAAAATACAAACCCTAGCAACAGTACCATCCCCTCCAGGCTGCTGATGCTCTTTGCCCTCAGAAGGCCCTCCTCATCACCATCAAACAGTCAGTCAATTCATCAATCATATCTATTGAGCACTTACTGTGTGCAGAATACAGTATTAAGCTCTTGAGAGAGTAGACTATAAGACTTGGTAGGCCCGTTGCCTGCCTACAATGGCCTTACAATCTAGAGGGGAAACAGGCATTAATATAAATTACGGATATGTACATAAGTGCTGTTGGATTGAGGGAGGGGTGAATAAAGAGTGCAATCCAAGTGCAAGGGCGACAGAAGGGAAATGAAGGCTTAGTTAAGGAAGGCCTCTATCACTGATTGTGTTTGTAGCAGAGCTATCATCATCATCATCATCAATCGTATTTATTGAGCGCTTACTATGTGCACAGCACTGTACTAAGCGCTTGGGAAGTACAAATTGGCAACATATAGAGACAGTCCCTACCCAACAGTGGGCTTACAGTCTAAAAGGGGGAGACAGTAAGGGAAGCTAGTAAGGGAAAGGGGGGAAGGAGGAAGAAGAGGAAGGAGGGGGTGAAAAGTTTCAGAAGCAGCTCTTCAGATTTCCCTTTAAGCAAACTGCTGCAGACTGTCAAGCCCAGTGACTTCATTACTCATTACACAGAACACTGCACTAAGCATTTAGGAGAGAATGCTACAAAAGAGTTGGTAGACATGGTCTCTATTCACAAGGAGAGCACTGTGGCCTAGTGAATAGAGCATGGGCCTAGGAGTAAGAAAAACATTCATGATACGAGGAGGAACAAGGAGAGAGGAAAGGGGAGGGAGCGGAGAGAGACCAAGTGAAGCGAGAGGGACCCTACTGGGTTAGTGTGACTTGGGGTATTGTGAATTCATCAAGGAAGGCTTTCTGGAGGAAATGGGATTTCTTAGGAGGGTTATGGTCTAGCAGATTTGAAAAAGGGAAGTTCTAGACTGGGGGCAGAGCAGGGCATGGGGTTGGTCTTGAGAGAGTTGAAAGTGAGGTACACTTAGAAAATGAGCATGGGAAGAGTGAAGAATTTAAGCTGTTCATTCATTCATTCAAATGTATTTATTGAGAGCTTACTGTGCGCAGAGCACTGTACTAAGCGCTTGGGAAGTACAAGTTGGCAACATATAGAGTTGGTCCCTACCCAACAGTGGGCTCACAGTCTAGAAGGGGGAGACAAAGAACAAAACAAAACATATTAACAAAAATAGAATAAATATGTACAAATAAAATAGAGTAATAAATACGTACAAACATACATATATACAGGTGCTGTGGGGAAGGGAAGGAGGTAAGGCGGAGGGGATGGGGAGGAGGGGGAGAGGAAGGAGGGGGCTCAGTCTGGGAAGGCCTCCTGGAGGAGGTGAGCTCCCAGTAGGGCTTTGAATCTGTGGAGTAATGGGTAAAGGGAGTCAATCCATAAAATGGTCAAAGCTGGAGTAGAGCCTTGAAATCAGTGGTAGAGAGTTTCTGTTTGATATGGCAGGAGATCAGTCAAAATAATTTATTGAGTGCCTACTGTGTGCAGAGAACTATACTAAGTGTTCGGGGGAATAAATTAGAGTTAGAAGACACAACCCCTCTCTCAGGATTGCACCTGGAAAGTTTCCAGTACATTACCAGTTTCGGCTACGGAAGGGAGAGGCCTACTGATTCCATTCCTAGCTGGGGCACTGGCTAGTGAATGGAAGGCAATCTGCTACAAGTCAAAACTCACCCGTGCTGGGCAGCAGCGGCATGGGAAAGAGCCAACAGTGGGGACTCAAGTTTACTGTGTGGAAGAAGGCAACGGTAAACAAATTCCATATTTTTACCAAGAAATCTCTATGGATACACTACCAGAACAATTGCAGTTGGAGGTGGGGCGTTCTGGGAGAGATGTCTCCACGGATTCACTACGGGTCGGAGGGAGACGACTCGACAGCACAAGACACAATCCCCAAACTCAAGGGTCTTATGATCTAGTCAGGGAAACAGACACTAAAATAGATTACAGATGGAAGGAAGAAGGAAAATGACTATGTACATGAGGATTTTAATGGTGTGGAGATTATTGTGCTGGGCGACTTTTTCACCAAGATGATCTGGGCTTCAGAGGCAGGGCATGGACTGAAGGAGTGAAAGGCTACAGGATGATACACTACCCTCATCATGATATGAGGACAGTCTGAAACAGGATGGTTTCAGAGGAAGGGACAGATCTGGGAAATAACTTGGAGGAAAACCAGCCGGATCAATCAATCAATTAATCCATGGCATCTACTGAGCACCTTCTGAGGACTAGACCCTGTACTGTTTGGAAGAGCACATCAGTGGTTAATTAAATGTGAAAGCTAAAAGACAGAGAGAAGCAGCATGGCCCAGTAGATAGATTGTGAGCCCAGGAGTCAGAAGGACCTGGGTTCTAACCCTGGCTCTGCCACTTGTCTGCTGTGTGACCTTGGGCAAGTCACTTACCTTCTCTGTGCCTCATCTGTAAAACGGGGATTAAGACTGTGAGCCCCATGTGGGACATGGCCAGTGTCCAACATGATTACTCTGTATCTACCTCATAACTTAAAGCAGTGTTTGGCACATAGTAAATGCTTAACAAACACCAAATTTAAAAAAATGAGTCCAGGATGACACCAAGATGGTAGGCTTCTGGGACAGGGAGGATGATGGTGTGATCAACAGAGGTGGCAAAGTTCAGAGGAAGACTGGACTTAGGAGTGAAGGTGAGAGGTTCATGCTTCTCCCTCAATGTCACTCCCTTCTCTCTCCTCCCACCACCTCATCGGAGGACATTTGCCCATTCCCCTTCACTCATCGCTAAGGAGAGAAGAAAGCACCTGAGATCTCTCTCCTTCTCTGCAGTCTCAATTTCCTCCTGTCTTCCGGATATCTCTACTTGGATCAATCAATCAATCAATCATATTTATTGAGCACTTACTGTGTGCAGAGCACTGTACTAAGCGCTTAGGGAAGTACAAGTTGGCAACATATAGAGACAGTCCCTACCCAACAGTGGGCTCACAGTCTAAAAGGGGGAGACAATCAATCAATCAATCGTATTTATTGAGCGCTTACTGTTTCCAGAGCACTGTACTAAGCGCTTGGGAAGTACAAGTTGGCAGAGAACAGAGACAGAGAACAAAACCAAACATACCAACAAAATAAAATAAATAGAATAGATATGTACAAGTAAAATAGAGTAATAAATATGTACAAACATACAGATGACCCACCAACACCTCAAACTTAACACATCCAAAACAGAACTCCTCATCTTCCCACACAAACCCTATCCTTCCCCAACACTGTAGACAGCACCACCATCCTCCGTGCCTCACATGCCTGTAACCTGGGCACTTACCTCATTTCCCTCATTCAACCAACAGATTCAATCTGTCACCAACTCCTGTTGGTTCCATCTTTATGACATCGCTATAATCCGGCCCTTTCCTCTCCACCCAAACTTCTACTACACTGATCCAAGCACTTATCATATCCCACCTTGACTACTGCATCTGCCTCCTCGCTGACCACCCTGCCTCTTGTCTTTCCCTACTCTAGTCCATACTTCAATTCTGCTGCCTGGATCATTTTTCTAAAAAAAATTGTTCAGTCCACATCTGCTCACTCTTCAAGAGCCTCCACTGGTTGCCAGTCCACCATCACATCAAACAAACTCCTTGCCATTGGCTTTAAAGTACTCAATTAGTTAACTCCCTCTAACCTAACCTCACTGATTTCCTACTTCTACCCGGCCTGCATACTTCCCTCCACTAGTGCCAGCTTGCTAAATGTGCCCCAGCCTCTTTTACCTCACTGCCAATTCCTTGCCCAATTCTTCCCTCTGGCTGCCCCTCCATATACACTAGACCACCACTCTCCCCACCTTCAAAGCCTAATTAAATTCACCTCTTCCCCAATTAAGCCCTCTTATCCCCAACTCCATCTCCCTTCTGTGTCATTTATGCACTTGGGCCTGTACTCTTTAGACACCTGATATTCACCCCACCTTCAACCCCACAACACTTGTGCATATATATATATATATATATATGTATGTATATGTATATATATATATATAAACATATCCAAAAACTTACTAATTTATATTACTATCTCCCCCTCCAGACGTTTAGCTCAGAGAGCAAGGAATGCATCTACCAACTTTACTGCAGTGTACTCTGCCAAGCGCTTAGTACAGTGCTGTGCACACATTAAGTACTCAATAAATACCACTGACTGAGTGACAGCTGCAGGCTAGGAACTTTCTGTTTCTGTTTCCAGGGTTACTATGCCGTCATTGACTGGGGGAAAGACAAGGGCCTTGAGTCGAATTAATCAATCAATGACATTTATTGATTACTCAACTTCAGTAGAAGCCCCTCCACAATAGGGAATAGATGTTAAAAACATCCAATTACTTGCACGAGGCTGTCTTGGGTCCATTAAGCGTCGTGTGCAATGATTTACAGTTCAACAAGAACTCTTTCACAACCTCAGTCACTAGAAAACTACGGGAAAGGCTGCTACCATTTTATCTGTTCATCTGGGCTGCGGAAGCAAGGTAAGCCCGATGAACCATTTTTCCTGGGTGCAGTTTCCGTTGTCGTTAAGCACGCCAATCAGGCACGATGATTCATTAGCATGCAGGTGGCTGGGGAGGAGAGGAAAGTGAGACCAAGACTGGAGACTCACAGTGCAGGTAAATAGCCTCATCAGAACTTCAAGCGTGTCAACTGTGGCTTAGTAGACAAAGCACAGGCCTGGGAATCAGAAGGACCTGGGCTCTAATACCGGCTCTGCCACATGTCTGCTGTGTGACCTTGGGCAAGTCACTTCACTTCTCTGGGCCTGTTACCTTGTCTGTAAAATGGGGACTAAGAATGTGAGCCCCATGTGGGACAGGGACTATGTCCAACCTGATTGACTTGTATCTACCCCAGTGCTTAGAACAGTGGTTGGCACACAGTACATGCTTAACAAGTGTAATTATTATTATTGTTATGCGTGGCCTTGTGTCAGACAGGCCCTTCCCCTCTGACTATATATGTTGCCAATTTGTACTTCCCAAGCGCTTAGTACAGTGCTCTGCACATAGTAAGTGCTCAATAAATACGATTGATGATGATGATGATGACTGTGCCAATCGTCTCTATGCAGTAGCCATCAAGCAATGGTCTGTGGCAGGGAATCAGGGCACTTAATTTCTCTATGACAGTTCCCACATCTGCAAAATGGGGATTCAATGCCTGTTTTCCCTCATACCTAAAAGGTGAGCCCCATGTGGGACCTGATTATCTTGTATCTACCCCAGTGCTTAGTACAATTCTTGGCACATAGTGAGCGCATAACAAATACCATAATTACTATTATTCTGCTCTCTGAAATGCATAGACCAAAGTCCCCATTTGGGACAAGGGATGTGTCAGATCCGATTATCTTATGCTACCCCAGAGCCTAGCATGTTGGTCTGGTATATAGTTAGCACTTAATAAATAACATAATTATTATTAACACCATTATTAAGTACAAAGTGATATGGGAGGCTGTGAGGACAAAAATGTGGAAGTGGGGCAAGAGCGCTGAGATGATCATTAGGAGATGTGACCTGGGAAGAAGAATAAATGAGCCAGTAAAGCCTCCTGGAAGAGGTGGGATTTCAGAAGGACTTTGAAGGTGGGGAGAGATGAGGTCTGGTGGATTTGAAAGCGAAGAAAGTTTCAGGCAGGAGGAAGGGTGGATGTCAGAGGTCAAAAGCAGGAGGGTCCAGAATGACGTAGTTAGATGAAGCAGCATGGTATAGTCGAAAGAGCACAGGACTGGGAGTCAGAGGATATGGGTTCTAATCCTGGGTCTGTCACAAGTCTGCTGTGTCACCGTGGGCAAGTCACTTAACTTCTCTGTGCCTCAGTTACTTCATATGTAAAATGAGGACTAAGACTGTGAACAAGACAGGGACTGTGTCCAACCTGATTACCTTGTCGCTACTCCAGCACTTAGAATAGTGCTTGGCACATAGTAAGCACTTAATAAAGACCACAATTACTATTATGAGCTTGAGAAGAGTGTGCGAACTTGGGTGTAGTAGGAAAGAGCAGCTAGGTAAGAAGAAGAGAAATGTTGGCGTGCCTTAAAGCTTGGCCTAGTGCAAAGCATATGGCCCTGGGAGTCAGAAGACCTGGGTTCTAATCCCGGCTCCAATGCTTGCTGCTGTATGACTTTACTTGTTGGTGCCTCAGTTTCCTTCTCATCTGCAAAAAGGGGACTCAGTGCCCATTCCCCCTTCTACTTAGACTGTTAACCCCATGTAGGACAGGGACTGTGTCCCACCTGATTATCTTGTATCTTCCTCAGTGCTAAGTGCAGTGCTTGGCACACAGTAAGGGCTTAACAACCATCACAATTATGATTATTATTTTATCTGTTGCAGAGAGGAAAAGATAACCATTGAATTAATCAATCAGTCGTATTTATTGAGCGCTTACTGTGTGCAGAGCACTGTACTAAGAGCTTGGGAAGTACAAGTTGGCAACATATACAGACAGTCCCTACCCAACAGTGGGCTCACAGTCCACAGGATTTTGAGGAGTAAAGAGATGTATGCAGAAAGACATTTTAGAGATTTGAGCAGCAGAGTGAAGTACGGACTGCAGGGAGCAAAGGCTGGAGGCAGGGAGTACAGTGAGGAGAAGGATGCAGTCCTGTAGTTGGGATATGTCCAGTACCGGGACTGGGGCCAGAGGAGGGCTGTTTGGATGGAGAGGAAAGGCCTCATCTTGGAAATACTGTGGAGGAAAAACCAGTAGGATTTAGCCACAGCCTGAAGAAGGATTCACCGATGCCAAAGTTGTGAGTTTCAGACACATAGAAGACTGTCCACTGAGATGGGAAAGCTAGGGAGAGGCCAGGATTTGGGAAGGAAGATGAGTTCAGGTTTAGATATACTGAACTCAGGGTGCCAAAAGGACAGAAGAGAGGGCTTTGGGAGCATGGAAGGAACAAACACCTTGACTCTGGAAAGGAAAGGGTGAATATGTCTGCTGAATTGATCTGAAAGGACAAGGAGGCCCCATCCCAAGCCAGGTTAGCGCCCTCATAAATCCCTCTTTGGCCGTCAGGTTGCACATCTGCTGAGGAAGCAAGACAGAGATGGCACCAAGCTGCTGACAGACACTGCAGAAAAAAAACAAACTATCACTTGAAGCAACTGGTAGATGAGGCTAGCAAGTCCGAGAGTGTACACTCACAGACACACACAAACACAAGCACACCCACACAGGCGGGTGAAGAACGCATTTCAGAGAGCTGACAGGTGTTCGGCACATGTGGGCTGCTGAGCACGTCTCCAAGCACTGCACAACTGGGCCTAAACCAGATTTATTTTGGGCCAAAGAGTTCAAAGAAAGGAGGCTATACACTCTCTAGCAGAGAGAAAGAGACAGAGAGAGAGAGAGAGAGATTGTGTGTCTGCGTGAGACACCATGCCATGTCTGGTCTGTGGTAATGAAAAACCTAACCCTACTGCTCTTCCTCCAGACAGGCCATAGAAGACAAGGAGAGAGAAGTCAGTGTGACACATCACCTCTCAGAAAGCCGATGGAGACAGTTTGGGAATACTCAGTCCTAGGTGGTACTCTCTTGCCCACCCCAGTCCACCGACGCCTCCTCAAGAACTCTGACAGAGCCTTGTTCAGGGGCCTCTGAGCCCTGCCCAGGGCCACTTCTGGTCATCGACATCCCGTTGGTCCAGCCTGACCCTCTGGCCCCGGCCATGGCTTTCCCCATCCTGGTGTTTCTCTCTGAGGCCCCCTGGGTCTTGTAGCTGTTCGTAACTGATTTTCTGGGCACCGAGCCCAATCTGCTTTCATTTTTTGCTTTCTATTATTGGTTCAGTGGCCCACAAGTCTCGAGACAGGGAGACAGGCCTTCAGTAAATTGTTGCGGCGGCTCCCTGGCTACTTTGGAGCTTGTCCAGAACAGCTCATGGAGCAGCAGGGCTCAAAAGGGCAGAGAGAAAGAGAAAGAGAGAGAGAGAGAGAGAGAGAGAGCGAGAGAGAGAGAGAGAGAGAGAGAGAGAGTGTGTGTGTGTGTGTGTGTGAGAGAGATATTACATGATATTACAGTTGCCTCCCTGAAGCCCTTCTCCCACCCAGCTTTCCTATGAGCTCACCTGCTCTGACTATAAATTCTTCTCTTTCAGCCTTGAACATCTTGGTGACAGTTGTACTGAGGAATCCTTAAGAAACACAGATTCTGTTTTTTTAAAAAGTGGTATTTGTTAAGCTCTTACTATGTGCCAAGCACCGTACTAAGTGCTGGGATAGATACAAGATAATCAGGTTGCACACAGTCCATGTCCCATATGGAGCTCAGTCTTAATCTCTACTTTACAGAGAAGGTACCTGAGAGGCTCAGAGATGTTACGTGACTTGCCCAGGGTTACACAGCAGACAAGTGGCGGAGCTGGGATTACAACCTAGGCCCTTCTGACTTCCATACCCAGGCTCTATCTACAAGGCCACGCTGCTTCTCAGGCCTTTCTGCATCTTCTTTTCTCCATGTTCAGCCCCAACCCCAGGAAGAAAATGGATAAATAGGAAAATGGATAAAGTGGCACATTCCCACTTTAAACTGGAAGCTCACTGAGGGCAGGAACACATCTTGAATCTGTTGTACTCCTCCCAAGCGCCAATACAATGCCTGTCCTCAGTAAGCACTCAAAAAAGATCATTGATGGGTTAATTCACTTATCTCTCTCTCTCTCCCTCCCTCTCTTCTCCTTGGAACAAAAGAGTAAGGAAGGGAGAAAGGTCGGTCTTACTTGAGCATGGAGAACCAAAACAAAAACCATTGTGACTGTATAGACGACAGGCCTCAGGATCAAAAGGATCTGGACTCTAATCCCAACTCCTCCACTCTTCTGCTGTGTGATCTTGGGCAAGTCACTTTATTCTCCTGTGCCCCAGTTACCTCATCCGTAAAATGGGGATTAAGACTATGAGCCCTATGTGGGACAGGGACTGTGTCCAACCCAAAAAGCTTGTTACCTACCTGGCACTTAGTAGAGTGCCTGGGATACAGTAAAAACTTAAATACCATAAAAAATGGTTCTACTTTGCCCTACAATTTGGTCGCTAATGGGGAAAGAGGGACATGGAAAAACAGTGCCTAAAATGAAGACTGCCCAGCCTAGATGGTTCGAGGATCAGAAACGAAACTGATACGTGTGCACCTCGAATTGAGGCAGCTCAATTCCTCTCACCTTCCGCAGCAAGGAGTTCAGCAGTCACCAGCTATCTGGTCTTCAATTTAAAATACACATGACACTGAACAATGGCCTCCCATGCCCAGAAAGCTCGCTAAATTAGCCAAGTCAGCTCTTCAAAGTGGGGAGAAAGGCATTTACAGAACCAGGGGAAAGAAAGCCAGGGTTTAGTAATAACAATAATAATAATAATTATTATTATTAAGCAGCATGGCTTAGTGGAAAGAACACAGGCTTGGGAGTCAGAGGTCATGGGTTCTAATCCTGGCTCCACCACTTGTCAGCTGTGTGACTTTGGGCAAGTCACTTTTCTGCGCCTCAGTTACCTCATCTGTAAAATGGGGATTAAGACTGTGAGCCCAATACGGGGACAACTTGATTACCTTGTATCTACCCTAGCGCATAGAACAATGGTTGGCACATAGTAAGCTCTTGATAAATACCATCACTATTACTATTCATAGTAGTGGTAATTATTATTATGAAACATATATTTTAATGGCCTTTGTTGAGCACTTACTATGTGCCAGGCACTGTACTAAGCGCTGGGGTAGATACAAGATAATCGGGTTGGACACAGTCCATGTCCCACATGGGGCTCAGTCTTCATTACCATTTTACAGAGGAGTTAAGTGACTTGATTTGTTAAGTGCTTACTATGTGCCAAGCACTGTACTAAGTGCTGGGATAGATAAAATGTAATTGGATAGTCCCTCTCCCATATAGGGGTTTGTAATATCACCAAGTGCTTACTGGGTACAGAGCACTGTAGTACTAGTAGTAGTAGTAGCAGCAGTATTGGTATCTATAAAGCACTTTGTGCAGAGCACCACACTAATTGCTGGGAGAAAATACACAACTGAGAATTAGAAATAATTGAACAAATGAATACATGAAATGGACCCTGTCCCTCATGGGGCTCACAGAACTAAGCACTTGGGAGAGGACATTACACTAGATCAATCTATCATAAATATTGAGCACTTACTGCATGCAGAGCACTGTACTAATGGCTTAGGAGAGTACAATTTAACAGAGTTGGTAGACACGTTCCCTGTCCACAAGGAGCTTACGCTACAGAAGATTGGTAGATATGATCCCTGACCTCAAAGAATTTAACAATGTCTAGTGGAGGAGATTAAGTTGGGGCCTGGGAGTCGGAAGGTCATGAGTTCTAATCCAGGCTCCGCCACTTGTCTTCTATGTGACCTTGGGCAAGTTACTTCACTTCTCTGGGCCTCAGTTCCCTCATCTGTAAACTGGGGATTGAGACTGTGAGCCCCATGTGGGATAGGGACTGTGCCCAACCTGGTTTGCTCGAATCCACCCCAGCGCTTAGGACAGTGCCTGGCACATAGTAAGCGCTTAACAAATGCCATCATTATTATTAAATCTCTTGTCCCCACAAATAATCACCACCTGTTTTATCCTCCTACCATTAGCATGACTTACGCCGCCCTTCTATAGCATGCAGTAGGTGCTCTCTTCACACACACACACACACACACACACCACACACACCCCACACCCCCCCCCAGTAATCCTAGGCAGCGCCTCCCTCCCGGTTCCGGGAGCTCCCCTGTTGCCAGGGCCTGGACTCCGGTTGGGGAAATAGAAAATGAAAACCCCAAGAGCCCCTTTGTTATGTGTAGCTGGTTTTTAAATCAGCCCTAAATCTACATCAAACAGCTACATGAAGTGCAGCTTCAAGCCGGCCAGATTACAGCAAAGTAAAACAAGTCACAGAATGGCAGCATCAAAGAAGAGCGAAAGTGGAAAAGGTTAAAAAAAAAAAGAAAACAGGTTATGTATCAATATTTCATCTAAGGGAAAAAATTATAAGATGAAACATGACAGACAAATACAGAGCTGAAAAGCCAGGATCATCCAGCATCACTACAATATTATGAATACACATGAATAACCCCACATGCCCTATAAATCGACACGTTCTCTATTTTGATCATCAGCTGTGAAGCCCAAAGCTGCTCTGGCATATTCACCCCACCTTCTGCCCCACAGCCCTTTGGTACATAGCCATACTTTGTGATCTTGGGCAATTCACTTAGCTTCTCTATGCCTCAGTTACCTCATCTGTAAAATGGGGACTGTGTCCAACTTGATTAGCTTGCATCTACTCCAGCGCTTAGTACAGTGCCTGGCCTACAGAAGTGCTTAATACCATAAAAAATAAATTATTTATTTATATTTATGTCTCCACCCCCTCACTCAATCAGTAGTATCTACTGAGGACTTACTGCGTGCAGAGCACTCTACTAAAGTGCTTGGGAAAGTACCCTCTAGATTGTAAGCTCACTGTGGTCAGGGAACTATCGACCAACTCTGTTATGCTCTCCCAAGAGCTTTGTACAGTGCTCTGCACACAGTAAGCACTCAATAAATACCATGGACTGATTCACTGTTGATGGAAAACACCTCCAAACTGCCTCTAGTGATCCCGTCTTCACCCACCGATCAGGGACTCTGTCGCCAGCTGCCACAGAGAACAGAGGTGGGCTAAATTCATTCATTCATTTAATTGTATTTATTGAGCACTTACTGTGTGCAAAGCACTGTACCAAGCGCTTGGGAGAGTACAATACAACAAACAGACACATTCCCTGCCCATAACAAGTTCACAGTCTAGAGATGGGGCTGGAATGGTAAAGCAGGACTGACGGACCAGGCTGATATCCCTGAAGCTACAGAGACTGGCTGTGTTGGCTGACAGAATCCATAAAGGAGGCCCCGCTGCCATGAGGAAAGACCTAGTAAGGCCTAGTGGAGGAAAATGTTGTCACTCAGTAGGAGCGGCTTCTAATAAGCACACACCTAAGGACCTTTGGCTAGAACATAACCTATTCTCCCATGACGGCTAACCCAGTGTCTATTTTTTTTCCTCCATTTCCCACCAACCTCCCCCGCCCCACCTCTTTCATTCATTCACTCATTCATTCAATCGTATTTATTGAGCGCTTACTGTGTGCGGAGCACTGCTGAGATGGCAGCCCCTGCTAAAGACATCGGCTAAGATGGAGTGGGGAAGTTCCACTTCTCTCCTGGACTTATGTACAGATCTATAAATACATCATTTATATTAATGTCTGTCTCCCCCTCTGGACTGTAAGCTCCTTGTGGGCAGGGAATGTGTCTACCAACTCTGTTGTACTGTACTCTCCCAAGCACTCAATACAGTGCTCTGCGTACAGTAAGCACACAATAATACCTCTGATTGATTCTCTTGCTCCAGTAGTTTTTGGAGGGCTGGCTGAGGGTGAATACAGTACAAGGCTGGAGCAAGTATGGACTTGGCAAAGTTGTCCACATGAAAGCTTGTGAAAGCCCAGCCTCCCGCACCATCATCAATAATACCTGTGATATTTAAGTACTACCACATGCACGACTTATCCCACCCTCCAACAGCATGCAGTAGGTGCTTTCTTCTCACACCCCACCACTCCTCAACCAGTAAACCCAGGCAGCATCTCCCTCCCGGCTCCGGGAGCTCCCCCGCAGCCAGGGCCTGGACCCCACTTGGGGAAACAGACAAGGAAAACTGAGCATTACACTAAGTACTGGGGTGGATTTTTGGGAAGAAGAGTGGCCTAGTGGAAAGAGCACGGGCCTGGGATCAAGGGACCTGGGTTCTAATCCTAGCTCTTCCCCTTGCCTTTTGTGTGACCTGGGCCAAGTCACGTAACTTCTCTTTGCCTCAGTTACCTCATTTGTAAAATGGGGAGTAAGACCATGAGCCCCAAGTGGGACATGGACTAGGCGCAATCTGATTAACTTAGATCTGCCCCAGCGCTTAGCATAATGCCTGGCACACAGGAAGCACTTAACTACCATTTTAAAAAAAACAACAAAACTGGCCTGTTGGAAACTCAGCTTCCTCTAGTAGCCTCTCTGACTTCCCAGGCCTGCAGGTCTTTGCATGGACCTCCTGCTCTCCAAAACTTCCCTATGCCAGCTCACTCCCCAGCCCGTCATCTGCCACTCCTCAGGGAAAGCAGCAACAAATATGTAGATTGGTCAGAAACTCCTGACTTACACAAAAGAGAATCGGATAACAAACCAACATCCTTCCTGCCTCGACACAGTAGAGTGCTACTTATAGGTGTTAACAAGCAAAAGCCTGTAGCATCTAACTTCCTGGCAAACCTCTGGAAAGTCGAGAATGACCAGAGTTCAGTGACATGGAAATTCAGAGTAGACAAGCTGGTTCACAGATTGTGAGCTCGCTGTGGGCAGGGAATGTGTCTGTTTATTGTTACACTGTACTATTCCAAGTGCTTAGTACAGTGCTCTGCACACAGTAAGCGCTCAATAAATATGATTGATTGATTTATTACTCTATTTATTTATTTTACTTGTACATATCTATTCTATTTATTTTATTTTGTTAGTACGTTTGGTTTTGTTCTCTGTCTCCCCCTCTTAGACTGTGAGCCCACTGTTGGGTAGGGACTGTCTCTATATGTTGCCAACTTGTACTTCCCAAGCGCTTAGTACAGCGCTCTGCAAACAGTAAGTGCTCAATAAATACGATTGATTAAGTGCTCAATAAATGCGACAATGAATTCTGTGATGTGGAGAGGAATCGACAGAAACAATCAACTACCTAAATAAGCCCAAGACCACACACCCACACCTGTACAGGGAGAGAGGGAAGGAAAGCGTTGGTTGAGTCCTTCCACAGGTTATTCCTGGAGTACCATTTAGAGACCTGCTGCCCATGTGTAGAACTGAGCATTTCTAACTGAGCAGAAACAGTGAACCTCTGGAGGTACCTGGTCACATCTAGGTTTACCCCAAAAGGGCCAGGAGATAAAGTACCCAACTACCTGTGGCCCGGTCAAAGTCCACGTACAGTTCCTTTGCTAGACTGATAAGAGTTTCTTCCTTCCCCGAGGCTTAAGGATTGGGCTCCGGGAATAAAAGGTTGAACTGTTTCCCCAGTGCACCTGTTGACTTCCTGACCTTCATTAGGGAATCGGATTTAGAAAAATGATGGGTGTCCTAAGGCTATCTAACCTGTCCTGTGGTCCCTAGGCAGTCGTGTTCTTGTCTGTCTTCCAGGAGGCACTGCAGGTGTCCCTGACCTGGAACTAAGTCAACAACCGGCAACTCACAGTAGAGCACTATCGCATCACTTGCAGGAAGGCAGAGGTCTTCCAAATATGCCAGTGCTTGCCCTTCCTCAGTACTCTTCTGAAAGCTTTTAGGGGCACAAAAGAATCTCATTTACACTGTAGGTTATTCTGATGGAACCGTCTCGGTGACAGTCTTCTATTCCCCCCTCCTGAGACTTTTTTAAAGATTTTTTTAAATGTGTCAATCACTGTTTTAAGCACTGGGGTAGATACAAGTCAGGTGGGATACAATCCCTGTTCCACATTATAATAATAATAATGATAAAAATAATAATGGTATTGGTTACTGTGTGTCAAACATTGTTCTAAGCGCTGGGGTAGGTACAGGATAATCAGGTGGGACACAGTCCCTGTCCCAGATGGGCTCACAGTCTTAATCCTTATTTTACAGATGAGGTAACTGAGGCCCAGAGAAGTGAAGCAATTTGCCCAAGGTCACACAGCAGCTAAGCGGAGGAGCCAGGATTAGAACCCAGGTTTTTCTTCTGGCCTGTGCTCTACCCATTAGGCCCCGCTGCTTCTCCCTCGTGGGTCGCTGGCATGGCCGCTGGGGTGGCCCAGGGCTATCTCCACTTAGGGGTGGTAGGAAGAAGGCAACAATCTCTTCCTCGCTCCCCAGCAAGTCATTCCAATAGCCTAACCTCAGAGGACACTAAGCAGAATGCACCGTTTGTCCTGGGTGATGGCAAACTGACATTTAACATAAGAAAATCTCTGGAAGGAGAATAATCAGAAACGTATATTAGACCATTAAAGATTCTCCCTGTCCTGCTTCCCGATCCCTCAAAAACCTACAGGTACGATGTGCTGTGCATTTTCCAACAACTTCATAAAGTAAAACACTAAAGTTCAAGCACAACTGCCTCCCTTTTAGCTGCATCCATAAAAAGATAGGCAATGGTAACATAGTGTGGAACCGGGTCACCGTTATCTGGCTATTGCTGTGTTACCTTATATTTACAACAAAGTATCAGTCTTCAGTAAAGTTGGTTACCTTCAAAATACTAAATCTGAGAGTACATTGAATTGCATTAGAAATTAAAGATCATTGTGTTTGGATGCTTGTGTGTTGTTGAAGCTGCTTTTGAAACATTTGCCAGGGAAAAAGTTCCAATCACCCATTTTACAATTTGAAAAATGGCTGTATACAATCCCCAACTCAACCCATCACAGGCTTACCTGCCTTAGGGAGAAAAACAGGAAAACAGTGCACGACTGACAAATCAACCACTGCCTTTGAAACCAAGTTCCATAAATCAACAGAAATAATGTTTTTAAGGTTAACAACATTTAAATTTGATCTACACTCACTCCCTTGGTGACCTCATTCGCTCCCACGGCTTCAACTATCATCTCTACGCTGATGACACCCAAATCTACATCTCTGCCCCTGCTCTCTCCCCCTCCCTCCAGGCTCACATCTCCTCCTGCCTTCAGGACATCTCCATCTGGATGTCTGCCCGCCAACTAAAACTCAACATGTCGAAGACTGAACTCCTTGTCTTCCCTCCCAAACCCTGCCCTCTCCCTGACTTTCCCATCACTGTTGACGGCACCACCAACCTTCCCGTCTCACAAGCCCGCAACCTTGGTGTCATCCTCGACTCCGTTCTCTCATTCACCCCTCACATCCAAGCCGTCACCAAAACCTGCCGGTCTCAGCTCCGCAACATTGTCAAGATCCGCCCTTTCCTCTCCATCCAAACTGCTACTCTGCTAATTCAAGCTCTCATCCTATCCCGTCTGGACTACTGCACTAGCCTTCTCTCTGATCTCCCATCCTCGTGTCTCTCTCCACTTCAATCCATACTTCATGCTGCTGCCCGGATTATCTTTGTCCAGAAACGCTCTGGACATATTACTCCCCTCCTCAAAAACCTCCAATGGCTACCGATCAATCTGCGCATCAGGCAGAAACTCCTCACCCTGGGCTTCAAGGCTGTCCATCACCTCGCCCCCTCCTACCTCACCTCCCTTCTCTCCTTCTACTGCCCAGCCCGCACCCTCCGCTCCTCCACCACTAATCTCCTCACTGTACCTCGCTCTCGCCTGTCCCGCCATCGACCCCCGGCCCACGTCATCCCCCGGGCCTGGAATGCCCTCCCTCTGCCCATCCACCAAGCTAGCTCTCTTCCTCCCTTCAAGGCCCTGCTGAGAGCTCACCTCCTCCAGGAGGCCTTCCCAGACTGAGCCCCTTCTTTCCTCTCCCCCTCGTCCCCCTCTCCATCCCCCCGTCTCACCTCCTTCCCTTCCCCACAGCACCTGTATATATGTATATATGGTTGTACATATTTATTACTCTATTCATTTATTCATTTATTTATTTTACTTGTACATTTCTATCCTACTTATTTTATTTTGTTGGTATGTTTGGTTCTGTTCTCTGTCTCCCCCTTTCAGACTGTGAGCCCACTGTTGGGTAGGGACTGTCTCTATGTGATGCCAATTTGTACTTCCCAAGCGCTTAGTACAGTGCTCTGCACATAGTAAGCGCTCAATAAATACGATTGATTGATTGATTGATTCCCTTCCCCCAGCACCTGTATATATGTATATATGTTTGTACATATTTATTACTCTATTTATTTATTTTACTTGTACATATCTATTCTATTTATTTTATTTTGTTAATATGTTTCCTTTTGTTCTCTGTCTCCCCCTTCTAGACTGTGAGCCCACTGTTGGCTAGGGACTGTCTCTATACATTGCCAACTTGTACTTCCCAAGCGCTTAGTACAGTGCTCTGCAAACAGTAAGCGCCCAATAAATACGATTGATTGATTGATTGATTGATTAATTTCAGAACAGGGTCAATTTGAGCCATCAGAAGTGATTAGCACTTCACAAATGAGAAATTATTTGAATACACAATGGAGCTTGACAAACAATAAATCAAAAAGCAGAAGTGGCATCTGGAAATAAAACCAGATGGTTCAGAGAAAGATCACCATGCCCCAACCTTTCAAGTGACAGGAAAAACAAATGATCAAACTGCAGTGTGTTTCCTTTTCTACACTCACTGAGCCCAATTCTCCCAGTGTCTAAACTGGGAACAAGTTAAGTGCTTTTGGGAGAAGCATTAACTTTTTCAGACCACCGGAAGACCCAACTGCATTGCTTCAAACACTGTGCTTTCACTGTTGGATAAACTACAACTAACTGGTCTGGATCTATCAAACAACCAATCAGTGGCATTAACTGAATGCTTACTGTTTGCAGAGCAATGAATTAAGCACTTGGGAAAGTACAAAAAAGTAGGTAGACATGATCCCTGCCCTCAAGGAGCTTACAATCTAGATGGTGGAATCAATCCATAGTACTTGTTCAGCGGCTACTGGATGAAGAGCTCTAAGCACTTGGGAGGGTACCAGAGTTGTAGGATTCACAATTCCTGTCCACAGGGAGCTTACAGTCTAATGAGAGAGAGGTTTAGTGCTTCTCCCAAAGTACTAGCATGGAGAATGGGTGACAGGACTCCATACACAGTAAGAGCCTAGAACTGGTGACAGGAGCCAGACAACCCCCTCCCAACATTTTTACTTAACTTGATGGGCGACAATGAAAAATAACAACCATATGAATGTTGTGGTAATCAGGAGTGTTGGTACATCTGCCCATTTCTTGTGACATTAATGTATCTTCTGTTTTGAAACTTAGACAGCCACTTTTTGGAGTAAGCAGCAGGTGTATTGTAATTTGCATTATTACACCTGTTACGCTTGCTGAGTCTGGAGAAACACACACACGTTCTTTGCAGAAATTTGCAGACTCTATGGGGGGGTTGAGCTTGTTACCTGGGAGACCCCTGGACTCCCCCTATCCACCTTGCTCCACAGCCACTGCGTTCTCTTCCTAGGTCCTCCCAGAAGCAGCATGGCCTAGTGGCTAGAGCACGGGCATGGGAGTCAGAAGGTGATGGGTTCTAATCCCAGCTGCGCCACTTGTCTGGATGTGACCTTCACTTCTCTGTGCCTTATTTACGTCATCTGTAAAATCGGGATTAAGACTGTGAGCACTACGTGGAACAGGGACTGGGTCCAACCTGACTGTCTTGTATCTATTCCAGCACTTAGTACAGTGCCTAGCACATAGTAAGTACTTAACAAATACCAGAAAACATAAAACTGACACAGTTTCTGTCCCACACGGGGCTCACAGTCCAGGTACCGTGGTTGGCACACTGTAGAAGGGTATAAGATTTAATCTCCATTTTACAGATGAGGGAACTGAGGCACAGAGAAGTGAAGTGACTTTCACAAAGTCACAAAGCAGACAAGTGGCAGAGCTGGGATTAGAACCGAGGTGCTCTGATTCCTAGGCCCATACTCTTTTCACTGGGCCACACTGCTTTGTGAGAAGTGCTAGACTGCTTTTTTAGAAGTGCCAAGTGTACTTTCTTCAGATTTGACTCAATTTAAGACATCCCAGATAAGTGTAAACATTGTCATGGGGCCTTCACATTACAGGAAGGGGTTACAGTCCTCTCTGCCATTACAACTGCTGGGAAGTAGGGGTTCCCTGCTGGATTCTGTAACATTTTCCCCCATCACACACCTGTCATACCTACCACTGGGCAGCGCTGCCGAAAAGCAGGTGTTTGCTTCAGGGGACAAAAGAGAAGAGACGAGTTCACCGCCCACCAGACATTCTCCTCGGTCTACAACGTCTACGGGGTTCTGAGGCAAGAGAAGAAGCCTAGCTGGGGAACTCAGATGAGCCACAGGCTGGACGGCATCAACAAATGCATCCCAATAAGGTCTCCAGAAAATGACTAACTATCCCCTTCCTCCTCCCCACACTTCCCCAACCTGAAAGCAGTTTGCCAATTTGCTTTTCCTAAGAGTTACCAAAGAACAGTCAAAAGAACCAGTCACTTGTTTTAACACTTCTTAAAATATCACTGTCAGTGCCTATTTATTTTATGCACTATTTCACTTTATTATAATGTAAAGAGCCAGGAATGAGATAACTGTGATATCTGCTAGGTGCTTTCTCTGTGCTAAGCGCTGTATTAACTGCTGGGGCAGATGCCAGGTAATAAGGTCCCACATGGGGCTCAGTCTAGGAGGTTGGGAGAACAGCTATTGAATTCCCATTCTGCAGATGAGGGAAGAGAGGCATAGAGAAGTCAAGTGACTTAACCAATGTCACAGAGCAGATAAATGGTGGAACTGGGATTAGAACCCAGGTCCTCTAACTCCCAAGCCCAGGCTCTTTCCACTAGGCCACGCTGCTTCTCATGAAAGATGGAGACCCTCGGCCAGATATTAAGTTTCTAAACCACAGCTCTTTTTGGACTGGACCCAGAGGATGTGCCTAGAGTACTCATCCAAGCAGACCTGGAGGGAGCGGGAAAGAGGTCACATCAACCTTTCCACTTGCACTTCAATAACGTCGTCTGATTCCCAGAGAATTCTTTACTGCCAAAGGAAATAAAAATGAAAATAACACCCCCTTTCCTCCATCCTTCATCCCCTCACCCCAAGGCAGAGTTTCACTAACACCGCAACTGGATAATTAGATTTCTCCATTACTTCAGGGACACTCCATCTAGGTGCAGTGAAGTGTACTTCATATCTGAACACACGGCTGGGGAACAGATTTTCATTCTGGGCCAAAATTGAATCCAGGATTACCTTCCATCATCAAGTGAAAACAAAAAAAAAAAAAACTCACCACGACAAAAAACACAACCACACACAAGCAAAGCTTGAATTGTTCAACTTTGTGACCATTGTGACTACTGTAAAATAAACCAACTCATTCTAATTCCTGTTTATCTCTTCCTGTCCAACTGAAGTGGAGAGTCTGTCTGATCAAGATTCATCAAGATCCAGTCTACAGGACATGAAGGCGCAGCTTCCAGATAAACTAAAGGTGGGCTAAAAGGGACCATGGATATAATTAACTAATTAATTATGGTACTTGTTGATGACTTACTATGTGCCAATCACTGTACTAACCGCTGCGGTAGATAAAAGTTAAGCAGGTGGGATAAGTATCTGTCCCACATAGGGCTCACAGTCTAAGTAGGTGGGAGTAAAATTTAATCCCCATTCTACAGATGAGGTAACTGAGGAATAGAAAAATTAAATGACTTGCCCAAGGTTACATTGCAATCACGACTCCTGATTCTGACTCCTAGGCCTGTGCTCTTTCCATCAGGCCACATTGCTTCTCATGAAGCTCTCTAAAATAATCTTACTTCCAACTGAAGGCCGAGGGGTGGACAGGATGATCTCTCTAAGTCCTTTTCCAACTATACGAATTTCTCATTCTATGAAAACTTACCTAAACATCTTCTCCTTCCCAATCTTCTTTACACAAGTGCAAGAAAGAAACCAGCAAAATCTCACTGCTGCAATAAAGCTAGCCTTCGTTTCCAGCATCAGGGCTAGAGACATTGACTTAATAGCAAAATTAGATCCTTTGAAAATGAGGTTTGTATGGAGGGATGCTTCCATTGAACTTTGAATGTCCTGCATCATTAGCTTTAATCACACTATTTCTGATGTCCCCTCACACCTCCTCTTTACCATCATCAATGTGATAGGTGCTATATAATCAGGGGCCAAACTGCTCTTGCCTCAGAGCATGTCTCCGACAGACACAAAGCCTTGCTCAATTTAGCAGACACCTCTGCCCTCCTTCTGGCATCACGGTACCATTCTCCCATGGGTCGAAAAGATTTAAGGGAAGAGATTTGTGGGGTCGGGGAGAGGGGAAGGAGGAGAAGGAGTAAAATACTTTTTACAAGTTAGAATATATAATCCTCTTCAAAGCAGCAATCCAATGTACAGCTAGAACTCGCTCACATAAGGAAAAATACTACACCAAGAGCAACCTAAGAGTAACCTAGAAATCCCATTTTCAAACAGTGGCATAGGTTGCTTATTTAGATGCCCAAAGGAAAAAACCCCCATGAAGATCCTTCAGATATTCATTCATTCAATCATATTTATTGAGCGCTTCCTGTGTGCAGAGCACTGTACTACGCACTTGGGAAGTACAAGTTGGCCACATAGAGAGACGGTCCCTACCCAACAACGGGCTCACAGTCTAGAAGGGGGAGACAGACAACAAAACAAAACATATTAACAAAATAAAATAAATAGAATAAATGTGTACAAGTACAGTAATAAATATTCATTCATTCAATCATATTTATTGAGTGCTTACTGTGTGCAGAGCACCATCCTAAGCACTTGGGAAGTCCAAGTCGGCAACATATAGAGATAGTCCCTACCCAACGGCAGGCTCACAGTCTAGAAGGGGGAGACAGACAACAAAACAGAACATATTAATGAAATAAAATAAATAGAATAAATATGTACAAGTAAAATAAATTCATTCATTCCATTGCATTTATTGAGAGCTTACTGTGTGCAGAGCACTGTCCTAAGCGCTTGGGAAGTACAAGTTGGCCACACAGACAGACAACAAAACAGAACATATTAACAAAATAAAATATATAGAATAAATATGTACAAGTAAAACAAATAAATTCATTCAATTTTGAGCGCTTACTGTGTGCACAGCACCGTACTAAGCGCTTGGGAAGTCCAAGTCAGGAACATATAGAGACGGTCCCTACTCAACAGCGGGCTCACAGTCTAGAAGGGGGGAGACAGACAACAAAACAGAACATATTAATGAAATAAAATAAATAGAATATGTCCAAGTAAAATAAATTCATTCATTCAATCGTATTTATTGAGCGCTTACTGTGTGCAGAGCACTGTCCTAAGTGCTTGGGAAGTACAAGCTGGCCACACAGAGAGACAGACAACAAAACAGAACATATTAACGAAATAAAATAAATAGAATAAATATGTCCAAGTAAAATAAATAAATTCATTCATTCAATCGATATCAGGTTCCTACAAATTCTGTGCCCAAACGGCAGTTCAGGGACTGCTGACACTATCTTGATAGCAGGCAGACACACTGTTCTACTAGTAGAATGGTCAATTAACTGTAATTTATTAAGCACTTACTATGTGCAGACACTGAACCAAGTGCTTGGAAGAGTACAATATAACAGAGTTGGTAAATGTGTTCCCCGCCTACAATGAGCTTACAGTCTATGCCTTGATTTGTGGACTGATTTACAAAATGCCACACTAGCCACTGGCTAATTTCTTCTTGACTCTTCCCTTCTCATGTTCAGCCTTTTTGGCACGTGCTTGTCTGTAAAGCTGACTTGCATATGGGAATCAGTAATAATAACAATAATTATATATATACATATATATATACATATATATATATATATATATATATATATATATATATATATATACGCATATACATATATTTCTCTACCCCTCCACAGCTCCAAAGTTTAAGTTAACCCAGTGCTCCACAGGGCACCTATTGGCCTACACAGAATGCAGTCCCAATTGATCAAGAATTTTCTCACAAAAAAAAAAAGGAGGCAGATTAAGACTGTGCCTGCAAATAAGCCTGTGATAAAAAAAAATCCCCTTGGAGATCAGAGACGACAGAAGCATTGCTGTCAATACATTCCCCTGTATAGCTTCATTCAACTCCCCAGGCAATTAAATATTATCAAATTCCTACAGATTTAATGGATCTTTTCTAGGATCCCATCTGTTCACAGAAGTCTCAGCAAGAAGGAAGTAAATGAAGCCTCTGCACCCAAAGAGGCTGGAATGAAAAGGTTGGAATGGCTGGTTGGCCCAGTGCCCAGCCTGCCAGCAGGTGCCACCCCCAGGGAAGAGGTGCCCGACCCAAAGCCACCCTCCTGTGCCCAGGTGGCAGAGCCAGAACTGCACAGGCCAAACTGCTGTTCAACGGCCTTGCTGGGAAAAAATAATAATAATCAATCAATCAATCGTATTTATTGAGTGCTTACTGTGTGCAGAGCACTGTACTAAGCGCTTGGGAAGTACAAGTTGGCAACATATAGAGACAGCCCCTACCCAACAGTGGGCTCACAGTCTAAAAGGGGGAGACAAATGCCACTTTGGGACTTCAAGCAGGGGTAGCTACTCTGCCCAGTGAAGCCCACATGGCTCAAAGAGGAGACCCAAGTCCTGTAGGTTTTGTGGCTTGATCGGAGTCTCCCTCTTTAGATGGTGAGTCCATGGTAAGTGGGGAATGTCCCTGTTCGTTGCACTCTTGTATAGGGGAAGCAGCGTGGCTCAGTGGAAAGAGCACAGGCTTGGGAGTCAGAGGTCATGGGTTCTAATCCCGGCTCCGCCGCTCGTCAGCTGTGCGACTTTGGCCAAGTCACTTAACTTCTCTGTGCCTCAGTTACCTCATCTGTAAAATGGAGATTAAGACTGTGGGCCCCACGTGGGACGACCTGATCACTTGTATCCTCCCAGCACTTAGAACAGTGACTTGCAAATAGTAAGCGCTTAACAAATGTCATCATAATTACTCTCCCAAGCACTTAGTACAGTGCTTTGCCTACAGTAAATGCCCAATAAATATGACTGAATGAATGAATGAATAAGTGAGAAAGGGGCGGAACAAAAACTGCCCCAGAGGCCATTCTGGGACCAAGATGACTTTGCCGTGGTGGTGGGCTGCAGCTCTGGCCCTTGAATTTCTCTGAAATAACCCCATCTCAATTCTTCATATCAATGTGCTAACTTAGACCAGCCCATAGTATAGCCACTAAGCACTTGGAGACCCCTGGAGAGCAATTTTCCCAAATGATACAGTGGAGGTTAAGCCTCCACCCAAAGAATCCAACACATCTGGTAAAGTTGAAGGCACCTCCCAAAATGTCCTGCTTCTATTCAGGCAGCACAAGATTCATCTACCGCATCCATTTCATTTTAACCTTCCTGAGGGTACAGACTGTCTTTTACTTTAATCGAATGATGTCCCCAGATGCTTAGTACAGGGTTCAGCACCTTGTAGGCACTCAGTAAATACTATCGACTGACCGATTTTTCTTGAATCCCTAGAACAGTGCTCTGCATCTGGTAGGCACTCAACCGATACCACTGATTGTAAATACTATCGACTGACCGATTTTTCTTGAATCCCTAGAACAGTGCTCTGCATCTGGTAGGCACTCAACCGATACCACTGATTGTTCCTGAATTCCTGGTAACAAGTAGGCACTCAAAAAATACCAGATTGATTATTCTTGAATGTCTAGTACAGTGCTCTGCACACAGTAGATGCTCAATAAATGCTGCTATTGCTGATCTGATGCAGTGGTTATGATTTGGTAGAAACACCCACTAACATAAACACTGGGGGTTTCTAAATTAATTCTCTAAGATCATTATTACTTCTACCTGAGATCTTGCAATGCTTTTCAGACATTAACCCTAGAATGCACGCAGAGTTGTGGGTTGGATGGAAAGTAGCAGTGGCACCCTTCATTTCTCACCTGGAGAAACTGAAAAGCTCAGAGGGGTTACATATGTCTTGGTTAGAAGACAGCAAATCATTCCTGATCCGATCCATTAATCCCACACCCCAAGGACACTGTCTCTGTGGACCGTCTCACTACCCACTGAACTCTTCCTAAGTGGACCTAACTACGAGTAGTGTTATGAGAGAGGTCAAGGAATAAGGGTAAAACCTCAGCTGGACTGAGACCAGAAGAGTTAAGATCCAAGGAGTGCTTGCAATACCTGCATCGTATGCAAGAAATGTTACTACAACTGCATCTTAAGGCAGTTTTTGGAGTCAGAAGGACCTGGATTCTAATCCCAGTGCCACCACTTGTCTGCTGCGTGATCCTGGGCAAGTCATTTCACTTCTCTGTGCCTTAGTTACCTCATCTGGAAAATGGGTATTAAGTCTGTGAGCTCCATTTCCAACCTGATTAGCTCATATCTACCCTAGTGCTTAGTACAGTGCCTGGCACACAGTAAGCTCTTGAAAAAAGGCCACTGTTCTCAGAGAATGTTGTTTCAAACTGGGGATGAGTTTGTGAACCAAGGCCAGATACTCCATATTAGCCCAATTCACTTAGAAGTACGTAGCAACCAATAATAGATGGGTCACACCACTACACTGACGTATTTATACTGAGACTGAAGTTCCACAATAAGGTAGCCAACTTTGACTTCATCAGAAGTAAAATGGTTGTGTCAGGCCAACCTGGAGGTTCTTTTTCGTGACTGGGCAAACCTCCTCCCTCAACCCACTCCTCTGCCTCCTCCATCTGCCTCACCTGTGCCACCCCACCCTCCCCTTTTTAATTGTTTCCCCATTTCCCATCAACTCTTGTATGCGATCCCAGGATCCACCGCTGACAACACACTATACCGTAAGTGGTACGTAGAACTAGCACCATAAGTGAATCATCACCATCAAAATAATAATAATACTAATTTTGGTATTTGTTTAGGGCTTACTATGTGTCAAGCACTGTAATAAGTGCTAGGGTATATACAGCATAATCAGGCCAGAAACTGTGCCACGTAGAGCTCAGAGTCTAAGCAGGCAGGAGAACAGGTACTGAATCTCCATTTTACAGGTGAGAAAACCGAGGCACAAAGTAGTTAAGTGCCTTGTCCAAGGTTATACAGCAGGAAAGTGGCAGAGCTGGAATTAGAACCCAGATCCTCTGATTCCCATGCCCACGCTCTTTCCACTAGACTACCACACTGATCCAAGCACCTATCATATCAATCAATTAACAGTATCTACTGAGCCCTTACTCCGTGTAGAGCACTGTACCAAGTGATTAAGAAATAACACAGGAGAGCTGGTAGATGTGATGCCTGCCCACGAGGAGCATTAAAATAGATTATGACTAGACTATAGGGAAAATAGTAGCACATAAAATATTCACATCCTCCCTTGACATCAATCTCCTCGCTGGCCTCCCTACCTCCTGCGTCTCCCCACTCCAGTCCACACTGCCACCTGGATCATTTTTCAGAGAAACCATTCGGGCCACATTTAAATCCCCAAGAACCTCCGGTGGCTGCCCATCTACCTCCGCATCAAATTGCTTACCAAAGGCTTTAAGGCACTTAATCAGCTCTTCCCATCCTATCTAGCTGATTTCCTACTTCAACCTTCCCTGTATACTTCTCTCCTCTAACACCAACCTACTCAAGGTACCTCAATCTCATCTACCTCACTGCCGACCCCTTGCCCGGAACTCCCTTCATGTCTGACAGCTTCTCCTCTCCCCACCTTCAAATCAGTCAATTAATCGTACTTATTGAGCGCTTACTGTGTGCACTGTACTAAGCTTTTGGGAGAGTATAATAGAGCTGGTAGACACAATGCCTGCCAAGCCCTACTAAAATCACATATCCTCCAAGAGGCCTTTCCCAACTACTCCTTCATTTCCCCTCCTGGCTCTCCATCTGTCACCTATGCACTTTGTATTACTCTATGCAATCTGTATTACTCTATTAATTTATTAATTTATTTTACTTGTACATTTCTATTCTATTTATTTTATTTTGTTAATGTGTTTGGTTTTATTCTCTGTCTCCCCCTTCTAGACTGTGAGCCCACTGTTGGGTAGGGACTGTCTCTATATGTTGCCAACTTGTACTTCCCAAGTGCTTAGTACAGTGCTATGCACACAGTAAGCGCTCAATAAATATGATTGATTGATTGATCCTTTAAGCACTTGATAAGTACCCCATGCTCAGAGCTCTTGGGCACATGTCCAAAATGCATTTTAACGTATCTCCCCCACTAGAATGTAAGCTGCTTGAGGGCAGGGAACATGTCTCCCAATTCTATTGTACTGTACTCTCCCAAGTGTCTGCTTTGCTCCCCCAATACAGTGCATGTTCCTGAAAGGTAGGGACTCTGCATTAATAATAAAAATAATAATTACGGTATTTGTTAAGCACTTAGTATGTGCCAGGCATTGTACTAAGCGCTGGGGTGGATACAGTCCCTGTCTCACGTGGGGCTCACAGTATCAATCCCCAATTTACAGAGGAGGTAACTGAGGCACGGAGAAGTAAAGTGACTTGCCCAAAGTCACACAGCAAACAAGTGGTAGAGTCAGGATTAGAACCCATCACCTTCTGAATCCTAGGCCCGTGCTCTATCCACTACTCCATGCTACTTCTCAGTATTGGGGTTTCAGTATAGTTTTATACCTACTCTATATTCACTAGCATCTAGGATCATACTCTGCACCACACACACGTTCCACAAATGCTGATGAGGAATTCCAGTAGCAATTCCAGTGGCTACTCCCTTGGGAACGACGGCGACGCAAAGCACAGGATTGGGAGGCCGAGGATGTGGGTTCTAATCCTGCCTCCACCATCTGTCTGCTTTGTGACCTTGGGCAAGCCACTTAAGTTCTCTGTGCCTCAGTTACCTCCTCTGAAAAACGGGAATTAAGACTGTGAGCCCAATGTAGGACAACCTGATTAGCTTGTATCTATCCTAGCACTTAGAATTGTGCTTGGCACATAGTAAACGCTTAACAAATACCGTAATTTTTATTATTAGTTGAACTATAGCCACACTAGACCCCCTCCAAATCATGCAGCCAGCATCCAGGTCCTATGAAGCTGGAGTTAGCAGCCGGTTGCTGAGATCAGTGGCTGCAGAGAGGCTCAGTTGCCAGTCATTCATTCAATCGTATTTATTGAGCGCTTACTGTGTGCAGAGCACTGTACTAAGCGCTTGGGAAGTACAAGTTGGCAACATATAGAGACAGTCCCTACCCAACAGCGGGCTCACAGTCTAGAAGGGGGTTGTGATCAATCAATCAATCGTATTTATTGAGCGCTTACTGTGTGCAGAGCACTGTACTAAGCGCCTGGGAAGTACAAGTTGGCAACATATAGAGACAGTCCCTACCCAACAGTGGGCTCACAGTCTAAAAGGGGGAGACAGAGAACAAAACCAAACAGACCAACAAAATAAAATAAATAGAATAGATATGTACAAGTAAAATAAATAGAGTAATCAATCAATCAATCGTATTTATTGAGCGCTTACTGTGTGCAGAGCACTGTACTAAGCGCCTGGGAAGTACAAGTTGGCAACATATAGAGACAGTCCCTACCCAACAGAGGGCTCACAGTCTAAAAGGGGGAGACAGAGAACAAAACCAAACATACCAACAAAATAAATAGAATAGATATGTACAAGTAAAACAAATAGAGTAATAAATCAATCATATTTATTGAGCACTTACTGTGTGCAGAGCACTGTACTAAGCGCTTGGGAAGTACAATGATCAGTGTGTTCTTCCACTAGGACACTTGTCTGCTGTGTGATCTTGGACAAGTCAGTTCACTTCTCGGTGGCTCAGTTTACCTCATTTGCAAAACAGGGATTGAGACAGTGAGCAGCATGTCCAGCCGTCACTTTCAAGGACCTTTCTTTCCGCCCACCCCAGGCCCTCACTGCTCTGATGTGAACAGGTCCCGGAGGGGCGAATTACAGTAAAATGAAAAGGGTCGAATTCCCGCCCTTGAACCCCCTCCTTCAATCTGGGGCTCCCTCATTCATTCATTTATTTTGTTAGTATGTTTGGTTTTGTTCTCTGTCTCCCCCTTTTAGACTGTGAGCCCACTGTTGGGTAGGGACTGTCTCTATATGTTGCCAATTTGTACTTCCCAAGCGCTTAGTACAGTGCTCTGCACATAGTAAGCGCTCAATAAATATGACTGATGATGATGATGATTCATTCATATTTACTGAATGCTGACTGTGTGCAGAGCTCTGTACTAAGCGCTTGGGAAGTACTATCCTGGCTAATCCTGGCTCTGCCACTTACTAAGCGACTCGCCCAAGGTCACACAACTTTCTCTGCGCGTCAGTTACTTCATCTGTAAAATGGGGATGAAGACTGTGAGCCCCACGTGGGTTAATCTGATTACCCTGTATCTACCCCAGCCCTTAGGACAGTGTTTGGCACATAGTAAGTGCTTAACAAATACCAATATTATTATTATTACAATTCAGCGACAGAGACAATCTCTGCCCACACCAGGCTCACAGTCTAGAAGGGGGGAGACAGATACCCAAACAAGTAAACAGACATCGGTAGCATCAATACAAATAAGGAGAATTACAGACCTATAGCCTTTCCCTTCAAGTTCTGCCTCAGTTCACACTCAGCTCTCCACTTTGGGTCCCAAATCTCCCCCTTCTCCTTCATCATCATCATCAATCGTATTTATTGAGCGCTTACTATGTGCAGAGCACTGTACTATGCGCTTGGGAAGTACAAATTGGCAACATATAGAGACAGTCCCTACCCAACAGTGGGCTCACAGTCTAAAAGGGGGGGGGAGGAGCGTGGCTCAGTGGAAAGAGCCCGGGCTTGGGAGTCAGAGGTCATGGGTTCCAATCTCGACTCCGCCCCTTGTCAGCTGTGTGACTTTGGGCAAGTCACTTGACTTTTCTATGCTTCAGTTCCCTCATTTGTAAAATGGGGATGAAGATTATGAGCCCCACGTGGGACAACCTGGCTTATCTTGTATCAAGCCCCCAGCGCTTAGAACAGTGCTTGGCACATAGTAAGCGCTTAACAAATACTATCATTATTATTATTATTCTCGGGGCCTCAGTGACCTCATCTGTAAAATGGGGATGAAGACTGTGAGCCCCACATGGTACCACCTGATCACTTTGTAGCCTGTCTCCCTCCACAGACTGTGAGCCCATTGTTGGGTAGGGACCGTCTCCATATGTTGCCAACTTGTACTTCCCAAGCGCTTAGTACAGTGCTCTGCACACAGTAAGCGCTCAATAAATATGATTGAATGAATAGCCCCACCCCCAGCACTTGGAACAGTGCTTTGCACATAGTAAGCGCTTAATAAATGCCATCATTATTATTATTCTCAGGGCCTCATGACCTCATCTGTAAAATGGGGATGAAGACTTTGAGCCCCACGTGGGACAACCTGGTTTACCTTGTATCCCCCCAGCACTTAGCATACAGTAAGTGCTTAAACACCATCATTATTATTATTATTCTCGGGGCCTCAGTGACCTCATCTATAAAATGGGGATGAAGACAATGAGCCCCACGTGGGACAACCTGATCACCTTGTAACCCCCCCTCCCCAGTGCTTAGCATACAGTAAGCGCTTAACAAACACCATCATTATTATTATTATTCTCGGGGCCTCGGTGACCTCATCTATAAAATGGGGATGAAGCCAGTGAGCCCCACGTGGGACAACCTGATCACCTTGTAACCGCCCCCCCCCACCCCCCCCAGCGCTTAGCATACAGTAAGCGTTTAACAAACAACATCATTATTATTATTATTCTCGGGGCCTCGGTGACCTCATCTATAAAATGGGGACGAAGACAGTGAGCTACCCATGGGACAACCTGATCACCTTGTAACCTCCCCAGCGCTTAGAACAGTGCTTGGTACATAGTAAGTGCTTAACAAACACCATCATTATTATTATTATTATTCTCGGGGCCTCAGGGACCTCATCTGTAAAATGGGGATGAAGACAGTGAGCCCCACGTGGGACAACCTGATTACCTTGTAACCCCCTCCCCAACGCTTAGCATACATTCATTCATTCTGGGGAAGCAGCATGGCTCAGTGGAAAGAGCACGGGCTTCGGAGTCAGAGGTCAGGGGTTCAAATCCCGGCTCCGCCAATTGTCGGTTGTGTGACTTTGGGCAAGTCACTTAACTTCTCTGGGCCTCAGTTACCTCATCTGTAAAATGGGGATTAAGACTTTGAGCCCCACGTGGGACAACCTGATCACCTTGTAACCTCCCCAGAGCTTAGAACAGTACTTTGCACATAGTAAGAGCTTAACAAATGCCATCATTATTATTATTATTCATTCAATCATATGTGCTTAATACAGTAAGCATACAGTACATACAGTACGCTGTTAACAAATACGTGGCTCAGTGGAAACAGCCCGGGCTTTGGAGTCAGGGGTCATGGGTTCGAATCCCGACTCTGCCAATTGTCAGCTGTGTGACTTTGGGCAAGTCACTTCACTTCTCTGGGCCTCAGTTCCCTCATCTGTAAAATGGGGTTTAAGACTGTGTGCCCCCCGTGGGACAACCTGATCTCCTTGTACTCTCCCCAGCGCTTAGAACAGTGCTTTGCACAAAGTAAGCGCTTAATAAATGTCATCATCAATATTATTATTCATTCAATCGTAAGCACTTAATACAGTAGGCATACAGTACATACAGTAAGCACTTAAATACCATCATTATTGGTATTACTGTTAAAGAAACCCGTCGCCCCCCGACCCTTCCCCACGTGCCCCGCACCCGGGCAAGGGACCAGGAGCACTCGGCTGGGGCTTGTGCGGGGGCGACGGCCGCCGGGAGCCGGTTTCCCCAACTCAATCAATCAATCAATCAATCAATCGTATTTATTGAGCGCTTACTGTGTGCAGAGCACTGTACTAAGCGCTTGGGAAGTACAAGTTGGCAACATATAGAGACAGTCCCTACCCATCAGTGGGCTCACAGTCTAAAGGGGGAGACAGAGAACAAAATCAAACATACCAACAAAATAAAACAGAATAGATATGTACAAGTAAAATAAATAAATAGAGTAATAAATCAATCAATCAATCAACCAATCGTATTTATTGAGCGCTTACTGTTTGCAGAGCACTGTACTAAGCGCTTGGGAAGTACAAGTTGGCAACATATAGAAACAGTCCCTACCCAACAGTGGGCTCACAATCTAAAAGGGGGAGACAGAGAACAAAATTAAACATACCAAAATATAAAATAAATAGAATAGATATGTACAAATAAAATACAGTAATCAATCAATCAATCATATTTATTGAGCACTTACTGTGTGCAGAGCACTGTACTAAGCGCTTGGGAAGTACAAGTTGGCAACATATAGAGACAGTCCCTACCCAACAGCGGGCTCACAGTCTAAAAGGGGGAGACAGAGAACAAAACCAAACATACCAACAAAATAAAATAAATAGAATAGATATGTACAAGTAAAATAGAGTAATAAATCAATCAATCAATCATTTATTGAACGCTTACAGTGTGCAGTGCACTGTACTAATAGCTTGGAAGTACAAGTTGGCAACATATACAGTCCCTACCCAACATCATCATCATCATCATCAATCGTATTTATTGAGCGCTTACTATGTGCAGAGCACTGTACTAAGCGCTTGGGAAGTACAAATTGGCAACATATAGAGACAGCCCCTACCCAACAGGGGGCTCACAGTCTAAAAGGGGGAGACGGAGAACAAAACCAAACATTCTAACAAAATAAAATAAACAGAATAGATATGTACAAGTAAAATAAATAAGTAGAGTAATAAATATGTACAAACATATATACATATATACAGGTGCTGTGGGGAAGGCAAACAGCGTGGCTCAGTGGAAAGAGCCCGGGCTTTGGAGTCAGAGGTCACGGGTTCGAACCCCGGCTCCACCACGTGTCTGCTGTGTGACCTCGGGCAAGTCACTTAACTTCTCGGAGCCTCAGTTACCTCATCTGTAAGATGGGGGTGAAGCCTGTGAGCCCCATGAGCGACAACCTGATCACCTTGCATCCCTCCCCAGCGCTTAGAACAGTGCTTTGCACCTAGTAAGCGCTTAACAAGTGCCATCATTACTTTTAGACTGTAAGCCCACTGTTGGGTAGGGACTGTCTCTACATGTTGCCAATTTGTACTTCCCAAGCGCTTAGTACAGTGCTCTGCACATAGTAAGCGCTCAATAAATACGATTGATGATGATGATATATACAGGTGCTGTGGGGAAGGGAAGGAGGTAAGGTGGGGGGGATGGAGAGGGGGACGGGGGGGAGTGCCATCAATATTATAATATACAGGTGCTGTGGGGAAGGGAAGGAGGTAAGATGGGGGGGATGGAGAGGGGGAGAGGAAGGAACTCCGGGGTCCCCCCGCCATCCCCGGGGCACTTACTCTCACGCCGCGGTCTTGCACCAGAGAGAAGGAGCCAAAGACAGAGACTTTAGAGAAAGAGAGAGAAAGAGAGCGGGCTCCCGCAAAGTCTCCACGCTCCGTCCCCGCCCCGCGCTGGAACTTCTTCTCCTCCAAGTCCGGCGCCTGCAGCCCCCCGCACGGCCCGGCGGTAACCAGGGGCAACCGGGGGTCTCCGGGGTAACCCGGGGAGCTGCGGTCCAGGCCGGGGATGAAGACTGGTCCACGTCCGCCCCGTGCGCGCCCCTCTCCCCGTCTGGCCGGTCCCGGCTGGCGCCTTCGCGCATGCTCAGTCCCTGCGGGCTCTGGCCACGCCCACCGCCCCGGCCTCCTGGAGAGAGGCATGCTGGGAGTTGTAGTTTCGGCCGCGCGTCATTCATTCAATCGTATTCATTCCTTCGTTCGGATTAATTGAGCGCTGACTGGGTGCACAGCACTGGACTAAGCGCTTGGGAAGTACAATAATAATAATAATGGCATTTATTAAGCGCTTACTATGTGCAAATAATAATAATATTATTATCATTATTATCATTATCATTATATTATTATAATATTATTGCATTCTTATAATAATATTATTATATATTATATAATATATTATATTATATTATTATATTATTATGATATTATTATATTATACTATATTATGATATTATTATAATATTATAATATTATGATATTATTATAATATTATTATAATATGATATTATTATAATATTATTATATTATGATATTATTATAATATTATTCTATTCTATTATATTATTATTATTATTGCTGAGAGCTCACCTCCTCCGGGAGGCCTTCCCAGACTGAGCCCCTTCCTTCCTCTCCCCCTCGTCCCCCTCTCCATCCCCCCCATCTTACCTCCTTCCCTTCCCCACAGCACCTGTATATATGTATATACGTTTGTACATATTTATTACTCTATTTATTTATTTATTTTACTTGTACATATCTATCCTATTTATCTTATTTTGTTAGTATGTTTGGTTTTGTTCTCTGTCTCCCCCTTTTAGACTGTGAGCCTACTGTTGGGTAGGGACTGTCTCTATATGTTGCCAATTTGTACTTCCCAAGCGCTTAGTACAGTGCTCTGCACATAGTAAGCGCTCAATAAATACGATTGATGATGATGATGATGATGATAATAATAATTTTGGTATTTGTTAAGCGCTTTCTATGTGCAAATAATAATAATAATAATTTTGGTATTTGTTAAGCGCTTACTATGTGCCAAGCACTGTTCTAAGCGCTGGGGAGGATACGAAGTGATCAGATTGTCCCCTGTGGGGCTCACAATCCATCCCCATTTTACAGATGAGGTAACTGAGGCACAGTGAAGTGACTTGCCCAAAGTCACACAGCTGACAAGTGGCGGAGCTGGGATTTGAACCCATGACCTCTGACTCTTTTAGACTGTGAGCCCACTGTTGGGTAGGGACTGTCTCTATATGTTGCCAACTTGTACTTCCCAAGCGCTTGGTACAGTGCTCTGCACACAGTAAGCGCTCAATAAATACGATTGATGATGATGATGATGACTCCAAAGCCCAGGCTCTTTCCACTTGAGCCATGCTGCTTTCACTGTTCTAAGCGCTGGGGCGGTTACAAGGTGATCCAGTTGTCCCACGGGGGGCTCACAGTCTTCATCCCCACTTTACAGTTGAGGTAACTAAGGCCCGGAGAAGTGAAGTGACTTGCCCAGAGTCACAGAGCTGACAAGTGGCGGAGCCGGGATTTGAACCCATGACCTCTGACTTCAAAGTCTGGGCTCTTTCCACTGAGCCACGCTGCTTATTCATTCAATCCTATTTATTGAGCGCTTACTGTGTGCAGGGCACTGCACTAAGCGCTTGGGAAGTCCAAGTTGGCAACATCTAGAGACGGTCCCTACCCAGCAGCGGGCTCACAGTCTAGAAGGGGGAGATGGACAACAAAATAAAACATATTAACAAAATAAGTAGAATAAATATGTACAAGTAAAATAAATAAATGAATAGAGTAATTCAATCGTATTTATTCATTCATTCAATCGTATTTATTGAGCGCTGACTGTGTGCAGAGCACTGGACTAAGCGCTTGGGAAGTACAAGTTGGCAACATATAGAGATGGTCCCTACCCAACAGCGGGCCCACAGTCTAGAAGGGGGAGAAAGAGAACAAAACAAAACATATTAACAAAATAAAATAAATAGAATATGTACAAATAAAATAGAGTAATAAATATGTACAAACATATAGACATATATACAGGTGCTGTGGGGAGGGGAAGGAGGTAAGGTGGGGGGGATGGGGAACCAACAGTGGGCTATTCATTGAGCACTTACTGTGTGCAGAACACTGGACTAAGTGCTCGGGAAGTACAAGTTGGCAACATATAGAGACGGTCCCTACCCAACAGCAGGCTCACAGTCTAGAAGGGGGAGACAGACAACAAAACAAAACATATTAACAAAATAAAATAAATAGAATAAATATGTACAAATAAAATAGAGTAATAAATACGTACAAACATATATACATATATACAGGTGCTGTGGGGAGGGGAAGGAGGCAAGGCGGGAGGGATGGGAGGGAAGGAGGGGGAGAGGAAGGAGGGGGCTCAGTCTGGGAAGGCCTCCTGGAGGAGGTGACCTCTCAGTAGGGCTTTAAAGGGAGGAAGAGAGCTAGCTTGGCGGATGTGCGGAGGGAGGGCATTCCAGGCCAGGGAGAGGACGTGGGCCAGGGGTCGATGGCGGGACAGGCGAGAACGAGGCACAGTGAGGAGGTTAGCGGCAGAGGAGCGGGGGGTGCGGGCTGGGCTGGAGAAGGAGAGAAGGGAGGTGAAGCAGCGTGGCTCAGTGGAAAGTGCCCGGGCTTTGGAGTCAGAGGTCATGGGCCCAAATCCCGGCTCCGCCAACTGTCAGCTGTGTGACTTTGGGCAAGTCACTTAACTTCTCGGAGCCTCAGTTCCCTCATCTGTAAAATGGGGATTAAATCTGTGATTCCCCCCATGGGACAACCTGATCACCTTGTAACCTCCCCAGCGCTTAGAACAGTGCTTTGCACATAGTAAGCGCTTAACAAATACCATCATTATTATTATTATTATTTATTGAGCGCTTACTGTATGCAGAGCACTGTACTAAGCGCTTGGGAAGTACAAGTCGGCAATTTATAGGGACAGTCCCTAGCCAACAACTGGCTCACAGTCTAGACGCGTCATTCGTGCTGGTTTGGTTCCTGAGGAGAAAATCATTCATTCATAATAATAATAATAATAACAGCATTTATTAAGCGCTTACTATGTGCAAAGCACTGTTCTAAGCGCTGGGGAGGTTACCAGGTGATCAGGTTGTCCCACGGGGGGCTCACAGTCTCCATCCCCATTTTACAGATGAGGCAACTGAGGCACAGAGAAGTTAAGGGACTTGCCCAAAGTCACACAGCTGACAATTGGCGGAGTGGGATTTGAACCCATGACTTCTGACTCCAAAGCCAGTGCTCTTTCCGCTGAGCCACACTGCTTCATCTCCCGTGTGCAGAGCACTGTACTAAGCGCTTGGTAAGTACAAGTTGGCAACATATAGAGACAGTCCTTACCCAACAACGGGCTCACAATCTAGAAGCATCATTCGTGCTGGTTTGATTCCTGAGGAGAAAAATCATTCATTCATAATAATAATAATAATAATGGCATTTATTAAGCACTTACCATGTGCAAAACACTGTTCTAAGCGCTGGGAAGGTTACAAGGTGATCAGGTTGTCCCACGGGGGGCTCACAGTCTTAATTCCCATTTTATAGATGAGGGAACTGAGGCCCAGAGAAGTTGTGACTTGCCCAAAGTCACACAGCTGACAAGTGGTGGAGCCGGGATTAGAAGCCTTGATCTCTGACTCCCAAGCCCGGGCTCTTTCCACTAAGCCATGCTGCTTCCCAGCTTCCCATTGTCCATGTCCCACGTGGGGCTCACAGTCTTAATCCCCATTTTACAGATGAGGTAACTGAGGTACAGAGAAGTTAAGTGACTTGCCCCAAATCACACAGCTGGCAATTGGCAGAGTCGGGATTTGAACCCATGACCTCTGACTCCAAAGCCAGTTTTCTTTCCGCTGAGCCATGCTGCTTCATCTACTGTGTGTAGAGCACTGTACTAAGTGCTTGGTAAGTACAAGTCAGCAACATATAGAGACGGTCCCTACCCAACAACGGGCTCACAGTCTAGATGCGTCATTGTGTACTGGTTTGGTTCCTGAGGAGAAAATCATTCATTCATAATAATAATAATAATAATGGCATTTATTAAGCGCTTACTATGTGCAAAACACTGTTCTAAGCACTGGGAAGGTTACAAGGTGATGAGGTTGTCCCACGGGGGGGGGGGGGGGGTGTGTGTGCTCACAGTCTTAATCCCCATTTTACGGATGAGTAACTGAGGCAAAGAGAAGTTAAGTGACTTGCCCAAAGTCACACAGCTGACAATTGGCGGAGCCGGTATTCATTCAGTCAGTCAGTCAGTCAGTCTATCGTATTTACTTATTCATTCCTTCAGTCACATTTATTGAGAGCTTACTGTGTGCAGAGCACTGTACTAAGCGCTTGGAAAGTACAATCCGGCAACAGAGCTGGTTTGTTTCCTGAGAAAATCATTCATTCATTCAATCGTATTTATTGAGCGCTTACTGTGTGCAGAGCACTGTGCTAAGCGTTTGGAAAGTACAATTCACAACAACTGGTTTGGTTCCTGAGGAGAAAATCATTCATTCATTAATTGCTTCAACCGTATTTATTGAGCGCTGTGTGCCAAACACTGTACTAAGCTCTCGGAAAGTACAACTCGGGAACAGAGCTGGTTTGGTTCCTGAGGAGAAAATAATTCATTCATTCCTTCAATCGTATTTATTGAGCTCTTACTGTATGTAGAGCACTGTACTAAGCGCTTGGAAAGTACAATCCGGCAACAGAGCTGGTTTGGTTCCTGAGGAGAAAATCATTCATTCATTCATTCCTTCAATCATATTTATTGAGCTCTTACTGTATGCAGAGCACTGTACTAAGCGCTTGGAAAGTACAATTCGGCAACAGATAGAGACCATCCGTACCCAACAACGGGCTCACAGGCTAGTTTGGGGCGGTCCTGACAACAGGGCTTGGAAAGGGTAGGGAGAGAGAACTCTAGCGGATTAGTATTTTTCTTTATCAATGACAGGTTTTTCCCTTTGACCTCCATTGTTACCCTAACGTTTGAGCCCGTTGTGGGGTAGGGTTGGTCTCTATCTGTTGCCGAATTGTACTTTCCAAGCGCTTAGTCCAGTGCTCTGCACATAGTAAGCACTCAATAAATATGATTGAAGTAATGAATATTTCAAGCACTTAGTAAGGTGCTCTGCACACAGTAAATACGATTGAATGAAAAGCAGTAAACTGATAGAGCTTGAGCAAGTATTATCATTATTATTATTAGTGTTAATAATGATAACAATAATAATGAGAATTATAAAGTGTATTTATTGAGCACTTACTGTGTGCAGAGCACTCTCCAGCGCTTAGAACAGTGTTTGGCACGTAGTAAGCATTTAACAAATACCATCATTATACTAAGCCCTTGTGAATACAATATAACGAGTTGGTAGATACATTCTCAATCCACATTGAGCTTACAGTCTAGAGGGGAATTACTATCATTACCATTATTATTATTATTATTATTAGTAGTAGTAGTAGTAGTAATAGTAATAATAATAATAATGGCATTTATTAAGCACTTACTATGTGCAAAGCACTGTTCTAAGTGCTGGGGAGGTTACAAGGTGATCAGGTTGTCCCACATGGGGCTCACAGTCTTCATCCCCATTTGACAGATGAGGTAACTGAGGCCCAGAGAAGTTAAGTGACTTACCCAAAGTCACATAGCTGACAAGTGGCAGAGTCAGGATTTGAACCCATGACCTCTGACTCCAAAGCCCGTGCTCTTTCCACTGAGCCACGCTGCTTCTCTAGTACAGTGCCTGGCACACAGTAAGCGCTGAATGCTACAGTTATTATTATTATCTCCTGACAAGACTGACAGATAAGCCTTGGTCCTGAGGTTCCTGAGTGAAAGCACAGGATAAGTGCCTAGTAACTACCCTAACAAGAAAGCTACAGAAATTTGGGGAGCCGTTAAAAGAATGGTCCTAATGAGAAAGACTGTCACCTAGATAATAATTATGGTATTTGTTAAGCCCTTACTCTGTGTAAACCATTTTAAGTGCAGGGGTAGGTGTAAGACTAATAATAATAATAATGATGACATTTATTAAGCGCTTACTATGTGCAAAGCACTGTTCTAAGCACTGGGGAGGTTACAAGGTGATCAGGTTGTCCCACGGGGGGTTCAAAGTCTTCATCCCATTTTACAGATGAGGTAACTGAGGCTCAGAGAAGTTAAGTGACTTGCCCAAAGTCACACAGCTGACAAGTGGCAGAGCCGGGACTTGAACCCATGACCTCTGACTCCAAAGCCCGTATGTGCTTGGCACATAGCCCTTAACAAAAACCATCATTATTATTATTGTTTTTGTTGTATTTGTTAAGCACTTACTTTGCATCATGCACTGTTCTAAGTGCTGGGATAGGTACAAGTTAATCAGTTTTTAGTTATTAGTCTTCCAGATCCTAGATTTTTTTTTTTTACTAGAAATCTGGAGCCCAGCCTAAAGTGGGCCTGGGATCATTTTCAAGGCCGGATTCTAGTGAGATTTTGTTAAAAGTTCTTTATTTCTCAGGGTTACTTACCATAACAAGACTACAGAGAAGGCAAACATCTGGTTGAGAACTCAGTAGTTACCCTTAACTCATAACTCATACCCACAACTCAAGTGTGTAGTGTGTGTGAGTGTGTGTGCATGCGCTCTGTGAGTTTGGGGCCGGGAGGGTCGGGTGACAGGATACTGAAGCAAATAAGGCAGTATGGGCTAATGGAGAGAGCACTGGACTGGAAGTCAGCTAGTATTAACCTCTACTCTGCCATTGTCCAGTTGTGTGACCTTGGGCAAGTCACTTAACTTCTAAGAGTTTCAGTTTCTTCATCTTTAAAATGGAGATAAGATACCTCCTCTCTCCACCTCCTAGAATGTGAGCCTTGTTTGGAACAAGTATTGTGCCCAATCCGATTATTGGGAAGCAGTATGGTGTAGTGGATAGAGCTTGGGCCTGAGAGTCAGAAGGTCATGGGTTCTAATCCCAGCTCTGCCATTTGTCAGCTGTGTGACCTTGAGCAAGTCACTGGACTTCTCTGTGCCTCAGTTACCTCATCTGTAAAATGGGGATTGAGACTTTGAGCCCCACGTGGGACAGGGACTGTGTCCAACCCTATTTGCTTGTATCCAGAGCTTAGTACAGTGCCTGAAACATTGTAAGTGCTTAACATATACCACAATTAATAATAATTATGGTATTTGTTAAGTACTTACTATATGTCAAGCACTGTTCTAAGCACTGGGGTAATAATAATAATAATGATGGTATTTAAGCACTTACTATGTGTAAAGCACTGTTCTAAGTGCTGGGGAGATTACAAGGTGATCAGGTTGTCCCACGGGGGGACTCACAGTTTTAATCCCCATTTTACAGATGAAGTAACTGAGGCACAGAGAAGTTAAGTGACTTGCCCAAAGTCACACAGCTGACAGTTGGCAGAGCCGGGATTTGAACCCATGACCTCTGACTCCAAAGCCCATGCTCTTTCCACTGAGTCATGCTGGGTAGATATGAAGTAATCAGGTTATCCCAATTTTTTTAACAATTCTTGTTATTTATCCCAGTGCTTTGGCATGTAAAAGGCATGTAATATATTATAATTATGCTATTTATTAAATGCTTATTATGTGCCAAGGTCTGTACTAAGTGCTGGGGTAGATACAAGATAATCAGGTTGGACGCAACCCCGTCCCACATGGGGCTCACAGTCTAAGTAGGAGGGAGTAGGATTTAATCCCCATTTTACAGATCAGGAAATTGAGGCACAGAAAATTGAATTGACTTGGCCAAAGTCACACAGCAGATAAGTGGAGGAGCTAGAATTAGAACCCAGGTCCACTGACTCCCAGGCTGGGTTCTTTCCACACTGCTTCCCAATAATGAATACAATAATAAAAGTAATTAAAAATAGCCAAGAGCCAGGACTAAAATAACTTATTAGGGAAATCAGGGTCTGAGTTCATTGGACTTCTAAAGGAGTCTGAAATTAATAACTATTATTGACAAGAGACAAACTATCTCTCTCCTCTCTTTCTCTTTTTAATTGCAAGCTCGAATTAAAGGATGCTTCCCTACCCCCCATCCAGGGGTAATAAGGATGTGATAACTGGTTTGGCTTGGGGTTAAATACAGTCCTTCAGAGAGACTGAACACTCTTGCAGATAGAGTCCAAGAATGGCTGTCAGGCCTTCTAGCTTCTTTATATCTTAGATCTACCACTGTCTTATTTGCTTTGGATAAATCACTTAACTTCTCTGTACATTTTCTTCCCTATCTGAAAATTGGGGATAATATTGTGTCTAAATATTATCATTCCCAAAAGGATGTTGGAGGATTAATAAGGTAATAACAATACCTTAAATTTGTATCGTGCTTTTATTTTTCCAAAGCATTTTGACATTGCTTATTTTCTTTTATACTAACAATATCCCCTGGGGGGTTGAGAAAGGCAAGTATAATTACCTCATTTTACTAATGATGAAACAAGAGACTCAAAGAGCCTAAAAGACTTAAGTGGGCCTTGGCAGAGGTGGAACTGGAACCCCAGGATTCATTCATTCATTCAGTGGTATTTATTGAGCACTGTACTAAGCACTTGGGAAGTACAAATCAGCAACATATAGAGACGTCCCTACCCAACAATGGGTTCACACTTTTTTATCATTCAATTGTATTTATTGAATGCTTACTGCGTGCAGAGCTCTGCACTAAGTGCTTGGTAAAGTATGATACCGCAGTGTTGTTAGACATGTTCCCTGCCCACGAGGAGCTTACAGTCTACAGTCTTCAGTCCAGTACTCTTTCCACTAGACTACCCTGACCTCTTTTGTCTGGTGAAAACTTTGGGCAGTTTGAAAGTTGGGTGGCATGAACTGTAGGGAATTATGCTACTACATTGGGTAGCGGATAGAGCATGGGCTTAGGAGTCAGAATGTCATGGGTTCTAATCCCAGATCCACCACTCGTCTTCTGTGTGACCTAGGACAAGTTGCTTCACTTTGCTGGGCCTCATTGAACTCATCTGTAAATGGGGATTGAGACTGTGAGCCCCACATGGGACCCGGATTGGATCCAACCCAATTTGCTTGTGTCCACCCCAGCTCTTAGTACACTGCCTGGCACATAGTAAGCGCGTAACAAATACCATAATCATTAGTGTTATTATTACAGTAGAAAGTCAATGTTTTGAACTACTTTTATCCAAATGGATTAGCTATCTGAGCCCAGGCTAGCTCAGATCATTTCTTTTTCAGTGAATGAGCCGGGAGGGAGGGAAGAGGAGGGCAAGGCATGAGAAAGAGGACAATTGCACGGTGAGAAGGAGTGGCAAAACATCATTGTCATAAACTGTTTCCCAACCCTGCGAAGCTTGCCAAGGACCAGTTAGGTGGCAGTGCTGACGTACCCCAGGAAACACACAATTGAGCAGGGCCATGTCTGTACCCTGTCTGGTGGGCAGCAATCTGTGCCCATTTTGTTCAGTTCCTGGAACTCCTCTGATTTGGACTAGTCATTTACAACCAATGCTTCTGCAGTCTATAATGAGTTGTTTTTAGCAGCACCAGCAGGATCAAATCCTTACTGAGCATTTACTGTGTGCAAGGAACCACTATAATACTCTTTTAAATGGATAGAGCACTTCCTCTTCCAAAGTGTTTTTGCATCAGTTTAAATATGTCCTTACCACAATTCCTCTGAGGTAGGAGAGGCAGGGATTATTATCCCCATTTACCAGATGGGGAACTGAAACACAGAGAAGTTAAATGACTTGCTTGAGGTCACACAGCCATCTAGACTAGAATTCATTTCTCCTAGCATCCACTTTCCCCTAAGCCACGCTGCCTTCTGATTAGACCAAACTCCTGATTCTACTGGGTTCTCACTCCCTGGCGTCCAACCTCTACTGCCTTCTTCCTTGTTTCCTGAGCTTCTTCAAATGAATCCATTCTCCAACTCAGGCAACAACTCCAGCTCCTGCTTGCTGAGCTCCTTAAACATCTTCCTGCTGGCCTGCCTGCCCATTCTGTTCTCTTCTGATGTCCACTGCTGCCACAAGCTATATAGGGTACTTGTTAATTGTTTACTGTGTGCCAAGCACTGAACTAAGTGCTGGGATAGGTACAAAATCATCAGGTTGGACACAGTCCCTGCCGCACAGTATAATTTATAAGTAGGAGGGAGTATAATTTAATCCTTATTTTACAGATGAGGAAACTGAGGCATAGAGAAGTTAAGTATGATCAGTCACACAGCAGACAAGTGGTAGAGCTAGAATTAGAACCCTGGTCCTCTGATTCCCAGGCATGGGCTTTTTCCACTATGCCACTCCGCCTCCCAACACCAGCCCATCACATATCCCAGTACACCCCCATTCACTCTCTCATTAATAACAATTATAACATTTATTAAGTGGTTACTGTGTGCCAGACATTGTGGTATAGAATAATAATAGTAATAATAACGGTTGTTTACTTTAATACCCATCTCTCCATTTGGGCAGGGATTGTCTATACCTACTCTTTTGTATTGTACTCTCCTAAATGTTAGGTACAGTGCCCTGCATAGGGCAAGTTCTCAATAAATACCACTGATTGCTTGATTTATTAAGAGCTTAACCATGTGCTAAGCACTGGAGTAGAGACAAGATAATGAGTCACACACAGTCTCTACCTCACATAGGGTTCACAATCTATCTTCTCCCCATTTTTCAGATGAGGAGCTAAGGCTGAGAGAGATTAAGTGATTGCCCAAGGTCACATAACGTCAGCAGCAAACCTGGGACTTGAACCCAGGTCTTCTGGCTTCCAGAATCATGCTCTTTCTATTAAGCAATTCTACCTCATATAGGACCAAGGACCTTGTCTAATTTTGCATGTGTACTTATTTCCAGCACTTAAGTGCTGGAAGCAGAATGGCCTAGCAGAGTGCGCTGCACACAGGAAGTGCTCAATAAATACGATTGAATGAATGAATGAATGACCATGAGCCTGGGAGTCAGAAAGACCTAGGTTCTAATTCTGGCTCTGCCACTTGTCTGCTGTGTGACCTTGGGCAAGTCATTTCACTTCCCTGTGCCTCAATTCCCTCATCTGCAAAATGGGGATTAAAACCGTGAGCCCCATGTGGGACAGGGACTGTGTCCAACCTGATGATCTTGTATTTACCCTAGCACTTAGAACAGTGCTTGACACATAGTAAGTGCTTACCTCATGCCATCATCATTATTATTATCATTATTATTATTATCAATACTCAAAAATACTATTTCTACTACTTTCTCCACTAAACCATTCTGAAAAAAAAATTAGACTCAGTCCCTGTGCCATATGGAGATCAGAATCTAAGAGGCTGAGCGAGCAGAGAAGGTAAGTTACTTTACCCAACGTTACACAGCAGGCCACTGGCAGAGCTGGGACTAACTATAAACTCTTGTCTCCTAGTCTCATGCTCTTCCTAATAATAATAATGATGACATTTGCTAAGTGCTTACTATGTGCAAAGCACTGTTCTATTGGACAACACTGTCTCTCATCTCTTTTTCCTTCAACCTAGCATGACAAGATAAAAAAAGTTGCTGGAACTGATCTTAAATAATAATAATAATAATGGCATTTATTAAGCGCTTACTATGTGCAAAGCACTGTTCTAAGTGCTGGGGAGGTTACAAGGTGATCAGGTAGTCCCACGGGGGGCTCACGGTCTTAATCCACATTTTACAGAGGAGATAACTGAGGCACAGAGAAGTGAAGTGACTTGCCCAAAGTCACACAGCTGACAATTGGCAGACTGGGGATTTGAACCCATGACTCTGACTCCAAAGCCCGTGCTCTTTTCCACTGAGCCACACTATAACAATCATGAATGGACAGGATTTTCAAGAGTAATCCAAGACAGGAAATAAAATGAGAACCCTGAAGGAAAGAGACTCGCAGATAATTGTAATATTTGTTAAGCACCTGCCAAGGGTAGGGATAAATACAAGATAATCATGTCAAACATACAGAGAGCAGCATGGCCTAGTGGATAAAGCCTGGGCCTGAAAGTCAGGATCTGGGTTCTAATACCAGCTCCACCTCCTCTCTGCTGTGTAACCCTGGACAAGTCACTTAACTTCTCTGTGCCTCAGTTACCACACCTGTAAAATGGGAATTAAGACTGTGAGCCCCATGGACTGTGTCCAATCTGACTGGCTTGTATCTACTCCAGCACTTGGAGATGCTTGGCACACAGTAAGCACTTAATAAATACCATTAAAAAACCCACAAAAAACAAATAACAGTCCCTGTCCCATCTGGGGCTCCCAGTTTACATGGGAGGGAGAAAGGTTATTTAATTCCCATTTTACAGATAAGGAAAAGGAGGCCTAGTGAAGTCAAAAGACTTGACCAAGGTCACAGCAGGCAAGCAGCAAAAACTAGATTAGAACACAGGACCCTGTGGGTTTTCCATTTGACCACTCTGCTTCTAGGCATGGTTGCCTGGGTTCCTCCAGCATTCTGGTACTTTAGAGAACTGAACTCTCAAACTATCCATAGTGGTGTTCTAGAAAGGAAGTGAAGAATTTAAATGTAACAGGAAAGGCAAATAAGGTTAAGACTGTCACAAACATGCACACACATACACACACACACACGTCCATTAATGAATGATTCTTCTTGTTTCTCTTGGCTTAGCAATGGTATGAGAGGTATTTGCTGGTTTAAAATAATTACTATTTTTGTGAAAAGATCAAATCTATAAGCATTCAGGGTTAAAAATCAGTGTCATATTTGCACAGCACATTGATGGCATAATAGATAGTTTAGTTAGCTTTTTAAGTTAAAAAATGCATTTGCCATGGGAACACCCCAATTTCACACCTACAGAACATACATCGTGCCCTGAATGAATATGGAGAATAATTAATGCTTTGATAATGTCTCTCATATATGCAGGATTTTGTCTGGATAATTAAACACCACCTGGTGGGAAGGGTGGTTGTGGAGTGATCAAAGATACATTAATTTACTGAAAGTGAAGCTTCACCCATTGAAATGTTAGCCCTAGTAAACTAGGAAGGAAATCAACATTTTCAAAGTTTCCAAATCATCTCACTTCCTCCACTTCCCGATTCCCCACCTGGGAATTGTTTCTTAATCCTGTTGCAGGGTCTGGAAATAAAGATCCAAATAACCATGTCCACCGCTAAAACGCCAGGAATTCTGAAGCATCATCTAGTGACCAACCCAGATACTGCACTGGAGGAAGTGTTGCCATTGTGCAGGCTCTCCAAAATCAGGAGGACAGTCAATCAATCAGTCAACTCATTAACTCAGTCACATTTATTGAGCGCTTACTGTGTGCAATCAGTAGCATTTTGTAAGCCATTACTCTGGACAGAGCACTGTACTTAGGGGTTGGGATCATGCAATAGAGTTAAGAGACACAATCATTATCCTTGCCCTCAAACAGTTTACTTGGTTTCATACAGGACAGTCTGATTTTCAGATGACCTGCCCCCTGTCTGGTTCTGGTACAATACTGGATCCTTTCGGGCCTCAATTTCACATGTGGAATTTGACCAATTTGAGGATTTTCTCCCCTTTGGATGTCGGGATCAGGAAAGCTGGGGTTTTCCACACTGCCTCCAACTCACATGCTTTGGAAAATGTTTATTCACCTGGGGTTTAAGCTTTTTCTCCACCAAATGGGAGACTCACCTCCTACCTCATGTCATCAATGTCCTGGATGTAGTGTTTCCAAACAGGCTGTAGAAGTCCAAAGATTCTTTTGCTTTGTGTGAGCAGAATAGGAGAGGAGGAGGAGGTTGAGGAAGTGTCCCCTCTGCATCAGTAGGACAGCTGGGCCTGATGCAGGTCCATTTCCTCTTTTTCTGTCCTTGGCAGAGACTGAAGGAGCAGCATGATCTAGTGGAAAGAGCACAGGCCTGGGAATTGAAGGACCTGGGTTCAAATCCCAGCTCTGCCAATTGTCAGCTGTGTGACTTTGGGCAAGTCACTTAACTTCTCTGTGCCTCAGTTACCTCATCTGTAAAATGGAGATTAAGACTGTGAGCCCCCCACGGGACAACCTGATCACCTTGTAACCTCACCAGTGCTTAGAACAGTGCTTTGCACATAGTAAGCACTTAATAAATGCCATTATTATTATTATTATTATTATTCCCTAGGCCTCATTTCCTCAACTGCAAAATGGGGATTTAAAACCTGCTATCCCTCTTAGACTTTGAGCCCCATGTAGGACAGGGACTGTGTCTGACCTAATTAACTCATAACTACCTCAGTACTAAGAACAGTGCTTGTCACATTGTAAACACTTAACAAATATAATAATAATAATGATAACAATAATAACAAAGTATACATAAAGGAAAGTCCTTGGACAGCAGATAATTTTTTTTTATGTGAGGAAGTATCCATCTCTGGTGCCTTGCCACACTGCTGGGTGCCTGCCATGTGTTTGGAAGACACTCTCTTCACTCAGTGAAATGACTGTCTCATGAAATATTAGCAAATAACCTGGCAACGGGAAAAGTAAATACGTGAAACCATCACAGCTCTGAAAATGAACAGAGACATCAGGGGAAATGAAATTCAGTCCTTGATTTCAGCCAAGCGCGAGCACTGCAGCTAAGAGTGAAGGGTAGGGGACACTGGTGATCATGACGACAATGTCAACTTTCATTCCACTGTCAAATGAATATTCACAGAAATCAGTTCAATCAATCTTTCCAGCTCCAGAGAGAGGGAATTAGGAGCAACAAGAGAGGATTATGCATCACAGTTAGCACTCCATGTCATTTCACATTTTTGTGAATGTTACTTGACTTCCCCTACCTCCTTCTTTCCTCCCCTGTTTAAAATTTGAAAATGTTTTAGTATGTCCAGAGAACAATAAGGATGCAGGAGAGGAAGAAGGAGGGAGGATGCTCTATAGTTTTGGGGGCTCCCCAAATCAGAAGATTTGGATTTCAAGAAGGGAATAATTTTGCCAGGTCAATGTCCCAACAAGAGAGATACAGGATATTCTCTCTCTCTTTCACACACACAAACACATGCACATACATACACACTATGTAACCACTCTTTGTGTTTGAGATGGCATTACTGACTGTGTTCGTTAGTCTTTGTGTGCAAGAAGTGACAGAAGAGCAGTCCTCTCCCTATTGTGTTCCTTACATCGGTTGTTCTTTATGCAGTCAAGATAGGGTTAGTTTTGCAGAGCATGACATTGTTTTTGACTCTGACTCTAAGACTAATGATCTGCTCAGAACCATGGCCTGATGGCCCCAGTACTTTTAGCCACATATCAAGTGGGCCTCTGTACTTCCGTCTTTCCAGCAACACTCATATCTTCTGTATCCCCTTCCATCCCTTCTTCTAACCTCTCCCTCTGATGGTTACCCAATTTCAGTTCACCATCCAGGGCTTGTTGGGCGTTCTGTTGTCATCTTTTCTCATATATTCAGGCACAGTGACATTGGGTTGGGATTTAGGGTAGGAAGTTTAGCTGGAGAACTAGCATTGACCTTGGAATGGTATTCTCCAAATAAGAATTTGGAGTATCTATGTGATTTAGTGTAAAGAGTAGTAGTAGTAGTAGTAATAGTAGTAGAAGTAGTAATATATTTTTTTTCTAGTATTTGTTAAGTGATCACCAGGCATGTACTAGGCACTGGGGTAGATGCAAGCTAGTCTGGTTGGACAATTGTCCATGTCCCACATTGTGTTCCTAATCCTAATCCCCATTTTACAGATGAGGTAACTGAGGCACAGAGAAGTTAAATGACTTCCCCAAGGTCACATATTGAAAATATGCCTCAGTTACCTCAATTACCTCAACTGAAAATGGGGAGTAACACTGTGAGCAAGGGACATGAACTATGCACCAATTGATGACCTTATATCTACCACAGCGCTTAGTACAATGCCTGGCACATAATAAGCACTTAAAAAATACCAATCAATCAATCAATCAATGGCATTTACTGAGAGCTCTTACTCTATGTAGAGCACTGTACTAAGCACTTGGGAGAGTAAAATACAACATAATTAGCAGATAGGTTTCCTGCCCATAATAAGCTTATTCATTCATTCATCCTTCATTGAATCATATTTGTCAAGCACTTACTTTGTTCAGGGCACTGTATTAAGCACTTGGGAGAGTACGATATAACAATAAGCAGACACATTCCCTGCCCACAATGAACTTATAGTCTAGAGGTAGAGATGGACATTAATATAAATACATAAATTACAGATATGTACATAAGTGCTTGTTGGACTTGGGGATAAATAAAAGGAGTAAGTCAGGGCAACACTGAAGGGAGTGGGAGAAGAAGAAAGGAGGACTTAATCAGGGAGCACCTCTTGGAGGAAACGTGCCTTCAATAAGGCTCTGAAGGTGGGGAGAGTAATTGTCTGTCAGATTTGAGGAGGGAAGGCATTCCAGGCCAGAGGCAGAATGTGGGTAAGACGGCGGTGAGATAGATGAGATCGAGGAACAGTGAGAAGGTTAAGTGCTTAAGTGAGTAGATTGGCATTAGAGGAGAAAAATGTAAGGGCTGGGTTGTAGTAGGAGTAGTGAGGTGAGGTAGGAGGGGCAAGGTGATTGAGTAGTGCCAGTGGTGAAGAGTTTTTGTTCGATGCGGAGGTGGATGGGCGACCACTACAGTTTTCTGAGGAGTGGGGAAACATGTCCTGAACATTTCTGCAGAAAAGTGATCCAGGCAGCAGAGTGAAGTATGGAATGGGGAGAGACAGGATGCTGGGAGGTCAGCAGGGAGGCTGATACAATAATCAAAGCAGGTTGGGATAAGTGACTGAATTAGCGTGGTAAATACAGCTTACAGTCTAGGGGGGAGACAAACCTTAATATAAATAATTTATAATATATAATTTAAATAAAACAAATAAATTAAATTAAACCATAAAACAAAAAGTGAAAACAACAACAAAACAAAGACCCTGTTCCCCATCTCTACTGGCCATTTGGTGGTGTAGTGTATTGCTACTGAAGTGTGCTAGAACTGTTTGCTTTTCAGTAATCCATCTAGGTTAGATTGTCTATATTTCTAGCAAAGTTACCAGAAATTACTGTTAACAAACAAGACACTGAAACTGCCTTTAATCCAATACACTTGAATTTCTATTGTCATTTTCTATCCACTTTTGCTTCTCTTTGGATTTTTGTGTCTGGTGTCCAGAGGCAACTTTCCTGCTGTAGCAAGTCCTCAAGAAGGCATTACATTTTTTAAAAAAAATAAATAGACCAGACAGACAATGCTGTCTTGTCAGGTGATGCTATGATGAAAGTAAGGTGGATAATAATCAACATACAGTTCTTCCCTTCCCCACTGGGCCTCTTTCAATTTTCTTCCCAGACAATCTAAACAACCTGCTGTGCAGAGGGCAGAAAAAAGATTCTCTTATCAAGAGAACATCTGCAGATTAGTGTAGCAATTAGTTTATAGTGGTACAACCACTGGTGAGATGACTTTCATCTGCTTTCCACCAGAAAAGCACTGCCTGGCTTCATTCTGAAATCAGGAAGCTGCCCCAGGCTCCAGCTTTGCACTGGAAGCATTGATTCTGAAATCACTTCCTTTCTTCATCAGATGGTCTGTACCATAGATCAGTTCGGGGGGTGTGTGTGCGCGTACATGCAAATATGCTCAATCCATTCTGATTCCCTCCCAGAAGATAAAGCTATGGGGAGGGAGAGACTGGGGGAAAATGCACATTTAGGGAAGGTTTTGACTTGGGGGAACCTCCTCAGTTTTCCTTACTCTCCTCCTGTAAGGTGAAATTCCTGCTACTGCCAGACTGCCAACCTAAAGCAAGATAGAGGCTTGGCAATCTTTGGGGGAATTTGGGCTGGGGAGACAGTAAATCCAGGTAAATATGGACTAAACGTGAATTTTTATCTTTATTTATGCAGACCAATTCTCTGCATAGTTTGAATTCACTATATAATTGCCAAGTCACACTTTGCTCAGAGCTGTGCAGAGAAAGGCAAAGAGGTGAAGGTTTAATTCTAGGCTTCAAAGAGATTCTGGCTTGGGGAACCAGAAATGGAAGAAAAAGAAAGGAGAATTATCCAAATCCAAATTGATCAGATTAAAGGGGCATGAATTAAAGGTTCAACCAGGGCATCTTGAGCCATCATGTTGAGAGAAGCAGCATAGCCAAATGGAAAGAGCATGGGCTTGGGAATCTCAGTCCCACCATTTGCCTGCTGGGTGGCCCTGGGCAAGTCACTTAACTTCTCTCGTCCTCACTTTCCTCATCAGTAAATTGAGGAATCAATACCTGTTCTCCTTCCCCCTTAGACTCTGAGCCTCATGTGGGAAAGGGGCTGTGCCTGACCCAATTATCTTGCTTCTACCAAAGTGCTTGGAACATAATAAGCACTTAAATTCCACAGCTATTATTGTTATTATCAGATATTCCGTCTGCTATTTTAGTCTACAGAGCTGCTCTTTGAAGTTGAAGATGACGTTACTGACAGTGAGATTTTATACGTTTGTGTGGGAGGCTGAAAAGACTCCAATGGCTAGTAATTTATTTTAGAATAAAACAAGTTAATCAAACTCCTAATCACTGGATCTTCATCTCCAACTCCCTCTTTCCCCTTCTCCCTGCCCAAGCTAATATTCTAACTATACCTTGCTCCTGACTCTCCTATCTCCAACTCAGTGCCCGAGCCTCCCCCTCTGTCCCTGCATGGATCTCTCTTGGCCCTCAAATCCACCGAATCAACTTCCTCCCCACTTTCAAAATCCTTTAAAAAGTAACCTCCGGTGGGCACTTCCTGATTAATCCTCCACTTTCTTAGTCATGTCACACCACTGGTCACCAAATCGCTTATATGCGTAGCTGTTTTTTTCTTTAATTATCTACTTCTATTTTAAACTTTAGCATTAGCATTTAACTACGCTCTTGCTTTCTTATCTATTATGTGTTTGCAATTTCATTCCACTTGTCTGCCAAATCTAATTGTAAGGTCTTCGAGAGCAAGGACCATTTTGCATACTTCGATTTTGTGTTCCCAAGTGTCTAATCCAGTGCTGCAAACACTATAGGTGGTCAATAGGAAAACAGCATGACCTAATGGAAAGAGCGTGGGCCTGGGAGTCAGAAGGACCTGGATTCTAATTCTACTCCACCACTTGCCTGCTCTGTGGCCTTAGGCAAGTCACTTAACTTCTCTGTGCCTTAGTTTCTTCATTTGTAAAATGGGGATTAAGACTGTGAGCCCCATGTGGGACATGGACTGTGTCCAATCTTCTAGCTTGTATCCTCCCCAGTGCTTAGTGATTGGCATATAGTAACTGCTTAACAAGTACCACTAAAAAAAAAGTCATTGATGATGACGGTAGTGTCTGTCTCATCCACCTAGTGTGCACATAAATTCGTGGAAAAATTAGCTAAAGCAATCATGTCCTTAAAGACATAACAGACAATTACTTTCCCCCCACTTCAAAGTTTTATTAAAGGCACATCTCCTCCAAGAGGCCTTCCCTGACTAAGCCCTCCTTTCCTCTTCTCCCTCTCCCTTCTGCATCTCACTGACTTGCTTCCTTCATTCACCACCTCCACACCTTAGCTTTTCAGCATTTAAGTACATATCTACAATTTATTTATTTTTATGAACGCCTGTCTCCACATCTAGACTGTGAGATCATTGTGGACATGAAATGTGTCTGTTATATTGTTAATAATAAGAATAATGATAATAATAATAATATTTGTTAAGCGCTTACTATGCTCCAGGCACCTTACTAAGCGCTGGGTGGACACAAGCAAATTGGGTAGTACACAGTCCCTGTCCCAATTGGAGCTCAAAGTCTCAATCCCTATTTTACAAATGAGGGAACTGAGGCACAGAGAAGTGAAGTGACTTACCCAAGGTCACACAGCAGACAAGTGGCGGAGCCAGGATTAGAACCCATGACCTTCTGACTCCCAGGCCCATGCTCTATCCACTATGCCATGTTGTATTGTACTCTCCCAAGCGCTTGGCACAGTGCTCTGCACGCTGTAAGCACTCAATAAATACGATTGACCGACTGAAGATAATAATAATAATAATAACAACAACAACTACAACAATAATGTCTAAATCCATAAATCCCAGCAGCCACCACTCTGGGGTTGTGTCAGAAAGAATCCTGGGGGGTGTCATCACCGTCAGTGCACTTGGCTGTCACCTCCAGTTGTGTAAGCTGGCCAGCTGCTCCTGTGTGAACTGTCCCCATGGGCACATCGGCGCCCCACTGCTTTTGATCTGTCGGTCCAAAGGTTCATTAAAAGCAGAAATTATTATTCACACCATTTGTAAAAAAAAATCATCCCCAACAACCTTGTTCCTTATCTACAATTTGGAAAATCTTTTGTCCCCTGAATCTGGCTACTGAAGATCAACTTTCTTAATTCTTCACTTCACGGGGAGCCCATCATTGGCAAGGGCCAAAGAAACAAGAGAATAGTTATTAGACTGCTTGAGCTCAGCCCAGTGGAAAGTTGGAGAGGGATAATGTGCCTGCTCCTTTTCTTCCAGTTCAGCAGTGCCAGGCAAGCCAAGGCTTCCACAGAGTCAGAGCATCAGAGTGCAAAGCGCTATCTTATCCACTGTGGTCAGTATCAACTGAGACAGTTATCCAGGTGATCAATAGCACCTATTTCCTCTCCTTCCCTCTACCTTATTTCCCCTCAAACTTCCTCTCTTTTCCCACCTCCAGCAGACCTTTGGCTTGTGGCCCCTGGGACCGTGAAACAGACTGAGCTATAGAGCCGGGCCACTGCCAGGATGGTCCAACTGGTATTTACATTCTAGGCCCTGAGCCTAAGAGGTGGGGAAATTGTTGACTGGGGCATAGCCAGTAATGCTCCTTTGGGATAGATTGGGCAGGCAAGACAGCCCTGTTTCACGGAGATAGTAGTGGTAGATCTGCTACAGGGAAAATCACAGAGATAGAGGTAGAAATACATCCTCTCTGCCATTTCCTCTGCTCTAACCATTTCTGAAATATGAGATGCCCCAGTTCTCCTATAACCCGAGGGTTATGTTCTTGTGCAATGTGACATTCAGAAAAACTCCCACTATGGCACTTACTTGTTCCAATGCCAGGCGTATGGGCAGGAGCACATGGGTAGCAGCAGTTTCTTTGGTAAGGCAGGACACTGGGCCCCAAAATGCTCATGCTGTTACAAGGCCATTCCAAATGCTCATGTTGTTAAAAGACCATTCCCTAACTCCCTAATCACCAGCTAGACTGTAAGCTTGTTGTGGGCAGGGAATGTGTCTACCAACTCTGCTATAATGTACTCTCCCAAGTGCTTAGTATAGTTCTTTGCACACAGTAAGAACACAATAAATACCACTGACTGATTCATTCAGCCAAAATGTGTAGGGAATACTCAGGTTATAGCGGAGTTGAGACTACTAGAAATCAGTTTGCCTCCAGAGAGGATTACTAAGCCTCCATGTCCCAGGAACACTTGGGTTATGGTAGCTCCACTCCCAGGCTTTCATATCTCACATCAGGCCTGAATTCCCCTGGTTCTGGCTCAGTTTTCAATGGGCCAGAGCCCAGCATCCTCTTGCATATACAATAAACTCTGTTCCACAGCCTGGTTTTGACAAGTGTGACTGAGTAGGGCAAAGCAATGAATTGGGTACACACTGAATAGCACCACGTTCTGCTTCAGGCTCCTTCTCTAGAGCTAAAAGATGCTATGGCAAGAGGGCACATTTGTGCTGTGCTATACTACATTTTTACATCCTACTTTTTATTACTGAATACAGCCTGCCAATTCAAAGGATCCCACTATTTGGTTCATAGTCTTGTCAAATCTATCAAAAAAGAAAATTCCAATACAAAAAGATCCCCCTCTTCACCAGTGAAATGGAGATCATTCTGAGAGGGCCAGCATCCAGTCATGACAGAACCAAATTAGAAGGAAACAGAGAACCCACATACCTGAAATTGGGGGAATGTTGGTGGGTTAGACCAGGATGATCCCAAAAGAATTTTGGGCCGATTTGGAAAAGCAGTAGAAAATACAGAAGGGACATAACTGCCCTGGGTCTTGTTTCACGTGGAACAGTAATGTGCTCTAGACTGCAATCTCATTGCAGGTAGGGAATGAGTCTCCAAACCTTGCTGTATTTTACTCTCCCAAGTACTTAGTACAGTGCTCTTTACACAGTAAGCACTCGGTAAATACCTTTGAAGGATAATTTGGCAATAAGAATAATCAGACAATTTTCCTGGATAATTAAGTTTTCACCTATCCAGAACCAGGGGACTAGACCACATGAACTCATTATTATTATTAGTGATAATAATAATCATTATCACAGAGCTTGAGGTTATTTCCTGCTCTGTGATTCTAAGATTTTTATCTTAAAGAAGCAGCACAGCCTAATGAAAAGTGTGCTGGGTTGGGAGCCAAGAAACCTGGGTTCTAATCCCAGCTCTGCCACTTGCCTACTGGGTGACCTTGGGCAAATCACTTATTTGCCCACTTGTCTCTGTGCCTTAGTTCCTCATCCGTAAAATGAAAATTAAAGAGTTGTTCTCCCTCTCCCTTAGACTGTGAATCCAATGTGGGACAGAGACCCTATCCAATTTGATTATCTTGTATCTACCCCAGTGCTTGGCATGGAGTAAGTGCTTAACAAAAATCACAATTACTATCAATCAATCAGTGGTATTTATTCAGCAGTTACTGTGTGTGGAGAACTGTATTAAGCTCTTGGGAAAGTATAATACAACAGAGTTGCTAGACATGTTCCCTGCCCACAGTGATCCTATTTGAGGTCCCCTACTTTAATATTGCTCACTTCCCTCCCCACCTGCCCCCAACCTAGTTCCCTTCTCCTCTCACCTGACCTTCTTGGAACAAGCTATGTGGTTATTAGCAAGAGCTTTATTTACAGTCTAAGATTTTAGAAGGGTGTTAAAAAGGTAACCTCTTTCTGTACTCTTATATCCTCCCTGAGAGTCTTTACTGTACATTAAAGTTCTTCTAATTTAAAGCTGGAAAAACAGAGATTGAATGATTTGCCAAAAGGTCAACGCTATAGGTTGGAGGAGGAGAAAGCGTGGGATAGAACTCTAGAGCTCCCAAATCTCACATCCCATGTACGTCCACTAGATTGCACTCCGCTGGACAATGCTATTAATTCTCATTAGTTCTATAGGCAGGACAAGAAGACAAATGGATGTGTTTATAAGACATTCAGTACAGGCAGAGGAGAGCCAGACCCTGTCACAGCTCTCCTTTCAGTTCACCGGTAACCATGACAACTTTATTGATGCAGTTTCCATGGAACTTAATTTAACCTGGATTGGATTAAGACAGACAGAGAGAGAGAGAGAGAGAGAGAGAGAGAGAGAGAGAGAGAGGGAGAGATGTGCCTTTGTCTGGTGGGAATATCATATGTGGGATCTCAGGTGATATGCTCTTAATTACCATGTTCACTTAATTACTTTCTTTTTTGATTTCCCTGGTGAGGTGTTTTTGTGGTGAGTGATTTGCTGTAAAATATGGAGGAGTCATTTACTCATTCCATCAATGTTATCAGAGTAAAGGACTCAGCCCTTCCAGGATCCTGGGGCTCTACACCAGGAGACTACTATTTCTTACCTTCTTGAATTTTCCCGGGAAGAGCAATGTGCAGAGAAAATGCTCATCCACTTAGTATTCTCCTCAGGAGGTAGCTTCATCCTCACCCCCTCCTTTGTTGTGTTTATCAGGCAAAACTGACTTTGGGTGCAGTATCTCCCTGGGTTTCAGACAATCACTTTCTGATTAAGCATAGGGGAAAGGGTAGCCTGGATAATCAAAACCCACAGACGATTCCCAAAACGTCGTTTCAGCCACTGGCTCCAACCTCCTCTTCACCCAGCCTTTTACCAAAGCTACTGAAAAAGGGCAAAATCATTCCTTTCCTCTGCTTCCTCTGGTGGAGGTGCTTAGAGCAGCAAGAGGACTATAGGGAAAAGCAAGGAAAGTGCAGAGCCTCTGAATAATAGTCAGTCCATGAATAATCCCAAAATGGCTGAAGTTATCACGACATTTCTATTCTCAGAGATGTTCAGAACAGTTAGCAGGGATATAATTACCTTTAAGTGTCCAGAAGATCATTTAAACAGTTCATGAGGGACAGATGCTGTTCATTTATTTGTATGGATGTCTGTCTCCCCCCTCTAGACTGTAAACTTGTTGTGGACAGGGAATATCACTGTTTATTGTTGTACTTTCCTAAGTGCTTAGTACAGTGTTCAGCACATACTAAGCACTCAATAAATATGATTGATTGAATGAGTGAATGATCTGATTGTTCCTCTAGACTGTAAACTCCTTGTGGGCAGGGAGCCTGTGTAACCAACTGTTATTGTGTACTCTCTGACGTGCTTAGTACAGTGTTCTATACACAGTAACCACTCACTAAATAATAATAATTATTATTACGGTATTTGTTAAGCACTTACTATGTGCCAAACAATGTTCTAAGCACTTGGGTAGATACAAGGTAATTGGATTGTCCCACATGGGGCTCACAGTCTTAATCCCCATTTTACAGATGCGGTAACTGAGGCACAGAGAAGTTAAGTGACTTCCCAAAGTCACACAGCTGATAAGTGGCAGAGCCAGGATTAGAACCCATGACCTCTGACTCCCAAGCCCATGCTCTTTCCACTAAGCCATGCTGCTTCCATGATTGATTATTTTGTATCTACCCCAGTGCTTAGTGTTGGACATATAATAGTCGCTTAACAAATGCAACTATTTTGACTATAAATAGTAAGAACCAGCGGTTAAAAAACAGGGATTTGATGCATATTTTACTTTAAAAACACACATGCATTTACATGATTTTGCAAATGATGCAGGTCTAGCAGATAGTCATAATCAAGGTATTTAATGAGATGTAGAGGCCCTGATTAAAATTCTTACCAGCCATTACTTATCACTCTCAGTTCTGGCCAGAAGCTTAATGGTGACGATGGTTGGTAGGAGAAGAGGGACCTGGAAAAAGTCCCTTTCACTAGAAAATGCAGTACCAACATGACTTGCAGAACTAATGATTGACGCAGGCTAGGCATTCAGAGGAACAGCAATGATGGTAATAGTATTAATAATTAAAATAATAATATTAATAATTACTATGTGCCAAGCCTGGCAGTAGATACAAGCTAATCAGCTCAGATCCAGTGCCTAGCCCATCTGGGGCTCACAGTCTAGTTTGGAAGTTTCTATAGATAAATCATAATAATAATAATGGCATTTGTTAAGCACTTACTATGTGCAAAGCACTGTTCTAAGCGCTGGGGAAGATACAAGGTGATCAGGTTGTCCCACGTGGGGCTCAGAGTCTTCATGCCCATTTTACAGATGAGGTAACTGAGGCACAGAGAAGTTAAGTGACTTGCCCAAAGTCACACAGATGACAAGCGGCAGAGCCGGGATTTGAACCCACGACCCCTGGCTCCCAAGCCTCTGCTCTTTCCACTGAGCCATGCTGCTTCTCAATATAATGATGGCATTTGCTAAGCACTTACTATGTGCAAAGCACTGTTCTAAGCGCTGGGGGGATATAAGGTGATCAGGTTGTCCAACGTGAGGCTCACAGGCTTAATCCCCATTTCACAGATGAGGGAATTGAGGCCCAGAGAAGTGAAGTGACTTGCCCAAAGTCAAACAGCTGACAAGTGGCAGAGCCGGGATTAGAACCCACGACCTCTGACTCCCAAGCCCGGGCTCTTTCCACTGAGCCACGCTTAAAATCATAGGGTCGGGGGTGAGGGAGAGGGTAGGGAAATGGCAAAGAGGTACATACCTAAATGCAGTTTTGCAGCTGGGCTCAATGGGAAAGGACAAATTCTTAAGAGGGTGCTCTGTCTCCCGAAAAAGTAGAGCTACCAGTAACAGATTGTGTGCACCATGCCCTCTGCTGTCCGGAATATATCTCTGAAGGCATAGGAAAGTGGAGATGAGCTGGCTAAACACATCTTTATTAAATATGAAGATACTGGGGACAACCTGACAATTAGATTTTTGGGGGTGTTGGCACGACCATCACATGCTACCTTGATGTCACATTATTTTAAATAAATGATGCCTTACAGGAGGGCTAAGTAGAAGAGGGGTTGAATAATATTCACTCAATCGTATTTATTGAGCGCTTACTGTATTCATTCATTCATTCAATCGTATTTATTGAGCGCTTACTGTGTGCAGAGCACTGTACTAAGCGCTTGGGAAGTACAAGCTGGCAACGTATAGAGATGGTCCCTACCCAACAGTGGGCTCACAGTCTAGAAGGGGGAGACAGAGAACAAAACAAAACATATTAACAAAATAAAATAAATAGAATAAATATGTACAGATAAAATAAATGTCATTCATTCATTCAATCGTATTTATTGAGCGCTTACTATGTGCAGAGCACTGTACTAAGCGCTTGGGAAGTACAAGCTGGAAACATATAGAGACGGTCCCTACCCAACAGTGGGCTCACAGTCTAGAAGGGGGAGACAGAGAACAAAACAAGACATATTAACAAAATAAAATAAATAGAATAAATATGTACAGATAAAATAAATTCATTCATTCATTCCATCGTATTTATTGAGCGCTTACTGTATGCAGAGCACTGTACTAAGTGCTTGGGAAGCACAAGCTGGCAACACATAGAGACGGTCCCCACCCAACAGCAGGCTCACAGTCTAGAAGGGGGAGACAGAGAACAAAACAAGACATATTAACAAAATAAAATAAATAGAATAAATATGTATGCAAAGCACTGTACGAAATGCTTGGGAGAATACATTATAACAAGAAACAGATACATTCCCTGCTCACAACAAGCAATAATAATAATAATAATAATTAAGGTATTTGTTAAGATACAAAACAAGATAACAAACAAGATATTTGTTAAGATTAAGAAATCTTATTTGATTTTTTAAAAAACATAGCAAGAACTTGATTTCCTATATTTTTAATATGTTCATATTAGAGATCCAGGGCCCCATTATTTATATTCTTCTAAGCGTACGGTTAATAAATCACTTCAGCAATGGCTAACCAGGTAAAACGTGGGCGTGTAGTCATTTACTAGGAAAGCGGGACTGCAGTCAAGGTCAGCTGTGAGAAGCAGCATGGCCCAATGGAAAGAGCCCGGGCTTGGGAGTCAGAGGTCATGGGTTCAAATCCAGGCTCTGCCAATTGTCAGCTGTGTGATTTTGGGCAAGTCACTTCACTTCTCTGTGCCTCAGTTCCCTCATCTGGAAAATAGGGATTAAGACTGTGAGCCCCCTGTGGGACAACCTGATCACCTTGTAACCTCCCCAGCACTTTGAACCGTGCTTTGCACATAGTAAGTGCTTAATAAATGCCATTACTATTATTATTAAGTATGTACTATGTGCCAAGTGCTGTTTTAAACACTGGGGTAGATACAAGGTAATCAGGGTCCCACATGGGGCTCACAGTCTTAATCTCCATTTTACAGATGAGGTAACTGAGGCACAGAGAAATTAAGTGACTTGCCCAAGGTCACAAAGCAGACATATGGCAAAGTCAGGATTAGAACCCATGACCTTCTGACTCCCAGGTCCATGCTTTTGTTGGTATGTTTGGTTCTGTTCTCTGTCTCCCCCTTTTAGACTGTGAGCCCACTGTTGGGTAGGGACTGTCTCTATGTGTTGCCAATTTGTACTTCCCAAGCGCTTGGTACAGTGCTCTGCACATAGTAAGCGCTCAATAAATACGATTGATTGATTGATTGATTGATTGAAAAGATTTGGGGGTGCGTATTCTGAAAATTTCCACTCCTAACTCTCCACTCCAGAACTTTTCTCTCCTATGACTCAGGCAGGTGGCAAGTATCAGTCCACTTTATGAAGAGGATGAGAGATACAGAGAAATGATCACCAGATTATCTTGTATCCACCCCAGTGCTTAGTACAGTGCCTGGCACCTATTTCTTAAAAATACCACAATTTTTTTTATTATCACCTGGAGAAGTGGTGGCCGAGCAGGGTTTCTGATGCCATAGACCTGCAATCTTGCCATTAGACCACCAGGCCCAGAACCTAGAAAGTAAGCAAAAGAAGAAGTAATCGTGGCTTCAGTGGGATTAAGGCCAGGGCCCAAGCACCCATGAACACCGGAACTAACTCTGTACTTCCCCCACACTCAAACAGTGGTCACCTGCTGTCCTTCAGAGGGGGTGGAATGCCAAGAGACTGCCCTATTATGTTCTACCTCCAACTGTAGATATTCCTGTCCCAACTCTAAATAATAATAATAATAATTCTGGTATTTGTTAAGCACTTACTATGTGCAAAGCACTGTTCTAAGCGCTGGGGAGGATACAAGGTGATCAGGTTGTCCCACCTTGGGCTCACAATCTTAATCCCCATTTGACAGAGGAGGGAACTGAGGCCCAGAGAAGCTAAGTGACTTGCCCAAAGTCACACAGCTGACAAGCGGCAGAGCTGGGATTTGAACCCATGACCTCTGACTCCCAAGCCCAGGCTCTTGCCACTGAACCATGCTGCTTCTCTTCCTGTTAGGGGTACACCCCTGAGGTGAATAAGTCATTTCCTCTCTGAGGCTCTAAGTTACTTTCAGTGACCTGGTGGGCTGAAATAGGATTCTTTTGTTAATAAGAATTCTTTTCTCCAGATCTCTCGAAGGACATGAATAGCACTATCACTTAGCCGATTACTATTTGGAGAGTCATTTTGTGCCTCCTGTTTCTTTCCCTAGATCAAATTGCAAGGATCAAAAAGGAATGAGTAGATAAAGAGGATTCTGAGCTTTGATGCTAACTAGTCTGATAACTGACACCTCATTCACTCATCTATGACTGAGACAGTAAAGGAGACTATGAAAATAAAGTCCTCTCCTTATCCCATATGTGTGCTCTGTCTGCAGCTTCAATCATTTGTTTCTTTTTAAGTTGCTGGAAGGGAAAAAAGCAAGCCCTCACATTTTCCCGCTCCAGGCCCAATCAACAGGAGTCTGTCTCTTCAGTTCTGTCCATCACCAAGCCCATTGCAGCTCTGCTGTCAGCAGCAGCAGGGACCTTTATGGTAAAGGAAGAAACAGGAAGAAAAAAAAAACCCACAGTGGGATATTTCTTTGATTGTGACTGATTCTTTTTTTCTTTCAGATCCCCCAACAAAGGCTTCAAAATGAAAGGTAATTGAACAGATCCCAGGCTACTGACTAACACTGGCATCTCTGAGCTGGTAGAAGGGTTTTTTCGATGTGATGTATTTAGGCGTGGGGTGGCCATCTTGCCAAGCTTTCAGGTAGCTGGGCTGATTTTTCCATTGTGCTCATTCAGACTCTAGAATCAAGCTGCAACCTGGAAGGCAGATGAACCCGTGTGTAGAGAGAGCAAAGAAGAAGAGGCTCTAATAGTTGAAGGCTAGTCGTTTAGGTCAATACTAACTGCATATGGTGAATGCCGGTTGGAAAATTGGACATTTGATGAATAAATTAAAGAAATGAGTTCTGAAGTTCCCAGAGAAATCTCCAGATGTTGCACTGATATAATTAGCATGCTATTTATTAAATGCTAAGTGCTGTGGTAGATGTAAAATAGATCAGACAGTCCCCGTGGGACTCACGATCTAGGAAAGCAGGTTTTTTATCTTTATTTTTTAGATGAAGTAACTAAGGAATAGGGAGGTCAAATGGCTTGCCCATGGTCACATAGTAAGCCAGTAGCAGAGCTGGGATTAGAACCTGGGCCTCCTGATTCCCAGACCCGTGCTGTTTCTAGTAGGCCCCAGAGCACTTTTTAAATGCTACCTCTATATAAGCAGAAGGACTATAGAACTGTAGGTCTCTCTGGCTGAGAGACCTGAATCCCACATAGATATCACATCTGGCCCTTGAGCAGTTCCATGAATGTCATTTGCAGATGTGAATCCCATCTTAATCCCAGATGTGAAGACAAATTGACTAATAATGGAGTTCTGGAACAACCAATCTCCTAGCACCGAAACTACACTTAGAACAGCATGGCTATACTGGGAGGGGCTCAGGAGGGAAATGAACAACAGCTGGATACCCAAACAACGGCTGTATGGAGAGCTGAAATTGGGAAACTGAAAGCAAGGACAGAGAAACATATTTAAGGATACAGTATATCAAAACCTTAGATAAAATTTCATCCCAGTAGAAAACTAAAAATCAATTATTGAGGGAAAAAGCAGCATGATGCACTGATCCCAAGAAAGGGTTGGCTGCTCTTGAGCAAAAGCTTTGAACAGTAATCTAGACTGTAAGCTTGTGGGGGGCAGGGATCATATCTACCAACTCTGTTATAATATACTCTCCCAATAGCTTAGTACAGTGCTCTGTACACAGTAAGTGCTCAATTAATATGATTGATTGATTGTAAGGAATGAGAGACAAGGAGGGAAAAGAGGAAAACAGTGACAGACACTGCAAACATTATACATAACAAAGGGCAACCTTTTTGTGTACACCATGGTGCTGTAGCAGAGGGAGCAGCATTTAGGAGAAGCAACGTGGGCTAGTGGTTAGAGCATGGGCCTGGGAGTTGGAAGGGCCTGTGTTAAGTTGCTTGTGTTGGAACATATTGAATCAGATTTTCCTACACTTCGGCAAATACTAATAGTGATGGCATTTATAGAGCACCCTCCTAATACAGTGCATCATATTAAGAGGTTAGGGTGTACAATGGAAATGGAAGGCAATATTCCCTGACAGTCAGGAGTTTACATTCAAGTGGGAAAGACAGACATGGAAATATTCTCAAGTATTATAATCAGAAAAAAACTGAATGTTCAACTGAATATAACTACAAAATTGCTGAGGGTAGCATAATAAATATTTAAGTACCAGAAGCAAGCTGGGGCTGATAGGATTCAGGGGACTGATGATTAGTTGGGGAACACTCATTGGATGAGGTAGGATTTAGGATTGAGATCTGGTAGATTTGGATGGGAATGGGAGTTCTAGACCCTGGGTTCAATGTGAGCAAGGGGTTGGAAGTGGGAAAGAGGAGAGTTGGAATAGGAGAGGAGGCGGGCTTGGGAAGTGCAGAGTGTGATGGGGGGGGCAGGTGAAGAGGGGGTGGGGGAATCAATCAATCCTATTTAGTGGGTACTTAATGTGCACAGAACGCCCATCTTCTAGACTGTGAGCCCATTGTTGGGTAGGGACCGTCTCCATATGTTGCCGATTTGTACTTCCCAAGCACTTAGTACAGTGGTCTGCACACAGTAAGCTCTTAATAAATGTGACAATGAATGAATAAGTGCTGGGAGAGTACAGCACAACAATATAACAGACACATTCCATTCCATGCCCATTGTGAGCTTACAGTCTATAGGGGAGGGGGAATACATGAGTTCTTTTAGATAAACAGGGTCCCATTTCAGGACAGTAGATGATACTCTGTGGCCTGATACAGTATATCAATATATATATATATATATATATATGTATATATATAATATATATATACATATATTTATGTTAATTTTTAATCTATTATTTGGTTTTAGGGTATTTGTTAAGTGCAGTTAGTAGTTGTGGTAGCAGCAGCAATGTTTAGATTGAAAATTACCTGACCAATGAGGACATCTCTACAATGGCTAAATAATATCAACAGCTGTTTCTCGTTTACTACTCTATAATGTTTCAGTAGTGGGGTCTTTGTTGCTAAGGTTTAAGCCCCACTGCTATGATTCCTTTTTGAAGTGGCAGTGGTTATTGAATCAGAGTGTTGATGGCAAATTAAGTGTTTCAGTGGACTGCTATTGTATTCCAACTGGAAGGGAATATGATTTTGTGCCAAAAAGCTACTGGGCCATTTCTATTTTCTTCAGGGATATTTTAAGCAAGCTCACTGAGAGAAGGTTAGTTTGGGAACTGCTATCTGTTCTGCGGGTACCTAGCAAATGAGCTTTATTGGAAACAATTTTTTGAAATGTACATTTTTCCCTCTTCATGTAGACAAATATGTCAGAAGTGAGAATTTACTGCATTTTAAGCAGCGAAGAAAAATACTCTGGCATTTCAAAATCCTGTGCCATGGGTTTTGGATAAGGAGTATGTTAATTTATGGGTCTGGTTTTGTAGCATTTGGTTTATTAAAAGCAATTGATTGACCCTAGTATTATCTATTTTTGCCCGTTTCTAAAACTATAATGTTCCCCCACTACTGCTTCTGTTCATGGATTTTTCTCCTAAGGGGAAAGAAAAAATAGCTAGAACTCTTCTCATGAGAGGTGGTGACCTTGATCCAGACGCTGAGTCTCTCTGTGCCTCTGGGTCTCTGAATGTCCCTTTGCCCATCACCTTGTTGTTCCAGAGGTTCATGTTTGCCTTGTGGTCCTGAGGACAAGGAGGGCAAGAAGCCATTTCTATGCAGTTTGCCTGCTTCCCTCATGTATGCCGTTCTCCTGTGAGTCAGGGGTCATTTCCCTCCCGTCCCCCCAGGTTTTCTTCCCCACTCAGTAAAGGACTGGAGGATTGGTGCACTGCTGTTCCTTTAACAAAGCTTCTGGGTTAGAATGAGTCCAGAGCAGCCTATTTTTGTCTCAGGCTTTGTCTGATGCAGCACATGAGTCTGAAGTGAGTGACAAACATGAGCCCCCTGTGGATTTCCTGAGCTGGCTGGAAAGCCCCAATAGGCAGGTCTTCATTTTGAATATAGGTGTGGCAGTGAAGAGAACATTTGCATCTGTGGAAGGGGTCAACTCAGAGACGCTGGAGGATGTGGTTCTCAGAAGGGTCATCCCTCTCTTCTAGGCTACTCCCCTACTGGCAGAAAAGCTGTCTTGTGCCAAAATCTAGAATGGATGGTGATTAGAAGCTAAGAGGCGAGGAACTTTTAACACCAGGGCCAAGTCAAGCTGGGTTCTAAAGCTTGGACCATCTACCATGATAACATTTTGGCTCTTCACTGATTTCTCTCCCTCAAGCTTCTTCACTCTTCAGCCTAACCTACATTCAGCTGCAAGTATCATCTTCTTAAAACATGTTTTGGAACATGTCTTCCCTCCTCGAAAGCCTCCAGTAGCTACCAATTTCTTCCCTCACCAAACAAAAACCTCAAACTACTTGTTTCAGAACTCTATCAGCTATCTCCCTCTTACCTACCACGTGCTAAATACAGTGCTCTGCACACAGTAAGTGCTCATTGAATACCACCAATTGAATGATTAATGATCTACTCTTCTCCTCTTCAACCCTGCTTGCTCTCTTCACTCCTCTCCAAAAATCTTACCTTCTTGAGACTGGATCAAGTCATTCTTCTTGCAGTGCAACTCCTCTTCCCTCAAATCTACCAAACCATGTCCCTCCCCATCCTCTTTACTGGCAAATTTGGGAAAGTGTGGCTTTGGTTAGACCTCTATTAATTTAGTATATGGTTAATTCAAGGATCACATCCAAAAACTAAACATCAATAACTTGATATCCAACTTTAGCAGGGACCTATTGAGGGATTTCACAGGGACTGATTCTAGAATGGTTCTATTCTATTGCTTTATTTGTGATCTGGATGAAGCACTTAAGAGTATAATTATAACTGTGGCATTTGTTAAGCTGGCATTTGTTAAGCACTTACTATATGCCAAACACTGTTCCAAGTGCTGGAGCAGATACAAGATAGTCAGGTCCCATATAGGGATCACAGTCTAAGTAGGAGGGAGAACAGGCACTGAATCTCCATTTTGCCAATAAGGAAACCAAGGCACCAAAGTTAAGTGCCTTGCCCAAGGTCACATGGCAGGTAAGTGGTGGAGCTGGGGTTAGAACTCAAGTCCTCTGACTCCTAGGCCTGTGCTCTTTTCATTAGGCCACGCTGTTTCCCTAGAATATGCTCACTAAATTTAGAAATGATATTAAGTCCAAATGAGTCTAAGTCTTTAGAAAGAAAAAACAGAATTCTAAGTGACACACACACATCAGAAAAGTGATCCTGCAAAGACGATTGCAGAGTAATACACTTAGGAATGAAGAGCAAGCAACACAAATCAGAATGGGGGAAGACTAGGTGGACACAAGAACAACAGAAAGATGTCAGAATCATAATTGACCAGAAGCTGATTATAAAGCAGTAAGACAATGTTACACAGTGTTGACTTTAACATGTACAACATGGTATTGGGAAATATAAGAAATATGGTATACAAGAGTCAGGAAGGAGCACACCTACCATATTTTTCACTCAGAATTATGTGTCAAAGTATACTCACCATACTTTCAGTTGGATGCAGAGAAATTGGAGAGGGTCTAGAGAAGCAGCTTGGCCTTATGGAAAGAGCACAGGCCTGGAAGTTAGAGGACCAGAGTTTTAATCCATCTCTGCCACTTGCCTGCTCTGTGACCTTGGGTAAGTAAGTCATTTAACTTCTCTGTGTTGTAGTTTCCTCATCTGTAGAAATGGGGATTAAATCCTACTCCCTCCTAATTAGATTGTGATCCCCATATCGGGTGGAGACTGCATCTGGTCTGATTATTTTGTAACTACCCCAATGCTTAGTACAGTGCCTGGGATACAGCAAGTGCTTAACAGATACCATTTTTTAGAAAGCGTGAAAAAATTGCTTCTGTTTTTCTCTCCCAGTCACTTAGTAATCCATCAATCAATGGTGTTGATCGAGGGCTTACTGTGTGCAGAGGACTTTAAGAATCCCTTGTGAAAGCACAATACAATAGAGTAGGTAAACATGATCCCTGCCAACAAGGAGCTTACAGATTTGGTGTAGTGCTTTGCCCTCTCAGTAGGCACTCAGCAAATACTACTCAATTGATTCGAATAGCTTAAGGATTGCATAATTCTGTAGGGGGAAGGGTAAGGGAATTGGAGTTATTTATGTTAGAAAGAAGGAAAAACACTAAGTAGGTTTTTATAGAGATGTGCTGGGATAGATAAACTTCCCTCTACGACCTTGAGGTTGAAACAAGAGGAAATGAGTTAGAAGATATAGTTAGGACAGAAGGAAGAACAATGATGATCCCTGAAAATAAGAGCAGAGACTCTCCACCCTTGCAGGAAAGAATAGACAACCATCCATTGTGGGTGGTTTAGTCATTCATCTGCCTGGAGACAATAGCCTCTCCAAGGACACTGTGATTCCATGATTCTAAATGAGCTTCACAAATTACATGGCCCTGATTCACAAACCATGTTCTCTTCTTGCATGCTTCTAGGCACTGGAGATCTGTCCAGTCTCTTAGTTTTCTCTTGACTAAGCGGAGTCGTCACTACTGACAGAAGCCTGCTGCTTTCTCTAGCTTGCAGTGTATTGTGGTGATACTGATGATTTACTTCAGAGGGCACTGTGGATACACATAAGAGAACTAGAGACTGCCGAAACTAAATTAAACATTCTGCAGGAACAAGACAGTAGTACTGTCTGAGGTTGTACTTGGTGGTTTTGGAAATGTGGTTCCTGATGGTGTACCTCAGTGCATTCAAACTTTAATTTTTGCCATTCTTAATTTTTGTCCCTAGTTCATTTTTCACACTTACTGTCAGAAATAGTGCAAATCAGATGGTTAGTCAGATAGTATGACCTCAATTGCCTTCTGACAAATGAGTTTTCTGTGCTTGGTGATTTTAAAAAAATTATGCGAATCTGTTTAATCCTTCCTAAACGTCCTAATATTGAATTTAGCTGCTGACCAAGAGAAAAAAAACTGTTTTGAGTTTGGTTTCTTTTCATTTGCTTGGCCCCCCCTCCATTGGTGATATTAATGCACCACTTATTGATATTAGTGAAATGGTCATTGGTCTGGCAAACAGAGAGGAAGAGGAGAAAGCTTTGGGCCTGTATAGCTAACAGAAGTACCACCATTTGAATAGCTAATAATTAATTACTGAATTTCACTGATCAAAGCCAAAGCAGAATTCAGTGAAGAATCACAGACAGTCAGAGCTGTTTAGCTTTCAATAGTTGTACTTCTGGCCCCAAAACCCACTGGAGGTGATCAAATTTAATGTTGGGAAGCTCCTGGCTTGACTTCAGCTCTGAGCCCACCCTGAAAAACAAAAAGATACAATTCCAACTCAATCCAATTCCAACCCCAACTCCTCCACTTATCTGCTGTATGTCCTTTGGTAAGCACCCAACCTCTCTGTGCTTCAGTTCCCTTATCTGTAAAATGGGGGCTAAGGCTGAAAGCCCCATGTGGGACATTGACTGTGTCCAACCTGATTAGCTTATATCTACCCCAGTGCTTAGTATAGTGTCTGGCACATAGTAAATGCTTAACAAATATCATTAAAAAAATACAACAGGGTTGGTAGACATAATCATGATGAGCTTACAACCTAGAAGGGGAGACAGACAATAAAATAAGTTACAGATGTGTTCTTAAGTGCTGTGGGGCTCAGGATGGCACATTGGGAATGGGGGCTTCAAAGTGGCCTGGGTCTGATTTTGACCCCATCATGTTTTTATCCCACCTCAGTTCCAACTTCATGAAAGCCTCTTTTGTTTTCGGTTTTTTTTTTTTACTGGTATTTGTTAAGCTCTTATTCTGTGCCAGGCACTGTACTAAGTGGTGTAGATAGAGGCTAATCAAGTTGGACCCAGTTCATGTCCCATGTGAAGCTTACGATCTTAATCCCCATTTTACAGATCAATCAATCAATCGTATTCATTGAGCGCTTACTGTGTGCAGAGCACTGTACTAAGTGCTTGGGAAGTACAAGCTGGCAACATATAGAGACAGTCCCTACCCAACAGTGGGCTCACAGTCTAGAAGATGAGGTAATTGAGGACCAGGGAAGTTACGTGATTGCCGAAGGTCACAGAGTACACAAATGGTACAGCTGGAATTAGAACCCAGGTCCTCTGAGTCCCAGGCCAGTGCTCCATCAGCTAGGCCTTGCTCTTTTCTTACTTATCTTAAACCCAAAATTTAATGGAACACAGGGACCATTAATTTTGAAAGGGAAGTTTCTGTTTGATCGCGGCCCTCTGTAGTTCATGAATGCTGTCTGTTTGGGGAGGGAAGGTAAACCTTTGCGACGGAAGCCCCTGTCACAGTTTCTGTCTGCTGAGAGGCAGGACAAGATTGGATGCCGCGAATTCCTGGCGAAAACGTTTGGGAAGGCGATTTTTCCTTCTTCCAAACAATGCTGGAATCCGCCAAGAAAAAAAAAAACCCTGAATACCCACGAGGTGGGAGACATGTACCGTGGGAACGAGCCAAAGTCAGTTCGGCTCCAGTCCTGACAGAGGGCAATGTTGAGTTTTCTAACCCTGCAGGGAAGATTTCCGGGCTCATTAAATATCTCCCGGTTCACAATAAACATTGAAACGAGGGTTTTAATCACTGTGAAAGGAATAAGAGGCTGTGTCAGCGTTTCTCTGGTAAACTCCGTGTTTTAGAGGTTAATTATGACTTTGGCTGGAAAAAAAAAGCAATGCTTTGTACAAAGACAGCTCTTGGAACGTTTTAAGCTTTTGGTCATCCTTTTAGAGACTCACAAGTCCAGTCAAAAAAGTGACAAGGTAAAAAATAATGGCTTTCAAAAAGTGTGCCAGGTCTTTCCGAAGAGGCCCAGTCATATCCATGACCATCAGAGGTTTTTTTTAATGATATTTGTTAAATACTTACTATGTGCCAGATGCTGTACTAAGCGCTTACTTTTGGTAAGGGTTAAATGTAGCTCCTGCAACTTATGTGTTCCTATTTTGTGAATTGGCTTTAGCATTTTTTGTATTTAAGCCTACTCACAAACCAGTTTGCTCTTTCTTATGGCCATTTGCTGGCTCCAGAGCAGCAAAACAGGGTGAGCATTGTCAACACAACTGTTCGCTGAATTCAGTTCCTGTTATTGTATTGTATTCTCCCAAGTACTTTTCATCCAGTGCTAGGCACAGACTAAGTGCTCCATAAATACCAATGATTAATTGATTACTAATGGTGATGATGTAAGAAACTCAGGTTGTCCTATGCACTGTGCTAATTTAGTAATAAAGGTGTTAATTGTGGTATTTATTAAGTCCTTACTTTGTGTTAAGCATTGCACTAAGCACTGGAGTAGATTAATATAATCAGGCTGGACACTGTCCCTGTCCCACATGGGACTCACAGAGGCAGCACAGGAAACTATGGAACCCTGTGAGGCATACCTTTCAGCTGGATCCAATTAGAAGTAAAAAATGGAGAAAGCAGTTTGGATAAAATAAGAATCATCCTGAACCTTTACCGCAAAATCAAATTAATGAAAATTTTGTGAGAACCAGGAATTAACCAATTTGGTGGGGGCACTGTTGGTGGTTTTAGGGGGAAAGCAACTGTGCCTTTTCAGAGGTACTGAGGGCCTTTGGAGTTTCTAGGACAATCTATCTCCTTCTACACCTCCCAACTCCCATTTGTAGGGACTAAAACTCTGCGCCCTTCTGACTATCAGCACTCTGAAGCCTGTCTTACCTCTCCCAAGCCTCATCCTCTTGTTTTTCCCAACTAAAAACCCTGCTCCCTTTCCACTCCTGCCCTCAAAATGAAAAGTTACCACCCATTCCCTCGTGTACTTCACCTTGATACAAAGGGTAGATTTATTTAGCATATTCTCCAGCAATGGGGAAAAGGATTTGGGGGGAAAGGGTCTTGGGGAAGGGGACAGAATCTGGTGAGTTTAAGGGTCCTGAGGGTGGGGAGTGCTGAGGGGGCTTACTGAAGGAGAGAAGGGTAAAAATTTCCTCCTCCTCCTCTTCCTCAAATATGTAACCAGTTGAAGATAGGAAATCCCCTACCCCATGATAAACAAAAGCCCTAGGGAAGCAGACAGCCTAGGAGAAACAGTGTAGCCTAGTGGAAAGAGCATAGATCTGTGAGTCAGAGGTCCTGGGTTCTAATTCCAGCTCTGCCAATTGCTTGCTGTGTGACCCTGGGCAAGTCACTTAAATTCTCTGTGCTTCAATTTCTTCAACTGTAAAATGGGGATTTAATCATTCTCCCTCCTACTTTGACTGTGAGCCCCATGTGGGACAGGGACTGTGTCCAATCTGATAAATTCATATCTACCCCAGTGTTTAGAACAACGCATGACACATGGTAAGTGCTTAACAAGTACCATAAAAAAAGAGAGAGACAACAATTGTTCCACAACAGCCTGGCTGTCACATTGCACTGCAAACCCCAAGCCCCCAAAGGGAAGAGACTGGAGAAATGTCTCAAATGTTGCTGGCTTCTCTCACTCAGGGGATTGAATCCAAAGGGCTTTAATCTTGAGGGGACAAAATCTGTAGGAGACTACAAGTGTGTACTTCAAAATAGCAATAGATGTGCAGGTGGTAAACACATTAGTGTGGCAAAGGACAATTTGTGCAGCACTCAGGGTGGACTGCTGTCTGATACATGGAGAGCTCTTCTGTCTTGCTAACAGTCATGGATAGGATGGCCCTGACAGTGCCATCATCTTTGAAACTGAAGAACAAAGTGCCAGTAAATGCAGGAAAATTACCAGCACAAAGTTCATGGCATCAAAAGAACAGTACCTCGAAACTTAATTTCTGGAAAATTGTGAGTTTATGAAACAACTGTCTTCTTGCAAATGTTTTATTCTGTTTCAGTGAGTGCCCTCTCAGTTTGAGTCTTTGTTATCCAGCAAATCATAACCCGAGATGTGACTTTTCAGACCCATTTGGGGGGAGAAATGATGGAGTTTAGGTAGCCGCCCCACTTCCCACTTCCAGAGCACTTATATATCCCAGTTGAATCCCCTACCAGATATTTCTTTTAATGTCTGGCTCAGCTGAGGGGCTATAGTTCTTTAAAGGGAGGGAATCATGTTTACTTAGTCTATTGTGCTTATTGCAAGTGCACACTGAGCTCAATAAATACCATTAATTGTTGGTCCTGAGTTTTCAAGAGGGAGACTCCATGCAGAGGAATTGATTATAGTGCTAGTGGCTTGCATAGTGCCACTTGCATTTTCTCTTCCCTGCCAGTACTGTCCCGACAGGGGCCTGAAGGGCAACGAGTGAGTAGATGAGCAGGGATGCTCCACATTGCCAAATGAATGTGTCATCTTGGAGTATTTTAGCCAACTACAGGTAGAACTGGACTACAACCCAGATCTCCTAACAGCAGGGGCAAATGAGAATTCATGTTCAGAGGAGATGGAGCAGCAGAGATTGTTGGTCAGTCACTGGAGAAGAAGAACTGAAATTGCCAAGAAACTCAGGCTTTGAAATGAGAAAGATACGAGGAGCAGAGAGTTGGGGTGGGGTAGGTGCTGTTGGTTCTTTGCACTGATGGTGGAGAGACTGCAGAAATCCAGGGTTGAGTCTCTCTTTTCTTCTCTTGCCTTTGTTATTTTCTCCAAAGATATATTTTTAATATTTGTCAGCATCCCTGAAGGGAGGAATTCAGTTTGTCTGGGGAAAATGCATGTACTGAAATTACTGAAATGTACATTATTCAATTTAAAAAGCAGCATGGTCTAGTGGAAAGAGCACAGGCCTGGGAGTCAGAAGTCCTGGGTTTGAAAGCTGACTCCGCCACTTGTCTGTTGTGTGTGACCTTGGGCAAGTCATTTAACTTCTCTGTACGTCAGTTGCCTCATCTGTAAAAAGGGGTTAAGACTGTGAGCTCCAGTGAGACATGAACTGTCCAAACTGATTAGCTCATATCTACACTATCTCTCCCTCTAGACCAAAAGCTTGTAAGTGCAGGGAATGTGTCTGCTAATTCCTTAGTATTATACTCTCCCAAGTGCTTAGTACAGTGCTCTGCACATAGCAGAATGTAAGCTTGTTGCAGGCAGAGAATGTCATGTTTAGTGTTATATTGTACTTTCCCAAGTGCTTAGTACAGTGCTTTGCACACAGTAAACACTCAATAAATATGATTGAATGACTGACTGAATGATTAGTAAGCATTCAATTAATATGACATTGTCTGGCACATAAAAAGTACTTAACAAATACTATTTAAAAAAATACTTGCATAACCCCCAACACTCCCTGCTCTGATTTTTAAGGAGGAAGTAAGAAGTTTTTTATTATTATTTATTCGAAACCAGTAATTGTAAGCAATTGGGATCAGGGTAGTAATCATTATAATAATAATTATGGTGTTTGCTAAGTGCTTACTTTATTCCAGGCACAAGCGCTGTTCTAAGCGCTGGGGTGAATACAAGCAATTCAGGTTGGACACAGTCCATGTTCCACATGGGGATCACCGTCTCAATCCCCATTTTACAGATGAAGTGACTAAGGCCCAGAGAAGTTAAGTGGCTTACCCAAGGTCACACATAAAACACACGGCTGGAATTGGAATTAGAACCCATGACCTTATGACTCCCAGGCCCTATGCCCCTTCTGTAGGAGAGAGAGGGTAGGGAGAGAAGGTTCAGAATGTGGTAAGGCTGAAGAGACAGGTTTGCCCTGGGGAAGGGGAATTCCTTCTTTAAAATAATAATGGCATTTATTAAGCACTTACTATGTGCAAAGCACTGTTCTAAGCGCTGGGGAGGTTACAAGGGGATCAGGTTGTCCCACGGGGGGCTCACAATCTTCATCCCCATTTTACAGATGAAGTAACTGAGGCCCAGAGAAGTCAAGTGACTTGCCCAAAGTCACACAGCTGACAATTGGCAGAGCCGGGATTTGAACCCATGACCTCTGACTCCAAAGCCCGGGCTCTTTCCACTGAGCCACGCTGCTTCTCCTGTGCAGACTACTTTCTTCTTTTCCTCCTCCTTTTTTTCTTCACTTTTTTTTCCTGGTCTCCTTATTGCTAGACTTAGTTCTCCTAGTTTGGGGGCTGCAAAAAAGTGGAACAGTTACAAGAGTAAGTATGGTAAGTCTGGGATTCAGCTGTGGTAGCTGTTTCACCTGTACTACTCACTTTTGTATGGTATTTGTTAAGCACTTACTATGTGTCAGACGCTCTACCAAGCCTTGGTGTAGATAAAAGCTTATCAGGTTGGACCCAATCCAAGTCCCGCATGGGGTTCACTGACTTAATCCCCATTTTACAGATGAGGTAACTGAGACACAGAGACGTTAAGTGATTTCCCCAAGGTCACACCGCAGACAGATGGCAGAGCACAATTAGAACCAGGTCCTTCCGACTCCTAGGCCCATGCTCTGCATTTATCAATGGCTAGAGAGTGCTCAGAGGTCTGGTGTGGAATAACTTAACTTTTCTGTAATTTCTCTTTACCCTTTACATTTATTTCCCATTCTAGGGAAAGAAATAAGGCTATGTAGACTTAATTTCTTGCAGCTGGAAGGCAAATGGAAGTTTGGTGAATGGAGCGAAGGTTTTATGACATTGTTTTATAACTTGGTTGGAGTTAAGGAGTGAGGGGTAAACCCTGCCCTTTAGTCATTTTGCTGATCCTACAACCGCTGCCTGTCTCCAGACTGTTCTGCGCTGTCCTCTTCCTTAAATTAATCCATCCGTGCAAGAGCAGCCACCCCCCGCCCCCAGGCTTGGCTGCCACCCCAGTTCTGTTGGAGGGGACTGACTGTTCGTCATGAGGAAAACAGATGCAGGATATCCGTAGTGTGGTCCAAGTTTGATTCCTATCAAGATGCCCTTCTGGATTTAGAGCTGATGTCAAGTTTGTACCCGTTGCTTTTTTTTCCTCTCTCCTTTCTGATTCTAATACCAAAAACATTCTTTTCCTCTGTTGCGACACGTTCTTTTTTTTTCCATTTCTATTTCCCTGCTCTTCTGCCCGGCCCCTCTGTGCCCTCCTGCCTTCCTCAGATACCATGATCTCGGTGTGCTGGAGTGTTATCAGAATTCTGGCTCCTGGCTGACCTCAGTGTTGGATCCGTCCTCTCTAAGCAGTTCTAAGCTTTCAGAAACTTTTTCCCTTGGATCTTTTGGTCCGGTTTCTCTGTCTCAGATTTTCACCTCTAGAGTCTCCCCCATTAAACCTGCTGTCTTCTCTCTAGTGTGTTATTAACTGGGTAACTTCCCTGTGCTGAAATTCTTGTCTATGTTACTCACTCCTACATGCAGATAAGGACTCTCTTTGCCTCCTGGTCTGGGGCAAGAGGGCTTGGGGGCGGAGGATGAGAACTTAGATTAAATACTCAATTCCAGACATTCCTGTGATAGGAATTGAATCTGTAGCTTGGAGGCAAATTTTCCATCAGGACTCTCTCTAGAGTTAATGTTTGGTAGGCTTACAAGGCAGACATCTGTGGGTGTTTGATTAGTAAGTTGTCAAATAAGAAGAAGGAACCATGGGGATGAATGTCCCAGCTGAGGAAGAAATTAAAATTTTGGAATTTTGCCCAGAATAAGGACCACAAGACAAAACAACTTCTTCCTTGGAAGGAGGTTGTGCTTTACAGGATACAAACTCAAAAGGCGGAATTCATCTTGTTTTGATTTAGGCGTCACTGTTTGTATCTGGCGGCAGGGGAAAAGAAAGAATGAAAGGATCTTGGCATTTTTTTTAAGTAAAAAGTAAAAATACTTTATACTTAGAGCCTTTCATCTAAAGTTCTCAAAGAGCTTTGTAAATATTCATTAACCCTCATCACACCCTAGAGCAGAGGGTACAGGGGCATCATCTTGATTTTAGAGATGGACAATATGCAACACAGAGCAGCTAAGTGACTTGCCTAAGGTCACCAAAAATAGTGGGAAAACTGAGTCTTGGCCACTGATCAACACTGCAGTGCCTTCATGGCAATAAGCCCAATGCTTCTTGGCCACCCATGTGACCCCTCTCTAAACTGCCTCATGTGTGCTTTAGACTTGCATTCTTAATGTGCCCTCTTCCTTCTACCACCCAAGGCAGGTTTTGTTCATTTCTTTTGAGACTTTTGAGCCATAGCTGTAGTTTTCCCCACCTCCTTGGAGTTCTGTAATGGTAGGAGTCTATTCTGATTGGGTGGGACCCTCTCCTCCAAATACACCACAAAGAAAAATAAATAGTATTTGTTAAGAGCTTACTATGTACCAAGCACTATGGTAGGTACAATATAATCAGGTTGGATATAGCCCCTGACTCACATGGGGCTTCTGGCCTAAGAGGGGAGGAACACAGGTATTGCATCCCCATTTTACAGATGAGAAAATTGAGGAACAAGGAAGTGTAAGTGACTTGCCCAGGGTCATCCAGCTGGCAAATGACAGAGCCAGGACTAGAACCCAGGTCCTCCAACTCCCAGGCCTGTGCTCCTTTTGGCCCCCTCACTAGGCTACCCTACTTCTCAAGTTCAGTGCTCCCTTCCTCCGCAACTGCCTCCCTTTTCTAAAGCCTGGCTTCCCACAGCCCTTATGTATGTATCCTTATACTCGGCTATTATTTTAATGTCTATCTCCCCTTCTAGATTGTAAGCTCCTTGTGAGCAGGGATCAGTGTGGCTCAGTGGAAAAAACATGGGCTTTGGAGTCAGAGGTCATGGGTTCAAATCTCAGCTCTACCAACTGTCAGCTGTGTGACTTTGGGCAAGTCACTTAACTTTTCTGGGCCTCAGTTACCTCATCTATAAAATGGGGATTAAGACTGAGTCCCCCATGGGACAACCTGATCACCTTGTAACCACCCCAGAACTTAGAACAGTGTTTTGCACATAGTAAGCACTTAATAAATGCCATTATTATTATTATTATCATGTATTGTTCTTTCCTAAGCACTTAGTTCAGTGCTCCGCACACAGTGACTGCTCAATAAATACCACTGATTGATCGGTAGGTCCCCAGTGGTAATATTCAGGAACAGTCCTGGAGCCAGGATAAAGTGAGAGGACTTGGGACCCCAGATGGGTGGGGTGAAGGGGATCAGTTTGTACCCCAAGCAATTACACATATCAAAAATCTGGGCTGGCAGAGGGAGGCAAGGTGAGAAGCAGCATGACCTAGTGGAAAGAGCGCAGAACTTGGAGTCAGAAGACCTAGGTTCTAATCCCAAGGCCATGACTTGCCTGCTGTTAGACCTGGGGTAAATCACTGAATTTCTCTAGGCTCTTCTCCTCATCTGTGGATAAGGGTTAAATACCTGTTCTCTCCACCGCATAGTCTATGCACTTTGATCTTTGACCTTTGATAGTCTCCCCACTCCCCACCCCACAGCACAGACTCAGTGGAAAGATCACGGGCTTTGGAGTCAGAGGTTATGGGTTCAAACCCCAGCTTCACCAACTGTGTGACTTTGGGCAAGTCACTTAACTTCTCTGTGCCTCAGTTACCTCATCTGTAATATGGGGATTAAGACTGTGAGACCCCATGGGACAACCTGATCACCTTGTAACCTCCTAAGCGCTTAGAACAGTGCTTTGCACATAGTAAGCACTTAATAAATGCCATCATTATTATGATGTTCATGATGCACATATCTTTAATATTTAAGATATTAATGTCTGTCTCCCCCTCTAGACAGTAAGTTCATTGTGGGCAGGGAACATGTCTGCTAATTTTCTTGTATTCTGCTCTCCTAAATGCTTAGTACAGTGCTCTGCACATAATAAGTGTTCAATAAATACAACTGATTGATTGATTTCACTGTAAGCCCAGTACTGGGCAGGAAGTAGATCTGATTTGTTCTTATTTTATCTACCCCAGGGCTTAGCCCAGGCCTTGGCACATAGTAAGGACTTTTAATTATCATTATTATTATTATTAATAGTAGTAGTAATATTGGCCTGCCCTATCTGCCACTCAAAAGTAAAAGCTGCACATTCCCTGCATTAGTGCTGCTGGATGGTAGCTTCCTTTTATGCAGAGGAATATTGTGTCGGACCCTGTTAATGTGTATCTACCCCAGTGCTTGGTACATAGTAAGCACTTAACAAATACCACTTTTTATTGTTCATTCATTCATTCATTCATTCAGTTGTATTTATTGAGCGCTTACTGTGTGCAGACCACTGTACTAAGCACTTGGGAAGTACAAGTTGGCAACATATAGTGATGGTCCTTAACCAACAGCGGGTTCACAGTCTAGAAGGGGGAGCCAGACAACAAAACAAAACATATTAACAAAATAAAATAAATAGAATAAATATGTACAAGTAAAATAAATAAATAAATAGAGTAATAAATATGTACAAACATATATACATATATATAGGTGCTGTGGGGAGGGGAAGGAGGTAAGGTGGGGGGATGGGGAGGGGGAGGAGGGGGATAGGAAGGAGGGGGCTCAGTCTGGGTTGTTGTTTTATAGTTATCATTATTATTATCATTGTGCAATTAAATGACCTAATCACTAGAACCAATTTAGGAACCCCTGATATTTAGTCCACTCATATCTAACTCCAGGGTAGTTTCCCCAAAAAACCTAAAACTATGCTACTGGATGTGGGGAACACTTAGACACTGATTGTTGGATTGGGGGAATCGCTTGGTGCCAAGATGATCCTGGTAGCTATGTTTGCTGTTCCACTCCGTTTCAGAGACATTTTACTTTATGTCATGGCCCTTGGTGCTTTTTTGAGTGAGGGCTTGGAATTGTTGTTTTTTTGGTTGGTTCTTTTTTTTGGACAAAAAAATTCCTGTAGATAAAGCAATACCTGAGAATAGCAGTGGGTAGAGGAGAGATGGTGTTGGAAGCTCAAAGACACTTCAACACCTTACGCAATCTTATGACTTAGTGGCATTTGGAGTAACTGAAAGGGAACAAATTCTCTGGTAATGATAATCCAGAATTAATCTCTGACGTCCAGATCCCCTTTCTGGAGTTTTGAGGTGAAAAGCTAGTACCTCGGTGCTAGCTTCTGTTTTGGGAAGAGCCCAGGTCTAGAGTAAAGATGGGAAAGCTTTAATAATTATTGTGGTATTTAAGTGTTTACCATGCATCAAGCACTGTACTAAGCACTGGGGTAGATACAAGAAAATCAGGTCCCACATGAGACTCATAATTTAAGTAGGAGAGAGAACAAATATTGAATCTCCATTTTGCAGATGAGGGACTTGAGGCCCAGAATAGTTAAATAACTTGACTAAGGTCACCCAGCACATAAGTGGCAGAGCCAGGATTAGAACCCACCAGGCCCATGCTCTTTCTACTAGCCCACACTCAAGCTTTGCAGTGATTCACACACTCAGTTTGCTGCTTTGCTCCACTGACCACCTTGCTTCCTGCCCTAATAAGAATCCTGGAAGTGGCCCAGAAATTCCTACAGGTGTCTACTAATTCCTCTGAGAATCTGCTGGTTGCTTTGCCTGAAAACTTGGCATAAGATGTGGAGATACAGTTTTTGCTTTGTGCTTCTTTTCCAGATCATAATTTAAAATGATTAATTAAGAAATAATCTGTTCCAACACTGAATTCCTGGAAAAGAGATGTAGTATGGGAAGTCTGATACCTGCTAGGTATCCTGGCAATCCAGGTACAGTCATTTCTGCTAAAATGTGTGCTTTCATGGCTCAGTTTGGAAAGCCCTCAGCAGAAGAATAATGCCACTGAGAACTTGCTCTGCCCAGGAATGCCTTTGAGTAGGATCAATCAATGCTATTTATTGAGTACTTACAATGTGCAGAACATTCATTCATTCAATTCATTCTATTGTATTTATTTAGCACTTGTGTGCAGAGCACTGTACTAAGCACTTGGGAGAGTTCAGTATAATAGAGTTAGCAGATATGTTCTCTGCCCACAGTGAGCTTATGGTCTGGGGGGAGACAGACACTAGTATAAATAATTTATAATATATAATTTAAAGATATGTACATAACTACTGTGGGGTTGAAGGTGGGATGAATATTAAGTGCCCATCACAGTTCATTTGCTTAGATAGGGAACTTAGTTTTAAAGTTCTCTGTTATGCTCTCTGGAAATGATTTTTGCAGCAGTTATATACTAGTACTCTGTAAAATGCTAATGAACTAATACAGCTTCTAGTAGAGAAATACAATGCGGAATGCTTCAGTAAGCTTTCGAGTCAGAAATCCAACACTCTTCTCTCTACTGTTTCAATTGTTTTCAAATCATCTTTCCCCAACCCTTGTTCACCATGGTAACAAGTGGTTGATGCATGAGAATTTTTTTTTTGTGGTTGTTGCTTGCAGGTGTGGGATTTTAAGGCGATAACCTTGGTGGTGTAGCAGGAATGACTATATTATATTTGTATTATACCCCAGGTTTCCCAAATGTAAAATAGGTATAATAAAACCAGTCCTTTATCAGCCTCACAGAGAGGGCTGCAGTGATTAGACAGATGCCCATAAGGCAATTGGAGTACCTCAAAGAGAAGCGTGACAGAAAATTGAGGATTAAGTAAAAATACATTTTTGCTCGCCTCCTTAAAATCTCTTTACTTGTGACCTGATCTGTTTGATCCTTGCCAGTATGGATCACTCAGCTCTTCTTGTGTTTAAAATGATTAAATGAGGCAACACTCACATGATTTAGCATCTATTTTAATTTTGAGAGACTTCTCTGCCCTGGACAGAGACATCAATGACTCTAATAATATACTTTCTGAATGGGTGTCATTCGTCTTTGGATTCTATGGTCTAGAATTACAGAGGCTTGTATCATGTTTTCAGTCATTCATGCCACATGGTTTTGATCCACTGGGTTCTATTCTCCCTCTGGTAAATCTTCCTCTGATATTAAGATAGGTGCTTAGGAAGACATAGGTATTCCATTTTCCAGGCTACTGGGGTGGTTTGCAACTGAAATGGCTTATTCCTGCATTCTAATGATGGAGTCCCATTTTGGGAAGGCTCCTAACTTAAGTTTCCTATTCTTGTGGACCTATTGATTTTGACCCAAAGTCCTGATCCTCCCAACTGGAGCCATTGCTATTCTCAGTGAGTTGAAATGAAGAGAGAGAGAGAGAGAGAAAGAGAGTGTGTGTGTTTGACCAACTATATACCAACTCTCCCAAGCATTCATTCAATTGTATTTATTGAGCACTTACTGTGTGCAGAGCACTGTACTAAGCACTTAGTACAGTGCTCTATTCACAGTAAGCTTGCAATGAATATGATTGATAGATTGGTGACTAAGGCCTGGGTTAATGAGTGGTGAGAATGGATTTGACTGTGGGGGTCCTGGCTGCCTTATTCTTAAATGCACCTTCCCCCACAGCTTCTCCCAACTCTGGTCTATACTTCAATGTGCTGCTCTGATCATTTTTCTAAAACATTGTTCTGCACATGTTCCCCCACTCCTCAGAATCCTCCAATAGTTGCCTATCCTCTGCATCAAACAGAAAGTTCTAATAATGAACTCTGAGATGCTGTCAGTTTTCCCACCCTGCACTTAACCTCGTACCTTTCCTACTACAATCCAGCCCACACACTTTGCTCCTCTAGTACCAACCTACTCAAGCTGCCTTGCTCTCATTTCTCTCTCCAGTCACCTCTTTTCACACCCTTCCTCCTGCCTGGAATCTCCTCCCCCTTCATATCTAACAGACCACCACTCTTCTAATCTTCTAGGCCCTTCTAAAAATCAGACCTCCTCCAGGAAGTCTTCCCTGTCTAATCTCTCATCTTCTCCCATACTATGTTACCTATTCAATCAATCAATCATATTTATTGAGCACTTACTGTATGCAGAGCACTGTACTAAGCTCTTGGGAAAGTACAATACAGCAATAAAGTCTTCACCCTCTAAGCACTGAGGTATTCATTCTACTGCCTCTCTGTCCAAATCTGCTGTACGTCTTTCCAAGCTCTGTTGTTCCCCCTACCTGTTATTTATTTAAGTGTCTACAACCCCCACTAGATTGAGTGCAGGGATTGTGTCTACAAGCTGTATTGTTCTCTCCCAAGCACTTAGTATAGTGCTCTATAAACAGTAAGTGCTCAAATCACAGATAATTTGACTGTTAGGGCCCTAGTGGTCCTGGAACCTGCTTTGTTTTAATAATAGTAATAATAATGTTGGTATTTGTTAAGCACTCACTATGTGCCGAGCACTGTTCTAAGTACTGGGGTAGATACAGGGTAATCAGGTTGTCCCATATAGGGCTCACAGTCTCAATCCCCATTTTACAGATGAGGTAACTGAGGCACCGAGAAGTTAAGTGACTTGCCCAAAGTCACACAGCTGACAAGTGGCAGAGGTGGGATTAGAACCCATGACCACTGACTCCTAAACCCAAGCTCTTTTCACTAAGCCATGCTGCTTCTCTTGTTTTAATGGCATTTGTTAAGCACTTACTATGTGCCAGGCACTGGACTAAGCATGGGGGTAGTTACAAGCTAATCAGGTTGGACACCGTCCATGTCCCACATGGGGCTCCCACTCTTAATCCCCATTTTATAGATTAGGTAATTGAGGCACAGAGAAGTGAAGTGACTTGCCCAAGGTCATGCAGCAGACAAGTGGTGGAGCTGCAATTAGAACTCAGGCCCTTCTGACTCCCAAGCTTGTGCTTTTTCCACTAGGCCATGCTGTTTTTCTCTCATCATGTTTCCAACCCACTTTGCCACCCTCCCACCTACCCAGGACTAAAAATAATCTGTACTGGGCTAGTGGAAAAAATGCAGGCATTTTATTTATTCTCTAAAGGTAGGTTAAAATTGTATGTGGGCTGACATTCTTGGGTTTATTTACAAGTCTGGATTAATGAATGGAACATATTCACCAAATACCATATGCTACACTTTGGTTATTAATGAGAGTGCTTCTCAGAGTTTTCTTTCATCTTTGGAGAATCACAGGCCTAGGTTAATTTTCACTCTACTCAGTATTTATACATCTTATTTCCGACATTGGCCATTGTAAATTAGAGGAAGAGGTTTAAAATATTCGTGCTTAAGGCCCTTCATGCTTCTTCTCCATCTTATTAAGTACACACCCCACCAGCCCATTAACCTTCGGTCCACGATTCATTATTCATCAGTGTTCTTCCATTTGCCATCATGAAGCAAAAGCACGATTGCAATTCCTGCATTTTTTTTGCCTTCGCTTTCTCTCTCTGGCATGCCATTCTCTGGTGCAGTGCTCTTGTTGATGCTGTGACTTGTTTTAAAAATAAACTGCAGACTATTGTTGGTTATAGCTATTTGCTCATTAAATATCTACCTATAACAGGGCTGTTCCTAGGGATTTTGAGCCCATGGCAGGCCTGAGTTCCTAAACCAGATGACTCTTTACCCTCTTTATCCTGTACTTACCCATCTCACCCCTCTGTAGCTTCTTTAGTTTCTCTAGTCCTGGGGATGAGGACTCAAAATAAATCCTCTCATCAAGCATTTCAAACTCCCAAATACGTGGGCAAAACCTTTCCTTCCAGTTTCTCACTCCAATAATAATAATAATAATAATAATGGCATTTATTAAGCACTTACCATGTGCAAAGCACTGTTTTAAGCGCTGGGGAGGTTACAAGGTGATCATGTTGTCCCACAGGGGGCTCACAGTCTTAATCCTCATTTTACAGATGAGGTAACTGAGGCACAGAGAAGTTAAGTGACTTGCCCAAAGTCACACGGCTGACAATTGGCGGAGTCGGGATTTGAACCCATGACCTCTGACTCCAAAGCTCAGGCTCTTTCCACTGAGCTACGCTGCTCCAACCCAGTCTCACTTTCCCCGCAAAACACCTGAGCCTTGCATGGGTACATTCTCAGCACAGCTCTAATAATAATAATTGTGGCATTTGTTAAGCGCTATGTGTCAGGCATTGTTCTAAGTGTTGGGGTGGATATGAGCAAATCAGGTTGGACAGAGTCCCTGTCCCACATGGGAGTCGCAATCTTAATCCCTATTTTACAGATGAAAAAACTGAAGCACAGAGAAGTTAAGTGACTTGCCCAAGGTCACACAGCAGACACGTGGTGGAGTCGGGATTAGAACTCAGATCCTTCTGACTTCTAGGCCGGTGCTCTATCCACTAGACCACACTGCTTAGCATTTTGTCTGTGGGCCAGTCCCAAAATCAAGACTTCCCTATCAAATCAACTTGATCAATTTGATCAAACGGCCCAGTGTTGCAAACCTGAGCATGCTTTGTTCTTAGCAATCAATCAATGATATTTATTGAGGGCTAAGTACGTGCAGAGCACCATACTAAGTGCTTGGGAGACTACAATACCATTAGGAGACATATCCCTGCCCCCAAGGATCTTACATCTAATGGAGGTGACATGTATCTAAAGAAATCACTGGTTGGGGGAAGCACCTGAATTTAAAGAGAAGTACAGAAGTGCTGTGGGGTGTGGAGAGGACTTCGTTGCTTGGTAGATACCAACTCGAGCACACAGGTGACATGATCAGGAGGGAAAAATAGGATGGGGACTGAGAGGTTAGCGTGGCTCAGTGGAAAGAGCCAGGGCTTTGGAGTCAGAGGTCATGGGTTCAAATCCCGGCTCTGCCAATTGTCAGCTGTGTGACTTTGGGCAAGTCACTTCACTTCTCTGTGCCTCAGTTCCCTCATCTGTAAAATGGGGATGAAGACTGTGAGCCCCCTGTGGGACAACCTGATCACCTTGTAACCAACCCAGTGCTTAGAACAGTGCTTTGCACATAGTAAGTGCTTAACAAATACCAACATTATTATTATTATTATTATCAGGGAAGGCTTCCTGAAGTAAATGTAATTTTAGTGGGGTTTAAAGATGGGGAGAGTAGTGGTCTGTCAGATGTGAAGGGGGAGAGAATTTTAGGCAGGAGGCAAGGTGTGAGCAAGAGGATCTATGGCAAGAGAGATGAGAGCGAGGGGCAGGTTGATAGTAGAGGATCTAAGTGTTCAGGCTGCATTTTAGGAGAGAGGAGCAAGGATAAATAGGGGGAAAGAGATGATGGAGTGTGCATATGTGATGGATTGGTACGTAACATGGCTGCAGCCATGTGGCTGCTATCCTCTTGGAATCAGCACTCAAAGAAGGGCAGACTAACAAGCAGCATGGCTCAGTGGAAAAAGCCAGGGCTTTGGAGTCAGAGGTCATGGGTTCAAATCCCAGCTCCGCCAATTGTCAGCTGTGTGATTTTGGGCAAGTCACTTAACTTCGCTGGACCTCAGTTCCCTCATCTGTAAAATGGGGATTAAGACTGTGAGCCCCCCGTGGGACAACCTAATCACCTTGTAACCTCCCCAGCGCTAAGAACAGTGCTTTGTACATAGTAAGGGCTTAACAAATGCCACTATTATTGTTATTAACAACTCTGATCTAGAACATGGTCTGGGCCTCCAGATTCAGAATATTAATAGCCATGCTTTGGGCACAGGAATATTTTTCTCATCTCCCATGGAGAAATTAACTGTGCCCAACAACAAAATCCCCCTGAAATTGGTGGCATTGAGGTCAATACTAGACCTATTTGGGTGTGCTGAGCAGCATCGCAGCTGCTATCAGCAATCCCAGGAGATGTGGCCCAGAGGCCTGGGATCACTAGCTTTGCCAGGAAAAGAGCATTCTGGAGGGGGCCGGAACAAAAGGATACCCTTTCTCTTCCCTGCTGTTAAGGAAGTGGGAGGAGGAAAGGGGAAATATGCCTGAGGTACCGCTCTTCAGGGTGCTCTCCCCCACCATCAAGGAAGAGCCAGACTGGTGCTCCCCTTATTTAAATTGGGAAGACACTGGTAAATGTCAGAGGGAAAGTGACTGACACAGTGACAGGCAGAGCTTGAAAGGTAGAAAGGGAAATAAACATTTGATTGTGTAAAAAAAAAAGTCCATGGAAAGCAGCATCTCAGAAATGTAGTCTAATCCCCCAAAGAGCAGTATATGTGTATATACAAGCTAACCGTAATGGATCACCATTCCCTGTGGAAATGCTCATCTGTACATTTTGGCTCCTTTCTCCATAACGGTATTGTCTGTCACTTAGATTCATTCCTTCTCAACTGTGCTTAATGCTGTACTCGCACACGATTGATTTTAAATAAAAGACAAGGCAAAGGTGGAAAGAAGAGGACAATGGTCTGAGATCTTTTATTGGTGGAGATACACTCAGAAATCTGTTTTGACTCAAATTTTCACAAAGATAGCCTCAGATTCTGGAGATCTCAAGAACCACTATATTCGGTCAGGTGAGAATCACATGAAAATATCCTGAAAATTATGTTCGTCTAGTCATTAGGGAATGCTTTTTCTCACAAGGAACTCCAAGTAAGCTCACTGTGGGCAGGGAACAAGTCTACCAACTCTGTTGTACTCTCCCAAGTGCTTAGTATTGTGCTCCACACACAGTAAGTGCTCAATAAATATGATTGATAGATGAATGATCGGTTGACCCTTAGGATCACACAAAATCGCACAACCAGCCAACCCTGCTACATTCACTGAACGTCCAGAATCCTCTGAGAAGACAGGGACAAAAAAGTTTAGACCGAGAGCCAGGACAGAGTGAGAAGAGGCTAATTAGGCCAAAGACTTGGAAGTACACAAACCTTCTGAGCACCAAGTAGTAACCAAGCAGAACTATTTTAATGACAATGTTAGGGTGCCCTGCAAGGCAAAATCTGTTTCCCTTAGTGAGTCTTTCTAATGCAATTCTTTCCACCCACTGAGGCAGTCCTGGGGAAAGGCCTCTCTAACTGGAGTCTCTGGCATGTAAAGAATCCTCTCTAAATGAGCACATTCTTTTAACACATTGTGGCCAGCAGCCCTCCCTGCTCCCAAGATACCCAATGTAATAACTCTCTAGAAGGAGCTCCAGATAAGAAAACATAGGATAGATATGGTGTTGCAATGCAAGTAACTTGGCTTGCAAGTGGCATTCTGACTGAGGTAGGCATCAAAACTGGAGAGACTGAAGATTAAAAATCCAGGGACCATTCAAATCCAAGCTCTTTATCAATCTATTAATGGTATGTGTCATTATCGTCATTATTGTTGTTTTTTTGTTGTAGTGTTTGCGGAAGCGCTTTATTATGTGTCAAGCACCACTCTAAACAGTGGGGTAGATAAAAGTTAATCAGGTTGGACACAGTCCCTGTCCCACTTGGGGCTCACAGTCTAAGTAGGAGGTGATAAAAGGTATTTTAATCACTATTTCGCAGTTGAGGAGACTGAGGCACAGAAAGAAGTTAAGTGACTTGCCCAAGGTCACACAGCAAGCAATTGGCAGATCTGGGATTAGAACCCCAGGCCCAGGCTATTTATTGATGCTTAGGTGGCATGGATTTGCTGAAGAGGCAGTTGTGAGGGATATAGGGTGGGGGGAGATGAACGATTAATCTGGGAAGGCCTCCTAGAGGAAAGGAAGAGAGTGGAGTTTGCAGTTCGTTTTAGGGTAAGTAGAGAAGTGGCATGGCATAGTGGACCTGAAACTAAGTTAGGGGAGGAGAAAAAATTTAATTATTACTGTTATTATATATAAGTGCTTACTGCAGTAGGGTAGGTACAAGTTAATCAGGTTGGACACAGTCCCTTTTCCACACGGGGTTCATGGTTCTCTCCTCAGAATGCATAAGCCAGATGTAAGGGCTTGGAGTTCCTATGAGTCCAGATGCAGATCAATCAATCAGTCAGATTTATCAAGCACTTACAGCATGCAGACCACTGAACTTAGTGCTTGGGAGAGTACAATATAATAGAGTTGGTAGACATGTTCCCTGCCCATAGGATTAATCTGGGAATGTTTCCTGGAAGAGATAAGCTCTTATTAGTTTTGAAGAGGGTGAATGGCATTGTTTGGCAAAGCAGACATCGAGAAGACATCAGGGATTTTCCACCCTCATACCTAAGCCATAGAACCTCTTTCCCTTGGCATCTATATACTCCCGTATTTTCAAAATATACCACTTCCCCTTTAGGAGAGAGAAAGCCATTTTAGAATAATAGCCAACCATCTTGGAATAATTAGGGACATTCTCAGCTGGAGCTTTGTTTGCAGAAAAACAGAGGGAGAGGAGAAGGAGGAGAGAGGAAAATGGGAAGGCAGGAATAGCAGGGGGGAAAGGTAGAAAAGAAGGGAGGAGAAAAAAAGAAGGTGGGAGAGAGTAAACCAAAGAGGGAGAAGGGAAAGCCAAGTTAGACAGGAAAAGGAAAGTGAATTTATCATCCCTTGCTTTGCGGGTTGGACTTAAGTCTAAAAGGTGGAAACATGTAATGAATTCAATTTGACCTGTTTATACCTACCAATGACTCCTAATGTGACAAGGCAGACCTGTTTATCGTGAATGCTCTTGCTCCATCTTCTGACAGGTTAGCGACAACTTGAACTTTCAGAACTGAAAGCCCTTCCTTGTAGTGAATTCTGTTGCCAGCCATAGGAGAGTGGATGGCTGACCACAGGAGCACATCTTATCAAACTATCATGGATGTTTGTCCTATGATTCTTTGAGCAAGTAACTTGCAGTCACTCAGCTAGCTCTTTTGTCATGAAATCTCCCCACACTCCATAATCAATTAATTGGATTTATTGAGTACCTTCTGCGTGCACTCCAACCTACTAAGCACTTGGAGGAGTACAATGGAAGTACTGATCCCTGCTCTTATAATCTAGCTGGTGAGACAGACACTAAAATCAATTACAGATAGGAGGAATAAATAGAGTATAAAGATTTATAGATAAGGGCTAAGAGGGTTGTGAGTACTTTTGGGCATAAGTGGAAAGGAATGAAGTGTTAATTGGGGGGAAATATGGTGAGGAGGCTAGAAATCAATCAAAGAAAGCCTCCTAGAGACTGATTTTAGAAGGGCTTTGAAAATGAGAGTCCTGGTCTGATAGATATGAAGCAGCATGGTCTAGTGGAAAGAGTATGGGCCTGGAAGCCAGGAGACCTGGGTTCTAATCCCGGCTCCACCACATGCCTGCTGTGTGACTTTGGGGAAGTCACTTCACTTCTCCATGCCTGTTTCTCATCTGTAAAGTGGGGATTAAATGCCTGTTCCCTCTCCCCTTTAGACTGTGAGCCTCATGTGAGACACCTGAATTTCTTGTAATAATAATGATAATAATAATAATGATGGCATTTGTTAAGTGTTTACTATGTGCCAGGCACAATTCTAAGCTCTGGGGAAGATATATGGTAATTAGGTTGTCCATGTGAGGCTCACAGTCTTAATCCCCATTTGACAGATGAGGTAACTGAGGCACAGAGAAGTCACACAGCAGACAAGAGGAGGAGCCGGGATTAGAACCTGTGACCTCTGACTCCCAAGCCCAGGCTCTTTCCACTGAGCCTTGCTGTATGTACCCCAGTGTTTAGCATACTGCTTGGCACATAGTAAGCCCTTAACAAATACTATTATTATTATTGTTATTAGTAATAAGGGAATTTCAGCCGAAGGGAGGGCATAAGCAAAGATTTTTGGTAGCCACAAACTTGCAGAGTGTTTTTGCCAACATCCCTTGATTTGGAATGATCTAGAAGTAACAACATTACCCCCACCCCCAAGCAAGTAGTGAGAGGGTGTCATAACCCTAGTAGGGGAGCAGTCTATTGCAGGGAGGCAAGGCTGGATGCCCAAATGTTGATCCACTTTTTCTGGACCTGGGTTTTCCCAAGTGATTCTGGAAATACCCATTGCTCATTCAACATTTGAGGGAAGTGGAGGCACACAATGGCCTAGTGGATATAGCACAGGCCTGGGGTTCGGAAGGACCTAAGTTCTAATCCTGGCTCGGCCACTTGTCTGCTGTGTGACCCTGGGCACAACACAACATCTCTGTTCCTCAATTAACTCATCTGTAAAATGGGGATTAAGACTGTGAGCCCCATGCCCAACTGATTATCTTGTAACTATCTCAATGCTTAGTATGGTGCCTGACACATAGTAAGCACTTTACAAGCACCATTAAAAAAAACAAAAAACTCTGCAGCTGGAGCTTGAGTATATCAAACTTCAACTACCAGGATGGCAGTGAGGAAGACAATGCACAAACAGGGAATGATTCTGGATTAACCCTCCACCCCTGGAGGGGCCCCTGGGTTCTTTGGATGTTCCACTCCAGCCGACTGCAAGATTGGCTTTGAGGGGGTGTGAGCCTGGTAAAGAGCTGTGGCTGTCATCCCAGGAGAGGAAAAGGTGCAAAGCAGAATGGCCTAGAAGGACCTCTAGACTGTGAGTCAGGAGACCTGGGTTCTAATCCTGGCCCTGCCGTTTGAGCACTTAACTAGTCTGCGCCTCAGTTTTCTCATCTGTAAAATGAAATTAAATGCCTGTTCCCCCTCCCAGTTAGGCTGCAGGACAGGGACTGTGTCTGTTTTGATTATATTGTATCTTTCCCATTGCTCGGCGCATAGTAAATGCTTAACAACTATTATTTTTATCGTTATTATTATTGTTATTTATGAGAAGCAGCGAGGCCTAGTGGAAAGAGCATGGGCTTGGGAGTCAGAAGACCTGGGGTCGATTCCCAGGTCTGCCTCTTGTCTGCTGTGTGACTTGGGGGAAGTCACTTAACTTCTCTGTGCCTCAGTTCCCTCATCTGTAAAATGGGGATTAAGACGGTGAGCCCCATGTGACACATGGACTGTGTCCATCCTGATTAGCTTAGTACAGTGCCTGCCATATAATCAGCGCTTAACAAATACCATAAAACAAACAAATTAATAAATAAGTACATAAATAAATAAATACGTACGTACATACATACATACATAAATTCGAGGGATGACTGGGATTAGGTGGCGCTGTTTGGCTAGGAATTCAAGGCCACTCTCAAGATAGGGTTTCTTATGCAGCTTTTCTTTCACGGATTATGCAGGATTGCCGTGTCTTCTCTGCTGACTCTAACTCTCCCTCTACATTCATATATTCATTCATTCAATTATTTTTATTGAACGCTTACTGTGCGCAAAACACTGTACCAAGCTGTGGAACCAACATAACAATAAACCTGGAAATCCGCTGTTGACAGAGGGGCCATTGGTCCACCTTGTCCTAGGACCTGACTTTCAGAGGGCATTTTGTAAAGGAGGGGTCTGGGCAAACCATGAAGGACTTGCCTTCAGACTGTAGTTCTGGTGGAGGTAAGGTGGGGTCACCCAAAATATCCAACAGAGCAGTCACCGAGGTGCTCTCCCATGCTGAATGGAAACATCTCCCAGCCTCCGTGCTCCAGCCAGCATCTCACTGTGCGCTTGGGGAGCTAAACTTCCTCTGGCAGTGCTTTCTCACAATTCAGACTGTGGGAAAAGGGAGCGACTGCCCAGAAGAAAAGGCCACAAGGATGAATAGAGAGAAGGGAAAGCAAATCTATGGGTGTTTTTCCAGGGAGTTGAAAAGAGGACCGAGAACTGCCAAAGAACGAATTACCACTGCACACACCCGTCTTGGATCATTTGGCCGGTCATTAAGGACAGGTAATGGGCAGTTTTACCCAAAATGCCATGTTTCTCATTCTTCTCACTGGGCCCGACCCCATGATGACTCAGACTTCTGGAAATGGCTTTCCTATTCACTCCCTCAGGACCCCAGCATGCTGTTTGATACCCTGAAGGAGGCATTGCAACAAATGAGAGATGCCCTGCTGCCTCCAAAGAGTTGCTGGGTGACTGGTATCCCCTGGTTATCCTTCCCAGGATCAGACTTCCTTGGCATTGGGCCTCTTGAGTAACCTAGACCTGTAGGCATTCAGCTTCCCGTCTGACCTCTAGGGTAGTTCAGGAAGGAAGGATAAGTATAGGTCACAGGGAGGGGATGGTCAAGGTCCTCCAGGGAAATGCCAAATGACCTAAGAAGACCACAGGTGACAGTGCCTAGTGCTTTGTAGTCATTTACAACCCTCCGCCAGCCCCACCCTTGGGCATTATATTTGTATTATGTACTCAGTGACCAGGGGTTTGTCATGTTGTTTAAAGTATATCCAGTGAGTCAGGGGATAGACTGGGTGGGGATTTGGGGCTTCTGATCCCCAGTACTGAACTTGCTGTTTAGTGTTCATGGTGGGTTCATCTTGTGCTGAGTGCTATACAGAAGGTAAAGTCTGGGAGTCAGTAGGTCATAGGTTCTAATCCCTGTTTCACCGCATGTCTGCCATGTGACCTTGGGCACACTTTACTTCTATGTGCCTCAGTTCCCTCATCTGTAAAATGGGGATTCAGACTATGAGCCCTGTGTGGGACAGGGACTGTGTCCAACCCAGTTACCTTGTAACTACCCCAGAGTTTAGAACAATGCCTGGCACATAGTAAGCACTTAACAAATACCATTATTATTATTATTATTATTACTATATAGCCTTCAAGGTCCTGGCCTAGAGGAATTTATGTTCTAAATCAGATTGTTACCTAATAATAATAATAAAAGGGGTATTTAGTAAGTGCTTACTATGTGCCAGCCACTGTCCCAAGTGCTGGGGTAGATACAAGGTAATTGGGTTGGACACAGTCCCTGTCCCACATGGGCTCACAGTCTTAATCTCCACTGTACACATGAAGGCACTGAGGACTGGAGAATCGAAGTGACTTGCCCAAGGTCACACAGAAGACAAGTGGCAGATCCAGATCAAGAAACAGTTTGGCTTAGTGGAAAGAGCATGGGTTTGAGAGTCAGAGGTCATGGGTTCTAATCCCAGCTCCACCACTTGTCAGCTGTGTGACCTTGGGCAAATCACTTAACTTCTCTGTGCCTTAGTTATCTCATCTGTAAAATGGTGGATTAAGACTGTGAGCCCCACGTAGGACAACATGATGGCCTTGTATCTACCCCAGTGCTTAGAACAGTGCTTGGCACATAGTAAGCGCTTAACAAATACCAACATTATTATTATTATTATTATCCAGGATTAGAACCCAGGTCCTTCCGACTCCCGGGACTTTGCTCTATCCCCTAGGCCAAGCTGCTTCCCTGTTAAGAAGAGATTAAAATACTTGTACTCGCTTCCAATTTAGTAACGTTCTCTGTGTACTCCATGAAAGTCAGAAAGCCACTTTATATTTTCATATTCCTGGTCCCAAGGTCACTTCTTTGTGTCAGGGGATGTCTGCCACCAGTTCTCTCAGGGGGTGCCTGCATGCTATTTTTTCTTTTTTGGAAAGGCTAAATGGAAAATATTATTCTACAGACAAAACAACTGTTCTGAGGAAGGGATCCAGAGCAGTCCAGGCGTTCCAAGAATTGTTGATAGAGAAATGTACTCATGAGGAGTTGCAATGCAAATTGTGGCTTTAATGGCCAAGGGAAAACAGCAGAGCCTGTACCCTCCCTCGCTTGAAATAGTTGCCTTGACACCGGGTCATCCGGGATCATCAGATGAGACAACATCAGACAGGCAAAGTCCATCCAATTGGTCTGAGTCTGTGCACAGAGAGAGACCAAATAGAAGGATGTGAGTTTTCCTGAGTGACTAAGGGCCATGTTAGAAGAGTTCAGAGAAACATCAGTGCATCAGAAGCTCAGAAATCAGGCAGTAGGGAACAGTCAGCTTAATTCTACCAATGAACTATGAGAATGGCGGGGAAAAGAACCTGCCAGCCCTCGGATGGCCAACCCAGGTGACACCACCTATGAAACCAAGTGTTGGTGGAAGGTGATAAGGTCGAGGGTGGGAATACAATTCAGGTGTTGCCGAGTCACCAGGTGTCCAAGCAGATTTTCCAGTTGACTGTGGAGTTTGTACTCTCTGCAAGTGTCATAGAGAAGTTGTGCTGCTCAGTGGAAAGAACACGGGCTTTGGAGTCAGAGGTCATGGGTTCAAATCCCGGCTCTGCCACTTGTCAGCTGAGTGACTTTGGGCAAGTCACTTAACTTCTCTGGGCCTCAGTTACCTCATCTGTAAAATGGGGATTGAGACTGTGAGCCCCACGTGGGACAACCTGATCACCTTGTAACCTCCCCAGCGCTTAGAACAGTGCTTTGCACATAGTAAGCGCTTAATAAATGCCATCATTATTATTTTTATTGGCACACAGATCCAGTTTGGACATGTGGGTGGATAGAATTATGACAAACTGCTTCAGCCCCAAAATATCTTTTTAAACTGGACTCTCTTCTGAGGAAGCCACACTGACTTACAGGAAACAATGACAAATCTATGATGTAAAGGTAAATTTAAACTGGGTGCTTCCTTACGCAAACTCAGGAGTAAATCAATCAACTAATGGTATTTATTGCGAATTTATTGCATACAGAGCTCTGTATAAAGTGCTTGGGAGAATACAACAGAGTTCATTCATTCTTTCATTCAGTGATATTTATTGAGCAATTACTGTGTGCAGAGCACTGTACTAAGTGCTTGGGAGAGTACAGTACAACAATAAACAGACACATTCCCTGCCCACAACTAGTTAACAGACATTAATATAAATAAATTCATTCATTAATCCATTCAATCGTATTTATTGAGCGCTTACTGTGTGCAGAGCACTGTACTAAGCACTTGGGAAGTACAAATAAATAAATTACAGATATGTACATAAGTGCTGCGGGGCTGGGAGCGGGGATGAACAAAGGGAGCAAGTCAGGGTGATGCAGAAGGGAGTGGGAGAAGAGTAAAGGGGGGCTTAGGGAAGGCCTCTTAGAGGAGATGTGCTTTCAATAAAGGCTTCAGAGCAGGGGAGAGTAATTGTCACATTTGAGGAGGGAGGGCATTCCAGGACAGAGGCAGGACACGGGTGAGGGAGTACTGGTGAGATAGTTGAGATCGAGGCATAGTGAGAAGGTTAGCATGAGAGGAGCGAAGTGTGCGGGCTGGGTTGTAATAGGAGAGTAGCAAGGTGAGGTAGGAAGTGGCAAGATGATTGAGTGCTTTAAAGCCAATGATGAGGAGTATTTCTTTGATGGGATGGTGGATGAGCAACCACTGGAGTATTTTGAGAAGTGGGGAAACATGTCTCCAACGCTTTGTAGAAAAGTGATCTGGGCAGCAGAGTAATTATGGACTGGAGTGGAGAGACACAGGAGTCTGGGAAGCCAACAAGGAGGCTGATGCAATAAGATGAGTGTTTGTATTAATGTGGTAACAGTTTGGATGGAGAGGAAAGGGCAGATTTTAGGGATGTTGTGAAGGTGGATTTAGGGATGGATTGCTTATGTGGTAGACCCCTCCCTGCCCTCAACAAGCTTACAGTCCAGAGGAGTAAAGAGGAGAGATCCATGATCACACCCCCTTTGGAGTGTCTTCATACAGAATGCATCATCTTTCTTTATTATATTGTTTTGTTTATGCTTCTGGGGGCCCAAAGAACAAGATACCCCAGTTTAGTAATTTTATGTCCATCAAGTATTTTGCAAAGTTATTCCTCACCCTGACTGTAACTATGTCTGTGCTACTCTCCTATCCTACAGGTGGAAAAACAGAGTCAGAACAGCAGAAATGACATTCCCTTTGTAGCACAGAATGAAGTGGGGATTGCAATCGGCAATTCCTCAGGTGAGCCTTTTGGGAAAATTTACCTTTCTCCTTCAAATTAAGAGCTTCCAGTGGAGTAGGAGGAGCCAACGTTTCAAAGGTAAAGACAATATTCATTCATTCATTCCATCGTATTTATTGAGCAGTTACTGTGTGCAGAGCACTGTACTAAGCACTTGGGAAGTACAAGTTGGCAACATATAGGGATGGTCCCTACCCAACAGCGGGCTCACAATCTAGAACCTGGCCTTGATAAACCTGGATAGAAGGAAGACTAAACCAGCAATCTCCACAGCCTTACAGTGACATTTGGTGTGTTCATCCACATCTGACCACTGGTTCACATCCCTGTGCCGAGGTGTAGATCGTGTCCTTTCTCCCCATCTCTATCTCCCACTAGCTCCTCCTCTCTCTCTCTCTCTCATTCTCTCACACTCTCCATCTCCCTTTCCTTTTCTTTCTTTCTCTGTCTCTGTCTTTCTTCCTCTTCTTTTTTTTTTTGCCAGTGGTACTTGTTAAGTGCTTTCTATGTACCAGACCCTATACTAAGACCTGGGGTAGATACAAGCTAATCAGGTTGGACACAATCTCAGCCTCACATAGGGCTCATACTCTTAATCCCCATTTTTACAGATGAGGCAACTGGAGCATAGAGAAGTTAAGTGACTTGCCCAGGGTCACACAGCAGACATGTGGCAGAGCTGGGATTAGTACCCAGGGCCTCTGTCTCCCAGGCCTGTGTTCTTTCCACCAGGCCATCCTGCTTCTTTGCTTCCTCTCTTCCTCCTTACCCTTCCTCTTTCTCTCAAACCTCTGTCCATCTCTTCCCTTGTCTCTCCTTCCTCACTGTTTCCTGCTTTTTTCTCTCTGCTCCTCCAACATAGCCCCCTTCCACCCCTGACTCCCCCATTCCTCGCATTGCTTAGACTGTTGAACAGGAAAGGTGCTAGGCATCAAGTGAGATCCTTTGAGAGCTCAAAGAGGTACCTGAGGGGGAAAAAGTTTGAGTACCACTGCATACAGGTAGAGGAGGAAGGCAAGAAATCACAAAACAGCCCTCAACCTAGGAATCGTCCAGATGTCTCTGTATCTATCTCCAAAACATTGAAAAAATTTGCACACAGCAATCATGCCACAGGTTTAGAAGATTGAGGCTAAGAACTAGGGTTCTTCTCTGACATGAAAATGAGGAATAATAATAAATAATAATTATGATGGCATTTATTAAGCACTTACTATGTGCAAAGCACTGTTCTAAGCGCTGGGGAGGTTACAAGGTGATCATGTTGTCCCATGGGGGGCTCACAGTCTTAATCCCCATTTTACAGATGAGGGAACTGAGGCACAAAGAAGTTAAGTGACTTGCCCAAAGTCACACAGCTGACAATTGACGGAGCAGGAATTTGAACCCCTGACCTCTGACTCCAAAGCCCATGCTCTTTCCACTGAGCCACGCTGCTTCCCCTAACAGTAACAATAAGGAATAACAATAACTGTGATATTTTTAAGTGTACTAAGCACAGGGGTATATATAAGTTTATCAGGTTGAACACAGTCCCTGTCCCAAATGGTATTCGCAGTCTCAATCCCCATTTTACAGATGTGGTAACTGGCCCAGAGAAGTGAAGTGAATTGCCCAAGCTCACACAGCAGACAAGTGGCAGAGCTGGGATTAGAACCCATGACCTTCTAAATCCCAGACCCGTGTTCTATCCACTATGGAGGAGTGTGGTGAAACCTATCCCATACTAACTTCAGGGATGTACTTTGGAGTGCCCTCCCCCAACTCCCCGCCACCCATTCAGGACAAGAAAGGGAAAGGAGATAGGAGATAGGGAGCTAAAGAATGGACCACCTGCCAATTTCAGAAATCAGGTCAAACATTTTCCAGGAGAAGGGGAAAAGGCTGGGGATGATCATCAAAATATATTTTGCAACTATGATAATAATAATAATAATAATAATAATGGCATTTATTAAGCACTTACTATGTGCAAAGCACTGTTCTAAGCACTGGGGAGGTTACAAGGTGATCAGGTTGTCCCACGGGTGGCTCACAGTCTTAATCCCCATTTTACAGCTGAGGTAGCTGAGGCGCAGAGAAGTTAAGTGACTTGCCCAAAGTCACACAGCTGACAATTGGCAGAGCTGGGTTTTGAACCCATGACCTCTGGCTCCAAAGCCTGGGCTCTTTCCACTGAGCCACGCTGCTTCTCTGACAACTATGACAACAGTTGTCATTTAGCCACAGTTCCAAGAGACTAGAACCAGCAATATTGATTTAACATTTATTTACCCAGAAAAGTCAGCAACCAAGAAGACACCCACCTACAAAGAAATGCCTCAGTCATCACCTTTCACCTGCTAGTCAATTTGCATGCCTTGCTGGGGCAGCCTGTCTCTATCCCACCTGTCTGCTTAAACCTTAGCAGGTCCGATTAAATCAATCACTAGTCAGTTATTATGATTTAGTATTTCTGGAGCTCCTTTGTATATTGGCAACATATTTGCCTATTTTATATTTGCAGCCATATTGATTAACTTTAGAGTGACCTTGTAAACTCATCAACTCATCAATCTTGAAAATCTGCAATATTTGGATTTTGCAAGGGTCTTATACAGTGCACTGAACCAAGTGGGTGTTCAATAGATGCTTATACTACTTGGAAAGATCACTGGGGAGGGGATTGGAATAAGTCTCTCTATTGCTCACTAACCAGGTTGTTCAACATGTTTTTCAATGGAGCTAAGACTATTATATGCTGACCTCAAGCCCTAATCAAGTCTGGTGCTGAGCCCACAGGGTCTGTAATAGGTAAATCCCCAGAGGAGTGGCAGGACAGGTAGGGACTCATCTACATAATAATAATTGTGGTGTTATGGGCTTACTACGCACCAAATACTGTTCTAAGTGATGGAGTATTTACAAGATAATTAGGTTGGACATGGTCCCTGTCCCACCTGGGGCTCACAGTCTAAGTAGGAAGAAGAACAGGAACTGAATCCCTATTTTACAGATGAGGAAACTGTGGCCCAAAGAAGTGAAGTAACAGCCCAAGGTCACATGCCAGGCAAACATGGTTCTGATGATTTTGACAGCTGTCTACATGTTTTGTTTTGTTGTCTGTCTCCCCCTTCTAGACTGTGAGCCCATTGTTGGGTAGGGACCATATCTATATGTTGCCGATTTGTACTTCCCAAGCGCTTAGTACAGTGCTTTGCACACACTCAGCGCTCAATAAATACGATTGAATGACTGAATGAAATACGATTGAATGAATGAATGAACATAGTAAGTGCTTAACAAATACCATTTTTTAAAAAAGTAAGTAGGAGGTGATTCCTGCCCTCAAGGACTTTACAGTCTATCAGATCTCTTTTAGCAGGCTTGAATGGTCATAGACCTCAACCTTCATGGATATTATGTTAACTGGCATTGCGGATCTTTGATATTCACTTATTCTCTCCACTTCCCATTTTTTATAGTATTTATTAAATGCTTACTACGTGCCAGGCTGTTTCTCTAAATTCCCTATCCTATATGATCCAGTAATGACCAGTCTAATCCATTTAATTTATGCCTAACAAGCCACACAAGGGTGACCCTTCTCTCCAAGCCTCACACTTGGAGCTCTCTATTCCAGAAAGGATTGGGGGAGGGGAGAACATCCTTGGTTTTGGCTGAAGTAAACCCACTTAGTATTGTAATGACTTTAGGGGCATGGTGAGCCTGGTGTTGTATTGAACAGTGCTGTGCACAGAATAAGCATTCCAATGAATATGACTGATTGATTGGAGAGACACCCATTAGGAGTTACCACTATAATGTAACCTTGGCCCCTGCCCAAGCAGACCCCCACAGAAAAGCCCAGCCTTGCCCTTCGTATCTACGATGCCCACCGGTAAGCTCGTTGCGGTCAGGGAATGTGTCTGTCTATTGTTATGGTGTACTCTCCTAAGTGCTTAGAACAGTGTTCTGCTCACAGTAAGTGCTCAGTAAGTTCAATTGACTGACTCACTGACTGCCTGGCTGGGAGGAAGTAGGAGAAATGGTGGCTAGATGAACTTGAAAAGTCTAGAAATCTGGAAATACCTTATGGCCACTCGTGTTGCAAGGCAGTTTTTTTTTTTAACCTCAAGGGAATGCCTGCTGTCATGGTTTCATGCTGAAATGTTATTTGATGATGATGATGGTGATGAAGAACTGCCAATGCAGATTGTAGTAGAACAGGGCATTTAGGGATGTTAAGATGAAGGGGGTCCCTGGAGTTTCATTAATGTAATTGGAATCGGGACTTATTTTGCATTGCAGAAATTGTTTCAAAGGGAGTGATTATGGGCCTCTCCCATGAGAGCCTTCTCCCTGTCTGGAACTTCCTTAAGACTGAGGGAGAGGTACAGGGGTGTTTGCACCTGTATGGCAGCATTGCCCCGTTACTGGGAAAAGGAGGGGCTCTGAAGTTGTGCCACAAAGTGGTTTGATCTCTTATCTCTTCTGCATCCTCAGCACAATAATTAGGCTGAAAAGTAGAGCAAATCGGGAATAAACCAAGAAAATGCATTTCCCCCAAGGGCTCCAACGGCTTACAAGAATCTCCTACATTCACATATTAGCATTGCCAGGTGCTGGAAAATCTCTACCTGTGGGAGCTGTTAGATGTTTACCAGCTGCCTCTTTGCAGAAGCCCAGTGGGCAAGCGTGAAAGAGACTGCTTGGTATGTATAGCTGTCACAGGCACCTCTTCAAAAAGAGAACCTATCCATAACAGGGCAGCCCTGAAGGTGGTTTATTATCAATAGATTATGCCGCCACCATCCGTGCTATTAAATTTGGCCCATGATTAAGAGCCAACTGGAAACTCCCTTATCCCACTTCATATTGGTTAAATGTAGCGTGATTTGCTGGTGGATCAAAGTTAAGCTATTTATCCCGCTCAGATGTTCCCTTTTAACTCACTGTCACTGTTCACTGGAGAAGGTGAAATAGAAAGATAAATGTATGCCTGGGCAGAAACATCAAAGTCAAAGCAGTAAGGAAACAGCCTAAAACTTCAAAATGGCCTATATCTTATGAAGTCAGAGCTCCTCTTTGAGCAGAGATTACCATTTCACTCATTTTTTTCAATCCAAAGAATAAAAGTATTAAATATTCAAGAATGCACATTCACATATCTCTTTCTGAATATCTAGAAGCAGAATTGTCCATTCCCCCCCTCCCTGTTGCTTTAAATGTCTTAAAATAAACTGATTTTTTTCATCTTTTCCCTCGGGTTGGTAAAGTATAACTACATTTATTGCCTTTAGGGTCTGAATAGAGTAATTTGACTATTCACGTTTAAAATGATTCTGGGTTTACCACCCTCCCACATTTCGAATTTGAAAAATGGCCTAAAAGCGTATTTTTGCAGAAGCAAATCTAGTAACTAAATGAATTCCATTTTATATCCAAGAAGCATTTTCTCTCTCAAGCTCTCTCTCTCCCTCCTTCTGTCCTTCATTATCTGAAGATGTGAGGTCCCAAACCAGTCTTTGCCAAGTCTTAATTCTCCCTAAACATCATTTTCCCTTCCAGTGACTTGTCCTAATCAGTTCTGAGGCTCAAGATAATGGAATCTGCTTTTATCTCATATCACCCACCCACCCTAATGTCCTTACACTAGCATGCCCTGAGCTGTTGGCTCTGCTTCAGTAATTGGAAGCAATCCCTGCGTGTCATGTTCATACTCAATCTTTAATAAAAATGGCCCATACAAAATACAAATTTGAATCAAAATTGAAAATATGCCTCAGTTCCTTAGTGCCATGTTAAATTGAAATGTACAAGAAAATTGCCCATTTGCCTCCCTCTTACAAAAGTATGCTGAAGTTTACTTTAGTATCATATTCTATTTGTGCAAATCCTATTTACATCCCCAATGCAGCAATTGGCCTGCACATGGGTGGAAGCCTCATTCAAAATGGTGCCTATGATAGAAGACACAAGAGAATTATCTTCTGCTGAAGCTGCTAAGTTTTGTTTGGAATGTTGAACAGAGAAGGGAGGGAGTGGTGATCTATGCAAAACTTAACTGTTCCATGTAAACAGAATTCACCATGGCCAAAGTTGTGGCTGGCACATTCTTTACTTAGAAACAACACCCTTATCTGGTACCCATCAATTCAATGAAAATTCCCATCTGTGGCCCATAACTTACTGGCCCCTCTTCTTTTCAGAAAGTAGTTTGGTCTTTTGTTGTTGTTTTTTTAAGAGATTTTACGTTATGACTAAGGCCAAAGATCACTGAGATGATATGACACTGTATATGAAAAGCACAAGTTAGAGCAATTTAAACATGCAGAACAAAAGCATTTAGATACCAAGCTCATTCCTGTAGAGCTGCTTTTCAGATTCCTTTTCAAACAGAAACAAAGATTCCATCTAAACTTACTATTCGCTTAGGGAGTGCAGTGACTTGTCTCGAGTTCTTCAAGCCTGTGCTTGGAAACACACAGAGAAACTTCGGTCTCTGAGGTTCATAAGTTTATATTACCATTTCTCACTTCCCCCTCTAGACTGTAAGCTCATTGTGGGCAGGTGATATGTCTGTTTATTGTTATATTGTACTCTCCCAAGTGCTTAGTACAGAGCTCTCCATAGAGTAAGCGGACAGTAAATACGATTAAATGAATGAATGAACTTCTCTCAGCCATTTAGTCTGATTTCCCTCTTAGAGTACAGTCCAGCTGTGGCTGGAGCAGTACACTGAAAGTTCCACATTTCCTGTTCCAGAGGGGATGTGATGATATTTAATGATAGTATTTGTTAAGCGTTTACTATGTGCCAAGCACTAAAAGCATAAGGCCGTGACTCAGAGGACCTGGGTTCTAAACTCGGCTCTACCGCTTGTCTGCTATGTGATCTGGGGCAAATCACTTCTCTGGGACTCAGTTACCTCATCTGTAAAATGGGGATTAAGACTGTGACCCCCATGTGGGACAGGTACTGTGTCCAACTCGGTTATATTGTATCTACCCCAGCATTTAGTATGGTGCCTGGTACATAGTAAATGCTTAATAAATACCACAATTATTGTTATTATTATTGTTATTATTTTGTTATTATTATTGTTATTATTTTCCTTGTCCTCGTGGGTATAACTGAGGCACTTAACATCTCTGTGCCTCAGTTACTTCATCTGTAAAATGTAGATTAAGACTGTGAGCCATCTGTGGGACACTTCCCCACTGCTTTCAAGCATGCTTATGTATCCCCTGTCCTAAAAAAAAATCCCATTGTTCCCTCCAGTTATTGCTCCATCTCCCTTCTATCATTCCTCTCCAAACGCCTTGGGCAAGTTGTTTACATCCACAGTCTCCAGTTCTCCTCCAATTCTCTCCTTGATCCCCTCCAATCGGCTTCTGCCCCCTTCACTACACAGACATAGCCCTTTCTAAGGTTGCTAATGACCATCGTCTCTGATGGCCTTTACTCTATGTTACTCCTCCTAGACCTCTCAAATGCTTTTGACATTGTAGACCACCCCCTTCTCCTTGAAACTTTATCCAACCTTGACTTAACTGACAATGTCTTCTCTTGGTTCTCCTTCTGTCTCTCTGATCACTTCCTCTCAGTTTCTTTTGTTGGCTCCTCCTCTGCCTCCTACCCCCTGACAGTGGAGGTCTCTTGAGGCTCAGTTCCAGGTCCCTTCCTATTTTCCATCAACATCCTCTCCCTTGGAGAACTAATTCACTCCCATGGCTTCAATCAACTCTATGCAGATGATTCCCCAATCTACATCTCCAGCCTTGACCTCTTTCTTCCCCGCAATCTCACATTTTCTCATGCCTTTAGGGCATCTCTACCTGAATGTCTGGCCAACATCTCAAACTAAGTGCTCCAAAACTCAACACCTTATCTTCCCACCCAAACCCTGCCCTCCCCATGTCTTTTCCATCGCTGTAGGAAATATTACTACCTTCCCTGTCCCACAGGCCCTTAACCTTGTCATTGACCTATACTCATGTCTCTCAGTCCACCCACATATTCAATCTGTTCACCAAATCCTGTTGGTTTTACTTTCACAACATTGCTAAAATCTGCCCTTTCCTCTCCACCCAAACTGCTACTTTGCTGATCCAAGCACTTGTCTAATCCCTACTTGATTAATGTATCTGTCTCCTTGCTGACCTCTTGGCCTCCTCCCTCTCCCCACTCCAATCTATACTTCACTCTGCTGCACGAATCATTTACAAAAAAAAAGTTCAGCCCATGTCTCCCCACTCCTCAAGAACTTCCTATGGCCACCCATCACCTCTGCATCAAACAAAAACTCCTTACCATTGGCTTTAAAGCACTCAAACAGCTTGGCCCCTCCTACCCCACCTGGTTAATCTCCTACTGTAGACCAGCATGCATACTTTGCTCCTCTAGCACCACTGTGCCCCAGTCTCATCTATCTTGCCACCGCCCCCTTTCCCGCATTCCCCTCCCTAGTCTGGAACTCATTCCCCCTCCATGTATGCCAGACCACCATGCTCCCTACCTTCAAAACATTATTAAGGTCACATCTCCTCTAAGAGGTCTTTCCTGATTAAGCCCTCTTATCCCAGACTCCCCGCTCAGGGTCACAACTGAAGAGTTTTCAGTTCTCTACCAGTCTCAGCTATGGGACAGAGAGTCAAGCAGAGGCATACCCATTCCATTCCAAGCTTGGCCAGTGGCTAGTGAGTGGAAGGCAACCTGCTACAAGTCAAAACTCACCCATGCTGTGCAGCAGAGGTATGGGACAGAATCAAGGGCAGAGACTAAAGTTTACTCCATGAAAGGAGGCAATGGTAAACCACTTCCATATTTTTACCAAGAAAACTCTATGGATACACTACCGGAATGATTGCAGATGGAGATCGGGGTGTTCTGAGAGAGATGTGTCCGTGGTGTCACTATGGGTGGGAAATGACTCGACAGCATAAGACAAGATCCCAGACTCCCTCTCTCGTCTGCATCATCTATGCACTTCAATCTGGACTTTTGGGCGTTTGATATTTGCCCCACCCTCAACTCCACAGCACTTATGTATGTATTTTTAAATTATTATATAATTTCTATAATATAAATCATTGATTTATATTAATGTCTGTCCCCCTTCTAGAGTGTGAGCTCTTTGTGAGCAGGAAAAAGTGACTGCTAGCTCTGTTATATTGTACTTTCCTAAGTGGTTAGCTCTGCACATAATAAGAGCTCATTAAATACCATTGATTGACTGACAGGGACAGTGTCCAACCTGATTATCTTGTATCTACCCCAGTGCTACTGTGCCTGGCACATCGTAAATGCTTAACAAAAATTACTGAATGCTTAACTGTGTGCTGAGCACTGTACCAGTGCTTGGGAGTTCTGCCCCTTCCTGCCTCTATCCTCAAGATACAGAATTTTCAACAACAATCTCTATGGTTATTTTTCAGGGTCATAAATTAATCTTTATGGGATTTTTTTTCCTGTCCTAGGCACGGTCAGCTCACTCCAATCTCGACGAGGCTTATTATCAGTTCTGTCCCGTTTCTTTGCATTAAATTGACAGAGAGCAGCACAGCGCTGACAACAGGAGACTACAGCTGTAATTTGCACTGACATTTGCTGGCATTATCCACTTATTGCCTGGTAAGCCAAACGGAAGATAGGTCTGATTTCTATCCAGGGGAAAAAAATGACAGTCCTCCCAGTTCCCCACCACCAAAACAAAAGATAAAGACATTTTAAAATCCTATGTTATCATAGTGCAATTTAACTTGTAGGCAGACCAAAGAAATTGCTCATCATCCCTTCCCACCATCAGTTGCATCATGAGCATCGCTATCCCAGAGAACAGCCTGGTGCTGCAGGTCACATTTTTCTCATTTTAATTAAAAATCTCACTTGATGTTAGCCTGATTTCTTTTAGATTTGGCCTAGTTTCTTCAAATCCCCAGGCCTGTAATCTCAGGTTCATTTTCACAGCTGATTGAATCGTTGTGTGGGGCAGTGACTCCACAGCTGGAAGGCACTGGTTCTATTTACAGGCTGTTCCTTTGTGGACCGCAGTCTCAGAAATGAAATTGATAGCCTCCTTGCCATCAGAACTCGTCACTGGTTGTGTTCCAGATCTGTCTGTCTTGGAGAAGTGTTGCCAGTGGGTTTCACCATCCTCAGGAGGAGAGAGGGATAGCTCCTCAAGACACTTCTCAGTGCCTCAGTTACCTCATCTGTAAAATGGGGGTTGAGACTATGAGTCCCATTTAAGACAGGGTCTGTTTGCCAACCCAATTTGCTTATTTCTATCCCAGTGCTTAAACAGTGTCCGACACATAGTAAGTGCTTGACACATACTATTATTATTATTATCATTATTATTATTATTTTTTATTATTATTAATGCTGTCCAAGCACTCCAGCTGCCAAGAAGTCTGATGACTAAGGTTTGGTCAGGTAGAAACTTAGCACCTTCCAGTGGGAGGAATTGTAGGAGAGAATTAGAAATAATTTGCTCAAGGCCTCAGTTCAGGAAGACCTTATGAAAATGATAGGTTCCAGTCACAGGCTAGAAGGGCCCCACTGCTCTCCTCAGTGTCCAAGCTGCCAAAGTTCACCCAGCCCTCTTGTCAACATCATGTCATGTCCTGATAGATTACTTCACTGTTGGCTGATTTTGTTTGTTTTATGTTTTTGACTTTAGTTATGTTTTGTGTATGAATATATATTTCCTTTAGTCTGACTTAAAACTTAGACACATGTATTCTACACTGGTTGAGAAAAATCTGGGGCTTGGTCATAGACATGACTGTGGCAACTACTCAGGATGGGCTGTTGTAACCTCTAAAAAAATGCACTCAGTGAAGGAAACATGGTGTAAACTAATTGCAAAAAAATGCACTCAGTGAAGGAAACATGGTGTAAACTAATTGCTCTCAAATATCTTGAGATGGTCTTCCTGTGCTTTGTGTTCTCTGGATTCTAGAGGTAGGTGGGGGTTTTTTGTTTGTTTTTTTTTAACAGTAAATTCACTTGCGCAGTGCCTTTGGGAGAATTGACCTGATACAGCAGAGATATAGCACTCCTCTTACCTACCCCTCCCTCAGTTTTTGATCCAGTATTTATTATTGGGTTTGGAAATTAAGCTACAGGCTTGAAATAGATTGCAAATAGCACATGGAGGTAATGTAATTTGTATCACTACATTAATGAAGGATGACAGTGGAAATGATCCTACTAGACATATTGCTTTTACGTCTTACATTATGCAGACAATTTGCTTCTGGTAGTACAGAGAAAGTAGCTGTCCTTAATACTTCTTTAGTAGAGGAGATGCAATGTGCAGTGCTGTTTACAGCATGTTTTATGACCCAGCCTAAGGGTGGCAGACAATTTATCTGGAAAAGACCAAGAGAAGTTTGTGATGACGATGATGGAAATGGTATTTGTTTATAATTATGGTACTTGTTAAATGCTCACTCTGTGCCAAACACTGTACTAAGCACTGAAGTAGATGGCTACAAGAAAAACAGGCTGGATTCAGCCCCTGTCCCCATGGGGCTCACAGTATAAGTAAGAGGGAGAACAGGTATTGAATCCCTATTTTACCCATGATGAAACTGAGGCCCAAAGAAGTTGTGACTTTTTTTTCCAATGGCATTTGTTAAGCGCTTACTCTGTGCCAGGCACTGTGCTAAGCACTGGGATCGATGCAAGATAATCAGGTTGGACACAGTTCGTATCCCGCATGGGACTCACAAGCTTAATCTCCATTTTACAGATGAGGTAACTGAGACCCAGAGAAGTGAAGTGACTTGTCCAAGGTCACAAGCAGAAAAGTGTTGGAGTCAGGATTAGAAACCAGGTCCTTCTGACTCCCACTAGGCCATTGTCCAAGGTCCCACGGCGTAATAGATGGTAAGATCCTTGAGGGAAATGATCACGTCTACCAGACCAGAAGCAGCATGGCCCAGTGGAAAGAGCATGGCCCTGGGAGTCAGAGGACCTGCGTTCTAATCCTAGCTCTGCCAATTGCTTGCTGTGTGATCTTGGTTGAGTCATTTAATTTCTCTATGCCCCAGTTCTCCTGTTCTCCCTCCTATTTACACTTGAGCCCCATGTGGGACAGGGACTGTGTCCAACCTAACTTCCTTGTATCTACCCCAGTGCTTAGAATAGTATTTGACATATAGCAAGTACTTAACAAATACCATAAAACAAACAAAACCAACTCTACTGTATTGTTCTCTCTCTGAGTTCAGTGATTGAGGTCTAAGAGTAGTTTGGCCTGAATTATCCGTGAGTGCCAAAAAAGTCCAACTGAAAAAATATCACAGTTCAAACCGAAGTGGATGCTAAGAGACTTAAATACTTAGATAATGCACATTTGGAGTCCCACATTGGGGCAGAGATGGAACTGGACACAGACTACTGTCAACCAAATCAGAAAGGACCTTTTACCTCCCTTTCACTAGATTGTAAGCTCCTTGAAGATCTTCCTGACATCACATTGAACTTGAATAAGGTATGGACAAAAGGGCAAATTAATAACTAATGTCTGATTAGGCATAAGATTGTGAACAAACCTCTTCGTCCTCTTTGATGCCATATATATAATGAGATCATTGTCCTATATATTAGTTGGTGATGATGTTAATGGTTAAAGCAAAGCAAGAGATCATAATCAGCATGGTTTAGAGGAAAGAGCATGGGCTTGGGAGTCAGAAGTCTTGGGTTCTAATCCTGGCTCCACCATTTGTCAGCTGTGTGACTTTGGGAAAGTCACTTAACTTCTCTTTGCCTCAGTTACCTCAGCTGTACAATGGGGATTAAGACTGTGAGCCCCAGGTGGGACAACCTGATAACCTTGTATCTATCCCAGTGCTTAGAACAGTGCTTGGCACAAATACTATCATTATTATTATAAACTGTTTTCACCAGTGAAGTGTGAGCTCCTTGTAGGCCAGAAATATGTCTTGTGCTTCTACTGTAGTTTCCCAAACATTTAGCATGCTGCAGTACCTTCAGGCACTCAAAAATTCCGATTCCTATTAATCACTTTCTCATTTTGTGTGGGTGAGGTATAGCAACCCCACTCCATCCATTTTTACTGTGAGTATTGAACCCTGAAATGCAATAAGTTTGAAAAGGAAAGGCTTTTCCTTCTTGACAAATAGATATCACCCCAACTCCTTAAAAAAACTGCCATAAATTATTCCAGAACAATGAGTTTTAAATTTGTGAAAAACAGAGCTTCATTTGGCTCTAGCTTGCTGATTGCCTCCTTATTTTCTGCAACTTCTAGTTACTGTCCCTCTAGCCTTCTGATCCCTACTAACTTAGACTAGTCTCTACTGACCACCAGTCATGTGGTGAGAGTAATAGTGACTCTTGTATGTGGTCACCTGACCATTTCTTGCAAGTTGTTTTCTGTTGTCATGGAAACAAGGGGCTCAGAATGCCAAGATTCATTTGATGACCTCTTAATGACAATGATCCATCTCCAAAGGAAACTTAAACTAGAAGTCTTCCACACAAGCCAGTTTTTTTCCATTTTCTCTTCTTGCCTGGAGGTCTTAATTTGGATGATCTATGAGGTGTCAGCCAGCAGGTCTTGCATTCTCCTGCAAAGCACACCTATAAAAAGGCAGATGTATGACTTTGTCATCTATAAATACCCCAAGAAAGTTAAGTGTTGAGCCAATGTTAATAATGAATATTTTTCTCCAAAGTAGGTTACAGCAGCATTACAAGAGCCCATAGAAATATAATAAATACAATAATAAAGTTAAGGTGCTTTGGGACATTTAACTCTGAAAAGTTCCTATTTTCTCAAACAAAGAGCTTTATTCTCCCAGTCTATAAGAGGGAATCTTCAGGGATGAAAATTTAAAGGATTTACATAGGGTCACTCTTTAATTGTCTACCCGTGGCTAGTAAATTGTACTTGGGCCTGAGTAATTCAGGTATTGGAGGGAAAGGAGGGGTTTTGGGTTCTGAAATACTGGGGCAGTAAAATCAACTTCTGAGAATTTACTACTGTAACCCTGGCCTGTGACATACTCAACAGTCAGCCCAACCCTGCTGACTCAAATCTCCCAGGTTGCTGGGCTAACCATTAAAGCTGGGTGGTTGCCAAAAACGTGGAGCAAGGCTTACGCCCTATCTGTGAAGCTGAGTCCCTGTGGCCTACCTGTCCCTGCCTAACAGGGGCCCTGCCCTAAAACACTCACTCTCCCACAGACAATTAGATTAAAACAGTGTTCTCCAGTAAGATATTTTTCATCAGCCACAGCCAGTATGCTAACTAAGCTGGGAATCCTACATCTAGTTGCAGGGGGATTGCTCCTAAATGGAGTCTGCCAACATCAACCCTGTAATTTAGTTTATTATTATTATTATTGTTACTATTAGTAGTAATATTCCTTTCATGGCAGTCATTTCTTGGGTTTTCTTTCTCATCCCTTCCTCTATCCCTGACCAGGAGTTCCCTGTCCATGGAGAGAGAAACATTCACAGAGGCCTGGAGGAAGAAAAAAGCAATTCACTCATATTTATTGAACGCTTACTATGTACAAAGCACTGTATTAAGCAATGACTGGGACCTGTTGAAGTCTTTGCTGTGGATCCCAGTGGAGGGCATTCTTGACCTGTTTTTTCATAAGTTGACTTTTTATTTCCCAAGGGAAGAATAAAGCCAAGGAAAGAGTATGTCTATGGTTAGATCCATAGCTAGTCATGCTTAGATCAAGGACTAGGAGACCTGGATTGAAGATTCTAATTCTTCAATCTTCAACCTGGTCTTCGTGCAGAAACAAACCAATCACTGAAAGATTTTAGGGAACCCCAAGGAACTTATTTATTCATTTGATTAAACTATTTGCTTGTGAACCCAGCCTGGCCTCCATTTTTTGGCTACTAGCCCCTTCTCCTGAGCTTCCTTGTGGGCTCTTAATGGCCCACTATCCCAACACTGTTTCACACTAAATTCAGTTTTGGTGCCTATTGGCCCCCTACCTCAGAGAAATATTACATAACTAGAAGGTTTTAAGATTGGGTTGCTTAATGTTTATAAAGCACTTAGAGCTCCCTGGATGAAAAGAGCAATATGGGGCTAGGTATTATTAATACTAAAAGTGATGTTTAGCAATACCAAAATAAATAAGCTGACATAGGGTTTTGTTCATGCATTTAGGTGAATTTGCAGTGTCTTCTGTTCCCTTTAAAAAAAATCAAAAGCGTGCAACAGCTATAAAACATTTCTGTATTTATTTGTAATTTAGAACTTAAGCATTTTGCTGGCATGCCCTGCCCTGATAAGTACTTTGCCATAGCTGAGGTGAGGAGCTGAATTTCAGTGTGCTTGCCAAATGGTGGTTATCTTGCTTTCTCGGTTAATCGAGGTCACTCCTGCCATCTGTCCACACCTGATAATACATCAGGAGAAACCGACATTGTGATGTTTTTTATTTAATCTGAATAAATTGAGAGGTTGGGGAAGCCCACTTGAACTGCACTCTAAACTTTTATTAAAAGTTTTGAAATTGGGGATAAGGGTTTTTTCTTTTTTTCTTTTTCTTTCCAAGTTCCTAGATAAGGACAGATACTACAGGGCCTTAGTGAAGAGCTCTCCTCTAATTTCCTGTTCAGGTCAGTTACAGAAGCACCAATAACCTCCCAGGATGATGTTCCATGTCTACTTTTGCCTTCTTGAGAAAGGTCAGATTTCTCAAATCAAGTTTCCTATCTATCTAAAGTGAACAAGGTAAGCTTTTGGATTGCTCTTAATACTTGAAATATATGGCCGAAAATGTTATCATAGATCATGCTAATATATGAGGTGGATATGCACCTGCCCTTCTTCTTCGTGATTAGTGGCATTCTAAATTGGCCCAGAAGCCTAACTTTGACTGCCCTGTATTTTCAGGTGGGGAAATAGAAGCAGGGTCATTTGGCAACTCCCAAAATTACAAAGGAGGTTTTTAGTTTGGCTAGGGTATGGGATTCAGGTGTTCCTCTCCCATGCACATCTTGTTTCTACCTGTAAATAACTATCCTAATCAATAAAGGAGAAAAGAATCCTTGGTGGTTTTTTTGGTGGTTTTTTTTAGGGATGGTGTTTATTGAAATCATTTTAAAAAAAGGAAATCTGTTGGGTGGTTGATATTACCCAACTAAAATAAAATATTTAAATGACTGTCATCCTTTTTTTGTTAAGGCAGTAGGTTCTCAACCCAGGGAAGGGGTCAAATTTGTCAAGTGACAGTCACAGACATTGGCAGTGCTCCTTTCTCCTCACCGCTAAGACAAAAGGAAGCATGTGAGGGTGGGTGGGAAACCAAGAGACAGCTAGAGTCACAGGGGTTCAGAACCAGTACAACATAACAAAGCAGTCAGATGCAGAACAGATATGTGGAGTGGGCCAAATTTGAGCCACCTAACTAGGATGTAGGCAGTGGGAGTAAACCTTGTCAGATAGACATCGTGCCCCAAATGCCAGATTTTTTTTCCTTGACTCTGGCCCCTAGTAAAGAACAGAGTAATATAGCAGAAAACTCAGCTCTTGAAATCAAAATGAGCCTACAGTGGCTATGGAGAAGCAGCATGTTGTAGTGGATGCAACACCGTCCTGGGAATGAAAAGGTCATGAGTTCTAATCCCAGCTCCACCACTCGTCTGTTTGGGCAAGCCACTTCACTTCTCTGTGCCTCAGTTGCCTCATCTGTAAAATGGGGATTAAGACTGTGAGCCCCATGCAGGACAGGGACTTGTGTCCAAATCCGATTTCCTCGTATCCACCCCAGTGCTTAGTATAGTGCCTGGCACATAGTAAGTGCATAACAAAAACCACAATTATTATTATTATTATTATTATTATTATTAACTGAAAAATGCATAGTTGAGGTTATTTCCTGCAGCCAGTTTGGATGGAAGTGGAATCTTCTTGCTGATTTCAGCAGCTTTGTTTGGTTTAATTTTTCCAGTCAGGTCATGAACTATTTCCCAGAATCTAAAGGATCTAGTATCAGTGGGGTGGGCAGGGAAGATAGAGGGTGGACTGGAGTGTGGCAGATGTGTAATTGTGTTGCTTGCTTAGGAAACTGTGCTCCCAAGGCTAAGTGGAATGCCTGGTATAGTTCTCTCCTTCCCCACCTACCACCACTATTAGGGGAAAAGCCTTCTTTCTCCCCTTGTCCCTTCAGGAGCAGGCAGTGAGCAGGAGCGCTGATCTTCCTGAAAATTCGAATGCTGTTCGGAAGATTGAGGCAGTTGGACCAAGGTCAGCCTAGCTTGAAGTGGTGAAGAGCCCAAGGACTATTCACTCTGTGTTCTATGCAAGATGCAAAGTGAAGATAAGTATTCCGAGTGTACTACTAATAGGGTAAATGAGGCTCTGACTTGATGCATACTTCTCTGAATTTCTAGAAGACCATCCTTTATATTATGACCTGGGTTCTGTTCCCAGCTCCACGACTTGTCTGCTGTGTGACCTTGGGCAAGTCACCTAACTTCTCTGTGCTTCAGTTACCTCATCTGTAAAATAGGGATTAAGACTGTGAGCCCCATGTGGGACAGGGACTGTGTCCATCCTGATTACCCTGGTAAGCGCTAAACCAATACCTTAAAAAAAAAGGGAACTCACATATAGGACACTAGGCATTGTGTGTAACACTAATTTGAAATAAAGCTCCATCTGCCCGTGTTGTGGTTAATATTTGGGCACACTTTTGAAAGAAAGTCTAAAACTTTACTTTTAGGGGATACTTGAAAATTTTGTCAAAAAGATGTTCACAAACTACCATTTTGAAGTTGTACATAGTTGCAGATTTTGTTTTGTTTTCTTTTTTATGGTATTTGTTAAGCACTTACTATGTGCTAGGCACTGTACTAAGCACTGGGGTAGATATAAGCTAATCAGGTTGGGTACAGTCCATGCCCCACATGGGGCTCACAGCCTTAATCCCCATTTTACAGATCAGGTAATTGAGGCACAGCCAGGTGAAGTGACTTGCCCAGTCTCACTACAGAGAAGTGGTGGAGTTGGCATTAGAACTCAGGTTTTCTTACTCCCAGGCCTGTGCTCTATTCATTAGGCCACACTGCTGCAGAAGGGCAGCCTGTAACTGGGGTAGCCATTAAATTGCCATTCTCAATGCAATTCACCGATGGATGTGTGTGTAACTGAAAAGACCAATGCGGAATCCACCATTGCTGGGCAGGGATTGTCTCTATTTGTTGCCGAATTGTACTATCCAAGCTCTTAGTACAGTGCTCTGCACACAATAAGCACTCAATAAATATGATTGAATGAATTAATGAATTGTGTACACACACAAAGTCTGTCTCTTGTTGTGCCATCATGTTTGATGTTTGTGGGGCCTGGCACTGTGTTAGCTTTTGTCTCCTTGTCTCTCCATTCTTTGGAAGCTTCTTCTCCAAAAGATCCTTTTCTTTTTTGATTGCAGTGTGCTGTGCTGGCCTATCCAAGGCAATGGACTCTCAGTTTTCAGTTGGTATGCAGCATTGCTTTTGGCTTTGCTTTCTTGTAGCCTTAGAATCCTTCCTCTTGACCTCGTTCCTTCTGGTTTCCCAATTACAGCTCACCCTTTCAGCAGCTGTTCGAATAACCTGCCGTTCAGTCATTTTAAGCATTCTACTTAAAGGGCGTTTTGTGTTCAGTTTAGGGTGGTAAGGCTGCCCTCCCATATCAGATGTGGGGATTCTTTTGAAAGACGTCCAAACTGTGAATTACACATTTGATACCTGAAAAAGATCAGACGAAAAACAAACGTTTTACACCAACTACCATATGTAAGCCTTCTACCTAAAGGGCTAATGACACAAATGGAATTCAAGTGCATCAGCCTCCTCTCTGATCTCCCATCCTCCTGTCTCTCCCCACTTCAGTCTATACTTCATGCTGCTGCCCTGATCATCTCTGTGCAGAAACACTCTGGGCATGTTACTCCCCTTCTCAAAAATCTCCAGTGGCTGCCTGTCAACCTACGCGTCAAGCAAAAACCCCTCACTCTCGGCTTCAAGACTCTCCATCATCTCACCCCGTCCTACCTCATCTCCCTTCTCTCCTTCTACAGCCCAGTCCACACCCTCCGCTCCTCTGCCACTAATCTCCTCATTGTACCTCATTCTCACCTGTTCCTCCGTCGACCCCCAGCCCACAACCTCCCCCTGGCCTGGCATGCCCTCCCTCCATACATCCGCCAAGCTAGCTCTCTTCCTCCCTTCAAAGCCCTACTGAGAGCTCACCTCCTCCAAGAGGCCTTCTCAGACTTAGCCCCCTTTTTTCCTCTCCTCCTCCCCATCCCCCCAGCCCTACCTTCTTCCCCTCCCCACAGCACCTGTATATATGTTTGTACAGATTTATTATTCTATTTATTTTACTTGTACATATTTACTATTGTATTTATTTTGTTAATGATGTGTATTTAGCTTTAATTCTATTTATTCTGATGACTTGACACCTGTCCACATGTTTTGTTTTGTTGTCTGTCTCTCCCTTCTAGACTGTGAGCCCGTTGTTGGGTAGGTACCGTCTCTATATGTTGCCAACTTGTACTTCCCAAGCGCTTAGTACAGTGCTCTGCACACAGTAAGTGCTCAATAAATATGATTGAATGAATGAATGAATGAAGTGCCCAAGAGATCCTCGAGGCAACACCTAAAAGAAAGGAGTCAGGATTTCTTCTCTCTCCTGCATTTATTTCCAACCATTTCCTCTTTGTGTGTGTGACTTTTTTTTTAACTTTGTGGTTGGTCATAGTCATCTGGCTTTTACCCTCTTCTTTCAGCTTTGGTTGTGTAAATTGTCATCCCTGGAGACAGCCGGGATTGTTCTATGTCTATATCTTATCCTTGTACTTCTTTCCCAACACTTAATACATAGTAATGAATAATGTTATTAATAATACCAATAACTACTGTTACTACTGTCATATCGTGGCATATGCAATGTGAGGTTTACAATCAAAAATCAATCTATCCACCATAACTGTTGTGAAATTTGTGGAACCTGGCTCCAGATTTGTACTCTTAAAACCATGTTTGAGGCTAACGCCTTCAGTGGGGAGTCTTAAAGGGCATGATGAAGGTACATGAAAGAAAAGGTGGATAAAATGATTTCATTAACCTGCTTTTTAGAAGGCCAAGCTGAAATTTGCATGTGCTTCATCAGATACAGTAAGTTCCATCTGCCTGCCCAAATACAATTGGATTTCATTTCCCTTAGAGAAAACTGCACGGGAGTTCAAAGAGCGGATGAGTTAGGGTTAGGAGTGGCAAGGGCTGTCCAAGTCTCCTTCCCACCCTCAACAGTGCAGCTTTGGTCTGATTCTCCTACTGTTCCTTTTCCCTCAGTGGATTCAATCCCTGGGTTTAGAAGTGGCTGTGTTAATCCAGGAGAGAGAGTAATGCTAAGTGAGCAGGAATCCTGCCTACAAAGCTCACCATTGCTCTCCAGTCCATGTTCTTCTCCCTCCTCCCTGCAAATAGGACTAAGAATGTGGATCTTTTCTTAGGCTGAACGTTGTTTAATTTAATGGCATTTGTTAAGCATTTACTTGATATCGGGCACTGCACTAAGCATTGGAGTTGATACAGGATAATCAGGTTGGACATAGTCCATGTCTTATGTGGGGCTCACAGACTTAATCCCCATTTTACAGATGAGGTAACAGGCACAGAGGAGTTTAGTGACTTGCTCAAGGTCACAAAAATAAGTGGCAGAGCTGGGATTAGAACTGGGATTCTTACTCCCAGACCTGTGCTATGTCCATTAGGCTACACTGCTTCTCTATCACCCTACTCTGAGGCTGAATATTCTGTCCAGACACCAATCAATCAAAGGACAACTATTGGAAAATTGCTGTCCCCCAGCTTTAAAGCCTCACTGAAGTCACATCTCCTCCAAGAGGCCTTCCCTGACTAAACCCTCTTTTTCTTTTCTTCAACTCCCTTCTATGTTGCCCGAACTTGCTCCCTTTATTAGTTTCCCTTCCCAGTCCCAAAGCACTTATGTACATATCTTTAATTAATTTATTTATATTAATGTCTGTCTCCTCCTCTAAACCACAAGCTCATCGTGGGCAGGGAATGTGTTTGTTATATTGTTATACTAAACTTTCCCAAGCACTTAATACAGTGCTCTGCATACAGGAAGCGCTCAATAAATATAATTGATTGACTAACCATTGGAGATTTTTGAGGGGTAGAGAAATATGGACTGAATGTATTTTTAGAAAAATGATCCGAGCAGCAGAGTGGAAGGATGGATCCCAGTGGGGAGAGACAGGAGGCAGGGAGGTCAGTGAGGAGGCTGATGCAGTAGTCAAGGCAGGATGTGATAAGTGCTTGGATCAGCTTGGTAGCAGTTTGGATGAAGAGGAAAGAGGCATATTCCACGGAACTGGTTAGGCTCTGTGTACACTAAGGCTGGCATCAGGGGACGGGAACTTTGAACTCTCTTCCTGGATCAAGATCTGGCATCCTAGGTGGGTCAATGACCTCGTCTTTAACTCAATTTTCCTTCCTGTAAAAGGGAGACGATAATACCATTCTGTCTACCTCATCCAGATGTCAGAGGGTGCTTGTAAAATGCTAGATGAATGCTAATTATCACAATTACTAATGCTTTTCCAGGGACAGCAACTTAGTCATTGAACTTGTGACGTTTATGTGGGCACATGCAAGAATGCCCTCATTTGAAACTTCCTCTTTACAGTCTGCTGATGAGTGTGTGTGGATTTTAAAGGGCTAAACCAAAGCTGTTTGCTCTCATTGTTCCAGAACAATGATCCTTACTGAGGAACCAGCCTTCTCATCTGGCTAAGGGAAGAGGAAAGAGTGGGGATTGTTGCATTTAATGTACTGTATTGTTAAAAAGCCTGGCTGAGGAATGAAACAAACTTTATCTCCTGCTCAACAGGGAATTGGAAATGGCAGCTGAATGGCTCTGGGTTTGCTGTTTGTGTCTCCGAATCCCCAAGGCTGGTCCCAGTCTGACCAAATCTTGGGGTATCCTGCAATCGCAGTACAGTCCCCAGAAAACAGTCAGGCCCTAGAAGATTTTTCCCTCCTTTCGCTCCCTTCCCCATACCCCAGTGCAAAAGACTCCAGGCAGAAAGATCAGGTTTTTTTTCTTTCCAAAGGCTCTGGCTGCTGTTTCGTGGAATACTGTTTGTTGACTACCCACCCGGGACATCTCCAATATTGTGGAAAACCAAATCCCTGTTGAGTTTGTAGAACTGACCATTCTCCAAAGAGTTCTTGGGACTGGGGATCACCTGGGGTATTAGAGGGACCCAGGCTTGGCCCCTGATCAAGTCTAGAGAGCTGACCTAAGTTGGGTTGGCTGGTCTCCCGCTCTAGAGCCGGGGATATTTTAGTCTGATGAACCAGGTTGGCCTCATTTCAACTGCTACAACACCAAAAAGGTGTCCTGCCCCCCATTTTCGGGGTCTCCTCCAGACAGAATAGCATTCCTGCCAATGGCAATGTCCCTGGCACTGCCAACATGGGCAAAGCACCAAATGGGCAGGGAAGACTCAGTGCCCCTGCGGGGAGTTCAAGTCCCAGCAGCATAGGGATGGAGGGTGGCACCTTCACAGTCCCTGTCCCTTGGGGGGTGAGGTTGGGCCTGGCCATGGCCCACACTCCTGAGTTTGGTTTAGTCCAGGCTGGACCACAGAATGGGCAGCAATAATAATAATAATAATTATGGTATTTGTCAAGTGCTTACTATGTGAATGGGTGGATACTCTTGGCCTCAGTTGCCTCAGCTGTAAAATGGGGATTGAGTCTGTGAGTCCCATGTGGGACAGGGACTGTGTCCAAACCAATTTACGTGTATCTACCCCAGTGCTTAGTGAAGTGCCTGGCACATAGAAAATGCTTAACAAATACTACAGTTAGCATTATTAAGTCACTTCACTTCTTTGTGCCTCAGTTCCTTCATCTGTAAAATGGGGATAAAGACTGGGAAGTACTTCCCAAGTGCTTAGTACAGTGCTCTGCAAACAGTAACCGCTCAGTAATAAGGATTGAATAAATTAACCTCATGTGGGACAGGGATTGTGTCCAACCTGATTAGGTTATATCTATGCCAGTGCTTAGAACAGTGCCTGGCACATAGTAAGTATATACCAAATACCACTTTACAGGATTCCACTTCCCTCCAGGTGAGGGGGAAAAGTACCAGGTCTGGGCCCGCAGCACTTTGTGGGCATTCATTCATTCATTCATTCAATTGTATTTATTGAGCGTTTGCTGTGTGCAGAGGACGGTACTAAGTGCTTGGGAAGTACAAGTTGGCAACATATAGAGATGGTCCTTACCCAACAGCGGGCTCACAGTCTAGAAGGGGGAGACAGACAACAAAACAAAACATATTAACAAAATAAAATAAATAGAATAAATATGTACAAATAAAATAGAGTAATAAATACGTACAAACACATATGCATATATACAGGTGCTGTGGGGAGGGGAAGGAGGTAAGGCTGGGGTGATGGGGAAGGGGAGGAGGGGGAGAGGGGAGCGGGAGAGGAGGAGAGGAAGAGGCAGTCCAGAGTTTCCACTCCTTGTAAGCAGCATGGCATAGCGGATACAGCATTGACCTAGAAGTCAGAAGGTCATGAGTTCTAATACCGGCTCCACCACTTGTCTGCCCTGTGGCCTTGGGCTAGTCACTTCACTTCTCTGTGCCCCAGTTACCTCATTTGTAAAATGAGGATTGAGATTGTGAGCCCCATGTGGGGCAGGGACTCTGCTAACCTGATTTGCTTGTATCCCCCCTAGTGCTTAGTACAGTGCCTGGCACATAGTAAGCACTTAACAAATACCATAATAAAAATAATAATAATTATTATTGTTATTACAAACAAATCAATTTGGACATGGTCCCTGTCCCGCACAAGGCTCAGAGTCTTCATCCCCATTTTAAAGATGAGGTAACTGAGACACAGAGAAGTGAAGTGGTTTATCCAAAGCCACACAGCAGATAAGTGGGAAGCCAGGATTAGAACTCATGATCTTCTTACTCTCAGGCCCATGCTCTATCCACTATACCATTCTGCCTTTCATATCTTTGGGGTCTGGCCGCTGAATGGCTGCTGCTGCCAGAAACAAATCTCCCTGGGAAGCCCTGGTCCCAACCTAAATGGGTTCAGGCAGAAGCAGACGCCTTAGGGTGGCAGAGAGCCAACAGTGGCCGAACAGCACCCGGTTCACTGGTTCCTGTGCCTCTTGGGCCCCCGATTCTTGGCGATCCCTTTGCGAATGCCTTCAATCTGTCTGAGATGTAAGGGATGTAAGGAAGGGATGCCTGTGAACCTCTGATTCCTCCCTGAATATCTTTCAGCTTCATTCCAAGATTAGATCTATGAACTGCCGCCATATCTTAACCACCTTTTTGATCTTCGGCATTTATGCTTTCTGAGTTGCTATGGTTATTAAAAGCGTGGGGGTATTTTTGCAATCCCTGGACTATACTTGATGACTGAGAGCTCCTTCCAATCCAAACATCTTTTAAGATATGGAGAGATAAGGCAGGGCTGCGACCCAGGTCAGCCTGTATGCGAACCAAAAGAAGCTGTTGTTTGCCGGGAGGAGGGGATCAGGGTAGCTGAAATGTGGGGGATGATTTTCAGTTTAAAACAGTTCATCATATTAAACTATTATCAGGATGTACAAACGGATTCCTTTTCTTCCTCTCATTATTCTCCAACAAGCCCATTATTTAATAAGATCCTGCTTCTTAATTGGTACCAAAAGACAATGGGTTCAGGAGTAGAGAGGTTTCTTGAATCACAGTTCCTCAGTTTCCTGGAAAGTAAACCAAATGCATAAGAAACAAGGTCTCAGAATAATTGTTAAAGACTTACAAGTGATTCAGGAATGCCGATGAAATATTTACATCTTCCTCTGTAGAATCAAACTGTCTTCTTAGACCATGATAGGACTCTCTTTTCCTCCACAATATTCTCTGACCCTTTGCAGTGGTGGGTTAGCCTGATTCATATTGGAGACACCTCTGGTTGGGTTCAATGAGGCATAGCTCAGGCTTGGTGGTGACATTGATGTTTTCCTCTCATTTTCGTCAAGGGGACATTCTTGAGCATATCCCTTTTTCCTCAGCAAAAACTACTCAACTGGAGCTGGATTCTGGGATGGATCTTCAGACTGGTTTTTTTCTTCTTCTTTTTAAATGTTATTTGTTAAGCACTTGGGTAGATAAAAAGTAATCATGTTGGACGCAGTCCATATCCCATATGGAGCTCACAGTCTTAATCCACATTTTGCAGTTGAGGTAACTGAGGCACAGAGAAGTGAAGTGCCTTGCCCAAGGACACACAGAAGGCAAATGTCCGAGCTGGGATTAGAACCCAAGTCTTTCTGGCCCCCAGGCCCATGATCTATCCACTAGTCCACTAAGCCTTCTAAAACCCTCCCAACTCACCCTCCGCATGTCACACTCATACCTAGGAACATCATAGGCAAATCATGACAACATTTACAAAAACATAATGAAAAATCTCCAAAAATAAATACCTTATGTGGATTACCAAGAGAGAGAGAGAGCAGGAGTGGAGTTGGGCTTTTTTTTAAAAAAAAACTGTATAATGCTGAGCTTTGTCAAAATGGCTGACGGGTTTGACACAGATTATATTTCCATGTGTTTCTGGAAAATGCTGTGACAGCAGCTCTCTGAATCAAGCAGCACATCTACCGCTCCCTTCAGTCAAAGCCCTTGAATTTCTGCAGCTGTTTCCCTCTCAGATGTATAATCCTGTTCCTCCTTCAGTAACCCAGGGGGCATTTCACCAAGGGGTGTGCAGAAGTGTACAACAAGAATGTGCGGAAAGAAAAGATAAGGCTATAATTTGAATTCTTCTCTCATTAGTACCCTGAAATACCTCTTTGAACAAGAGTGCCCAATAAACCTAAATCCACGCTTCACCTGTAATAGGAGAGCAGAGGCTCATTTAAATCCTTGTAGAACTCCACCCAGATTTTGATTGGTGGGAGGGAGGGAAAGAGGAGGGAAGTCAAAGGAGAACTTATTCTTGCTACTCACAGGACAAAGGATGCTGCTTGCTGTTTGCCTCAGATGGTCCAGAGATAGTACAGTGCTACTTGGGGATATGCTCAGGAGAGGGCAGAGTGAGGGTTCTTTGTGGCCAGTTTGTTTTTAATAATAATTATGTTTTTTTTAAGCACTTACTATGTGCCAAGCATTGTTCTAAGTGCTGGGGTAGATACAAGGTAATCGGGTTGTCCCACATGGGGCTCACAATCTTAATTCCCATTTTACAGATGAGGGAAATGGGAAGTGAAGTTGCTTGCCCATGGCCAAACAGCGGACAAGTAAGTGGCAGAGCCAGGATTAGATCCCATGTCCTTTGATTTCCAAGCCCATGCTCTTGCCATTAAGCCATACTCCTTCAGTGATTGTGCCATTAAGACAGCTGCTACTACTCCACTTCCTCACAGTTTCTCCTCTACTTGTCTTAACTGCCATGTTGGGAGGGAGAGAAACAGGGGCAATAATTCCAAACAAGAATGCCAACATGGAAGGAGGGAATTGGTCATTCATCCTTGACTTCCTTGGAAGCTTCAACTGCTAAATAATTATAATGTTTACATTGAGTCTTGTGATGCATCTTAATTTTTGCCAGGACTCACCCCTGGCCCTTTTGAAATTGGTCTTTCATAGCCCTGTACCTCTGGGCTGGTAGTCCACAGCTATGGCATTTTGGGATTGCTATTTCACTTATGAAAATAAAAATTCAATTCATATTTTAGATTCACTGTCATGTTAGAGATTACAGTGTACAGAAATACACTCATACATGTACAGGAAGACACTTATACGTTGCTCTTTCAAATAAATTTATGGTAGACTATATGGCAGTACAAGAGTCACTGGTAATACCACTGCAGAGTCAGAGAGTCAGTCATTACACATTTAAAATGTAAAAGTTATGTAGGGGAAGCAGCATGACCTAAGGAAAGGAACATAGTTCTGGGAGACAGAAGGACCTGGATTCTAATCCCAGATTCACCACTGTACTGTGTGAATTTGAGCAGTCATTTCACTTCTCTGTGTCTCAGTTGCCTTCTCTGGAAAATAGGACTGTGAGCCCCATGGGGGACATGGACCATATCCAGCTCGATTAGCTTATATCTTCTCCAGTGCTTACGGTGCTTGGCACACAGTACACACTTGGCAAATATCATTAAAAACAAAAAGTCTCACCATTGGTCTGTGGTAGGGCTGGAACTTGATCCCAGATCTCCTTGTTTCTGTGCCCTGTTTGCCCGGCCTCTAATTACCGGCTCTCCTAGGCTGTTGGTTTGCATTGTATTTTATTTTCAACTTTGTCACACTATGCAAAAAAGTATGGATAATTGATTGGCTATATTGATTGGCAATGCTGGTTGTATTTGTTGCACTCTAACTTGCTAAACAAGCTGCTTTGCTCCCAGAAAGTGCCTGTTTGCAGTACCATCACAGGTGAGAACATTTTGCACTACCTGAGAAATTGGGAACACAGCAGTACTATTATTAGGTGGGGAGAGTTTGCTGTGAATTAACTCTGAAACTATCATGCTTCTGGCTCTTGTTTCCTGGAGACTATTCAGCAGAATGGGGGAATACGTTTCAAATGTGGAGAAATATTTGCAGCTCATCTTTCAAGTTCTAACTATCAGGGGATAGTGAGTTTTCTCTGCTTTTCATCTTGGCATTTGATACTGGGTAATGACCCATTTAGGCCATATGTCTAATAATAACTTGAATTTTATTAGTGCCTAACACTCAAAAACCCCTGGTGCCTTGGCAAAAAACCAATATTTATGAAATTGTCAGCCTGTTCTAAACAAACCTCAAAGGCTCCAGAGAGGAGGATAAATGAAACAAGAAATATGGAGCCTGTGTGGTATCTTAGGTATTGTCAGACTCTTTTTGCTTTTGTTTTTAGGAGTCATAAATTTTCAGTTGTCTTCTCTTGTAATATGCGGTTTGGCTTAACACTGAGGTTCTTGCCATCTTTTAAACGCAGACCCATTGCATCCTGCTGATTACACTTATTCTTAAGAGCAGAAAATGTTTTATTGCTAAAAAAAAAAAAAAAGGAATGGCTTGCAGAGGGGAAACAGCCTGTGGGCTTGGAAGCATGAGTTCCACCCTCAAACTGAACTCTTAATTCAGTTTGGGAGGCCCTGGGAGGCAAGGCCTCCCAGGGTTGGGGGGAGGGACAGGACTTCCTGGAGGCGGAGGTGGGGTCTCTTGGGGCAGGGAGAGATTTCTCTTCCCTTGTCTAAAGAACCCTGCCCCAGTCCACACAGCACCAGTTGCCCCTTAAGAGAAGCAGCGCGGCTCAGTGGAACAAGCACGGGCTTGGGATTCAGAGGTCATGGGTTCTGATTCCGACTCCGCCACTTTTCAGCTGGGTGACTTTGGGCAAGTCACTTAACTTCTCTGTGCCTCAGTTACCTCATCTGTAAAATGGGGATTAAGACTGTGAGCACCATGTGGGACAACCTGATTACCGTGTATCCCGCCAACACTTAGAACAGTGCTTGGCACGTAGTAAGTGCTTAACAAATGCCATTATTATTATTATTATTAATTGTCCTTGTTCTCTGTAATCTCCCCTGGGAAAAGGACTTCTCTGGCAGCTTGCAGCACATACGGCCCCCATCTTTTGGTGTGGGTTGTGGGGTCTCTTCAAATGGCCACCTGGGCCCCAATGCCCTCTGTTCACACTTTTTCAAAACCACCATCTCTTGAGGAAAACCCAGATGATGGCAGATAAATTACTCTGTGTTTTTAGCTTCCCTCCATCACAAAATTTCTAAAGAATTCTGTTCAAAAATAAGGAGGGAGGATGTTTATTAGATAAAATATGTTTTTTTCCCCAAATCCATCCTGGGAAAGCGTCATTCTAGTAGGGTCACAAAGTCAAAGCTAACTTTAGGGAGCCCCGTGCTACTAGTCCCACCTTTAAACCCATGGCCAACCAAGTGGTAGAGGACATAGACTGTGAGCCCCCCAAAGGACAACATGATCACCTTGTAACCTCCCCAGTGCTTAGAACAGTGCTTTGCACATAGTAAGTGCTTAATAAATGTCATTATTATTATTATTTATTATTATTATTATCTTAGCTGCCATAAGGAGGTAGCTACCCTGGAGCAGTCATACATAGCCCAGAGTTAGCCGGTGGGTACACTTGAAGAAACAGTCTGTTTTCAGCCCTGTTGGAATCCAGTCTAGTATTTTCAGCCCACTGGGCTACCTTGTGATTAAACACTGGTGGCCCGCAGACCTTCTGTCGGTTTGCTGACTAGTCAGGCAAGTTCAAGGCTGCTAAAAAACAGGTGGGGTCTGAACTTTTTTGACCAGGCTTCCAGACATGTGATTGTATCTAAATAATGATCATGCCTGGCCCCCAAATGTAGCTTTGTACTGGCTTGTTTATATCTTGGCCTTTGTTTAGATTCTAGCTTTCATTAGGTACTTTAATTTCTGGCCTCTGGCTTTCATTTAATCTTTGATTTCTCTTCACCACAGTTAGTAACTCTAAATGGGAGCTCTCTAGGTTTTAAAAATGTGTCTGGAGGATGACCATATTTTCTGGGGCTCAGTGGGACAGCGATTGGGGCCTGCAGGGACCCTGGCCCAAAGATAGACCAAGGAGGGGAGTGAGGGGGAGAAGAGAGTGTCAAGGGAGATTGCAAAGAAAAAGAGAGAGAAAGGTACAGGAGCAGAAGAGAGAGGGGAAGATAAAGAAATAGCGTAGAACACAGAGGGAGGGGGACTAGGAGGATGAGGCAATAGAACTGGGAGGTTGGGGCAATAGACACACAAGTACACATACTCACAAGGGTTGGTTGGTTTCTGGTGTGGCTGAACTGGGATAGTAACAGCCACAGTGGAAACTTCCAGACAGCAGCTCAGAAGCCACCAGGTCTGCAACACAAAGCAGCAGCAGAGATGGGGGACCAGGAGGAGGAAGAAGAGGAAGAGGCTGGACAACATCTCCTCCACTTTACTGAAGTACTGCTGCAATCTTTCAGGCACCCAGCTGAAAGCGTTTTAATGCAATCCCTTTAGTCACTGTTTTGGTAACCAATTGTGGCCCAGAAACTTGGAACCATCCCACCTAATACATAGCCACCAGTTACTCTAAACTACTGGTACAGATACTTTACTCTCATATCTGGGTGACAAAAAGACGAGGTAGAAAATGAGAGAAATATCTTCCCCACTCACCTCACTTTCCTTTCAACCTGAGTGAGAAGAAAGGGAAAACACTGGGTTAAGCTCCTAATGTCAAATAAGATCTTGTGCAAATTTGCTCATTTGCAAGCTTTGCGATCATCAACAAAATCAAAGGCACTTCCTGAGTGACTGTGTGCAGAGCACTATGGGAAGGAAGAGACAAAGGTCATGAAACTTGCCCTCCAGAAGCTTGAAAGCATGGAAGAGGCTATGTATGACTGTATATTCATTCATTCATTCAGTTGTATTTATTGAGCGCTTACTGTGTGCAGAGCACTGTACTAAGCGCTTGGGAAGTACAAATCAGCCACATATAGAGATGGTCCCTACCCAACAACGGGCTCACAATCTAGAAGAAAGGGCTCACAGTCTCAAACAGTACCACACACTACCATATTAGAACTGTAGGACTTCTCTTGAACTTGAAAAATACTATATGTTCTCTGTGCTGGAATTAGTGGAATGGGATGGGAGAGGTGCGGTGGGGACTGGGGAGCAAGTTGAGGGAGAGTGAGGGGAAGAAACAAGATAATAGGCTGCTACGGTTCCTGTCAGCTTTCTTCCAAAAAGCTCCTTCTGTCTTATGGAAACAGTTGGGGAAGGGGAAGAAGAGGGCATGTGTTTGTTCTTTTACAAATGAGTTCTGGAGAAAGAGAAGTGATGCAGCTAAATCCTTTCTAGCTGGGCTGTTTTTACTTCCCTCCACAGCACTGAGAGAAGCAGAGCAGACAATCAATGGGACTATATAGGCTACTGAGTTTCTTCAAGGTGAAATGGCAGGTAAGCTCACATGGGCAGCGATCATATCTTCTATGACTATTCACTCTCCCAAGAGCTTAGTCCATTTTGCTGCCCAATAGTAGACACGCTGTAAATGCTTTTGATTGAGTGACGTGAGCCTATTGAGTGCTGAGAAAATAGATGCAGGGCAACAAGTATCCTGAACACAATTCCATCACTGTCCTGGTGGAAGACCTTGGGCAAGTCACTTAACCTCTCTCTGATCCTTTTTCTTCATCTGATGAATGTGGGAAAGATGCCTGTCTTCCTTGTCGCTCAGATCGTGATCTCCAACTATGGAGGGACTGATTTACCTTGTGCCTCAGTCTCCTCATCTGCAGAATGAGAATTCATTACCTGTTCTCTGTCTTTCTTACACTGTGAGTCCCCCTGTGGGACAAGGAACTTGTGTCACATCTGATTATCTTGTATCTCCCCTAGTTCTTAGTATAGTGCCAGGAACATAATAAGCACTTAACAAATCCCCCAGCTATTATTATTACCTTGTTTCTGCAGTGCTTATCACCTAGCCAGTGCTAAACAACAATCACTGTTATGGTTATTCTTATCATTATGATTATGCAAACCCAACATGCCTTTCTAATGCTTCCATTGTTACCCTGTTTTTGGCGGGGGGGGGGGTGGGGGGGCGTTGTATGATGTCAAAACCATGCCTTAGAAATGCTGCTTGAATAAATGCTGTGTTCAAATATCTTAGTTCTGGCATAAATATTGTGTTCCAGCTGATGTGGAGGACAGAGGACAGGCTTGATACTTGGGAAAAGAAGGGGGCTGGCACCTGACAGCATCATAGTTCCTGAGGGGTGGAGGGAAGGATGAGTATAACAGAGAAGATTAGGAGGGAACCAAACCAGTACAGCAGCAGCAGCTGTCTTTATCTTTGGAACAACAACAAGATGATGGCTTTTGCTGCTGTTATCCTTTTTCGATCCTTCTAAATGGGGAGTAGAAGTAATGGTATTTAATGAATGTCCACTGAGTGCAATGCACTGGCCAAAGCTTGGGAAAGTAATAATAATGATTGTGGTATTTGTTAAGCGCTTACCATGTGCCAGGCACTGTTCTAAGCACAGGGGTAAATAGAAGATGATCAAGTTGGACACAGTCCCTGTCCCACAGAGGGCTCACAGTCTTAATCCCCATTTTATAGATGAGGGTACTGAGGCACAGAGAAGTTACGTGACTCACCCAAGGTCACACAGTAGACAAGTGGCAGAGGTGGGATTAGAACCCAGGTCCTTCTGACTCTCAGGCCCGTGCTCTAGCCACAAAGCCATGCTGCTTCTCGTGCAACAGACATGCTCTCTGGCTACAAGAAGCTTACACCAGGTAAACACTTGGAGGAGGCTCTAATTGATTTTTTTGAGGATTCTTTCATTACGTGACTTGACATTGTTCTTACTGCAGGGTTTACTTTAATATCCAAAGCAGTCAATCATAAACTAAAGTCCGATATGTAATTATGTAAGAGCCCATGATACAGGTTGTAATAAGCATTCTTTGCCCCCAAGATCTGCTTTAAACTTAACAAATGTACTTACAGACGTATGTAGTCACATTTTCAAACACATACACGTATGAAATAATGCAAAGAGAATAACCCAGGCCTCGGAAGGAAAGTGTTTTTATTCAGACTCTGAAAAACCACTTGCAGTAGTCAGAACGGTAGCAGTATGGAAAAGAATTGGCATTTTCCCCAACCACAAGTATTTTAAACATTGAAATAAGTGAGATAACATGCAAAAGCAACTCTTAATGCCCAAAGGCCCCGCGACCACAGGAAATAAAAGGTGCTTAGTTTAAGGCAGTTTTATGAGGGGCTCATACCCAAATCAGTTCCTTCATTCTCCCCTTATTTTTGACCATGTCACAATATGGAAAAAGAAAAAGCCCAAAACCAAAACAAAAAACCAACTTCCTTGTCCCTTTAAAGTGCTGAGAGGAAAATTTTTTTTTATTAGAAAATTGGCATTGAGGGAGTGGGTTGACTGCTGAAGGCTCCAACTGCGTGGGTCTAGTGTTTATCTGGGATCCAGATGGCTCAGAGTCTGCATAATGGGATAGGAAGCATTTTATATCTAGGTCATGGATTGAATCTGGCCTAGGTCAGTAGGGACTGCAAGTTGTTTATGTCCTATAAGTTTTCCATGGCTGGTGTGCAATGAGTTGGTGTCCTGAGCCCCACACTTCCATCTCGTCGTGGGCAGGGAATGTGTCTGCTTATTGCTATATCGTACTCTCCCAAGTGCTTAGTACAGTGTTCTGCATATGGTAAGCCCTCAATAAATGCAATTCAATAAATGAATCTGAGTTGCTGCTAGCCAGATCCCTTGTCAACCGTCAATGGATTGAATTGCCATGGAGAGGGAGTAAAATATCTTCTCATTCAGGATATATTTGTGAATGCTGATTTATTCAAGAAGAGTCCCACATGTCCCAGCTACTTCTAAACTTTCAGAGGCAATGAAATTCCTACTAGACTAGATATTATTGATGCAAAAAAATTTAGAGAGGACATTGCTGCCTGAGGATACCAGCACAGGGAGAAGAAAATATGGAGCAGTATTCAATGTGGGTAGCATTAGACTGCCTGAGAGGGAATTTGTGTATCTCCTTGGTGGTCCAAGGAATGGTCCACGCTTTTCCAGGAGGATTGCCTGTGAGAGAAGATGACATCAGGACATGGTCTCTTCCAGGAAGCACAACTTCTGGAAGTTCTGCCCCACATCCCCCACCGCCCAGGCCTGATATTTCTCTCTTATGCCGTTGAGTCGTTTCTGACCCTTAGTGACACCACGAACACATCTCTGCCAGAATTCCCCACTTTCCATCTGCAATCATTCTGGAATTTTCTTGGTAAAAATATGGAAGTGGTTTACCATTGCCATTTTCCACACAGTAAACTCGAGTGTCCACTCTTGACTCTCTCCCATGCCGCTGTTGCCCAGCATGGGTGAGTTTTGACTTGTAGTAGATTGCCTTCCACTTGCCAGCCACTGCCCAAGCTAGGAATGGAATGGATAGGCCTCTGCTTGACTCTCGCTCCCATAGCCGAGATTGGTAAAGTATTGGAAACTATCCAGGTGCGACCCTGAGAGTGGAGGTATTTCTCTTCACAGTCTCAGATTCCTTTCAGCCCATCCACCTGCCAATTCCTCTTTCTTTGAATTGACAATAGAGCTGTGAACCTTTGCACCATGGAGGAATATGTGGTTTCTGATTTACTTTCAATCAGTGGAATTTATTGAGCACTCGCTGTGTATGGAGCACAATACTCGGTGCATGGGAGAAAATAATGGAATTGGTAGACACTATCTCTGCCCACAGAGAGCTTACAGAGAATGTATTACTGAAGTTTACTGGTGTCTTGATTTGATACACTAAGAAATTTGTGAAAGAAGGATTGTAAAAAGACTCAACTGGACTGGACAGAAATGATTTGTCAGTATGTGAGGTGAGACTTAGAATTCTGTTGGTAAATGGGAAAGCACCAGTAGTCCTTATTTTTCAGGATAAGATACTAAATTTCATTTATTCCACACACACCTGGAGAGGCAGTGTTGCATAGTGGAAAGAGCACAGGGCTGGGCATTTGGAGATGTGGGTTCTGGTCTCAGCTCTGCCCCTGTCTGCTATGTGACCTTGGGCAAGTCATATAACCTCTCTAGGCTTCAGTTTCTGCATCTGTAAAATGGGGATAAGATTGTTGGAACAAGGACTGTGCCTGGTGTGGTAACCTCGTCTCTACCCTAGTGCTCAGCACATAAATCCCATAAATTATTCAACTGCATTTATCACCTTTTAAAAACAGTGATGGCCAGCGGCCTCTACTCCTACCTGCCCTCTTGCATTTCCTCCTGCCTCCAGGATATCTATCTCTACGTGAATCCCTTCTCAACAATTCAAATGCAGCATGTCCAGAAACAAAGTCCTCCTCTTCCCTCCCAAGTACCTCTTTTACTTAACTCCTCCATCGTTCTTGACAACAGCTCTCTTCTCCTCATAAATCCCATAACCCTGGCATTATCCTTGACCCTTCCCTATTTTTTTGACCCATCTCTATCCAGTCTGTTGAATATCCCATAGTTTCTTCCTTTACAACATTTCCAGTCTCCTCCCCTCCCTTTCTGTACAAGTTGCCACCATGCTGGTCCAGGTACTTGTCATAATGTAGGTACTTTATAAGACCTTGCAGACTGCCCTGCCTCCATTCTTCTAAAACATCTTTCTGTGAATGTCTCCCCACTCTTCAAAATCCTCAAATGGTTGCCCATTCCTCTCTGCATCAAAGAGAAACTCCTGATTCTCTCTCTTCACTTGCTACAGCCCTGCTCACATGCTTTGTTCTTTTCAAACCAACATGCTCTCTGTGCCCTGCTCTTGTCTCTCCCTCCCCTAACCTCTTGCTTACTCCCTCCCCCCAACCTGGAACTCCCTCCCCCTTCTTAGATGGCAGACAACTGATTTCTCTCTCTTCAAAGCCCTTCTGAAATCATATCCCCTCCAGGAGACTTTCCCTGACTAATCTCTCCACTCTATATCCTTCCTATCTGTGATTAATTTTTCTGACTCCTTAAAGACAGAGATCACTTCTACTAACTCTATTGTACTCTTCCAGGTGCTTAACAGAGTACTTTGCACTCAGTAGGCATTCAATAAATACTGTTGGTTAATTGATTGATTTTCCCAAAATCTTCCTTAGCATAGAAACTATAAGCACCCTCTTGAAACATTCGGACTTGTTTTTCCTGGAAACTGAAGATATCAATAGTTAGTTGGGAAAATTATTGGATGAGGGGCTCATAAGAGGTTTTGAAAGGGAAAAGCTCTCTTGGTTAAGGCAGGGGAGATTGGAGGGAAGACGCTCCATTTTATCCCAGCTGTCTTTTTTTTATGGTATTTGTTAATCGCTTTACTTTGTTCCAGACACCGTACTAAGCTCTGGGTAGATACAAGCTAATCAGGTTGGACACAGTCCCTGTCCCACATGGTCTCACAATCTTAATCCCCATTTTTTTCCAGATGACATAACTGAGGCACAGAGAAATGAAAACTGAGGCACAGAGAAGTGAAGTATTTGCCAAGGTCACAGAACAGAACAGTATCAGAACTGGGATTAGAACCCAGGTCCTTTTGACTCCCAGGACTTTGCTGTATCCACTAGGCCACATTGCTTTTCAGGGGGCTCTCAGGGGCTCAACGGCAAGGAGAAAGGGCAGGGACAAGAAATGGGTGTCCTTCAAGTTGCTGAGACGAGGCCACTGCCTGCTTTGCCTTTCCCTAAAACAAGTTCTCTGAATCCTTGACCATTTGATGTCAAAGGCAACTACTACACCATTCCTCCAAACATCTTTTCGAATCACTCCTGAAGAGAGAATGCTAGGCTTGGTGGATCATTGGTCTGACCTAGTATGGTATTGTTTAGGTTCCTTTGCTCTTAACTATGACGTTAAAAAAAATCAACACCATGCTGAGCTATCTTGAGAGAGTAAGCTGAGATTTCAGACTCTCGGAAAAAAACAATTTATCTTCTGCACAGATCACTAGGTACTTCTGTTCATGACCCTCAAGAGTTTCACTGTAGAAATATCAGCAAGTGTGCTGCAGGAATGATAAACACACAGTCATCAAAATCTCCAACACTAATAGATCCTGTACTGCTGTTTATGTTACACAATATTTTCTTCAGGGCAAGGTGTGTCCCGGGAGCAACTAATTGCGAGCTGATAATTAATTGACACTTAAACTTTCCTCCTTCCCACAACAAAAATGGTGTTGGTTGGCACTGAGGCTGGATGGAGCTGCTTTTGGGACCAGAGATATTTGGTGTTTCTCCCTCCAGCATACAAACTTTAATGGAAAATATGCTTGGTACAACCACATGCCCTCTTGCCAAAAAAAGACTTACATAAATTCTCCTCCTTTGATTCCAGCAAAGCCTCCAGGGCACAGAGTGAGTGCAGACAAGCCTCATCTAGCATTTCTTGGGTGTGCAGAACAGTGTGGCATAGCCAACTCCATTGTTTTCCATCATGCAGCAGAGTACTGGCACAGTCTTTCCAGCAGGTTTATGTGTTTTGACCATTGCAGAGAGATTGTTTGTATTACAGAAAAACTTCATTTGCATCCAAGATTCAGCCTATCGACCATGCGACTTACCAGCTCTGCTGTTGCTGACAGTTCTGTGCTAGGCTTGCCGTTTGGTAGATGCGAGTGACCTATTTTTCACGCTCTCCTCGTTCTCTTGCATTTCGTACAAGTTTTCCTGTTGATGAATCTGCTCTTTGAATTTGCATTTGGCTCAAAATGCCAGAGCACAGATACAGTGGTTAAACCTCAAGTAGTGTATGTAGTGCTTACAAGTTCCCACATTTACCCAGGTCTTTACTACATGAGGCCAATGTCTTAATGCTGAAAGACTCACCCAAATTCTCTCTAGAGGAAAAGACAAGATGCACTGAAGTTAAAAGGGAGAGAGTGTCCTATTGTTCAGCTGGATGAAGGAATATTTTCCCTCATTTCTTCATGAGCAATCAATCAGTGGCATTTATTGAGGATTTTCTGTGTGCAAAGCACTGTACTAAGTGCTTGGCAGAGTATCAGACATTTTGAGAATTTACGGTGGGCAGAACACTGTACTAAGTGCTTGGGAGAGTACAACAGTGGCCTAGTGGCATTGCCTAGTGGATAAAGCATGGGCCTGGAAGTGTGACCTTGTCTGCTATGTGACCTTGGGCAAGTTGCTTAACATCTCTGGGCCCCAGTTACCTCACCTGTAAAATGGGGATTAAAGACTGTGAGCCCTATGTGGGACAGAGACTGTGTCCAGTCTAACTTGTATCTACCCTAGAGCTTAGTACAGTGTCAGTAAGCACTTAACAAATACCATAAATAAAAATAATGAATAGAACAGAGTATAATACAATAAAGTTAGTAGACACGTTCCCTCCTTCACTGTATTTTCAGTCTATAAGGACAAGTCAAATATCCAAAGATTGTACTAGGCAGAATGGTAACTAGCTCCACAGTCTTTTGGGGAAAGGTCTGGGCTCAAGCCCTAATGAATCTTCCTTAAAGCTATCACCCCGTGCTGAAAAGCTTTTTGTGAACTGATTAGAAGTAGGTGGTGCCCTGTAGCGTTTGTCGGCCCAAACAGCATTGTGTAATAAGAAACAAGGGCAGGAATTTAGTTAATTAGGCATTTTACTTCACAGCACCTCACCCAACAGCAGAGAGAAGCCCAAGCAACTTCCCCACGTTTCAGCCATGTTAACATGGTAGCAAACTAATGTTTTAAGAAGGAGGTAGCCAGGCTATGCGGGCCCAGGTATTTGTTTCTTGAGCTAGGAATTGATTTGGCCCAATAGAGTGTTTTTCCAAGATGAATGCTTCGTCTGGGTGTTCTTCTGTACTTGAACTGGGAGAGTTTCTAGGCTAAAAGCTCAGGACTGTCTGTCAGGGGGTTTATCACAAGCTGTCTTATTTTTCACCCCCTTATTAGTTCCCTCTGGCAAATAATAAGAAAAGAAAAAAATGTTTAGGATCAAGCATCATAGCCTAATAGAAAGAGTATAGGCCTGGGAGCCAGAAGGCCTGGGGTTGTTTTTTGTCCTGCTTTTTTTTCCAGTGGCCTTTGTTAAGCACTTACTGTATGCCAGGCACTGTTCTAAGCACTGGAATAGATACAAGATAATCAGGTTGGTCACAGTCCCTGTTCCACAGAGGGCTCACAGTCTTAATCCCTATTTTACAGATCAGGTGACTGAGGCAGAGAGAAGTGAAGTGACTTGCCCAGTGTCACACATCAGACAAGTGGCAGAGTCAGAATTAGAACCCAGGTCCTTCTGACTCCCAGGCCTGGGCTCTAACCCTTAGGCCATTATGCTTGGATGACCTTGGACAACTCATTTAACCTCTCTGTGCCTCAATTTCCTCAAACTGTAAAATGGGGATTCAATACCTGTTCTCCCTCCTACTTAAACTGTGAGCCTGATGTGGGACAAGGACTTTGCCTGACCTGACTAACTTGTATCTATCTAGGTGCTTAGAACAGTCCTTGATGCACAGTAAGTGCTTACCAAATATCACAATAATAATAATTATTATTATGATTAATAATAATCGTAATAAACACACGGTGATATAGGAAAATGCTTCCCTTATAAAGATGAAACCATAATGTTTCTGTGCCTAAGAACATTTACAATTTAATTTTTAAGGCCCAACTATTATACTGCAATAACTTCCTTGTGATCGGAGGGTCTAATGAACCTAAAAAGGGTAGGGCTTTCATTTTATTTCTCATCCAAAATCGGTTACCCATTTTCCTCTATAGACTGCAAGCTCATTATGGGCAGGGAATGGGCCCAGCATGCACCGCGCCCTGTTGGCCCTGGCCCTTTCCCCCGAATACCTCAGAATTAGGGCCTGCGTTAATAATAATAATAATAAAATAGTAATAATAACAATAATAATGATGGCATTTGTTAATCAGTTGCCCCCTCTTTCCTTTCCCCCTCCCCATCCCCCATCCTTACCTCCTCCCCCTCCCCACAGCATCTGTATATGTATATATGTTTGTACATATTTATTACTCTATTTGTTTTACTTGTACATATTTATTCTATTTATTTTATTTTGTTAATATGTTTTGTTTTGTTGTCTGTCTCCCCCTTCTAGACTGTGAGCCCGCTGTCGGGTAGGGACCATCTCTATATGTTGCCAACTTGGACTTCCCAAGTGCTTAGCACAGTGCTCTGCACACAGTAAATGCTCAATAAATATGATTGAATGAATGAATTGTACAGATTTATTGCTCTATTTATTTTACTTGTACATATTTACTATTCTATTTTGTTATGCTTTGTTTTGTTGTCTGTCTCCCCCTTCTAGACTGTGAGCCCGCTGTTGGGTAGGGACCGTCTCTGTATGTTGCCAACTTGTACTTCCCAAGCGCTTAGTACAGTGCTCTGCACACAGTAAGCACTCAATAAATATGATTGAATGAATGAATGAATAGGTCTGCTAATTCTGTTGTATTGTACCCTCCCAAGCACTTAGTACAGTGCTCTGCACATACTAGTCACTCAATAAATGCCATTGATTCATTTAACATCTTTCTATAATCGACAAAAGATCAACTTGCTGGGGAATGTTATAGAAACCCATCTAGTTACCAGGACATTTTCTGGCTATTGTGAATGGCTGTAATCGATTAATCAGTTTATTGAGTGCTTACTGTTTGCAGAGCACTGTCCTAAGCACTTGGGAGAGTAATTTCAATAGAGTTGGTAGTTCTTGCTGGTTTGAAAGCTGATGACATTTGCTATTCATTGACTTTTCTTCTGCTGGCCTTTTGCCTCCAATTCCTCCCTTCCTCTTTCCCTTCCTTCCTCTCTTCCTTCCCTTTTGGAATGGTTCAAACCCATGACGTCTGAGATCGCAGACCCACCTCTCAAAGGCAAGGTTATTGTGTTCTACTTTTAGAAGAAGGATCCATTTTTTAAACTTTTAACAGTACAGCCGGAAATCTCTCATGAACAAGCATTGTCCTGAAATTTTCAGTTTTTCCTGCCTCTGGCATTCCCAGATCCTCTGTCTGAAATGTCTTTCTGCCAGTATAATTCTCCTCTTCTCCCATTTAGAGTCTGAAAGTGCAGAAGCCTAGAGGGTGTACTCATCTGGGGTGAAGGAAAGAAGTAATTTACACTCTCACCTCAAGAAAAGCTGCCTTTATGCTTGGTTCAAAGTTAAACTATTGGATTTGACAAGAACAATCCAAAGACCTTAGAGAGGGCCATTTCCATGGAGTGAAGGTGAAGGTGTCAGAAGCCAGATTTCTGGGGGTCGAGGAGAGGAAGTTGTCTACACCTTCCAGAATACAACAACACAACCTCATAAGCAGAGGAGGGGAAATTTAGTCAGTCAATCATATTTATTGAGTGCTTACTGTGTGCAGAGCACTGTACTAAGTGCTTGGGAGAGTACAATATTGGGGATTACAATAAAGCACGCACTATAACAGACACACAGTACACAGATGTTGTGGGACTTGGGGGGGATGAATAAAGGGAGCAAGCCAGGGCAACATAGAAGGGAGTAGGAGAGAAGAAAGGAGAACTTAGGGAAGGCCTCTTGGAGGAGATGTGCCTTCAATAAGGCTTTGAAGGTGGGGAGATAAATTGTCTGTCAGATATGAAGAGGGAAGGCGGTCCAGGCCAGAGACAGGATTTGGGCAAGAGGTCAACAATGAGATAGATGAGATGGAGGAACAGGGAGAAGGTTAGCATTAGAGGAGCAAAATGTGCAGGCTGGGTCATAGTAGGAGAGTAACATCTCTTTTCTCTCTACCTGATCCTCAAAGTGCTTCACATGGGGAATCATTTCTTGGGCAGCAGGGGCCTTCTGTCTCCTTCTGCTCCTCCCCAGCATGCTTCTCTGAGGAATAACAAGGAGATATTGCTGGGGAAGGGAACAGAGGTGACCACAAGAGATGGCAGAACTGCATAAATTGGGAGGGGGGGGGTCGTTTTCTTGCTCCTGCCACACCTCAAATGTATGCCCGCACTTCTGATGGGATTCATTCTTCTCACCCTCATTTATTAGGTCTGTATGCCTTTCAGGCCCTCCCATTGCAGATTGAAGACAACCCATCGTCCCTTCTGTACAGAAGTCAGAATGGGGCTCAACTATAATCTTAACATGACAATAATAATTTTCCAGTCTTCTAGCAGGAGGTGTTTTGGGATTTAGATTACACAAGATTACATGGCCACTGAAACATGGGGAAACTTGCTGCATATGAAGGAATGAGGGGAATCAAGCTGCTGTTTGTGTGTCCCACTATAAACAACTAGTCAGGAAACATCAATCTGGAACCCTGTCAAAGAAAACAACTGCCGGTTGGAACACTTGAACTCTCATGTGCTTTGAAATCGGGTAGGAAAGTTTTGCGGAGGCACAAATTAGAGGGGGAGGGACGGGACTGTTGTGAGAGCTTATGCCAAGACTCCTGGCAACACTGGGGGAGGTGGGTGGGAAAGGGAAAGAAGAGAGAGGGACAGAGACAGAGAGACAGAGACAATCTACCAGAAAGTTATAGAGAGTTCAGTCAGTTGTTGGAAGTGCTAAGTTTAAAATTCAGACCCTAACCATATCCATCTCTTTCAGCAATGTTCTGGCACTAAGAACTGGGCTCTGCATCTCCCCTAGGGATGTTAAGAAGAATACAATGGCAGGGGAAGAAATATATGATAGGTTTTAGGATTAGTGAATGTTATTTATTCTGTGTTTAGTGAAAGGGGAGAAGGAGGCAAAGCAACAGCCCTGACATTGTTTTGATACACTCAGTGGAAAATTATCAAAGCATAATTTCATGTCAGGGGCTGGAGTGGATTTGGCACCATTTAGGGCAAATGTCCCTGAATGTTAAGCTGGTTCAGCTGGTGTGGTTTCTAAAGCTATTCTTGAGGAGAGCAGAAAGGCTGGCAAAAATTAAACAGTCAAGAGAGAACAGTAAAGCAGAGAGACCACAATTTTGTCAGCCCCTGTAGAAATGCAGGGCAAGAAATCTTGGGATTGTAGCATTTAAAGATACCAAGTGGCCATTACGAAAATTCAGGTTCATAGCTGGGTCATGTATATCTCCAAAAATTTTGCCGACACTGATACTTTCCCAAATGTGTCAGGAGAATTTACAGAACTCAAGCAGGCCTGAAGGCACCTTATCAGAGACCTAATCAGTGAGTGAAGCCATTCTGTTTTTGTGAGACAAAGGCTAAGAAATAAGCATTAGTACTGTGTCATTTGATCAGCAAAACCTGATCTCTAGAAATCTTTGGATTTCCTCCCCTGAGATGGATTTCACAGAAGTCTCCAATCAATCAATCATGTTTATTGAGCACTTACTGTGTGCACAGCACTATTCTTAGCACTTGGGAGAGTACAATATGACAGAGTTGGTAGAAGTGTTACCTCCCCATAACAAGCTTGCAGTTTAGAAAGGGAGGCATTAATTTAAAATAAACAAATTATTGAGATGTACATAAAATAAACAAATTATTGAGATGTACATAAGTGTCATGGGGCTGAGGGGTTAATAACGGGTGCAAATCCAAGTGCAAGAGTGATGCAGAAGGGAGTGGGAGAAAAGGAAATGAGAGCCTAATAGGGAAAGGCCACTTGGAGGAGATGTGCCTTCAACAAAGCTGGTCTCCAAGGATGCAATGGTCTCTCCTCTGTCTTTAACTCTTCTTGACCTCTCTCTTGCTTAGGACATTCTCTACTGCAGTTTCCTTTGTGAAACACTTTGGCATCAAGGACACCTGAGTAGAGGTAGGAAAAGAAGAACAGATTCAAGCTATATCATTTGTGGCTTCTCCTCAAACTTCTTTGTGACCATAATTATATTTTCTTTAGCACTAATGAATCTATCTGTAAATTTATTTTGGGTTTTACATTTGATGATCTCTCTCCTAACCCATTAGACTTATAAGCTCCTTGATGATAGAGACTCTGCAGCGTGGATTAATGGAAAGATCTCGGGCTTGGGAGTCAGAGGTCATGGGTTTGAATCCCGACTCCACTAATTGTCAGCTCTGTGACTTTGGGCAAGTCACTTAACTTCTCTGTGCCTCAGTTCCCTCATCTGTAAAATGGGGATTAAGACTGTGAGCCCCACGTGGGACAACCTTGATTACCTTGTATTCCCCACAGTGCTTAGAACAGTGCTTGGCACATAGTAAGCGCTTAACAAATACCAACATTATTATTATTATTATTGTAATTCCTCTCAGTGTCTAGTATAATGCATTGCACAAAGTGTATGCTCAATATATAATTTTGGTGATGAAGATAGCTGGCAAAGTAGGACAGACCTGTAGATCTGAGTCCAGGCTTCAAATAAATCAGACCCCAAGTTAGAATGCTTCTAAAAACAGACAGGAAAAACCTAAGTGCTAAGAATTCCACTTCTTCAGGCTAGTATTTTGAATTGCAGTATCTCTATATTGGTTAAGTCTTTCAATAGATAGCAAAAATTGTGTCTGGCTATAAGGTATTTAAACCAATCTACAAGGCTACTTATTGTGTTGAAAAATTAGAAAGCACTGTTTGGGTTTTCTTTTGTTTCTCACTCAGGTTCTCAGTTTACAGTATCATCCCCATTCAGTTAAGCTCCTGGAAAAAGCAGATTAATGTACTGTGGTCCCTGGCTTTTGCTACAGGGAATGCTGGAAGAAATACCCATTATATGTCAGGTGGACCCAGCAGCCTCAGTGGTGGGCATTTGGTGGGCAATGGGGAATCACACTCTTTAGGCAGTGGTGGGGCTAGGACTGGGACAGAAAAAGCAATCAGCAAATGATGTGGCAAAAAGAAATTTTCTTTTTTTAAAAAAAATCCAAATCCTTCCTTCTTTACCTCCATTTCTCCACCTCTCTTGGACTTATTCAATGCCTTTTGCATATCACTTCTTTTTTCTTCTTCCATTCTTCTCCTTTCTCTACTTGTACTTTCATCGCATCCCTGTTCATCTTGCCCTCCCCTTGTGGTTTCTGTTCTCTCCTCTCACCTCTTTTTCTTGTCCTTTATCCCTAACCAGAAAGACTGAAGAATTGGGAAAGGGAAGGAAGGAAAAAGGAAAGCACAGTGAGCTCCTTCTTACATGAGTAGTGGGCAATAATAATAATAATAATTGTGGTATTTGTTATGTGCTTAAGTGTCCAGTATTCATTTAATCATATTTATTGACTGCTTACTATGTGCAAAGCACTGTATTAAGCACTTAAGCACTCTACTAAGTAGATAGAAGATAATCAGATAATCCTGTCTCCTTTGGATTATAGCCTTCTTGAGGGCAAGAACTATGACTTCTAGATGCTGGGGCTAGCAAGTAGTCCTCATGGATGCTTAATAAATGTTACAAAATGAAACCGTAGCAACTCTATAGACTGCTTGTTTATTGGGGCAAGTAATGATGGAACTTCTGTGCGTTGTGAGAGCTGGAGTTAGTAAAGTACTCACTAACTGGAGTTAATAATCCATCTGTACAGTTTTGAGTAGTGATCATATAGAGTTAAAAATAATAAAGAAATTCTTATTCTTAATAGGCAGACCTAAAGATCTCTTGTTAGTTTCATGAAACTGTGAAATCCTTCGGAAGAATGGACATAAGGATGGTCATTTGTGCTCAGCTGAAAGGAAGTGTAAATGAAAATGTTCAATGAGGCTTTTTTAGCCTGTCCTCAGCAGGGAGACTCCGTTAAAGGCTTCCAGCAGCCAAAAGACTCATTGCTGCTGAGCGTGGGCTAGTGGATGCCGGGACTGTTTCAGAACAAATTATTTGTGTCTCTGTTTCTAACACTCTGGGTTGATCTCAGCACAACAAAAGTTTTTTGGGAAATAAAAAAGAACAAACTCTTCCCAAAACTTAACTCTTGGCATGTCCTTTTCAGCGGTTTCCTGTTGACAGAATATTATCTTTTTATGCAGAAGTGTAAAAATTACTACTTCCATGTGTCATCTTTACAGCCAAATATTCAAACTCTGGGACCCAAACTACATTTCATGCTTTTGTAGTGGTCCCTTTCCAGAGACAACTGGAGCAAGAGAATTCTCAGACATGATCCAGCTGCACATTTTCATGTGGCAATGGAGCATAATCTAGAACACTAATAATTTTAAGATTTCCTCTTGAAGATTTGGCCTTGTTCTTCCTAGCAGGGTCCCAAAAAGATTTTGTTCTGCCAATCTACCCTTTAAAAAATATATACAGAAACAGGTAAAACTTAAGACTGCTGCAAAATAAGGTAAATACTAATTAAATCATCTAACTGCTTTGTAAATAGAATGCTTCTTTATATCCCATATATTTCAGCACTCATGTTGAGGTTGTGATAAGGGAAGCAATTATCATTGCCGTAAATAGGCAAATCACTTGAGCTGTGTGAATGTGACTTCAGTGAGTTATAAAATACCTGAGAACAATTAGGTCAGTAGTATTCTCTTAAATGTTGTTGATGTTTTTACCTGATATTGTACTTCAATCAATCAATGATATTTATTGAGCATTGCAGAGCACTGTACTAAGCACTTGGGAGAGTAAAATACAACAGAGTTGGAAGACATACCCTGCCCATAACAAGCTTCAATTACTCTTCCCTCTGTGCATAAGCCTAGAGGTACAGCAGGACTTAAAGAACTTTGCATAAATCTAACAGAAATGAGTGATAGCCGAGGAGAAACAGAATGAATTTGCCTCACTGTTTTTGTTAGCTTTTCATGAGAATTTGCATTTGAGGGGTTATCTGTGGGCATTCCCTTAGCCTGGTACTATGGACAGGTTTAAAGGGCCAATGATTAATGCAGGCAGAGGCTGCAAATACTGTTGCCCATCAACCCATGAATTCCCAGATCTGGTTGTAGAGTTGTTGTAGAGTGTCACGTGGGACCTGGTGGATACAGTGAGGCCATGGGGTATTTTGAGGAGCATCTCCACCTTTGGAGGGGACTGTTCTCACACCCCAACCAAAAGTCTGAATGATCTGGGATGTTGCAATAGCCAGAAGAAGCAGCCATTCAGAAGGCATGGCTTAATTGATAGAACACTGACCTTGGAGTCAGAAGGTCTTGGGTTCTAACTCCTGCTCTGCCACTTGTCTGCTGTGTGACCATGGGCAAGTTACTTCATTTCTATGGGCCTCAGTTCCCTCATTTGTAAAATGGGGATTGAGACTGTGAGCCCCACGTGGGACAGGGACTGTGTCCAACCCAGCTTGCTTGTATCCTCCCCAGCGCTTAGTACAGTGCCTGGCACATAGTAAGTGCTTAACAAATGCTATCATTATTATTATTATTAAGGCAGCAGCCAGTGACTTCTATAATTGGGACTTCATAGCTAATTAGAACATGATGGAGGAAAGGTCCCTCAAGACAGTAGTCATCAAACTACCCCATATCAACTTTCTCAGAGGGTTGAGTAGGTCTTCTTGTCCTATAATTGCTGAAATGCAGAGATGACTGTGACTAGAATATAGGGGATTAGGAGCCTGGGGTGGGGTTGGGGAGGAGGAGCAGAGGAGAAATCAGTGCGCTGCACCTGAAGTCACTAGCCCACATGCTCCTGGAACTGGAGTTCTGGCCAAGGGGATGCTCTGGGGAGACTGGAAAATGGGAGCTGGAGTCCGCTAATCCAGTTCACCGGCCTTATGGAACTGCTCACTAGGACCATGAGGAACAATATTACTTAATTTCTGGGCCAAGAGCTAGGCTGGCTTGGTTGGTGGTGGGGAGAGGGGAGAGAAGAAGAAACTGTGAATGGTAATAAAATGAAGTCCATAGCTTTTATAGGCTTAGTGAGTCTTAAGGCTCTTCAAGTCTTGTAAATAGATGACAGATTACAGGAAAGATAACTGACAACAGGTGGTATGCATAAGATTCAATATCATGATTTAAATGGGTAACAAGGTAGTGTGGCCCATTAAATATGAACGGCAGGAATAAAGTGAGTCATATGCCGGTCCATGAAATGCAAGCAGCCACAGGAATGATTTCAAGATATCAATAAGGAAGATCGATGATACAAAAAAGTAGCACATAGTTATTTTAGCCATTCCAATATAATTAGTCAGTTTCCAAACATCGTTCCCCCACCCTCTAAAATCTGTTATTTGTTTTGAATGAGTACCAAGCAACAAATTAGGCAGAGGATTCAACTATAAGCTAAGATCAAAGAACTTGTGGTTAAGTGGCCAAAAATAGGCAGTTCAAGTTCCCATTTGACTATGGACAAGCCATATATCTTCTCTGTATCCCGAGGTCTGTCATCCAACAGGTCAGTTTTATATCCTGTCCTGTACCTGCCTCAAAAGGTATTGCTAGAACCAATGGAGTTGTGGGTTCTAATCCCGACTCCGCCACTGTAATAATAATAATGGTATTTGTTAAGCGCTTACCATGTGCCAAGCACTGTTCTAAGCGCTGCGGGGGGTGGGGGGGTACAAGGTAGTCAGGTTGTCCCACGGGTGACTCACACTTTTAATCCCCATTTTACAGATGAGGTAACTGAGGCCCAGAGATGTGAAGTGACTTGTCCAAAGTCACACAGCTGACAAGTGGCGGAGCCGGGATTAGAACCAATGACCTCTGACTCCCAAGACCGTGCTCTTCTCACTGAGCCATGCTGCTTCCCTAATAATAATAATGATGATGGTATTTGTTAAGCACTTACTATGTGCCAAGCACTGTTCTAAGCACTGGGGGGGGGGGGGGCGGGTACAAGGTAGTCAGGGCCTCCAGGAGGCCTTCTCAGACTGAGCCCCCACCTTCCTCCTCCCCCCTCCCCATACCCCCTGCCTTATCTCCTTCCCCTCCCCACCGCACCTGTATATATGTTTGTACGTATTTATTACTGTATTTATTTTACTTGTACATATTTACTATTCTATTTATTTTATTTTGTTTATATATTTTGTTTTGTTGTCTGTCTCCTCCTTCTAGACTGTGAGCCCGTTGTTGGGTAGGGACCGTCTCTATATGTTGCCAACTTGTACTTCCCAAGCGCTTAGTACAGTGCTCTGCACATAGTAAGCGCTCAATAAATATGATTGAATGAATGAATGAAAATTATTATGGTATTTGTTAAGAGCTTACTATGTACCAGGTATTGTACTAAGAGCTGGGGTGGATACAAGCAAATCGGGTTGGAAACAGTCCCTGTCCCATATGGGGCATACAATCTCAATCCCCATGTTATAGATGAGCTAACTGAGGCACAGAGAAGTGGAGTGATTTGCCCAAGGTCACACAGCAGACAAGTGTTGGAGTGGGAATTAGAACCCATGACTTCTGACTCCCTGGCCTGTGCTCTATCGACTACACCATGTAGTGCAAGTAAAAACAAAAACTCCTATTTGAAAAAGAAAAATTTGATGCCACTATTTGAATAACAGATTCAGGGAAACAACTTCATGCAGAAGGGGCAAAAATTCCCCAAACTCAGATACACTGTAGCAGACAAAATATGGGATTACAATCCCTACACCCATAAATCTTAAAGACAATTCTATTTTTAAACTTTTCCATGAACAATACTGAAACTGTAGTACTTTATCATTAGGGAACTTGGATTAGAGTTTCAACCTGAATAAAAATGAAGTGACTACTCTGGCATCTATATTAAATGGGGAAAATGGTCTAAAAAGACCAATTGTTCAGCACATTTTTTTTTTTAGAGGAGAGACAAATTTGAGAAAGAAAAGTTAGCCTAATGGATAGAGCCCAGACCTAGGAGTCCAAAGGACCTAGATTCTAATCCCAGCTCTCCCTCTTGACTGCTGTGTGACCTTGGGCAAGTCCCTTAACTTCTTTGTTACCTCATCTTTAAAATGGGGACTAAGATTGTGAGCCCCATTTGGGATATGGACTGTGTCCAACCTGATTAGTTTATATCTACCTCAGCACTTAATTCATTGCCTGGCACATAGTAAGTGCTTAACAAATGCAATTAAAAAACAAAAAAGTCTCAACTCAGGAAACACAAACTAATGGGCAGCTGCTTTGCTTCTTCATCAAAAAAAAATTTCTGGATTTTTCAACTCTTTATTTTTGTAGTTTATTCTAATCTAAGGCATGATCATATTGTATGAGAAAAATTTGTTTTATAGACTGATTTGAGGCCCAGCTGCATCGTGGTAATAGATCCTGTAATCCATGCACATATTTATCATTTCAAATATTTTAATAACCCTCAAGCCAGGGAGAATAGGGCAAGTCCCCCCTGCAATGGATATTAAGATCCTCCGCTAAATTGAAAGCTTCCTGTGGACAGGGATCAGGGAGAGAAGGTGATTTGTAATCTGCATTTTAATCTACATCTTCTAGAACAAGAATGTATTTACCTGTCATGCCTCCTAAAAAGAAAATTTCTTGCAGTCTTGAGACTCCCTCTCTAGGTTCTTATAAATATATTTGTGCCTGGACTTTCTCCTCTCTTTAGTCTTGTCCTCCCCATCATAACTGATCATTTGTACATGTCAATTTTCTGTCCAATATTTTTTATTAAGCAGTGTCAGTTTTATAATAAGCTATTGCTACAAAATGAGAATTTCAGCAATAACTATCACATATTTTAAATTTAGAAAGTATCTTCAAATGTAATCTGGGATCTCAGCTGCAAGTCAGGTTTTTTTGACACTTTTTCAACAGAGAAAATTTGTGAAATTTCTTGATAAGTGAACAGCCAAAGGTGTTTTAGAGATGGTTTCCTGTTTTTGATGGTGACAAGACACCCTTCACTAAACTTAACAACTGTTTTGTTAAAAATTCCAAAATTTCTTTTGACCTACTTAAAGTTCTTTCTTTGTTTTTTTTCAAATATTAGCGAAGTAGCCAACATACTTCTCCACTCCTTCAATCATAATGTGGCACAAGTGAACAAACTGGGTGTTCATAGAGTTTCATTTAAGCCATTTCACTTTAAATCTGTTGGACTGCCTTGCGATTACTTTTCACCTAGATGAGAAGAAGCAATTTCAAGTACTTAGTCGATGTCCATATGTGGATCTTTGGGACTCCATCAGTCAATGAATAGTTTATTTATTGAGCACTTACTGTGGGCAGAGCACTGTACTAAGCTCCATTTACCTGTGTGCATTATCTATTCATATTAATGTCTGTCTCCCCCTTTGGACTGTAAGCTCATTATGGGCAGGGAACGTGTCAGCTAATTCTGTTGTAGTGTACTCTCCTAAGCGTTTAGTGCAGTGCTCTGCACATAGTTAAGTGCTCACTAAATATGATTGATTGATTAATTGGTCCCACAACATGACTACCATTTTCCGTCTCCTGAAAAGCAGCACTCTTTCCACAAGATTTGCACCTATGTGTTAGACTCAATCTCTGTTAACCTTAGAGTTCTTCCTTTTCCCCCAACTCTGTTCACCTTAAAGACAGGTAGGGAGCAAATTATAGTTTCTATATGCCTTACCAAGAGACATTTTGTTTACTCTAGCAGCCAAACTGTACAGAGCAGAAATTTCCTGCTGTCCATTTTGACAGGGATAAGAGGCATTCTGGAATAGTCAAGTGAGATGATTAACCACTTCGCAAGCCAGATCGTTCATAATAGGCCTTCCCAGACTGAGCCCCCTCCTTTCTCTCCCCATCCCCCTTACCCTACCTCCTTCTCTCCCCACAGCACCTGTATATAGTTTGTACAGATTTATTACTCTATTTTACTTGTACATATTTACTATTCTATTTATTTTATTTTGTTAATATGTTTTGTTTTGTTGTCTGTCTCCCCCTTCTAGACTGTGAGCCCGCTGTTGGATAAGGACTGTTTCTATATGTTGCCAACTTGTACTTCCCAAGCACTTAATACAGTGCTCTGCACACAGTAAGCGCTCAATAAATACGATTGAATGAATGAATGAATGAATAATAGAATGTGAATGAGGCAAGTGAGAGCATTCTAAAATGAACTCTGGCCTGGGAGCAAGGAGCCTGTAGTTCTACTCTGGATTCTGCTGCTCACTAATGGAGGACATATCTGCAGGACACACAGAATTTTCCCACAGATGTGGAGACATTTGGTCAGTGTTTTCATGCTGAAACCACATAGTCACTGAGCCAAGGTGGCAATCATTTGTAAAGGGCAGCTGGCCGTCTTGGGTTGAATAGTGGTTAGAGCTCAAATATGAAAATGGCCACCATTGTGGTTGTCCATATGTGGTCACCGCTGTTGCTTATTTCTCCGTGTATATGTGGTTCCCACAGGGTAGGTAAATCCTGTGAGGTCAGTTTTATCAGTAAAATCAGGACATCCCAGTGATAGGGCCGGCTCGGCCGCCAACTGTGTGAACTCGTGAACCCTTTAGGAAGTCCGAGTATTGTTGTTGTGATTGCCAATCCTCATCATCTTAATTTTTGAGCTCTGGGCTCTGTAGCTTCATTAGAAAGCTGGAAAGCTCATGAGTTCATTAGTTTGGGTCCTCCTTTCTTAGACACAAAATGATTCTTTTTGACTAACTGGGCCTTAAGGCCTGGGCAAAACTGAACTCGAATGTGAAGAAAACCTCAGGGGCATGAGGTGATTTTGATCAAGAGCTGAGCTGAGTAGAAGGTGGACCTCAAATATCCGAGTCTCTGCACATAGTGCTCTGCACACAGTAAGCGCTCAAGAAATACGATTGAATGAATGAGTCTTCCCTTTTAAAGGGAAGTCATGGCATGATAAAGGTGTGCAATTTGGGGAAGCGTGAAGGGAGAAAGCATTTCTGTGATTTCTGAATTCAGCCTGTGTGAAGGCAATGAGAATAAAGGCCTTCAGCTGAAATCTGCTAATGTGACCTGCTGCTGCTGGAGTCTTACATCTGGATTGATGGAGGAGGCTTAGTTCTGAGCTGTCAGTTTGCAGTCCTGTACAGTGTTAGTGGCTTATGCAGTGCTCTCTGCATTTCTCGTCCCTTCTGTCATGTTTCTGCAGGGGAACAGAATGTAGAGAGCTGGTTGGTGGGCAGAGGCCTAGCATATAGTGCCATGTTTGGGAACTCTACCACCGGAACTACAATTCAGGCCACCCACCTCGATCATTTAGTGGGAGCCCAAGGATGGAAGCCTGTATCTTTTTTCTAAGATTTCTTGCACAAATCTCCCCACTCCTCAAAAAACTTCAATGGTTACCCATTCCTCTCTGCCACAAACAGAAACTCTTGACCACTGGCTTTAAAGCATTTAATCAGCTTTCTCACTCTCTTTCTTACTTACCTACTCACTTTTCCCACTCCACCCCAGTTCATAATCTTCCATCCTTTCAAGCTAACCTACTCATTGTGCCTTGTTCTTGTCTCTTCCACGGCTGCTCACACCCTATCCCCTGCCCTCTTCCTTCATATCTAACAGACTATGGCTCACCCCATATTCAAAGTCCTTGTGAGATCACATCTCTTCCACAAGGATTTCCCTGAATTATCTCTGATCTTTCCACCCTATATCCCTCAACTGCCACTTCAGCTTTTCCATGTCATATAAGCTCTTAAGTTAGTATAGTCACCCTAGTGCTTATGTGCATATCTTATATATTCTCTTACTCCCCCTTTTTGTAATTTATTTAAGAGTCTTTAAGTCTCTCACACTAGACTGTAATCACTTTGAGGGTGGAGAGGGTGTCTTCTTTGTACTCCCCCAAGTGCTCTGCACAGCTTAGGTCTTCAATAAATGCTACTACTGATGATGACGATGACCTGAATCCCAGAACTAGAATCAAAAGTAAATCACCAGCATTTTCACATTAATGATGGGATGTGGACTGTCACTGAGAGTTGCGTGCCCATTTATTTTGAGGTCAAAAAATCAGGGAAAATGTACAGTGTTTATTGGTTCCTTGTCTGTTGAGTGGAGAGGAACCTTACATAATCTGGGAATGGGTGGTGAGAAAGTAGAAGAGAGGATGGAAAGTAAAAAGCAGCCAGAGTATTAGGAGTACTTTAGCAGTTCTAAATAATGTTTACTTTTGCTGACCCCAACTCCCCTTCTTCCACTTAGGAGGAGAACTAGCCGACCTAAATTTGCATAAAAATGACAGAATGGATTATATGGATTTGTGTGTGTGTGTGTGTGTGTGTGTGTGTGTGTGTGTGTGTTGGGTAATGCATCCTTCATTTTGCATAGCTCAGATGGCTAAATCATTCAGTGGCACATAAGGTCATTTAGGACTGTACCCAGGGAGAAGCCTCATGGCCTAGTAGAAAGAGCACAGGCCTGAGAGTTCTAGGATCTGGGTTATAATCTTGGCTCCACCATTTGTCTTCTGTGGGAACCTGGGCAAGTCATTTTGCTTCTCTGTGCTTCAGGTCCCTCTTCTGCAAAATGGGGACTCAATACCTATTTTCACTCCTCAGATTGTGAGCCCCATGTGGAACCTGATTATTGTGTATCTACCCCAGCACCCAATACAGTGCTTGACACATAGTAAATGCTTTAAAAAGCCACTATGATTATTATCACTATGTCTTATTATTATTGATCTGGTAGAAGGTCTACACTACAAACAATTCTGCCATCAGTGTTTCCACCATTGCTCCTCTTTAATAATAATAATGATGGCATTTGTTAAGCACTTACTATGTGCAAAGCACTGTTCTAAGCGCTGGGGAGGATACAAGGTGGTCAGGTTGTCCCACGTGGGGCTCACAGCCTTAATCCCCATTTTACAGATGAGGGAACTGTGGCACAGAGAAGTTAAGTGACTTGCCCAAAGTCATATGGCTGACAATTGGTGGAGCCTGGATTTGAACTCATGACCGCTGACTCCCAAGCCCGTGCTCTTTCCATTGAGCCACGCTGCTTCTTGTCATATTTACTGTCACATCTTCTGAATGCGAGAGGCAGAATGGCCTAGTGGATAGAGCCCAGGGCTGGGAGTCAGAGGAAGTGGGTTCTAATCCTGGCTCTGCCACTTGTTTGCTGTATGACCTTAGACAAGCCACTGAACATCTTTGCCTCCATTACCTTATCTGTAAAATGGAGATTAAGATTATGAGCCCCATGTGGGACATGGACTGTGTCCAACCTGATTAGCTTGTACCTACCCCAGCACTTAATACAGTGCCTGGTACATAGTAAGCATTTAACAAATACCATTTTTAAAAACTGGCTTAAAGGGGTATATTTGGGAAGAGCTGAGTGAGTAGCAACTGCAGGAGCTGTTATTCAGGGACTCACTATTTGTTTAAAATAGGTGCACTCTCACTTTAAATGGAGCTGATGGAGATGCCTATTACCTGGACTCAATTGTTGTGACTTAAAGAGCAAAATATGGAGGAATCAGACTCAACAAAACTGCAGCACTGTGCATTCTATGTAACAAACTGGTATTTTTTTCATGAAGAATTGGGCAGTGTTTTGAGTTTCCTTTTCAACAAGTCAGTGGAGAGGGAGGCCAAAAGAAGAGTAAGGGTTGCTCTTGAGACCTAAAGTTAGAGACATTAGAGACCATGTCAGTGAAGTGCAACTACTACTTAGCAGTATCAAATGTCAAGATGAGATAGCCGAGATATGATAAGTTTTGGAATGTAGTGACTTTCCTAGCATTTAAGTATGCCCACCGTAACACACCTATGCTGGGTGACATGTGAACCACTGAAAGATACCCAAACTGCCATATGGAGAACTGAAATTGGGAAACCAAAAGCAAGTAGGACAGGGGAAGTGTTTTAAGGACACAGTAAAGCGAAGAAGCCCCAAATGGTGCTGCATCTCAGCTAAAAACTGGGAGTCAATTGATAAAGCCAGATCTGCATGGCTCACTGGCATCATGAAGGGAGTGGCTCTCTGAGAGAAAGCTTCATCTAGAAAGACAGACAAGGAGACAAAAGAGAAAACAGCACTAGACACTGCAAGCATTAAGCATACAAGACAAGAAGGGACATCCTTTTTGTGTGTCCAATGTGACTGAGACTACGAATCCCAGATTGGGCTTTCCAGTCACATCCACTCATAGGTGAACTTCACTGTCATTAGCCTCTTCTTCAAATATGAAGGACAACTACATATATTATAGTATATGAATAGTACAGTACTATAGCTAATATATGTGTATTATTACACATAATAGACACAAAAACATATTAAGCTCTCTTTTCCCCTTCTCCCTCTTCTTTCTGCATCACCCGTGAACTTGGATCTGTACCTTTTTAAGCACTTGATATTCACCCCACCGTACCTCCACAGCACTTATGTACATATTCATGACTTATTTATGTTAATATCAGTCTCCCCCTCTAGATTGAAAGCTCCTAGTGGGCAGGACACCTGCCTACCGACTCTGCACATAATAAGTGCTCAATAAATACCATTGATTGACTGATTTAATATGCATATATGATATATATGTACATATATTTGTTCAGTTTATTTTGACCACTCCAGTTGTTAATATTTTTATGTTTGTCTCTTCCAATAGCAGGTAAGTTCCCTTGTGGGCAGGGAAGGTTTTCTTTTCATTATTCTCTATTTCCCAAGGCCTGGCCCAGAGTACCTTCCCAAGTGGGGTCTCAGATGCTGTTACTACTAAAAGACAACTTTGCAGTCACAGATGGGTATTTCATATTCTTCTTATATAATATCTAGGGCTCTAGTTTAGGATTAGCCCTGCAAATTTTTCAAATGTTTATCTCCAAACCTGACTGCCCACTTTTTTCCCCAGTCCCATATTTCTTCTCCAAAGGATATCGCCACTTAAATTGAGATTTATAAAAGTGAGCTCATTACCTTCCCTCCCTGATTTTCGTCTCCTGAAAAAATGCCCCATCCCTGTCAGTGGTACCCCCATTCTTCTTGCCTCTGAAACTGCGAGTCATGTTGGACTCCAATCACTCATTGGCCACCCTACAATCTATTACCAAGACCTGCAGAAACAGAGGAGCAGAGAGTGGGAGATGTTTCATTGCTTTGAGTTGCTGGCTTAAAAACCTTCTAACACTAGAGCTGGGTTGGAAGTCTTGCAACACTTAAGTACATTTCTGAGAAAGGATAATTAGATTTCCACAAAATGAGCAGCAACAGTCTATTTTGAGGGTAGTGGAGGATGTGATCATTAGGCAGAAAGTTGGTGTCTTACCTCTGAGTGCAAAGGTAACAGACCTCCCAAGATCTGCAGTGGAGGAGCGAGCAGCCGAGCTACATGTTGGTGCCAAATAAATACAAATAATATAAATGTATGTATGTATGTATATATGCGTGTATGTATAGTAAAGTCCGGTGCTCCCCGAGAGTAGACATTTCCTAAACAAAAATAGTTTAGCCGGGTTTATCAGTAAACCAATGGAGGGGGGCAGGGGGGAATTAGACAGGAAGCTTGATGTGGAGTAGCAAAGCCAGTTCAAGATACAAATTACTGTTTTTTCCATGAATCTGGTTGTGTTTTGAGTCTTGACTGTCTTTACAGCATCTGGTGCCTTCTTCCTAAGAAACAACTTGTTTCTTAAATCAGTGGCATTGTTGTTTTTGAGCTCTGTATCATGCGAGTAGTGCTGCAGGCCTACATGCTCCATCTTGTCATTTTGTACAGTGCTGACTATCTAATTAAGGTTTCTTATAGGTCCGTGAAAGGAACTGCTGTTGTTAAGGTAGCCGGCATGTTGAAAAATGCCCTGGAGGGGTGTGGAGGGTTAGTGGAGGGGAGGGAAGGATCTTCACTAACTAAAGAGTATGATCATTTAAATCCGCATTAAGTAATAATGTATTCATTTGCTCTGAAATATTCTTAAAGTATTATTTTAATGTATTCTGATTATTTGGCAACATTATGGAACAGTTTTATAAATGGGCCATATTCTAGCCAGGGGCACATCCGGTTCCCAATGAAACCGGGGCTAAGTAATTTCCTCCATGATCAATATTCAAAGTTTTCTGTTTTTGGAAAAATGGCATAACAAGTTTTATTGACAAAAATGTTTTCCTGAAGCAGGCCAAATGACCTTGTGTTGTTTTTTTTTCAGAAATGTATTAAGAACCTATGTTACAGTCCGGAAATATACCCTTTATAATCTGGAGTATCTTATCCTAGATTTGCTTTTTGAAAACTGTAAAGATTTTTTTGCTCTGTTATTCCCCTTGGCAACTACTCAAGGGTTGCAATGCCTTAGGTCAAGGGAGGCTGGATTGGATTCCCTGGGGAAACTATTAAGAATATTTTTCTTTTGGCCTAAGGGTTGCCTGCATAGTGATACACAGGGCTTCATTTCCTATGGGGAAAAGCAAACTGTCATTTCAGCTTTCCCAGCAATAGAGTTTAGACTCTATCAAAGCCGGGAGAGTTGAATGCATTAACAGTGTCAGAGGGCTCGAATTGCTATTCCACAGTGTGAACAATCTTTTGTATGACTTTCCCATTAAGAGTGGTACCAAGGCTATGTCTTAGACTAACTTGACTCAGCTCTGGCCTAATTCCAGCACTGCAGTGCAGAGGACTAGGCACAGAACCAACCCTCTCTTTACTGTGTCTTAAGAGTTTGTTGTCTCAAATGCCGGGAGGCATGCCTATGGTTATTTTGAGTCTACCTTTAATAGAAGGTTGTATGTTGCAACCCAGAGACCCAAAGGGCATCATAACTGCCCTATCTTACCATGACTCATTTTATACCTTAATAATTCCATCTTCAATATGATGCCCAAAAGAAGTCTGCAGTTTTAGAAACTATAAAGAACAGGGGGTCTCTAAACACAAACTTTCACAGTAAAAATCTCCCATCCATGCCCAATCCCTTTCAAAGGAGAGAGTAATTCGTTGCCTATTTGTCTGTTTTTGTTCCTGCATTTCTGTGCCAAGACTCCTTGAGAGCTGAAGGGATCCTGTGGCTTAAAAAAAAAAAATAGTTTGTCTGAGGTATTTCCTTACTATCCTTACAATGCTTTAAAAGTTCTGGAGCAAGAGGTGCCAAAATTCCACTTTGAACTTGAGTGAATATTGTGCCAGCTACGTCAGCAATCCTAGGGATGTGGGTAGCTTTCTACTGGGAGCTGGACTGAGAGCAGCTCATTTCACACGGGGCGCTCCATGGAAGCGGGGGTGACAACTGCCTACTTAAGCCAGTTATGAACGAGTGACCTAGTCATCAATCAATCAATCAAGTCATCCAAGGCATCAAATACCAGTATTAATGGCTAGAGTTTTCAAATCTCTGACCGAACGCGACTTTAATACTTTCCGTGACCTCTTGACTTTCCATATGCTCTCGAGAGACATCCTAGATATAGTCTCCATCTTGGGCTGTCATTTATGAGTGCCTGGCGCATGAATCACGAGCGGCCTTAAAGGTTTACCGAGGGGTGGTTCTTATTTTTTGTTGTTCCCTTTTTAAATTTAGAAGCTATACGTGGTTACGGTGCCCAGACGGGGGGCAAGTTTGAATCAGGTGTGAAGATGGATTCATTCATTCATTCAATCGTATTTATTGAGTGCTTACTGTGTGCAGAGCACTGTACTAAGCGCTTGGGAAGTACAAGTTGTCAACATATAGAGACAACTATGGGCTCACAGACTAGAAGATTGAACGAGACCATATCCTCTATCTTGAACCTCATTTTCTGAGAAAAGGCAGCTTAGTGGGCTATTATTCTCCTCAGGGAGTTATGAAGAGGCTCTGAGAGGGCTGAGTGAGGCCTACGTGGGAGGCGGATACATGCTTTTCTCTCCCTTCAAGCTTTTGTTTCCGTCGGCCTGTCCCCCGCGCCCCTGACGCACTGAGGCGGGCACCCGCGGGGGCGACCCTACCCACTCTTCTGGGTGCCCCTTTCCGTTGCCCGTTGCCCCCATCAGATGGCCCAGCGCGCGCCTCGTCCTCGCCCTCATCCCCTCCCACTTCCTTAGAGAAGCAGCATGGCTCAGTGGGAAAGAACACGGGCTTTGGGGTCAGAGGTCACGGGTTCAAATCCCGGCTCCGCCAGTTAGCTGTGTGACTTTGGGCAAGTTGCTTAACTTCTCTAGGCCTCAGTTCCCTCATCTGTAAAATGGGGATGAAGACTGTGAGCCCCCCCGTGGGACAACCTGATCATCTTGTCGGATCATCTCCCCCTTTTAGACTGTGAGCCCACTGTTGGGTAGGGACTGTCTCTATATGTTGCCAACTTGTACTTCCCAAGCACTTAGTACAGTGCTCTGCACACAGTAAGCGCTCAATAAATACAATTGATTGATTGATCTTGTAATCTCTCCAGCGCTTAGAACAGTGCTCTGCACATAGTAAGTGCTTAACAAGGTCCCACAGCAGACAAGTAGCAGAGCTTTTGACTTCCAGGCCTGTGCTCTATCCACCAAGCCACAGTGCTTCCTTAGGTGAAAGCAAAAAAGTAAAGAATTAAAATATTCAAGCAGCACTTAGACCCTCTGACGGGGGCGGGAGGCGGACGCCTGACCGGAAAGTGAAGGGCTAATCTAGGAATGGCTTCTGTTATTAGAAGCTGTTATTAGCCATTTAGAGTTATTTATTACTCCATTTATTTATTTATTTTACTTGGCCATATCTATTCTATTTTAATAATAATAATAATGATCCCCCTCGTCCCCCTCTCCATCCCCCCATCTTACCTCCTTCCCTTCCCCACAGCACCTGTATATATGTATATATGTTTGTACATACTTATTACTCTATTTATTTATTTTACCTGTACATATCTATTCTATTTATTTTATTATGTTAGTATGTTTGGTTTTGTTCTCTGTCTCCCCCTTTTAGACTGTGAGTCCACTTGGGTAGGGACTGTCTCTATATGTTGCCAACTTGTACTTCCCAAGCGCTTAGTACAGTGCTCTGCACACAGTAAGCGCTCAATCAATATGATTGATTGATTAAGCGCTTACTATGTGCAAAGCACTGTTCTAAGCGGTGGGGTAGATACAAGGTAATCAGGTTGTCCCACGTGGGGCTCACAGACTTCATCCCCATTTTACCGATGAGGTAACTGAGGCCCAGAGAAGTGAAGTGACCTGCCCAAAGTCACCCAGCTGAAAAGCGGCGGAGCCCGGATTGGAACCCATGACCTCCGACTCCAAAGCCCGGGCTCTTTCCACTGAGCCACGCTGCTTCTCATTTTATTTTGTTAATATGTTTGGTTGTCTGTCTCCCCCTTCTAGACTGTGAGCCCACCGTTGGGTAGGGGCCGTCTCTAGATGTTGCCAACTTGGACTTCCCGAGCGCTCAGTGCAGTGCTCCGCACACAGGAAGCGCTCAATAAATACGATTGATTGGTTGATTGATTAATAAATGCCATCATTATTAGCGTGGCTCAGTGGGAAGAGCCCGGGCTTGGGAGCCAGAGGTCATGGGTTCGAATCCCAGCTCTGCCACTTGTCAGCTGTGTGACCTTGGGCAAGTCACTTAACTTCTCTGTGCCTCAGTTCCCTCATCTCTAAAATGGGGATTAAGACTGTGAGCCCCACGAGGGACAACCTGATCACCTTGTATCCCCCCAGCGCTTAGAACAGTGCTTCGCACATAGTAAGCGCTTAACAAATGTCATTATTATTATTATTATTATTATTATTATTATTATTATTATTATTCCCTGTCGCCTCAGGCCCCCGCCCTGCGGCCGGTTGGGTCACCGTGATGCTAGAGGGGCGCGCAGGCCAACTTGGACTTCCCGAGCACTCAGGCCATCATCATCATCAATCATATTTATTGAGCGCTTACTATGTGCAGAGCACTGTACTAAGCGCTTGGGAAGTACAAATTGGCAACATATAGAGACAGTCCCTACCCAACAGTGGGCTCACAGTCTAAAAGGGGGGAGACAGAGAACAAAACCAAACATACTAACAAAATAAAATAAATAGAATAGATATGTACAAATAAAATAAATAAATAGAGTAATAAATATGTGCAAACATATATACATATATACAGGTGCTGTGGGGAAGGGAAGGAGGTAAGATGGGGGGATGGAGAGGGGGACGAGGGGGAGAGGAAGGAAGGGGCTCAGTCTGGGAAGGCCTCCTGGAGGAGGTGAGCTCTCAGCAGTGCTCCGCACACAGGAAGCGCTCATTAAATACGATTGATTGGTTGATTGATTAATAAATGTCATTATTATTATTGTTATTATTATTATTGTTATTATTATTATTATTATTCCCCGTCGCCTCAGGCCCCCGCCCCGCGGCCGGTTGGGTCACCGTGACGCTAGAGGGGCGCGCAGGCCAATTTGGACTTCCCGAGCGCTCAGTGCAGTGCTGCGCACACAGGAAGCGCTCAATAAATACGATTGATTGGTTGATTGATTAATAATGCCTTCCCAGACTGAGCCCCTTCCTTCCTCTCCCCCTCGCCCCCCTCTCCATCCCCCCATCTTACCTCCTTCCCTTCCCCACAGCACCTGTATATATGTCCATATGTTTGTACATATTTATTACTCTATTTATTCATTTATTTATTTTATTTGTACCTATCCATTCTGTTCATTTTATTTTGTTAGTATGTTTGGTTTTGTTCTCTGTCTGCCCCAGCGCTTAGAACAGTTCTTGGCACATAGTAAGTGCTCAGCAAATACCGTCATCATTATTATTCTCGCTCTCGCCTGTCCCGCCATCGACCCCCGGGCCTGGAATGCCCCCAGTCCCTCTGCCCACCCGCCAAGCTAGCTCTCTTCCTCCCTTCAAGGCCCTACTGAGAGCTCACCTCCTCCAGCAGGCCTTCCCAGACTCCCCTTCCTTCCTCTTCCCCTCGTCCCCCTCACCTTACCTCCTTCGCTTCCCCACAGCACCTGTATATATGTATATATATGTACATATTTATTACTGTATTTATTTATGTATTTATTTTACTTGTACATATCCATTCTATTCATTTTATTTTGTTAGTACGTTTGGTTTTGTTCTCCGTCTCCCCCTTTTAGACCGTGTGCCCACTGTTGGGTAGGGACTGTCTCTAGATGTTGCCAACCTGTACTTCCCAAGCGCTTAGTACAGTGCTGTGCACACAGTAAGCGCTCAATAAATACAATTGATGATGATGATGATGTCTCCCCCTTTTAGACTGTGAGCCCACTGTTGGGTAGGGACTGTCTCTAGATGTTGCCAACTTGTACTTCCCAAGCGCTTAGTACAGTGCTGTGCACGCAGTAAGCGCTCAATAAATACGATTAATGATGATGATGATGATGATGATGTCTCCCCTTTTAGACTGTGAGCCCACTGTTGGGTAGGGCCTGTCTCCAGATGTTGCCAACTTGTACTTCCCAAGCGCTTAGCACAGTGCTGTGCACGCAGTAAGCGCTCAATAAATACAATTGATGATGATGATGTCTCCCCCTTTTAGACTGTGAGCCCACTGTTGGGTAGGGCCTGTCTCCAGATGTTGCCAACTTGTACTTCCCAAGCGCTTAGCACAGTGCTGTGCACGCAGTAAGCGCTCAATAAATACAATTGATGATGATGATGTCTCCCCCTTTTAGACTGTGAGCCCACTGTTGGGTAGGGGCTGTCTCTAGATGTTGCCAACTTGTACTTCCCAAGCGCTTAGTACAGTGCTCCGCACATAGTAAGCGCTCAATAAATACGATTAATGATGATGATGATGATGTCTCCCCCTTTTAGACTGTGAGCCCACTGTTGGGTAGGGCCTGTCTCTAGATGTTGCCAACTTGTACTTCCCAAGCGCTTAGCACAGTGCTCCGCACATAGTAAGCGCTCAATAAATACGATTGATGATGACGATGATTATTCCCCGTCGCCTCAGGCCCCCGCCCCGCGGCCGGTTGGGTCACCGTGACGCTAGAGGGGCGCGCAGGCGCAGTGTGGTCCCCTCCTCCCTCTCCCATCCCTCCTCCTTCCCCTTCCCCGGCTGGTTTTCCGTGTGACTATTATGATTTTCGCTGGGAGCGGGGGGCATTCGGCCGGAGCCGCAGACGCCCTGCGAGGTGAGCAGGGAACGGGGGAGAAGGAGCGAAAGCAGCCGCCGCCGCCGCCCGCCCGCCCCGCTCCTCCCGGTGAAGGAGCAGCCGGGGCGGCTTGGCGGGCCGCGAGGCGGCGGGCCGGGTGGGGCCCGCGGGGCGGGAAGTAAGTTGGGGCCGCCGCTCCGCTCAAAAGAGAAGCCCCCGCCCGCGGATCCCGGGGCCCCGACTGCGAGCCCACTGGGGGGTCGGGACCGCCTCTACATGTTGCCAACTTGTACTTCCCAAGCGCCTAGTACAGTGCCCTGCACACGGTAAGCGCGCGATAAAGACGATTGATTGATTGACTGCAGGGAGCGCGCGCGCGCGCGCCTGCTCAGCCTTGGGCGGGCGTTGCAGGCGCGCACCTCGGGCTGCCCTTGGCAGGTGCTGTCACTGCAGTCAGGGGCCTGGTTTGGACTGTGAGCCCGCTGTTGGGTAGGGACTGTCTCTATATGTTGCCGACTTGTGCTTCCCAAGCGCTTAGTACAGTGCTCTGCACACAGCGCTCAGTACATACGATTGATTGATTGATTGTCCCTCCGCCATCCTCCTCCCCCCCCCCGCCCCGACCCTTAGCTGGAGAGCGGCCTCTAGACTGTGAGCCCGCTGTTGGGTAGGGACTGCCTCTATATATGTTGCCAACTTGTACTTCCCAAGCGCTTAGTACGGTGCTCTGCACACAGTAAGTGCTCAATACATACGATTGATTGATTGTCCCTCCGCCATCCTCCCCCCCCCCCCGACCCTTCACTGGGGAGCGGCTTCTAGACTGTGAGCCCGCTGTTGGGTAGGGACCGTCTCTATATGTTGCCGACTTGTATTTCCCAAGCGCCTAGTACAGTGCTGTGCACACAGTAAACGCTTAATAAATACGATTGATTGATTGATTGTCCCTCCGCCATCCTCCCCCCCCCCCCCCCCCCCCCCCCCCCGACCCTTCACTGGAGAGCGGCCTCTAGACTGTGAGCCCGCCGTTGGGTAGGGACCGTCTCTATGTGTTGCCAACTTGTACTTCCCAAGCGCTTAGTACAGTGCTCTGCACACAGTAAGCGCTCAATAAATATGATTGATTGATTGATTGTCCCTCCGCCATCCTCCTCCCCCCCAGACCCTTCACTGGGGAGCGGCTTCTAGACTGTGAGCCCGCTGTTGGGTAGGGACTGTCTCTATATGTTGCCAACTTGTAATTCCCAAACGCTTAGTACAGTGCACACGGTAAGCGCTCCATAAATACGATTGATTGATTGTCCTGGGCTGCTTGGGGGGAGGGCCTGGCCGCTCCTCCTCACTCCCCTCCCTCATCCTCCTTCCTCCCCGACCCTTCACTGGGGAGCGGCCTCTAGACTGTGAGCCCGCTGTTGGGTAGAGACTGTCTCTATATATGTTGCCAACTTATACTTCCCAAGCGCTTAGTACAGTGCTCTGCACACAGTAAGCGCTTAATAAATACGATTGATTGATTGATTGTCCCTCCGCCATCCTCTTTCCCCCCCGACCCTTCACTGGGGAGCGGCCTCTAGACTGTGAGCCCGCTGTTGGGTAGGGACCGTCTCTATATGTTGCCGACTTGTACTTCCCAAGCGCTTAGTACAGTGCTCTGCACACAGCGCTCAATAAATACGATTGATTGATTGTCCCTTCGCCATCCTCCTTCCCCCCCCCCCTCCCGACCCTTCACTGGAGAGCGGCCTCTAGACTGTGAGCCCGCTGTTGGGTAGGGACTGCCTCTATATATGTTGCCAACTTGTACTTCCCAAGCGCTTAGTACAGTGCTCTGCACACAGTAAGCGCTCAATGAATACGATTGATTGATTGATTGTCCCTCCGCCATCCTCCTCCCCCCCCCCCCCCCCCCCACCCTTCCCTGGAGAGCGGCCTCTAGACTGTGAGCCCGCTGTTGGGTAGGGACTGCCTCTATATATGTTGCCAACTTGTACTTCCCAAGCGCTTAGTACAGTGCTCTGCACACAGTAGGCGCTCAATGAATACGATTGATTGATTGATTGTCCCTCCGCCATCCTCCTCCCCCCCCCCCCCCGACCCTTCCCTGGAGAGCGGCCTCTAGACTGTGAGCCCGCTGTTGGGTAGGGACTGCCTCTATATATGTTGCCAACTTGTACTTCCCAAGCGCTTAGTACAGTGCTCTGCACACAGCGCTCAATACATACGATTGATTGATTGATTGTCCCTCCGCCATCCTCCTTCCCCCCCTACCCTTCACTGGAGAGCGGCCTCTAGACTGTGAGCCCGCTGTTGGGTAGGGACTGCCTCTATATGTTGCCAACTTGTACTTCCCAAGCGCTTAGTACAGTGCTCTGCACACAGTAAGCGCTCAATAAATACGATTGATTGATTGATTGTCCCTCCGCCATCCTCCCCCCCCCCCCCGACCCTTCACTGGGGAGCGGCCCCTAGACTGTGAGCCTGCTGTTGGGTAGGGACCGTCTCTATGTGTTGCCGAGTTGTACTTCCCAAGCGCTTAGTACAGTGCTCTGCACACAGTAAGCGCTTAATAAATATAACTGATTGATTGATTGATTGATTGTCCCTCCGCCATCCTCCTTCCCCCCCCCCCCCCCCCCCGACCCTTCCCTGGAGAGCGGCCTCTAGACTGTGAGCCTGCTGTTGGGTAGGGACCGTCTCTATGTGTTGCCGACTTATACTTCCCAAGCGCTTAGTACAGTGCTCTGCACACAGTAAGCGCTCAATAAGTACGATTGATGATTGAGCGGGTCGGAGCACATGCACCCCGCGTCCTATGGTAGTCTCCCAACCGCTTAGTGCAGTGCTCTGTACATAGTAAGCGCCCAATAACAGCCCTGAGACTGAGCCCCCTTCTTCCTCCCTCCCTCCCCCTCCCCACAGCACCTGTATATATGTTTCTACGTATGTTGGGTAGGGACCGTCTCTATATGTTGCCAACATGTACTTCCCAAGCGCTTAGTACAGTGCTCTGCACACAGTAAGCGCTTAATAAATACGATTGAATGATTGAATGAATACTCTGCACACAGTAAGCGCTTAATAAATACGATTGAATGAATGAATAGTGCCCTGAGACTGAGCCCCCTCCTTCCTCTCCCCCTCCCCATCCCCCCCGCCTTACCTCCTTCCCCTCCCCACAGCACCTGTATATATGTTTGTACGTATTTACTGCTCTTTTATTTGTACAAAAATTTATACTAATTATTGTATTTTGTTAATATGCTTTGTTTTGTTGTCTGTCTCCCCCTCCTAGACTGTGAGCCTGCTGATGGGTAGGGGCCGTCCCTATATGTTGCCAACTTGTACTTCATCATCATCATCATCAATCGTATTTATTGAGCACTTACTATGTGCAGAGCACTGTACTAAGCGCGTGGGAAGTACAAATTGGCAACATATAGAGACAGTCCCTACCCAACAGTGGGCTCACAGTCTAAAAGGGGGAGACAGAGAACAAAACCAAACATACTAACAAAATAAAATAAATGTAATAGATATGTACAAATAAAATAAATAAATAAATAGAGTAATAAATATGTACAAACATATATACATATATACAGGTGTTGTGGGGAAGGGAAGGAGGTAAGAAGGGGGGGATGGAGAGGGGGACGAGGGGGAGAGGAAGGAAGGGGCTTAGTACAGTGCTCTCTGCACACAGTAAGTGCTTAATAAATACGATTGAATGAATGAATAGTAAGCACTCAATAACTGAGCCCTGAGACTGATCCCCCTCCTTCCTCCCTCCCTCCCCATCCCCCCCCGCCTTACCTCCTTCCCCTCCCCACAGCACCTGTATATATGTTTGTACGTATTTATTACTCTTTTATTTGTACAAATTTATTCTATTTATTTTATTTTGTTATTATGCTTTGTTTTGTTGTCTGTCTCTCCCTTCTAGACTGTGAGCCTGCTGTTGGGTAGGGACCGTCTCTATGTGTTGCCGACTTGTACTTCCCAAGTGCTTAGTCCAGTGCTCTGCACACAGTAAGCGCTCAATAAATACGATTGATTGAATGAATATGTGTTTGTACATATTTATTGCCCTATTTATTTTATTTTGTTAATATGCTTTGTTTTGTTGTCTGTTTTCCCCTTCTAGACTGTGAGCCCGCTGTTGGTAGGGACCGTCTCTTATATGTTGCCAACTTGTACTTCCCAAGCGCTTAGTACAGTGCTCTGCACCCAGTAAGCGCTCAATAACTACGATTGAATGAATGGATGAATGTATGTTTGTACGTATTTATTACTCTTTATTTTATTTGTACAGATTTATTCTATTTATTTTATTTTATTAATATCCTTTGTTTTGTTGTCTGTCTCCCCCTTCTAGACTGTGAGCCCGCTGTTGGGTAGGGACCGTCGCTATATGTTGCCACCTTGTACTTCCCAAGCGCTTAGCCCAGTGCAGTGCACACAGTAAGCGCTCAATAAATACGATTGAATGAATTAATAGTAAGCGCTCAATAACTGAGCCCTGAGGCTGACTGAGCCCTCTCCTTCCTCTCCCCATCCCCCCCACCTTACCTCCTTCCCCTCCCCACAGCACCTGTATATATGTATATATGTTTGGACGTATCTATTACTCTATTTTTTTTTTGTACAGATTTGTTTTATTTTATTTTGTTAATATGTTTTGTTTTGTTGTCTGTCTCCCCCTTCTAGACTGTGAGCCTGCTGTTGGGTAGGGACCATCACTATATGTTGCCAACTTGTACTTCCCAGCCGCTTAGTCCAGTGCTGTGCACACAGCGCTCAATAAATACGATTGAATGAATGAATGAATAAATGAATAACTGCGATCCCCGCCCAGGATGTGGAAGGGATGGTCAGGAGGTTTCGCCCTTGCGAGCCGAGGTTCCGAGAGGAAGGGAGAGCCTTAGTGTGGATCGCGGGGTGCCCAGTCCCCGTTTTGGGGGGCAGAGCCCTCGTCCCCAGCCCAGCCTTTGACCCAAGTGGATCGCAGGGTTGTTGTTTTTGTTTTCCAGTTTTCTTTGTCGTGCATTAGGGGCAGCTTATTCCCACATTTTACAGGATGGAGGGGTTTAGCACGGTTAGGTCTGAAGAAAACCTCGAGCTGCAAATGCTTTATGGCATGGACCTGCACACGTAGTCCAGGAACCAGGGTTCTCCATCAAAAACGAAAGATGGAAGTAAACAATCTTCCCCGGGACTTGGTTTCCTGCAGAGGAAAGGTTCCGGAACCAAAGGGGGGAGGAACAGTTTTTTCCCTATGGGAGAGATGTGAAATTTATGCAGAGAGAGATTTAAGATGATGCTGGAACTCTTCACCTGTTCCTTCCTTTCTAGACCAGTTTACAGAGTCTCAGGCCCCCTACTTGGACTGGAAATACTTTTCTGCCAAGGGGCTGACTGTCCCTCAGTTCACAAGAACGGTTCCTAGGTGACCTGAAGGACGATGCTTTAGTGCTGCCGTTTGGAGCAGGTAAATTTCAATAACCTTACAGATGAAGTCATGAGGATGAATGTTTTTAGGGTGTACTGTCCACATGAACTAAGTGGAGGTTTATATATAATATACATTATGTATATATAATATAGTGTGGATATAGTGCATACTAGATTTTGTAGTGTTTTTCTAATTGCCAAAGGAACCAGTTTTTAAATTTGATTTTGTGTGCAGTCTTTCCAGCTCCCAGTCATTTTGGAAGGAGACACAATCTTTGGTCACTTTTTGGGTTTTGGGTAGGGACTGTCTCTATATGTTGCCAACTTGTACTTCCCAAGCGCTTAGTACAGTGCTCTGCACACAGTAAGCACTAAATAAATACAATTGATTGATTGATTGAAAATGAAAATCCAACAGCTGTTTGCCTTTCAAGAGATTCATAATGAATCAGAATTGCTTTGATGCCCTGTCTTTCAAAAAATTCATAGTGAATCAGAATTACTTTGATGCCCTGTTGTAAATCAACCAAATTTCTTTACTACAGATTCATAGAACTGGAGGGGCTCTCAAGAGGTTCTCATCCAGCCCCCCTCTCTTGAGGTAGAATGACAAGACGATCCAGAGAAGGTGGTTGAGGTTTTTTTTTTGTCTTTTTTGATATCCAGTGATGGAGATTGTACAACCTTTCTTGGAAGTTGTTTCCATGTTTTATTTATACTGCTCTTGATTTTGATGATGGTATGGTCCAGAGCAATATTAACACATCAAAATAATGGTAATCTGTTCTGGACTCTGGAGGTTGTCAGGTTTGGATAATCTATAAGCAGAGTTGTAATTTACAATGTAGTTAACTGTTTATGAAATCATTTGTCTTATCCAAGCACACCTATTTAAATTGTATCCACCGTTTTCATTTGAACTTGGTCAAATTTGAGAGTACTGTAAATTAAAGCCTAACGAACGATTTGCAAATAACTCAATCCTTAATTTTATAACCTTTTACACAAGTATTTTAGGCTTTGGAACTAGTTGGTAAATTGCCCTTTTGAAGGAAGTAAGGGGTCTAATTCCAGTTTTGCAAATGTAGGAACCAAGGGCAATTGAAGTGACTCTCCCAAGGTCACACATTGAAGTGGTGTGAGAGACAGGTAGGGAAACCAAATACCCTGCGTTATTAGTGTCATGTAAAACTCTCACTATGTGGCAAGTGCTGTAGGAGCTACAAATCAATCAGCTCGAACACAGTACCTGTCCTGCATGGGGCTCACAGTCAAACAGTTTGCCTCATAATTTGCAGCACTTACCATTTTACTGGTAGTTCTCTGCAAGAACTGATTTAGTAGTTGATTTTCAAAGGCTTTCTTTCATTTTTCCTATTTAGGTTTCTTTTCCATTTGTTTCAACGCTTTGCAGATAACCATTAGCCCCTTTATTAGCCACCCAGTCTCTTGCTAGCCTCCCTAGTGTTATCTTCTGGTTATGGTAATATCTCATTTTTGTTTGAAATCCCCTCTGTCCAAAGTAATGTGCATCATAGTATTTTGCCTTTCCCTATGTGAAGTTTAATGATGACTTACATCATTTAGTTCTAAAGCGCTGAAGTAGAGGAGTTTGAGGAGGAATGTTTCCAAGACCTGGAGTAGTAGTAATCGATCATTCGTATTTATTGAGCTCTTTCTGTGTGCAGAACACCGTACTAAGTGCGTGGGAGAATACAGTATCACAGAGTTGGTAGATGTGTTTCCCGCTCACAACAAGCCTACAGTCTAGTGCATTTTAATTCCGTTTTTTTTAGACATTAGAAGAAACACTTGGGGTTCTTAAGTCCTCCGAGTTAGATTTTTTTTAAAATGGACTTATAAAAATACTTTGTTTTTCCAAGTTCCTAGAAATGCTCCTACCACTTAAAAGTTCACAATAGATATTTATCGCAGGTCCATATCTAGGCAGAGAATTTGAAAGTAAAAGTCAAATCAGAAAAAAAGGATTAATTTATCACCCATTATGAGGATAATAATAATAATACTGAGGACTGTAGTGGATTCAGTATCTCTTATGCAAAATATACATATGATGCGGATTTTCCCCTCTAGGAATTGTCTAAGGTGAAAGGAATTTATTAAATGACATAAATAATGAAAAACTAGATTTACACGAATTTTTGAAGTTTTAAAACGTTTTTGGAACGAGAATACAGATGAAGATATATAAAGATGCTTACTGGTAGCATATTTATGGTGCACATAAGCATTAGAAGCTTGGTTGTCATCTACATGATTAATAGTACACTGTCCACTAATACTAGACTGACACTTAAGTTGACTCTTCAGAGTGTCAGACCACTTCCTGCCACACCTCTTTCAACTATGAATTGAATTCCAACTCAAGTCTTTTTTGTATTTCCCTGACCTGTTCCTAGATTACATGACACTTTAATAATTGTGGTATTTAAGAGCTTAGTTTGTACCAAGTAGTGTATTAAGCACTAGAGTACATTCAAGATAATCAGGCCAAACCTGTGGGGCTTACAGTCCAAGTAGGAAGGAGAACAGGTATTGAATCCCCATTTTACATAAGAGGAAACTGAGGCACAGAAGCTAAGTGACTTGCCCAAAGTCACACAGTAGGTTCATGACAAAGCGGGGATTGGAACCCAGGAAAAGAAACCCAGAATCAGAGGATTCCTGGGCCCATGCTCTTTCCACAAGGCCATGGCTTTCTCATTCGTCATATTGCAAGTAAACCCTCTCAAGAACATTTTAAATCATTCAGCAATGATTTCAGAAGACATAGAAGATATAGTTCTAGCTCAGTTTCTTTCAGTCTTAACTGTTCTTCAGTATTCTTAGAGATGACCTTGGAAAAGATGGCATTCAAGGTTTTCTTGGTAGAGAGATAATATTCTAGGATACCCTTAATTTCAGAATCTCATAGCTTAAAACATATCCACAAGTGTTTTTAAAGGTCTGCAAGTTTTCCATTGTTACAGAAGATTCAGTTAATATAAAGTGAGCACCAGTAGCGCAGAGTGTTTGTTAGAGATGTGGATTAGCCCTGACCTAATATGGAAGCCTGTGATAAATGCACTCAGTTATTTGCAGCAGTTGTGAGGGGTGAAGCTCACAGGCCTTTTCACTAAACTCAAAATCCTAGTAATTTATTAGTGGTCTCAATTTTGAGTCAAGGTTCAGTATTCCAGATTTCCGCTTTAATTTTTATAGGTTATATTATCAATCAGTTGGGTTTATTGAGCTCTTATTGTGTGCTGAGCACTGCACTAAGTGATTGGGATAGTACAATATAACAAGACACATTCCCTGCCCACAGTGAGCGTGCAGTCTAGCGGGAAAGCCTAGGTAAGAAGTACAACTGGAAGTTTTCTTTTGGATGCAAGCAGTTCACCTTGAAGTGTTCTGGCATGTCTTATGTTCTTTGACTTCATTATGTCTGTTTGGGTCCTTGTATTTTCACAAGTCAGTTTTCCTGGGAAGGAAAGACTGCTTATTTAAAAAACAGATGGAGAAGAGTGAAGAGGCCAAGAACGTGATCTAGAAATATATTTTTGGAAAGGGCAAAGACTTTATGGAAAAAGTAGAACAAAACAAGGTTATGTATAGGTCAATGTCAAAGTTAAATTGGTTATGTTGCATTAATAGAAATTATTCTAGGTATGAGTATTTGTGGCTAAGGTAGATTTACTGTATCAAATTGTAGGTGTTTGGTTTAAACTTTCAAAATTATATTTACGTTTTAAAATTCCAGTGCTTTTTAGAGGCTTTTAAGAAAATTAATCTTGATTGTGTCCTTTAAAATTCAGTGACTGTTTAGACTGTTAGCACGCTGTGGGCAGGGAATGTGTCTACCAACACTGTTGTAGCGTACTCTCCCAAGTGCTTAGTGCAGTGCTTTGCACACAGTAAGTGCTCAATAAATATGATTGATTAATTGATAAATCTGAGGAGATTTGAATGCAGTTTTAATTCCCAACTGAGGAGGAAATGACAAAGATATACTACTTCCCGGGCAGCACCTCTGTAAGAGAAATCTTAATTTTTTGAATAGTCTTAAATTGACTATTTTATTAGATTAAAGCTTTAAAGACCATGATAAATGTGCAGTCAGGATAGGTTTATTTGAAATTTTGATTTAAATCATTCATTAGGAAGCCTCAACATAATTTGTAGAGAACAATGATTGTTTCTTTTTGATTCAGTTTATTCATATCTCAGAAGTAGACAGAAAGGTACACGCAGTAGATTTTAAAGTAGTGATTCATTTTGTTTTTCCAGATTTGCTTTTTAACCTTGGTTTTCTAAATCAAGTTAATTGAACCCGTGCACCTCATAGTACTCTGACAAGTATCTTCAATTCACTGTACTATGCTTGGATTTTTTTGTGGGATATTTGCGTTGTATTGAGACAACTCACCAGAAGAGACATTTAAATTGTTTTATTTAATTTTTCACCAAAACACAGGTACAGTTATCTTCAGGCTCCTTCTTGCCCAGATCTGTTAGACCACCAACAATCCTTTAATCTAATTTCTGGGTGCTGCATCTCGAGAGAGGTGAAGGCTCGATGCTTTTCAAAGAATAGGCTTTCAAAGAGACAATAAGATTAGGTGGGCTAGGTCTGCTCCCAATCCCTATTATTTTGCTGCTCACAATCATACTACTTCATGAGACGTAAATGCAGAGTTTTAAGAACTGAATAACATAACAAACCCTGCGTTCAATTGGGAGAATGGTTTTCTATAATTTTTACTCATGTATTGAGGAGCCACTTGGAACCCCATAAAATTGTGCTCCAAATATAGTCCATCAGTTGGGTGATCTATTTATAAATCCTTTCTGAAAAGGTTACATGAAGGTATTGTTTCAGTATACAATTAGAAATTTAAGTTCCTAGTCTGTGATTAAATCTCTTAGCTTTAACATAAATGAAAACTATAGGATTTTTTAAGGCAACTTTTAAGAAGGATTGCAGCAATATAGTTTACTTTAAATTGAACTTTAAAAAAAAATACTCATTCTTTCAAGTTAGTAAGACATTTCAGAGTGTACAGTTTTACTGACTACCATGGCAGATAACTTCTTGCATAGGGTTTCAGGGAGAAAAACAGGCTTGGTTGAGTGTCTGAACTGTCAAAATAGATTTATTTCAGCTCCCATTATTTCTGTGAAAATTTGATGTGATGGAAGAAGCATTAGATCCAAGACTTAAAGCCCATCAGAGTATAAAATGAAACACATGGAACAAGCTTAATGGGCTGAGAATTGTTTTTCTTTATTAGATACTGTAATAGTTAATCACAGTGAAAATTGTAAAGTATATAGTGATATATAGTTTTGCAATTTTAATCCCTAATTTATTGATTGTCTTTATAAGCGTGCTTTCCTGCGTAATGGTAAAGTGTATTCAAAGTAATTCAGGTGAAGGTTGTAGGTCAGAGATGAAGGTGGAGTTTATATGGAAAGATGTCTATTGAAGGATGATAAATGATAGACCAAAAACAAAATTGACTGGTTACAGGACTTTTGCTTGAGGGGTGAACTTTCCATTTGTTTTTGGAAAATGCTAGTACAGTACATATTCCTTAATGGCTTTATGCCTATGCCTTCTGTGTTGTGTTAATGCCCAAGGGCTCTACTGTACAGTAAACGAGATCCCAGATAGTAATTTATCAACTTGCCAGAGCAGGTTTTCTGTAACCCATTTCTCTTATGTCCTTATTGACATTTTGTTTTATCATGGAAATTATTTATATGTGCTTGTCCCAATAAAGCTCAAGTAGTACTTGGTTTTTGAAATGGTAAAAAAATATAATCAATTAAATTCCTTTTTAGAATAATTTGCTGTAATTTGTAGTGCAAGAAGACTTCCCCATAGCTCATTACTATTTAGAAAAAAGAGCAGGCATATCCTGCTGTAAAATATTCTTATTCCTGTAGTTTTTCCTCAGTAGGAGCCACCTAGTTGAAATTGTGTGCCCCCTCCCTGGGCTTTTATATATATCACTCTTTTAAGTAAAGATATTTTGGATAAGATTATGTGTTTTGTGTGTTAGCAGAACCAAGAGAGTATTTTAAAAAGACATTACATATTTGGGTAAGCTTATGTTTTTTGGTATTGGTCCCTTGAATTTTTCTAGTGCTCGCTATAGAAAGAATTGGTAAGAGAGAAACACATAGTTGCATACAGTAATGTGCTCACTTTAAACTTTTAACCAAAGGATGTTTTAACCTGAAGTTAAAACCCAATGGTATTTTATTTAGCTAACTCTTTGAATTTTTTTTTTTTAATATGCTGGTTATCTGTTACTTTCAGGGCCCTAGGCCTTTTGCAGCTGCTTCTCCCTTATTATTTTGCTTATCCTTTAGTCTTCTTACTGTTTATCAATTGCCCTTCATCACAGTGTGGGTAGGGGAAATAAAAGATGAAATTCAAAATGACAGTTTTGTTGCTTATGAGCAGCTCTAGTAAAAACTTTAGTTAGGGAGAAGGTAGAGAATGAATTTGAAACTTGGTGAATGAAAATTGGATTTTGTGGTTATCTGAATTTCACATTCCTGCGCTTCCATCTCCCATTAGCACAAACGATTTATAGTTAGCACTGTTTGGGAGGAAGGCTCACAAAAAGATTAAAACAATCTTTAATGCTGTTGTGTATTTGAATCCAGTGAAAGTATGAATGTTTTTCATCATTGTGCAAGGGAAACTTGGGTTATGTTTTATAGACCCAGCTTTGTGGCTTGAGTATTTGTGTTTCTCTTTGTTTTTTGTGGTCTGGAGGAAAGAATGAGTTTAACCCTTTTTGTTCATATTTCTGGGATTGTCTTTTCTTTACTGTCTTCAATGGAAATAAACATGAATCAATCATATGAATTTAGTGCCTAACTTTAGTTGGGTACTTGTCAGGCAAGGAATATTTTGAGGCTGTTAGATATTTTAGTTGCAGCTCTTTATCCCCCTCCCCCCCCACCTTTTTTTTTGGTATTATCCAGTGCAAAGTACTGCTCTAAGCGCTGGGGTAGATACAAGGTAATCAGGTAGTCCCACGAGGGGCTCACAGTCTTCATCCCCATTTTACAGATGAGGGAACAGAGGCCCAGAGAAGTGAAGTGACTTAACCAAAGTCACCCAGCTGGCAAGTGGCGGAGCTGGGATTTGAACCCACGACCTCTGACTCCAAAGCCTGTGCCCTTTCCACTGAGCCACGCTGCTTCTAGATATGCTCCTTATAATGCTAGAATAAGGGAATTGAAATGTCTAGTGATCATAAATGTTTTGAGTGTTTGCAAATGTAAATTTCCTTGAAACTCTAATCCCCATTTCCCCTAGGCCCACTGCCCAATTTATTTTAGCTTATTTTAGTTTGGCCCTGGGTGTGTGTTAATTGGCACTGTTGTTTCAGTAAATTTATTTGGTGATGATTTGCACTGGGGTTTTTAAGAGATTATAGTGTGGAAAGCCCACTATTTTAGAGTAGGAGATTGAGAAGAAATGAATCACAGTAGGCCTAAAGTAAGTGGTAAAATGGTCCTCTAGACTGTAAGCTCGTTAAGCAGGAATTGTGTCTGCTAGTTCTGTTGTACTTTCCCAAGTGTGTAGTACAGTGCTGTGTATGTAATAAGCGCTCATTAAATATGATTAGCTGATAATGCTTTCTGTCAAAGCAGCGCTTTAGATCTTATTGGACGAGCTTGGAAAATAAATTATATGAATTCGTTGTGGGGGTTATGACATGTTTTTGATGAACCTCCCATTAGGGAGAACTCATGTATGCGTACTTATAGGTTGGTTGACTCTGTGTGCACATAGAGCTGTTTAAGTGAGGCATCACAGTCCATCAGTAAATCCTTAGTTTTTATTGAATGCTTACTGTGTGCAGAGCACTGTCCTAAGTGCTCAGGAGAGTGCGATACAACAGAGTTGGTAGGCATGCTCTCTGCCTACATTGAGCTTATAGTCTAGAGGGGGGTGATAGACATTCATTCATTCATTCAGTGGTATTTATTGAGCACTTACTGTGTGCGGAGCACTGTACTAAGCGCTTGGGAAGTGCAAGTTGGCAACATATAGAGGCGGTCCCTACCCAACATTCATTCATTCAGTGGTATTTATTGAGCACTTACTGTGTACAGAGCACTGTACTAAGCGCTTGGGAAGTACAAGTGGGCAACATATAGAGGCGGTCCCTATCCAACATTCATTCATTCAGTGGTATTTATTGAGCACTTACTGTGTACAGAGCACTGTACTAAGCGCTTGGGAAGTACAAGTTGGCAACATATAGAGGCGGTTCCTACCCAACATTCATTCATTCAGTGGTATTTATTGAGTGCTTACTGTGTACAGAGCACTGTACTAAGCGCTTGGGAAGTACAAGTTGGCAACATATAGAGGCGGTCCCTACCCAACATTCATTCATTCAATCGTATTGAGCTCTTACTGTGTGCAGAGCACTGTACTAAGCGCTTGGGAAGTACAAGTGGGCAACATAGAGGCTGTCCCTACCCAACATTCATTCATTCAATCGTATTTATTGAGCTCTTACTGTGTGCAGAGCACTGTACTAAGCGCTTGGGAAGTACAAGTTGGCAACATATAGAGGCAGTCCCTACAACATTCATTCATTCAGTGGTATTTATTGAGCACTTACTGTTTGCAGAGCACTGTACTAAGCGCTTGGGAAGTACAAGACATGGCTGTTGAGGTAGACTCCCTTAGTTTCCAGAAGCACTCTAGCCAAACAGGTAGTGCAAACAACCTTATGGAAGAGCTTACTATGTGTGCAAAGCTCCAGTTTTTAACACTCAACTAGCCCAGCTACAGTATCTGCTTTTTTCCTCCTTGTCCAAATAGCCCCTCTTTTTTCAAATTAATGACCAAGAAGTTAATGCTTTCTAATTTTATATGCTTTTTCAAAGGAATGAAAAATTAAGGGTTTCAAAACACTTTTATAAAGCAACACAGTCATTATGATTCACGGACAGAGTAGATGTCGACCGAGTTTTTAGACAACCTTTCACCTAGAAATGCTTTGTTGTAATGAGTAGTGCAACTTGTGAGGATTTAGAGAAGACTGAAAACGGTGTATGCCACCAGTTCTCGTATAACGCAGGATTGCGGTCTTGGAGAGCCCCATGCTAAAGAGAACTTGTTGAAGTATTCACCTTATGTCCATTGCTGTTTCCTTCATGTCTCACTCTGTAGCTCAGTGATGTGTTCTAGCCTCAACACTGAGAGAAAATACCCATTCTGACAGAATTGAGACTAGTTAGAGCGTGGGTGTCTGATCATCCTAACTCGAGAGTCATGTGGTTCTTTCTCAGATCCAAGAAATGATAATCTTTTGGCATAGCCTACACACCTGGAAGTGATGCGTCCCAAACTGGAAGTATTTCATCGGTGCTTTGAGCTCTGCGGAGCAGGCACGCCTGGCTCAGGCTGTACACTTCTATTTTAACCTGTAACCATGGCAGTTTCATGGAAACAGAGCTTTAAATAGAAGTTCCACACACCCAAGTGGTTCACTGAGGTGTGCGGTGTCCCCACTATGTGTCTCAGCAAGATGGCCGTACAGTTGAACTCTGAGAGGGGTCTACAGCTTTGGGAACCACAATTTGGAAACCACTGGGATACATAAAGCCGTCAATTATTGTTCTGAAGCAAAGGCAGGAGAAATATAGACAACCGTAGCTAGGGCTTTAAGAATCACTGCTGCCCTGTGGAGAATATAAAATTAGTAAATGCAGGTAATCAATTATCCACCTCCTGGAATTTATCGGCAGGATTCAGTTTCAGGGATGAAAAAAAATCAGAAGTGGTTTAGAAACTATATTTTAAACGTTGCTACCTGTGGTTGAAACAATAGATGTAATTTTCTTTTCCGTTTTAATAGTTCCATGTTTACTGTGAAATTAGAGGAAATTTAGTTTGCTACATCCCCTCCTCTTCCCCAGAGTTTTGAATTTTGGTTAAATAATTTTTCTTTTAGATGAAACAGAAAGCAGGATTAAGAAATTAGACTCGGAATTATCCTTATTTAATTCTGCATTGTGAAATTTTTAAAAAAATGCAAAATGGAAAAATGAGTAGGAATATTGAGATGTTTCAAAGCTTAGAAGATATTTGCATTTGAAGTTTAGGCAGAAAACTCAGTCCACATCTGCTCTATGCATCATAATGACTATGTTGCTTTATAAGCATAATTTGATTTTCTTAATATGCTTATCTTTCTAAATGTAACAGCGTATTCAGAGCCAGCAGTATTTTGTGCAGGAAAATAAATGTAAGGTATCGCTTGCTCAAATTTTTGGTAAGTCATAATCATTGTAAATGATTAATATCCTTTAATTTCTGGATTAGTAGCTGAATAAATTTGTTAGCAATATGGAGAACAATTTAAATTTAGAGCAGTGTAATGTAACGTGGGTATGTGTGTACATGTTTGTGTAGAGAGAGGGCTTATCACTACATACTTGCAGAGATTTTTGTTGATTTTGAAATCCAATTCTACTTTAACTTTTGGACAGAAAAAACCTAATCAATCAATTGTATTTTTTGAGTGCTTGCTCTGTGCAGAGCACAGTACTAAGTGCTTGGGAGAATATAGGACAGCAGATTTAGCAGTCATGTTACCTGCCCAGGGGGTATAATTCTCCAAGCTTTTAAATCTTATTTTGGAACTTTAAGCACAATTTATTTTGTTTCTTTGGATTAGTTCTCTAAATACAAAATAATATAGGCAAGTTGACCAGGGGGGTGGGAGTGGCCCTAGTGCCCCCTCGGCTCTGGTTTTGAGATGAGGTTATGTTTCAGGAGGCAGGGAGATTCCTAAGTAGAGATAGAAAAGTATAGGAGGTATTTTGGGGTGGAAAAAAAATCAACTGATAATTCTTAGTGTTGTCCATGGATTTAATTTAAAAAGTCATTGTGGTGTCTTATTTAAAAATCTACTAACCTTCACAGTTTGGAAAAATCCCAGTTAGGCAATTTATTCAATGCTTTGGAACTGCTGAAAGCACATCTTGGGCTCGTTAGAGGCCTGAAGTGAAACCATGTGCCCAATTGTGAATTGGTGCCATGTGAATTAATTGCAAAGTTCTCTTGCCTAATCAAAGTCTACAATAAAAAATCAGTGGCTGTCTCTTTTGCTATAAAATAACTTTCTCCTCATAGGTTAATTTTGAAAAATACTTTGTCATTGTCATGACACTGAGACAGATCCTGTCCTGTGACACACAAACATGTGGTATGACTTGACTTACTACTTTTGTCACACATTGCTGTCCCCATCTGCAGCCCCTCTGTATTTTGGAGAAACAGTGATGTAATTTGAGGGATACAGTTTAGCTTTTAACTGCTTAGAACAATGCTTGAAGCATACCATAATTATTTTTTTTTAAAAGAAGCTTAAAGAAGAATCAGCTTTCATATTTCTGAGTGCATTTGGTAGAGTATAATAGTGGTGGAAGATGTGATCCCTGCCTTCATGGAAGCAGAGTGGTTTAGTGGAAAGAGCACAGGCCTGGGGTCTAATCCCAGCTCTACTACTTGTCTGCTGTGTGTCCTTGGGCAAGTCACTTAGCTTCTCTGTGCCTGTTTCCTCATTGGTAAAATGGGGATGAGCGACAGGGACTGTGTCCAACCTGATAACCTTGTTTCTACTCCAGTGCTTAGAACATGATGATAATAATAATAATAATAATAATAATAATAATCATGGTATTTAAGTGCTTGCTATGTGTCAAGCAGAGTTCTAAGTGCTGGGGTGGATATGAGCTAATTAGATTGGACACAGTCCCTGTTCCACATGGGGCTCACAGTCTTAATCCCCATTTTACGAATGAGGGAACAGAGGCACAGAGAAGTTCCGTCTTGCGCGAGGTCACACAGCAGACAAGTGGCGAAGCTGGGATTAGAACCCACGTCCTTCTGACTCCCAGGACCGTGCTTTATCCACTAGACCATGCTGCGTAGTTTAACAGTCTAATGGGGTAGTCTCACCCAAAATAATTTTATAGACAGGAGGAAGAAGAGACTAAAAGATGGATATGTTAACACGTACATGTTTTAGTATATAAATTGATATGCACAGTACTATGCTTTACAGGGTTGTGAGTGCCTAAATGCTGAGGTGGTACAGAAGAAGTGTTGAGGTGGTAGTTGGGAGACCAGGAGATCGGATTTCATGGACTTTGAAGATGGGAGAGACTTGTGGGTGGTGGATTTGAATGGGGAGAGAGTTCCAGGTACGGGGGAGGGGTGTGAGCAAGGTGTTGGAAGAGGGAGAATTGAGACTGAGGCACAAAGAAAGAAAAGGGGAGCTTGGAAGACCCTACAGGGTGGATGGGATGTAATGGGAGAACAGTCAGTAAAAGAGAACTGATATAAAGTGCCTTAAAGCTAGTGGTCAGGAGTTTGAAAAAGAGAGGAATGGGTAACCATTAAAAAGGTTTTGAATAGAGGGGCGAGTGCTTTTTAAACTTTTTAAAATAACAATCTGAGCAGCAGAGTGAAGTATCAACTGGAGAGGTAGGGAGACCAACCAGTGAGAAGGCTGACTGATACCATAATGTAACCTAGATATGATTTAGTGCCTGGGCCAGGGTGGTGGACATTTGTATGGAGAGGAAGGGGGCGGTCCAGGAAATGATGCAGAGTCAAAACCAACAGGATTTAGCATCAAACTCAATTTCTATTATAACATTACAGAATTTACTCAAATGAAGGCTTAAAACCCTAAATTCTAGCAAGTTCGAAGTTATTTGTAGTAAAAGGCTACGACTCTTAGTTGGCCTTAAAGCACTATTGGTTCTTAAAGAATGAGTGTAACTAGCTCCTACTGCAGAATGAAAGTGTTAAGTATTGTATATTAATAACAAATTAACATATTTTCTCTTTATATTTTAGATGTGTTTGGCGATTGTGAAAATGGATACCTTATTTTCATCAGATTTTCTTATATGAAAAGATCACAGTTTCAAGAAGCTTAAACGTCATTCCTTCAGCTGGAACAGCATGGCAGGTTTCAAGCGAGGGTATGATGGAAAAATTGCTGGATTATATGACCTGGATAAAACTTTGGGCAGAGGTCACTTTGCTGTAGTAAAACTTGCCCGGCATGTTTTTACAGGTGAAAAGGTAGCAGTGAAAGTCATTGACAAGACCAAACTGGACACTCTAGCCACTGGCCACCTTTTCCAAGAAGTTAGATGCATGAAACTAGTGCAGCATCCTAATATCGTCCGTCTTTATGAAGTAATTGACACCCAGACCAAACTTTACCTTATCCTAGAGCTTGGGGATGGAGGAGATATGTTTGATTACATAATGAAACATGAAGAGGGGCTTAATGAAGACCTGGCTAAGAAGTACTTTGCTCAGATAGTTCATGCTATATCTTACTGCCATAAACTACATGTAGTTCATAGAGACTTAAAACCAGAAAATGTGGTCTTTTTTGAAAAACAAGGACTTGTGAAATTGACAGACTTTGGTTTCAGCAACAAATTTCAGCCTGGAAAGAAGCTCACCACAAGTTGTGGATCTCTTGCATATTCTGCTCCAGAAATTCTACTTGGAGATGAGTATGATGCACCTGCAGTAGGTAGGTTCTTTTGTGTCTTAACCTAACTACTATATACACTTTATTGGGTTTTGTTATTCCTTAATTAGCCATAAAAACTGAGTATTTAAGCCATATCAATAAAAGTTGTATGGCATTTAGCACTTACTAGTTGCCAAGCATGTAGTAAGTACTGGGGAAGTTAAGATGTAATCAGATCAGTCCATGTCTCTCATTTGGGCTCACAATCTAACATGTGAGGTTGGCAGGTATGTTTGTACAGTGTGGAAATGGAGGTCTAGAAAGATGAAGTGATGTGCCTAAGTTCACCCAGCAGGTCAGGGGCAGAGTTGGGAATAGAATTTGGGTTTCCTAAATCTCACTCCCAAGCTCATTCCTCTAGGCCGTATTTCCTCATTTCAGAAACAACCGTTTCAAAAGAATTATTTAATCATAATTTTGAAAGAAATTATGTAAAGGAAGGCCTTCTTAATGAGCCACATTCATCATGCTCCAAGATACTTTTATGCCTGGGAAGACATTTATTTTAAAGCTTAGATGATTGCATTTGTCACAGACTGCAAAACATTTAAAAAGTCAACATTGAAAGTAACTCTTCATCTGCCCAACTGGTTTATTTAAACTCTGGTAAATACCTTTTTCAGTTTCCTGTATCTTCTTGCATTCCAAAATTTCCTTATGGTGGGCACTCTGTTTTTGTTATGGATAATTGCACTATCAAAGTCCAGTGCACCTTTCAATCAGTCGATGGTATTTGGCACTTAACTGTGTGCAGAATACACTAGAATAGATAGGCATGATCCCTGCCCTCACTGAGCTTACAATTTAGTGGGAGAAGAAAGACATTGATATAAGTAACAGGTAGGGGAAACAGTGGAGTATAGGATTTTACCGAATTGCTTAGGGGGTAGTATGCACTTCAGTACACTTAATTACGCTCAGTGAAGTAGCGTGGCTCGGTGGAAAGAGCCCGGGCTTTGGAGTCAGAGGTCATGGGTTCAAATCCCAGCTCCGCCACTTGTTAGCTGTGTGACTTTGGGCAAGTCACTTAACTTCTCTGTGCCTCAGTTACCTCATCTGTAAAATGGTGATTAAGACTGTGAGCCCCACATGGGACAACCTGATCACCTTGTAACCTCCCCAGCGCTTAGAACAGTGCTTTGCACATAGTAAGCACTTAATAAATGCCATTTTTTAAAAAAGTACAAAGGTGGTGCATAAAAGTGGGGAGCTGAGAGAGTAGTCAGGAAGAGCTTTCAATAAATACCTCTGATTGAAGGAGTATGGTTTTGGGAAGGCTTAAAGGTGGGGAGAGTGGTGGTCAGTTGGATATGAAGGGTGAGGGAGTTCCAGACAAAAGGGTGGCTGGGTGTGAGCAAGGGGTCATTGGTGAGAGAGAAGAGCAAGGCACAGTAAGTAGGTTGATGTAAGAGGAGTGAACTATGTGGGCCAAGTTGTAGTGGTAGAGGAGGGAGGATACGTAGGCGGGAGAGAGATGACTGAGCACTTTGAAAACGACCCCTTTCCCCCATCCCGGATAGAAGAGTTGGTGTATGTACTAGGTGGCCCTTCTCCCTTTCAGGTGGTCTCTGTTTTGGAAAACTTCTGCTTTCCTTCTCCATTTCAGACCTCCATTGCCTTACTTGTGGGAATTCAGAACATAGGTGAATGGTGAATTGTGAGTGGTGACAAATCAAAGGATTTTTCCTTTGACCTTCAAAACTTCACTGGAGCTTTTCAATATTAACCAGAGAGACCAAGATGAGCTTTTTCAGAATGCGGAATCTGAGAAAAATCTGCCCCTTCATATGGAGCAAGATAGCGAATACATTATTCATGCAGTGCTTCCATTAGCATTAATGAGAGTTCTGCTTGCACTGAGGGAATCAAGCCCATTAATATCGAAAGCAACAGTTTACCGAACACGAAAAAATGCTGATGTTTTCCCATGTGAGCATTGTACTTATCAATCCTTCAAGGCCATTCTGAACTTGTGTGCCATCAGAAGGAATGCTTTTCTAATTTGGGGTGTAATCAGACTTCATCTAATGATCTATACCTTTTCATAATTGTTATGTATATTGGTTCTTCTCTTGAGTGGTTAGCCCTTGTGACTCCACACTGATCATGAAGTCTCTGAGCCTGAATGTGGGTGGAATTTAGGTAGCGAGGCCTCACTCATTTGTTAATCTTTGCATTATGTTCATTGGATCAATCAATCACTCCATCAGTGATATGTACAGAGTAGAGTTGGAGTGCAGGCAATAATGGCAGTTGATGTATTGTCAGGGTTTCTCCCCTTAACCTTTAGCACCAGGCTTGCTCACATGGCAGTGAGGTTATTTAATCCATAGCTGGGAGAAAGAAAAAAAAAATCATTTAAAAAAACCCCCATGAGGAACTCAACAACAAATGAAACTCCCAAGCAACCCCTACCCCCAGAACTGTCCTAGTGGCTAAAGGCAGCCTTTTGTGGACAAAGGAAGGTGGCACCAGGCTGTCCAGGAGCCAGTGTGTTCCAATTTTTTCACAGCCTCAATTGTGAAGTTATGTGTCTCTTCTTTCCCCCTCAGCCATGGTCTTTTTCCCAAGGTCCTGGGACCTTTGGGAGCAGAAAGATCTCCTGGCTTGCTGTTAATGATGTTCCCCATAATTACTCATCCTCCTGGGGGATAGAGTAAGGAAGGGAGCCCTTTTCCTAGTGGAAGCGAGAGCTTTCAATTACTGTTAAACTAAATTGAGCAAAAAGTGCAAGGAAACTGGAAAAGACTCTACAGCATAGTTGATAGAGTAAGACAAAAATACTGAGGATATTTAATACCTGTTTTGCACCACAGCTACATACTAATAATAGTGTTGGTATTTGTTAAGCGCTTACTATGTGCCAAGCACTGTTCTAAGCGCTGAGATAGACACGAAGTAATCAGGTTGTTCCATGTGGGGCTCACAGTCTTCATCCCCATTTTCCAGATGAGGTAACTGAGGCACAGAGAAGTTAAGTGACTTGCCCAAGGCCACACAGCAGACTAGTGGTGGAACTGGAATTAGACCCCATGACCTGACGCCCAGGCCCGGGCTCTATTCTATCCTCCGTGCCATGCTGCTTCTCCATGTGGTATAATACTTAGAAATTGCAAAGTTCCTTTCAGTTTTAAAATCTAAATGACAGAGATGTAACACTGTGATGGTTCCAGTGGTTCTCACCCCAAAATTTCAGCTCTAATAACCCCTGGGTGGTATTTATTAAACATGTACTATGAGCCAAGCACTGTTCTAAGCACTGGGTTAGGTACAATTTAATCAGGTTGTTCCACATGGGGCTCACAGTCTTCATCCCCATTTTACGGATGAAGTAACTGAAGTACAGGTAAGTTAAGTGACTTGCCCAAGGTCGCACAGTAGGCGAGTGGTGGAGTGGGGATTAGAACCCACGTCCTCTGATTCCCAAGCTCGTGCTCTTTCCACTAAGCCATGCTGTTTCTCTGAAGTCACTTAAGACTGCTCGGTCCCCCTTAGGAATGCCCAGACCCCAGATGGCTTTTGCTCTCAAACCCTCCTGTTCCTCTCTTCCTGGGTTGGATAGAGTTTTGGGGTTCTGTATCTAGCAAACCCCTCTCCCTTACCATTATCCTCTAACTTCCCAAAACATGGTATTTCCCAGAAAGCAAGAGGATCCTCTTTTCCAGAGTTGGCTACTGGAAGCTCAGGGGTAAAGGACTCCCTTCCTCCCTCTTAACCTCCCAGGTGCCCATATCTCCCCAGCACCTAGGGCTTCTCCTCCAGCCCTGACCACAGGTGGAAATCGAGGTCAGAGATCTGCATATGCTTTAATAGACATCTTGCAAGGATTATTAACTTGTTAATCAGAAAACAAGTATAACAGAATTCTGATCCACACCACCTTTCCTTTTTTCTAGCACTCTGCACCCTTTCCCTGGGATCTTTTCTGCCTTCCTGTAGGTCCTTTCCTCTGTTCTCTTGGGGTGTCCCAAGTTTCCGTCTGACCCTCTCTTAGGCCTTCCTGGACGAACTTAGTCTACCGGGGTAGCTCTGCTGCCATTCCTCTTAGTCGTTTCTCCCCCGTCAGGTGTAGGAACTTTGCTCCTGTGGACTTTAACTTCTGGACCTTGAAACTTCTAGAAAAGAAGCGTGGCCTACTGGAAGGAGCACTGGAAGTCAGAGGACCTGGGTTCTAATTGTGGCCCTGCCACTTACCTGCTGTGTATCCATGGACAAGTCACCTCACTTCTCTGTGCCTCAGTTTCCTCAGCTGCAGAATGGCGATTCATTACCTATTCTCCCTCCTACTTGGACTGTGAGCCCAATGTGGGACCTATTTACATTGTAGGTATACTTGTGCTCAGTACAGTGCTTGGCACATACAAAGGTTTTGACTTAAATGCCATTATTATTGTTATTATTATTATTATTGGTATCCTAATTTGGGACCATATCTCTGGGCTCTATGTCCTTCCAAGGCCACGACCTAAATCTTCCAAGGATCATGGCTCAGACCTTTAGCTCCAAAATGACTGAGGAGTTCCCCCCACCCCCCCTGAATCCCTTCCCTCTTATTGGCTAGGTAATAATCAAACAGTCATATTTATTTTGTGCTTACACTGTGCAGAGCATGTCCTAAGGACTTGGAAGGGTTGGTAGACATGTTCCCTGCCCACAAGGAGCTTATAGTCTAGACAGGGAGACAGACATTAATATAAATAAATTATGGATATGTTCATAAGTGCTGGGTAAGCCTGGGGTTAATAAAGGGTGCAAATCTAAGTGCAAGGGTGATGCACAAGGAGGTGGAAGAAGAGAGAGGTAGTTAGCTTCTTTAGAATACCAACCTGGGCAATTGATGCCCATTAGTGCTGCAACTTCAGCCAAGATAGTCCTGAACATTTAATAATTAGATATGGTATTAAGCAGTTACTATGTCCAAGCACTGTGCTAAACACTGGGGTAGCTACAAACATACAGGAATTCCAATTTCGATATTTGGATCCTTTAAAGTGATAAGCTTGTATATCAATGTTTTGTAAGTTCTAGCGTGATAAATATAGGTGAGTATTACTGTCTTCTATTTTTAGAATACATACTACTAGCTCCTGTAGCTTGGTTAATAATGATAATAATATAATTATATCAATATTTGTGGTATTGGTTAAGCGTGTACTTTGTGCCAGGCAGTGAACTAAGTGCTAAGTGCTGGGGTCAGTACAGGATAATCGTGTTACCTACATAGGGCTCACCGTCTTAATCCCCATTGTACAGATGAGGTAACTGAGGCACAGAGAAGTGAAGTGACTTGCCCAAGGTCATACAGCAGACAAGTGACGGAGCTCGGATTAGCACCCAAGTGCTTCTGGCTCCCAGGCCCTTGCTCTATCCACTAGGCCATGCAGAGGAGAGAGTTGAGTACCTTGCCTTTCATGGTCTCTTTTCAGTAAATTTTGACTTCAACAGTTACATATATTGTTTTGAAACCCTCAGATACATTCGTGAGTTAAACAAAATTAGTTCTTTGGTGTCGATGCGGATTGCGTGTTTGTTCACGCAACAGATTACTTGTGAACATACGTTGATTTTGCTCTCTAAACTCAAAGTATTCATTATCAGAGACATATGCCTTTGACTGACTCCAAAAAATATAAATTCAGTTCAGTTTAAGGTTGTCAGTTGGGAAAACTGAGCTATTTGAAGACTGAAATATATTTTGGAAGAATGACTATTGCAAGAGGACTGTTAGATGTTATTAATAGGGAATATCTTTAAAAAAAACCACAACAGCAAACCCTGGGAATAGAAGGAACGATTGGAGGAAAATGTAGTTATTTGAGATCTCTTACAAAGAAATTCTTTATTAAAAGTCCCTCAAAATCATGCATTGTAAATTTTACTTTGTCTTGGCAGGTTTAGAAAACTGTAATTCTTTAAGTCCTGTAATATGGGAACATTCAAAAATAATTTTAAATGTCAAGATTTTCTTTAGCATTTGCTCTGCTTCCTGATATGCTAGAGCAAAAAAATGCTAAAAGTAGTAATGATTTTCTTTTAATATTATAATTTCTGACAAACATTCATTCATTCAATTGTATTTATTGAGCTATGTGCAGAGCACTGTGCTAAGCATCTGGGAGAGTATAAAATAGCAATAAACAGATATATTCCCCGCCCACAACGAGCTTACAGTCTAGAGGGGGAGACGGGCATTAATATAAATAAATTGGAGATATGTACATAAGTGCTGTGGGGCTGAGAAGGGGGAATGAACGAAGGGAGCAAGTCAGGGTGATGCGTAAGGGAGTGGCAGAAGAGGAGAGGAGGGCTTAGTCCGGGAAGGCCCTGGAGGAGCTGTGCCTTCAAGGCTTTGAAGTGTTAGCTAATGATAATATTTAAAGCAAGGATCCACAGTACTTAGAATACTGAAGCTGCAAACTTCCTGAATTGAAATAGTGTAGCATTTTCAAAAGAAGTATTATAAGAAATTTGACATGTTTTGTCCCAAAATATACTGTGGATGAGTGCAAAGAGATAAGAAAAGAATCATTTCAGCTAATATTGTCGCAAAATGATTAGGGAAGTGGGAGGATTTATTTGTGTCCCTCTGAAGTATTGGTTATGGCTGAAAGCCAAGTTCTGGCCTCCGTGCTTTTGTGGCATGCGTTGGTGGTGCTGCTTTTGTTTTAAGAAGAGCAACACATTCTGGTGTGGTCTAACTGTTAAAGTTGATGTAACCAAAGTGGAAACACATGCTGCTGTGGATCAGACCTATAATCACAAATAAACACTGATAAATATTATGTTTCTGATCCTCTATTTAAAATAGAAACCATTGAAAAAAACCAAACTTCATCTTCACAACACTAGGCTGAGAGCATAGCTCTAACAAAGTTAAGAAACATCTGCTTGCATTTACTTTCAGGAATCTTAGGTTTCAGAAAATTTTTGTTAAATGCAAGTTGACGTTATTTCAGAAGATTGTTCCTTTATCTATCTCCAACTATTTTGTTCTGTCATCTGACTTTTTATATTGGATGCGAAGTACTTGTAAAAATCCATTGTAAATTAATAACTATAACTTTTTTGTTCCAGAGGACATGGCAGCTATTTTTTTGGCAGCTGAATATGTCTGCAAATGTATGAGAAAAACTCCATATCGTGTATGAATCCTTTTCTTTCAATTCATAGAATTAACTCACATCAAGACCAGAATAGCTTTAGAAAAGCACCCCACCATAATGGACTGCCAACTTTTGGGCTTGTTGCCACTTATTTAGATTTAGATTAACTTGAGGTTGCTGTTTCCAAAATCAAGCCCAGAAGTTATGACTTTACAGCTTGGAGTATCAAATTATTTTTCATTAGTTGTGAAAGTTTGAAAGTTTAAACTTTGGAAGTTTAGTCAAAGTGTGAAGTAAACTTGTCAGACCAAGGCCCTTTTAAAATAAATATACCCAGTTATTAGATTTGGGATATGCGTTTTTGCATAATATGAATAATTCAGACCATTATAGTGGTCATGCCATCCCATCCCTGTTCCCTCTAACTTGAAGTTCCTTTATAGTGGAACTTCCTTTAAAGTGGAAAGGAGGTAGGCATCTGCGTATAAACTTGCTAGGAGATGAGTGATGTCATGGAAGGTACAAAGATCAATGATATGATGTGATTTCAGGATTAGGTTTGTCAGAAAATCAGGTTAATAAAGATGGGTAGCTTTTAAATCATAAACCTGATAGATATCAAGAGGTCCAGCCCCAATCTCCAGGGAGGTGAATGTTTCACCTACTCAGGACAAACGACTTTGCTTTTTTTTTTTAAAAAAAAAGATCTACACCTCTCTCAGTAATTCCTGAGGATGTCTCGGCTGTTTTTAAATCAAGGAAAGTATATACTATTTAGGACTTTTGAAAATATGATTTTATAGTGCAGAACAACTGCTTCAAATATTTGTATCCAGTCTTTAAGATTAAACAGTAAACCGATATTGAATTATGGCTTTTGGACTTCTCAGTTTATTTTAAATTGGTTGAGATAGTGTCATGTTAAGAAGAAAAATGTATTTGAGCTTAATGGTATTAATGAAATAGCAATAAAATTGGAGTAGGACGTGGGTTAAGCCTTTAGATTTTTATGTACTTTCTAACCTGAAACTTTGGTATTTTAAAACAGTATGGATAGCCCAACTAGGAAAGAGAACTTGTTGAATTTTTTCTCTCATTTGTATTTATTGAGGTACAGAGCACTCTACTAGACACTTGGGAACATTCAGTAGTAGTGAAGGACAAGCTTGCCCTCAGAGCTATCTAATTTTATCCTCTTCATCATGTCTTGGTAGCAAAAGTCTTTGAAAAGATAGGATTGTTGTTGCTCTTACCACATTTATTTTGTAGATTGACAGTAGCATTAACTAAATGTATGGATTTTGTTATGGATGCTGAGTGAAAGAAAAAGAGCTCCAGGCAATTGTTACCTTCAGAGTTTCACTTTGGCTTGTCAGTGAAGTGGCCGTTTGTGCCACTGGTACTTGTCCAGTTTTGTCTGAGCCAGGAAAACCTGTATAGTTTACACCATTTCATGTTCCTGTCTGGTTTGAAAAACACATCACTTTTAAAATTCATTCAATTGTATTTATTGAGCGCTAAGGGGTAAATATTCTAGGTCTCTCTTTTTCTTAAAAAATGTAATGAAAATAATACATTATGGAATTTGTATCCTGCAAGGAAGTGATTAGAGGTTGTGTGATCAAACCTTTTACCCTTATTTCTTTGGTTAGGAAGGTTCTATAATAGTGACGATGATGATGATGACTGTGGTATTTTTTAAGTGCTTATAATGGGCCAGGCATATGTACTAAGCTCTGGGGTGGATACAAGCCAATCAGGTTGGACACAGTCCCTGTTTCTTGTATCTTAAAGTCCCCATTTTGCAGATGAGGAAACTGAGGCACAGAGAAGTGAAGTGACTTGCCCAGAGTCACACAGCAGGCAAGTGGTGGAGCTGGGATTAGAATCTCAGTCCTCCTAACTCTCAGGCCCATGCCCTATCCATTAGGCTACACTGCTTCTCAAGTATTACAGGAATGTCCAAGCAACAATTTTCCTCTAAGTTTTAAAGAAAGTATTGAAAGTATTTTAAAGAAATACCAACTTTTTGAAGTTTTTTTTTATTCCTGCTATTTTGGTGTCAATTGTTGACTTTACCTAGTTTTGCTACTTTGTTTATCTTGACTGTTGCTTACTAAATTTATGTTTGAGGCTCCATTAAAAATAGTGAAACTTAATTATGGCATCCTTATTCCCTCATCTGAGATTGCTGCATATGCTGCTCTTTACAGCATGGTGTAATGGATAGACCATGGGCTTGGGAGTCAGAAGGGCAAGGGTTCTAATCCTGGCTCTGCCACTTGTCTGCTGTGTGACCTTGGGCAAGTCATTTAACTTCTCTATGCCTCAGTTACCTCATCTGTAAAATGGGGATCAAGACTGTGAGCCTCACAATGGGACAGGGACTGTGTTCAACCCAATTTGCTTGTATCCACCTCAGCGCTTAGTACAGTGCCAGACACACAGTAAGCGCTTAACAAATACCATTATTATTATTATTATTAGATTCTTATAAGAATGACATCATTCTTACTCCCTCTAGGCAGTAAATTTGTCGTGGGCAGGGAAGGTGTCTAACAATTCTGTTATATTGTACTCTCCCAAGTGCATAGTACAGAACTCTGTCCACACTAAGCAATCAGTAAAGTGCTTCAGAAGCAGGAGCAGATGAGATTACAAAAGAGAATACTTTGCATCATTTCAGCATGGTCCTGGGAGTCAGGACTTGGATTCTTATCCCAGCTTTGCCCATGTTTGCTGTGTGACCATGGACTTCACTCCTCTGAACCTCAGTTTCCTCATCTATAAAATGGGAATTCAATACCTGTCCCCCCTCCTACTTTCACTAAGCCCCATGTGAGACCAAGATTGTCTGACCTGATAAATTTGTGTCTCCTCCAGTGCTTTGAACAGTGCTTGACACATAGTAAGTGCTTAACAAATACTATTATTATCATCATCATTTTCATCAACAAGTGTTCCTAATCTTTTGTGAACAAGGCAGCAAATTAATTTAATTCTCTTATCTTGTCTATTTTCTTCTCTCTTCCTCCTTTCCCTTTTGGAAGAAGTCATTATCAGTTGAGCACTTCTTCCCTTCTTATGGATTTTACCTTTCCTTTTGCTGGAAGTATGCGCCTATCGGGTGCTGAAGCAGGCATCTTCCTTCTGTTTCCTCCAGTAATGTAATTAGCTCTGCTTCCTTCCCCTGTATTGACGGCATCTCCTGAGAGTGGCTTGTAAATGTTGCATTTCCCTTCTGAACCAAATGCATTCAAAGAGGACGAATTTGTAAAAAGAAGTGGCTGGGTCTGGGTCAGTATCCCTCTGATGCTGCTGATCTGCCAAGAAGCAGTCTCCTAGATGCTAGTTCCTTTCAAACTTTTCCACAGGGGACTTTCTGAATTGTTGCTTGGTGTGGGAAAATTGGGAGGAAGGTTGATCTTGTGACCTTCTCTTGAATTAATTTTTTTTCTTCACATATGGTGCTTTTAAGTTTTACGTAGCCACATCAAAACATTTGATTATAGCTACTTCTTTTGCTAATTTCTAAAATGAATGCATATCTCATCGCCTTAATTTTCAGCATTCGATGAATTGATAATGTAACAAGTGAAAGAATCATGATGCTTATTTGCTATTATTTATTTGATACTTCTTCCTTTTGATAAACTCCTCATTCCCAAACAGGGGTAGAAGAGATTTGGTTTGAGTAAATTCACTTCTAATCTACCCATTTTAAAACATTAAAGAAGTATAGGCTCTTTCTGTATTGGTTTTATTAGCAGTGTTGAAGCCACACTTGAACTTCCATGGGTGTGGTTTTTCTCTCTGGGGTGAAGGTGGCTTGTTGGAAAAATAGCAGAAAAACAACAGATCAGCAGTTTTACAGTATGCACTACTAACATCTTCTCCAAAGTTAATATTAGATTCATGTTCTAAGATTCACAGTGCAAAGAATTGGGCCATGAGTGAAAGAAATAACTTTACTTGCCTGATGTTTTCATGTCATCTCATTTTAGGAAATATGAAAAAATGCTGTTTTTGCACGCAGTGTATTTAATGTAGACTGCTGTGCTTAATTGCTCTCTTGCACTCACTTAGGGTGAGATAGGCATGGCAAGGATAGCCAGTGACATAGCTTGGTTTCCAAGGATACAAAATCATGTTATGTAAGAAAGTTGCATGTGCAGAGCTCTGGTTGTCATGGTTCTGAAAATATCTCTTTGAGTCACCCTGTCACAATTACATTGTTTAGCCACTTAGACTGTGATGGTATTTTTCAACTGCTGTTACTTTCCTGGTAATTAGATATCGTCACACTTTTAGATTTATTCCGTTAGCACAAAATAGAACACTGTGCTACTGAACTTAAAGTACTAAGCAGAATAGTAAAATAAAATCTGCACTCTGACTTGGTGTAATAGTAATTGTAGTATTTAAATGCTTCTATGTTCAAGTTTATCCTTTCCTGCCTTAGCTCTGCCCTCTCCTCTGCCAGACAGAACTATTTCTCCTCCCTTATTGACACTCATGCCCATCATCCCCATCAGCTCTTCCGTACATTTAACTCCCTTCTCAGGCCCCCGGTTCCTCCCCCTCCTCCTTCCCTCACCCCCAACGATCTGGCCTCCTACTTCATTAATAAAATTAAATCCATCAGGTCTGAGCTCCCCAAAGTCACTCCCCCCACCTCCAACCTCCCAGCTCTCAATGCTCTCCGCTACTCTCTCATCCTTCCCAGCAGTATCCTCAGAGAAGATCTCCTCCCTCCTCTCAAGTGCTACTCTGGCCACCTGTGCTTCTGACCCTATTCCCTCTCATCTTATGAAATCTCTCTCTCTGTCCCTTTTCCCCTCCTTAACTTCCATCTTCAACCACTCACTCTCCACTGGTTCCTTCCCCTCTGTCTTCAAACATGGCCACGTCTCTCCCATACTGAAAATACCCTCTCTTGACCCCACCTCTTCTAGTTATCGCCCTATCTCCCTCCTACCATTCCTTTCCAAACTCCTTGAACGAGTCGTCTACATGCTCTGCCTCGAATTCCTCAACGCCAACTCTCTCCTCGACCTCCTCCAATCTGGCTTCCGTCCCCTGCTTTCCACAGAAACTGCCCTCTCAAAGGTCACCAATGACCTCCTGCTTGACAAATCCAACGGCTCATACTCTATCCTAATCCTCCTCGACCTCTCAGCTGCCTTTGACACTGTGGACCACCCCCTTCTTCTGTATACGCTATCCAACCTTGACTTCACAGACTCTGTCCTCTCCTGGTTCTCCTCTTATCTCCCCGGCAGTTCATTCTCAGTCTCTTTTGCGGGCTCCCCCTCCCATCCCCTTACTGTAGGGGTTCCTCAAGGGTCAGTTCTTGGTCCCCTTCTGTTCTCTATCTACACTCACTCCCTTGGTGAACTCATTCGCTCCCACGGCTTCAACTATCATCTCTACACTGATGACAACCAAATCTACATCTCTGCCCCTGCTCTCCCTCCCTCCACGCTCGCATCTCCTCCTGCCTTCAGGACATCTCCATCTGGATGTCTGCCCACCATCTAAAACTCAACATGTCCAAAACTGAACTCCTTATCTTCCCTCCCAAACCCTGCCCCCTCCCTGACTTTACCATCACTGTTGACGGCACTTCCATCCTTCGCATCTCACAAGCCCGCAACCTTGGTGTCATCCTCGACTCCGCTCTCTCATTCACCCCTCACATCCAATCCGTCACCAAAATCTGCCGGTCTCACCTCCGCAACATTGCCAAGGTCTGCCCTTTCCTCTCCTTCCAAACCGCTACCCTGCTCGTTCACTCTCTTATCCTATCCTGACTGGACTACTGCATCAGCCTCCTCTCTGATCTCCCGTCCTCCTGTCTCTCCCCACTTCAATCCATACTTCACGCCGCTGCCCGGATCGTCTTTGTGCAGAAACGCTCTGGGCATGTTACTCCCCTCCTCAAAAATTTCCAGTGGCTACCAGTCAACCTACGCATCAGGCAGAAACTCCTCACCCTGGGCTTCAAGGCTCTCCATCACCTCGCCCCCTCCTACCTCACCTCCCTTCTTTCCTTCCACAGCCCAGCCCACACCCTCTGCTCCTCTGCTGCTTATCTCCTCACCGTGCCTCGTTCTCGCCTGTCCCGCCGTTGACCCCCGGCCCACGTCATCCCCCTGGCCTGGAATGCCCTCCCTCCGCAAATCCGCCAAGCTAGCTCTCTTCCTCCCTTCAAAGCCCTACTGAGAGCTCACCTCCTCCAGGAGGCCTTCCCAGACTGAGCCCCCTCCTTCCTCTCCCCCTCCTCCCCATCCCCCCTCACCTTACCTCTTTCCCCTCCCCACAGCACCTGTATATATGTATATGTTTGTACGTATTTATTACTCTATTTTATTTGTACATATTTATTCTGTTTATTTTATTTTGTTAATATGTTTTGTTTTGTTGTCTGTGTCCCCCTTCTAGACTGTGAGCCTGCTGTTGGGTAGGGACCGTCTCTATATTTTGCCAACTTGTACTTCCCAAGCGCCTAGTACAGTGCTCTGCACACAGTAAGCACTCAATAAATACGATTGAATGAATGAATAAACACTGTACTGAGAACTGGGGTAGACACAGTTGCAGCTGATTAGATACAGTCTCTAGACCACAGGGGGTTCAGTCTAAGGGGAAATGAAGAACAAGGATCTTAGCCTCATTTTTACAGATGAGGAAATTGAGACACAGAGAAGTTGTGACGTGCCCAACGTCACCCTAGTGACAAGTGATGGAGTTGGGATTAGGACTCAAGTGTTTTGATTCCCATGGATCCATGTGAACATGATCAAGGTTAAAACCAGACTGAATTGAAGATCCATAGAGCCATTGAACTATCGAGCATCCAACTTTTCTGGGTAATCCAGTGCCATCTACACCTCATACTGAACATCTCAAGGCTAGTCAGGTCCACATCCAGTGTGGTCCTGGAACATAAACTACCAGCAGAGAAGCAATGTCTGTCTTTTAAGAAGGTGCCATAGAAGAGCTAGAATCTTGCCTTGGTGGGAAATTGAGACCCTTCCAGACATGATTCCTGCTTTGGTTTAGTCAGTCCAACTCAGTGCCATTCATGGTGGTGTTGCCAAACCAGAAATGGATCTGGGGAACTGTGGAGGTCAGGATGTCTGAGCCTGGTGCAAGGACTTTCCAGAGCCAGTGCAGTGCTTTAGGAGAGGCCATGTGTACTTTTAAAATTCTTATATGTCAGAGTACCAGCAAAGAAGGAGAACTTCTGTTTTTAGGGGTAGGTTTTGGGTTTAAATATGTAATGTACGCTTTTTACTTCAAATGGCATTGTGAAATGTTGGGGTGATTTTGGATTGGATAGTAGTTTTAATGTAGGGCAGTTTTAGTATCTTTTGATTTCTTGATGGTTTTCCTGAAATTTGAGAAACACGATTTCAGAGTCAGAATCTTGAGGAAGTCCAATTCATAGCAGTTCATTTTCCTATAGATTCAGTTGCAGTAAGTTGTCTTAAACTAAATGTTTTGGGTAGAACAGAAGACAGAATGAAGAAATGTACTTCTGGCAATGTGTAGAGTGGAATGTGGTGTTTGAAGGAAACATGTGTACACATGTGCAGTGTCAACCAAGACATGGTTACTCTAACATGAGTTTTCCTTTCTATGGAGTTATAAAAGAAAGCAACTCCTGCTCCTAGGAGAGAAGACTCTTTAATATGTTAGTGCAGCATGATAAACTTCTGTAAGCTGTAATACAGTGCTAAATTCTTACTTATTCATAAAATATCAGTGAATTGAATGTGGGGAAATTTACAGGTGTTTGGGTCACTTTTTTCCAGAGGCTTGTCTGGGATCCTTTGGGATAATCTGCTTCATCCCTGATCATGAACACTGCTGTTTTACATGAATGTTGCATTTTTATTTGTCATTCATTTTATAAACTCCTCACCTTGATTGTTTCTTATAGTTAGAATACATAAAGTTTTTGATGACACACCATTCCAACATTCTTGATGAAACTGCTGAAACAAATGTTCATTGTGTCCTATAGTTCCTTTGATATAGCTCCCTTTTCCATAAAGATTTCTAATCCTATGTACATATACATTATGATAGGTATTCTTTAACTTAATGATTTTTTTTCTTGTTGCTTTTGTCCCAAAGATTTAAAAAAAACAAGTGCCCAAGGCCTTTTGTTTGGCACTTTGATTCCTGTGCCCCAAAAGCAAAGGAGGAGGGGTGAGTGGAAACTAAAAGTTTGGCTGTGCATAGGGCCCCATTCGCAGTACATCCAAAAAGTGACAAATATGTTGTGGCCAATCTCTCTTCTGTTCCTGCTGGACCAGTCACTAGGAGGACTTGAGACAGTTTGGATTTGCTTCATCTATAAGATTGGATGGGGGAAAGGAGAATTATATGGAACTCCTGGTTTTATTTGTCAGGGAGAAGGATAGTGAGAGATGGAATTTCATCTTTCTTTTGATAGAGGAAATAATTGCTGCCTCAGAATTTGGATTGAGGGTCATGCGGACAGCCCAGCAAGTACTGTATACTTTGATCATCAATCATATTCATTGAGCGCTTACTGTGTGCAGAACACTGTACTAAGCGCTTGGGAAGTACAAATTGGCAACATATAGAGACAGTCCCTACCCAACAGTGGGCTCACAGTCTAAAAGTCTTGTTGATGATTCTCTGGATGGTGGAAAGTCTGTTTAAGAGATTGTTTCTTGCCTCTGATGAGGATGGAGCAATCTACACTCTTCAGTGTAGTAGTGTGTCTGGTAATATGCTAGGCACACAATCCCTAGAGCTGTGTCAGCCTGGAAGGCCTAGGATCTCTTTGTTTTCAGGATCCTACACTCTGATGACCCAGGCTTTCCTAGGGGCTGTCAGATGAAACATTGCCACGTCTGCTACAAGTAGTTCTTAAATCTGAGGTGTTTTCATTGAACCAGTTTTGATAGCATCATTTAACTGTCCCATAGTCTTACTTGATCATTGCCTGGGAACCAAGTATCTCAAAAGCATTTGCACTTCATGTTAGTACTAGTCATTGGAGCCCAGTAATGCATGGTGACATAAAGAAACTGTGTTGTTTAGGAGAGTCAAGATGTTTTAAATAAAGTAAATGAATTATTTCATTTGTTAAGCACTTACTGTGTGCCAAGCACTGTAGTAAGTACAGGGGCAGATACAAGATAATGAGGTCCCACATGGGGCTTACAGTCTAAATAGGAGGGAGAACAGGTGCTTACTGTTTGCAGAGCACTGTACTAAGCGCTTGGGCAAGTTTGATATAACAGATACATTCCCTGCCCACAGTGAGTTTACAATCTAGAAGAGGGAACTAAAACAGAGAGTAGTTACTTGCCCACGGTCACACAGCGAGTACACATTGGAATCAGGATTAGAACCTAGGTCCTCTGTCTCCCAGGGCCATGCTCTTTCAGCCAGGCCACGTGGCTTCTCAGTAGGTTTTATTCCTCTTTAGACTGTAAATTCATTGTGGGCAGGGAATGTGTCTACCAATTCTGTTATAGTATGCTCTCCCAAGCACTTAATACAGTGCTCTGCACTCAGTATATGCTTAATAAATTAATCTTGATGAATTGATTGTTTTCTGAGAGTTTGGCATCAAGGTTCAGGCCAAACAAGGTCTACAGTGCTGTAGTGTGAGATCTGGACTCATCACAGATGACCCACACAAATTCTTGGGCTGCTAGACAAGATCACAAACAAGCCCTGGAATAAATACAGTCTTCCAGCACTCATGATATGCCCATTATGTTGGGTACGGCATGTGCCCAGGACAGAATTCAGCAAGATACTCAAACTTGTAAAGTGTGGTGATTGGGAATGGGGTAACAGAAAGCCAGGAGGAGGAAAAAACTCCAGTATTAAGTGTTGCAGATTTCCTATGTTCCCACAAAAGTTGAGAAACCAATTCTTAGTAAACCATGCTAACCTGTGGCCAGGCTAGCACAAATAATGTTGATAACCCCCAAGACCTTCTTCTAGCCCATAGTTAATACTCTTTACAAAATCTTTTCATAACTTCGACCCTGGGAAGTGGACTTGCCTGTGTGTTGTCCTATTTATTTTGTTAATGATGTGCATCCTAGCACTTGATTGTAGGAGGAGAGTAAGTTATATTGTTTTTATAATTAATGTTCTGGGGGTTCGGATCATGGGGCCATCCCAGTTTAGCTTGAAAATCTGAACTGGAGTGAAACTAGTTATCTAAAAGTTTCTGTCACTGGAATGTTTCCACTTTTCAGAAATTAACAATTTGAGTAAACCAAAAACTGTAGAGGTGGCTGTATCACAGTGTTGCTTTCCCTTTTCCTCAGTGGTATTTATTAATCATTCTTTCAATCGTATTTATTGAGCACTTACTGTGTGCAGAGCACTGTACTAAGCGCCTGGGAAGTACAAGTTGGCAACATATAGAGACGGTCCCTACCCAACAACTGGCTCACAGTCTAGACGGGGGAGACAGACAACAAAACAAAACATGTGGACAGGTGTCAAGTCACCAGCATAAATAAAAATAAAGCTAGATGCACATCATTAACAAAATAAATAGAATAGTAAATAAGTAGTAAATACATATACATATGTATATGTAATCACTTACTGTGTATGTGTCCAGGACTGTTCTAAGCACTGGGCTAGATCCAAGTTATTCAGGTTGGACAAACATGGGGTTCCCAGTCTAAGTGGGAGGGAGAACAGGTATTTCTACCTGGTCCCTTGTAGGTGAATGTCATGTTCCGCTTTTCCCAAACCCCCACCTGGGGCTGGTTCTTTTTTGACCCCTTTGTTGGTCCTAGGGGAGAGCAGCAGTAAGGCAACTTTTGGTTGGTTAGAAAATCCTAAAGTTTAGGAGTTTCTGAAAGCCATGTGTAACAAAGCTATGATTCTTCCATTATTTTTAAATAAAGGGCAAGCATGCTGAGAAGCAGCGTGGCTCAGTGGAAAGAGCCCGGGCTTTGGAGTCAGAGGTCATGGGTTCAAATCCCGGCTCTGCCAATTGTCAGCTGTGTAACTTTGGGCAAGTCACTTAACTTCTCTGTGCTTCAGTTACCTCATCTGTAAAATGGGGATGAAGACTGAGCACCCCATGGGACAACCTGATCACCTTGTTACCTCCCCAGTGCTTAGAATGGTGCTTTGTACATAGTAAGCGCTTAGTAAATGCCATCATTATTATTATTATAATTAAAAAGCATGATTTTTGTCAGCTGTGTGACTCAGCTGTGTGACTTTGGGCAAGTCACTTAACTTCTCTGTGCCTCAGTTACCTCATCTGTAAAATGGGGATTAAGACTGTGAGCACCCCATGGGACAACGTGATCACCTTGTTACCTCCCCAGTGCTTAGAACGGTGCTTTGTACATAGTAAGCGCTTAATAAATGCCATCATTATTATTATTATAATTAAAAAACATGATTTTTGTCAGCTGTGTGACTCAGCTGTGTGACTTCGGGCAAGTCACTTCTTTGTGCCTGTTACCTCATCTGTAAAATGGGGGTCAAGACTGTGATCCCCAAGTGGGACAACCAGATAACCTTTGTCTATCCCAGTGCTGAGAACAATGCTTGGCACATAGTAAGTGCTTAACAAATACCATCATCATCATAATTTTGCTCTGAATTCTGCAGTTCCTTGTTGCAATTTCCTGATAACCTCACTGAAATTGCATCAGAGCCATGCCATTTTTAGGCAAAAATGAAAGTGTCTCTAAAATGACATACATTACTCAGAAGAGATAGTAGATCTTTTTAATAAATGTTTTGTGGTGCTCTTGGAGGTTTAAAAAACCTGATTTCTGAGATGATTTTCTTAGCCAAAGGAAATAGGGAGCTAGGAGATGAGGTGATGGCAGCTAAGGAGAAGTGTGTGAGTGCATTTGTGTATATGTAATAGCCCTTCAAGTATGCATTTATACGTTTACTTTTCCTTCTACATTTAGTGGCTTGTGTTTTCTGCCAGACTTCTCCCCGTCCCCAGTTGGAATGTAAATTCTTTGCACTTAGAGTGTTGGTACTGAGGGTAATGTCAAATATATGCTTTGCGTGAAGTACTTTTAAGATGAAGTTTTCAGGATAGAAGGATGAAGTTGCAAGTTGACTTGGTAAGGCTGCTATCTAGGTTTACAAGGAGCAGTTTTGTCATAGGAATGATTAGCACATTTAGCCTCCCTATCTTTAAATACATACTTTGAAACAGATGTCTGACCAGTCTTAGAGTTAATTTTAAGCTGAAAAACAAACTTTTTCCTGCTGATATTTTCTTTGTTGTCCTTAGCTTGGTGGTCTAAATTATAAAATAAACATTAAATATTTTTATATTCTAAATATCTGGAATTCTGTGCATAGAAATACTTCAACTGAGAATCTGTATTTACTTTGGAAGGTAATATATACTTTTATAGAGGATGTCCCAAAGTCTTTATCTTAAATTCATTTGAACCACTTGCTTAACTTGTAGAAATAATATTTATCAAGAGCCCACTTGGTGCAATGCACTGTCAGCTGTGGGGCCTTTGGCAAGCCACTTAACTTCTCTGTGCCTCAGTTACCTCATCTGTAAAATGGGATTAAGACTGTGAGCCCCACATGCGACAACCTGATCACCTTGTATCCCCCAGCGCTTAGAACAGTGCTTTGCACATAGTAAGCGCTTAATAAATGCCATTATTATTATTATTACTAAGCACTTGGGAAATACAGAAAAAAGAAGTGACATGTTCCCAGCTTACACTCTAAATGGGGAGAGAAACATAAAAATATTTGTAACTCAAGTCATTAAATAAATAATTGAGTGCATATGAGCATGAGTTCTGAGGGTGGATATAAATAGGTTCAGAAGTGATAGAATTGACGGTTTTATGACTCAGGAATGATTTGCTCAGGTTTTAGAGAGGAGAGATAGAAAGAATAGATTCTTGTGCTTAGTACAGCGCTCCACATACAGTAAGTACTCAGTCAGTACCATTGATTGATTGAAATGTTACCTTAGCATTTGAGAATGTTCCATCCCCACGGCAAGTTATACACAAGCTAGATAAGAAATTTTGTGTACCAGAAATAATTATAGAAGTCCCAAGAAGTGGTTTGTCCCAAAGCATCAATATCGGGAGAACTGGATTATTGCAGATACATTTTTAGATAAACCCTTCCTGTCTTTTTTTGGTGAGCGTTGTGACAGCAGCCACATGTTGCAAGAGTTTGAATGAACTCAGGACAACTGCCATTCTTTACTAATACGATTTAGAAGTAGGATCAATCATATTTATTGAGCAATTGTCGAGTGCAGAACACTGTGCTAATAGCTTGGGAGGGTGCAGTATGACAGAGTTAGTAGACATGTTCTCTGCCCACAATGAGCTTACGGTCCAGAGGCAGAGACAGGCATTAATATAAATAAATAAATTACGAATATGGACATAAGTGCTGTGAGACTGAGGGAGGTGTGAATAAAAGGGGCAAATCCAAGTGCAAAGGTGACAGAAGGGAATGGGAGAAGAGGAAATGAGGCTTAGTCAGGGAAGACCTCTTGGAAATGTGCTTTTAAGTAAGGCTTAGAAGGTGGTGAAAGTGATTGTCGGATATGAAGAGTGAGAGTATTTCAGGCCAGTGGCGAGACGTGAGTGAGGATCGGTGGCTCTGTCACGTCGCCCACGCGGGCCCGAGTCCGTGGGCCTCGTCCATGTGGGGGCAGGGGGGAATGCCAAGATCCGCCAGTCGGAAGCCAGGAGATTCCCAAGTCCGCTCGGAAGCCAGGAGATTCCCAAGTCCCAGGCTGTACGGGCCACGCCCGGGATGGATGAGCTGTTACTTGTCTTCCCGGGTTCCCGATAGAGGTGTCAGTCACCACTGCTCTCCGGACGGCCCGGGGCAGATCCGGCAACCGGCAACCTTGGCCAAGTGACTTAAACCTCTCTGGACCACGGTTTCTCCGACTGAAATGGCGGGGGCAGGGGAACTGACTGGTTTGGCCCCAGAGAGTATCGGATCGGTGGAAAGAGCACGGGCTTTGGAGTCAGAGGTCGGGTTCAAAGCCCGGCTCCACCAGTTGTCAGCTGTGTGACTTTGGGCGATTCACTTCACTTCCCCGGGCCTCAGTGACCTCATTTGTAAAATGGGGATTAAGACCGTGAGCCTCCCGTGGGACAACCCGATCACCTTGTGACCTCCCCAGCGCTTAGAACAGTGCTTTGCACATAGTACGTGCTTAATAAATGCCATCATTATTATTATTATTATCAATCCATTGGATGCTATTTATTGAGCGCTGCCTGTGCAGAATGTTTTATTGAACGCTTCGGGAGAGAGGGTAGAGATGATCGCCGTCCTGGAGGAGCTTGCCGTCTGTTTGGGGAGACAGACGTTAAAATTGGTAACAGATCGGGGGATGGCGGCATCTAAAGATATGAACCTAAGCGTCTTGGGGTGTGGGACCCCCCAAGCACCGAGGCAGTTCAGGAGGCCAAGGTGCAGAATGCAATAAAAGGTCCTAGGAAGTGTCGTGAATCCCATCATGCCGTGTATATATCTATAATTCTATTTATTTCTATTGAGGCCCGTTTACTTGTTTTGATGTCTGTCTCCCCCCTTCTAAACTGTAAGCCCGGTGTGGGCGGGAATCGTCTCTTTTTATTGCTGAATTGGACTTTCCAAGCGCTTAGTACAGTGCTCTGTATCCAGTAAGCGCTCAGTAAATCCGATTGAACGAATGAATGAATGAGTGGGAGGTCGGTGGCGAGGTAGATGAGATTGAGGTACAGTAGTAGGTTGGCATTAGAGGAGCGAAGTGTGCGGGTTGGAAAGCAGTGAGGTAAAATAGGAGGGGTCAAGGTGATTGCTTTAAAGCTGATGGTAAGGAATTAGTTTCTGTGATGCGGAGGTGGATGGGATGTCACTGGAGGTTCTTGAGTGGAGAAACGTGGACTGAAAGTTTTTGTAGAAAAATAATCTGGGCAGTAGAGTAAAGAATGGATTGGAGTGGAGAGAGACAGGAGGCAGGGAGGTCAGCAAGGAGGCTGATGATAATAATAGTAATAGTAATGGCATTTATTAAGCACTTACTATGTGCCAAACACCGTTCTAAGTGCTGAGGTAGATACAAGGTAATCAGGTTGTCCCACGTGGGCTCGCAGTCTTAATCCCTATTTTACAGATGAGGTAACTGAGGCACAGAGAAGTTGTGACTTGCCCAAAGTCACACAGCTGAGACGTGGCAGAGCCAAGATTAAAACCCACAACCTCTGATTCCCAAGCCCGTGCTCTTTCCACTGAGCCATGCTGTTTCTCCAATGCTTGATGCAGTAGTCAAGGTTGGATAGCATAAGTGCTTGGATTAAGGTGGATGCAGTTAGGATGAAGAGGAAAGGGCAGAGTTTAGTGATGTTGTGAAGGTTGAACTGACAGGTTTCTCTGACAGATTGAATATGTGGGTTGAATGAGAGAGATGAGTCAACAATAACTGCAAGGTTTCCCAGTGATGGGAAAGTCAGGAGGAGGGGAGGACAGGGTTTGGGAGGGAAGATAAGGAGTTCTGTTTTGGATATGTTAAGCTTGAGATGTTAGCTGGACTTTCAAGTAGATTTCAAGTAGATTTACAGTGCTCTGCACATAGTAAGCGCTCAATAAATACGATTGATGATTTCCTGAAGGCAGGAGGAAATGTGAGACTGCAGGTGAGAGATCAGAGCTGGAGATGTAGATTTGGGAGTCACCTGCATAGAGATGGAAATTGAAGCCATGGGAGTGAATGGGTCCTCCAAGGGTGTGGGTTTATATGGAGAATAGAAAGGGACCCAGAAGTGAGCACTGAGGGGATTCCCACAGTTAGTGGGTGGGAGGCAGAGGAGGAACCTGTGAATGAGACTAAGAATGAGTGGCCAGAGAAATAGGAGGAGGACCAGAAGAGGACAGTGGCAGTGAAGCCAAGGTTGGATAATGTTTCCAGGAGAATGGGGTCAAAGGCAGTGTCAAAGGCAGCTGAGAGTTTGAGGAGGATTAGGATGGAGTAGATGCCGTTGGATTTGGCAAGAAGGAGCTAGCTCATTGCTGACCTTTGAGAGGGCAGTTTCTGTGGAGTGAAGTGGGTGGAAACTGGGTTGGAAGGGGGTCAAGGAGAGAATTGGAGAAGTGGAGATGTAAGCAGCCTGCCCAAGGACTTTGGAGAGGAATGACAGGAGGGAGATGGGGAGATAACTGGAGGTTGCCATGGGGTCAGGGAGGGTTGTTTTTTTTAGGACGGGAGACAGGAGCATTTTTGAAAGCATTTAGGTGAAAGCCATTGGAGAGTGGAATGATTGAAGATGGTCGTCAGGGAGGGGAAAAAAGGAGGGGAAAAGGTGGGACAGGATGGAGTCAGAAGTGCACATGGAGGGGGTGGATTGTGAGAGGAGTCAGGACATTTCATGCGATACTGCTGGGAAAGATGGGAGAGTTGAAGAAGGGTTAAAGAGGTAGGAATTGGAGAAGAGCAGGGGAGATTCTACGGAGGTCATCTGATGGTTTCAATTTTCTCAGTAGTTACTGATTCATGTAAATTTCTGAACAATATATTTATGGGTGGATTGGTCATCACGGGAGTGCTGCCTGAACAAGTTAGAACAACTGGGTGCCATTCATGTGATCTCTTAATGTGGAGAAACATCATAGTCTGCTAAACTCACAAATTGTAGAACTTGTAAAAAAAAAATGCAATGAGAATTTGATGTTTCATACTCTGCCTCAAGCAAGCAGAGCACTCTCTCATAACATTATTCCTAAAAGGAAAGAATGCATAGTTTTGTTGTCTGTCTCCCCCTTCTAGACTGTGAGTCTGTTGTTGGGTAGGAACCACCTCTATATGTTGCCGACTTGTACTTCCCAAGCGCTAAGTACAGTGCTCTGCACACAGTAAGCGCTCAATAAATATGATATGAATGAAGGAATGAAAGCATGAAAAATGGATTTAAACTGACTTAATGATCCATTTGAGATGTTTGTATAACTTAATAAAAACATTTTTATTTCACCAATTTTTATTCCACAGTGGACTCAATATTGGATAAATTAACTGGAGGCACCATGGATTATTGCAGAAATTTATATGTAAACCTTAATTGTGTCACATATTTTGAAGATATAGACTCTTTTAAATTTCAAACATAAGCATTTACATCACGATACTCTGAGAAAAGTGGTTGCATGCTTAGCCCAGAAAGTTATTCTAAGTCAGTGACTTTGGTTTCAGAGTACTCATTTACATTTCAGACATTTTTCATATATTGGGCAGTTTGGTTTTTCCATCGGAACAGATGAGATACTAACTCAAAACAAAAATCCTAAAGCCAGAAGTTTCCAATGGAATTTTTTAAAGTTGGCTTTTACAAAGCAGTAAGTAATAATAGAAACTTGTTTTGGGGAAAAAAAAACATTGACTTTGAAATTCTATGACTTTTGTGTAAAATGACAAGAGGGGAACAGATACTTATTTTTGAATATTTTTACGTATTTCCTGAGTTTTATTAAGCCATCTGTAAAAATGAATGATATTTTTCTTGGCAAGAAGACCTAGTGATTGGGGAACCACAGGAAAGTATTAACTGGAAGTTTTTTGGACTGTGTGTGATGATTTGTCAGTTACATTTAAAGTGTGCATATATGGTCTTTAGATTGAAAATAAAAATGCAAGTAATATTGTCTTTCTAGGAAAATCATCAGTAATGATGACATTTGTAAATATCTGTAAATGCACTACCTCTGAAGGCTAATACAGAGGAGATATGGCACAGTGTCAGTGTAACTGAGAAAAATAAATTGCACAACATAGTTTGTCTTATGCCGTCGAGTCGTTTCCAACCCACAGTGACACCATGGACGCATCTCTTCCAGAATGCCCCACTCTCCATCAGTAATCGTTCTGGTAGTGGATCCGTGGAGTTTTCTTGATAAAAATACGGAAGTGGTTTACCATTGACAACATAGTTTACATAGGGAAAAACCCAACAAGGACTTCCAAAACTAATTGACCCAAGATGATAATTCTGATGGAATGTCTACTCCTGGTGGCGTATATCCACAGCTGTTAAGCTGAAAATGCATCTAAAAGGATAATTTAGGGAATTATTTGATTTGAGTTTAATTTCTCCTAGTAAGTGGAAATGGATTTCCAAGGGGACACAGTGCTTGGGTGCCTTTTAGGAGATTGGTATATCTAGCATTGTCTCTTAAATTGAATCTGTTCCAAAATCCGGTCAAAGATCAGTGAAGAACAAAAGTTGAAGGTAAGTGTCCTGCATTTCTTTGCCTTTTCCATTGATTTATGATTTAGAATTACCATAGGGGAAAGACAGAAAATTGGCATTGGACTGGAATAGCAGAGCATTAGGCTCCTAAGTGGGTTTTTACTTGCCTGACCGAATTAAGGGAAGTTTTTAAGTACTTGTCCATTTCTTGAATGAATAGGTAATTAATGCTATACCAGTATTTTCAGCATAGGTTTTGCTGCCTAGAGTAATGGAAAGGGGGCTTGATAGGGAGCCTGGAGAGATTCCAGCTCTGCTTCTGAATAACTGTGTGACTTGGGACAAATTGTTTTTTGCTTCTGCCTCAGTACTGCCATCTAAAATGGAGGTAGTTCCTTTTACATCTCCAGAGATGTTGAGCAGACCACAGAGATCTGCAGAAGCTTTGGGCTCTGATAGGTAGAAGTTGTAGTGAGTCTAAGGTCATAGATACTGAAGGAGAACCAGTCTTATGCTGTGCCTTGGATAGCTTCTTTTGTGGTACCGTTTTTTTTTGTCCACTTTTCAAACACGTATTTTTTCATATTTCAATTTTCAGATATATGGAGTTTGGGAGTCATCCTTTTCATGTTGGTTTGTGGCCAGCCACCATTCCAAGAGGCAAATGATAGTGAAACCTTGACTATGATCATGGACTGCAAATATACAGTTCCGTCTCATGTATCCAAAGAATGTAAAGAGTAAGTCCAAATGTGATTGAATAATGTGGCTTTTGCTTAGCTGGGAGAAGAAGAGAAGATGATTTGTAAATCTCAAGCCAGTGAGATATAGGGCTAACCCCATATTATTTCTGTCAATCAGTCGTATTTATTGAGTGCTTACTGTGTGCAGAGCAATGCACTAAGAGCTTGGGTGAGTACAATACATGTTCCCTGCCCACAAGGAGTTTATAGTCTAGAGGGGGAGGCAGACATCAATATAAATAAATTATGGATACGTACATATAGGTCATTCCACTCGATTATGGGCCATAAAGCTCTATATAGTTTTGCTCATAACCTTAAAAGATTCACTCTCCCTCTTTTTTGGAAATTGAAATCTGCCAGGATATGGCTGCTTAATAGGCACCATATTCCCTCTTTAGGGGCCATGGGCAGGACATTTTCTATAGTGAGCCTTCACTTATGGAATTCTTTGCCTGTCTCGTTGTTGGGTAGGGACCATCTCTATATGTTGCCGAATTGTACTTCCCAAATGCTTAGTACAGTGCCCTGCGCACAGTAAGTGCTCAATAAATACGATTGTTTTGAGTCATGGTGTAAGCCAACTGGTTTTTCCCTTGAAAAGGGATAGTTTGCTTGAATTGCCGTAAATGCAAAGTTTTTAATGAACACAGGATTAAGAAATGATGCTACTTGGTTTTATAGTTTTATGCACTTCATAAGGCAATTATTTAAAAGTGTCACCCCCTCCCAACCTCCCCCTCCCTTTCTTGGAGACTTTTCCCCATTCCATTTGCCATTGGGAATTAAGTGGGTGAAGGATTGAAGTTAATGAAAGAAGCTTGGTGCACTTGCTTAATTGCAGGATTTGGCATAGCACCATGTTTAATTTTTTTTGAAATTTTGGTTTTCAGTTTCTGATCTACTGAATTTAAGGTATTTGTTGTTTTCTCTGAGTGTATTTCAGAGACTCGTTTGAAGAGATAGGGTCATACGTAACTTTTCCCAGTAGCAGTAGTAATAGCATTAAGCACTTACTGTATGCATAGCACATATAAGGATTGGGAAAGAATATGCAGATGGGAATTAGACAGAGCCCCTGATCCTCATGGGGCTTGTAACGGAAAATAAAAAGGGGGAGAGGAGTTTGGTGACATATTTAAGGATACTGAATAAATCCTTTGCTTTCTAGCACTTCTCATATCTAGCCTGTTTCTTCTTTTCAGCCTGATTACACGAATGTTGCAGAGGGACCCAAAGCGAAGGGCCTCTTTGGAGGAAATTGAAAACCATCCCTGGCTTCTAGGGGTTGACCCATCCCCTGCCACAAAGTACAACATCCCTCTTGTGTCATACAAAAACCTCTCTGAAGAGGAACATAACAGTATAATACAGCGCATGGTCCTTGGTGATATAGCTGATCGAGATACAATTGTGGAGTAAGTTGCCCGTTTTCCATTTGTTTCGCTTACAGTATTAGTCCGTTAGTATTTACTTAGTTTTAAAACTGATATCTGCTTCTTTGTATATACATAAGAGGGGCTATAAGTCAGTCATGTGTCAGTATTCAAGTTTAATGTTACCCTGTTAGGACTGGTTAATAATAATGATGGCATTTATTAAGCGCTTACTATGTGCAAAGCACTGTTCTAAGTTCTGGGGAGGCCACAGAGTGATCAGGTTGATTTATTACAGCCTAAGCAAATCTGTTAGATTTTTTAAAATCTGCTAACTAGTGCACTTAAATCATCAATCTGATTTCATTAGAAAATCCATTCATTCATTCATTGTCATATTTTTGAGTGCTTACTGTGTGCAAAGCACTGTACTAAGCGCTTGGGAAGTACAAGTCGGCACCATATAGAGACGGTCCCTACCCAACAATGGGCTCACAGTCTAGAAGGGGGAAACAGACAACAAAACAAAACATGGAGACAGGTGTCAAAATTGTCAGAACAAATAGAATTATAGCTATATGCACATCATTAACAAAATAAATAGATAATCATGGCATGTATTAAGTACTAAAAATTTATTTATTTATCATAAATTTATTATAGGTGATTATATATTTATTTATCACACAAAATTAATTTGTGCTTCAGCTACTGTCCTTATGTAAATATTAGTTTTAGTCAGGCCTCATGATGTAATTATCAGTGTCAGGCAAGACAGCCCAATTACAATATTATTGATACAGCAAATTAAGATACTGGAAAATATACAGAATAAAATCTGGCAACCAGTACACTAATCTTGAAATTAAGACTGTGATTGGTGCTGTTAGGAAGTTCATAAATTTGACTGAAGTAAAAGTCCAGTATTTTCACTGCAAAATTAAGGGTGCCTATATAATTCAGAAAATATAAGCATTTTGTTTTATAAAGATTGTGGTCTTTAATATAATTGTCACAATTTCAGGTATATTTTTTCCCTGACAGGGGAAGCACTTGAGCAGTTGTTTCAGTAAACCTCAATTTTGTCTTAAACTTGGCAGGGTGTAACAGTTTTAGAATAGCAGAAAAGTAACAAACCTGCCACTGAGTGAAGTGTTTTTTTCCTTTGGTTTCTGTGTTGCTTTAACATTTTCCAGCAAGATTAACTATTCTTGGAGAACAGAGTTTGTTATTGTCACCTAAATATAGCATTTTTTTTTAGCATGCCCTAATTCAGGTTTGCTTAAATATCTTCTAAATGACCTATTCAGGTTACATGACTTGATTTGTCTACTTTCTATTAAGTCAAAGTAATCTGTCAATGCAAAGACTCTTAATTTTCATTTTCAGGCACTTTTACAGGCTCTGAGAGGCTTGGTAAATTCTCCACTTACATTGACATGTTAGGTTTCATTTCATTTTGTTTTCCTTAGGGCTCTGGAAACTAACAAGTACAATCACATCACAGCTACTTACTTCTTGCTGGCTGAGAGGATTCTGAGAGAAAAACAAGAGAAAGAAATACAAACCCGATCTGCTAGCCCTAGCAACATCAAAGCCCAGTTTAGGTGAGGAAAAAAAAAAAAATCTCCACTGATTTAGTAAGTTTTATATTTTGAAATTGTGACCTTCTCTTTCTTGCCAAACAAATGGATTGTTCCAAAAGGACAGATGAAGAGGGCCAAACATGAAAACCTTTGAATTTCTAGCTTGAACCGGTACTTTCTGTGCAGAAGCAGCATGTGATTTATATAATGGTTTGATAACCCAGATTCTCAAATGCCTTCATGCAGTTTATAATTCACAGAGCCCTTATGGATCTCATACTGTATCAACTCCCCCTCCCGCCCACCAGCGAGTTGAGGTTAGACCGTTCACTTGGTTTATCTTGTAAATGTGGTTTTTCTATTGACAGATTATCTTGGGCCTTATAGGATGGGCTAGTTCAGCGTGACTGGGGCTTAGGCCACTTTAAGGCCAGTTGCTGATTCTGCCCCTGTATGTCTGGGTTGCCTTTGATGAGTCAGTTTAACTCACTGGGATTCGATAATATGGGAAAAACAACTTCCTGTCCTTGGGATGTTGTTGGTGGTAAAACACAAACCCATTTATTTCAGAAAATGTGAAATTAGTATGCTTGCTTCCCTTTGGCATGCCTACAGATTTCTTAAAATGTAAGCCGGTATAACCTTTGCGACTTTTCCTTCAAGGAAATTAAATCACAGCCGGAAAAACTCGATCATCGCTATAGAAGGCATTCAGATTTCAGTAGCTTAGCAAGTTTCCTGGTGGTTTGGGCCTTTATGTGATGAATATGAAATCCTGTTTTTGGTTTTGAATTAATCTATATTTGTACATGGAAGTAGAAGATGGTGCTGTGGAATAACAAGAAAACCCCAGCGTCCCATCATATGTTCAACAAGTAATGAATTGCTTCTTTCGTGGGATGAGAAAGCAGTAAGTGGAGAGTTGAAAGCATTTATGTGTTGCTTGGGAAATCAGGTTCGAATTTGAGATCAGATGGGAAGATGTATTTGGCATTCGCATTCAATTTTAAGGCTTCTACAAAATTAAACCCAATTGATGGTGTCTGTGTGTTTAGAAGATACCTGTGACGGTGACTTGGTCCCCTCCTACACCAGTGCCATCCACCATCTAACCGTGTCCGTGGTTCCGTGCCAGAGGGAGGAAGGGAGCTGGAACACTGCTAGGAACAGGGGAGGGGGAGAGCTGAGGGGCTAGGGATTATTTACAGTGTAATTTTTACTTCTCTGTAGGACTCTGCGTGGCCAGGGGTAGGTTTTGAAAGGACCCTAACTAGTGGCCCGGGAACTGCGCAAATCCCTGTTATTATGATCAACCCCTTCAGGTTGGTTTTTGGTTCTGAAGTCTCAGGGCTGTCGTGTAAATCTATTGGAAAATGTGCCGAGTAGTGCAGCCACACTTTGGGAGCAACGTAACCCAGCTAATTGTTGGTATGCAGAGAAGGCGGCAATCAGAGGTCTGGACTGATTGAAGCATTGCAGTCTTGCTCCCAGCGTTGATTATATTTCTGGGCCTTCAGAGCTTCCGCCTGCAAATGGAAGGTGGTACTTTGTTCTCTCCTGGAGGAAAACAGATGAGAGGATGATTGAGAGGACCGAAGTGGGCCTGCGGGAGGTGGGGGCAGAGGGGAGGCCTGGAATCTGAGGGGTTGAATACAGAGGTGGTCTTGTAAAAAAAAAATCCAGTGTAATGTTTAAAATGACCTACTGTAGACTTTTGCCTGAAATCTTTATGGGGAAAACAATAAAATTGAGTAGTCTCAGATTTGAAACATGTCTCCTATTATGCTTTGAAAAATGGGTTCACAATTTCAGAGCCAGATTATCTTCTTCAAATCATTAGCAAAAGTAAGTGAAATTAAGTATGCCATTTTTTAAGATTGTTAAAAACATAGGAATCTCTCTTTAAACACCAAACCTCAGTACTATCAATAGTAGTACTGTGAGAGTTTGGTCCTTGAAAATTCTGTTTCAGATCTTAAACTCATTGGTTACAAAATACAATATATTCTCTTTATTAATAAGCTTTTAGCTGAATGGCAGCACAGGGCAAGAATTTAGCTCCTTGCCTTTGGCTCTCTTGGAGCTTTAGAAATATCTGCCAAAATGGAATGGTTTTCCCAGGGAGCTGGTCTTCTACAGTGACGGTGGTAGGGAGAGGCCTGTCGTAGCCTGATTTCCAAGCCCCTTCCTGCAACCCCTAAGCGTTAAGACAGGGCTGCAGGCCAGCCTTCTAATTACCACATAGCTAGTTGGGATGAGTTAAAAGTGATGGTCAATAATAATAATAATAATGATGGCATTTATAAAGCGCTTACTATGTGCAAAGCACTGTTCTAAGCGCTGATTAATGATGACATTTATTAAGCGCTTACTATGTGCAAAGCACTGTTCTAAACGCTGGGGAGGTGACAAGGTGATCAGGTTGTCCCCCGGGGGGCTCACAGTTTTAATCCCCATTTTACAGATGAGGGAACTGAGGCACAGAGAAGTGAAGTGCCTTGCCCAAAGTCACACAGCTGACAATTAGCAGAGTCGGGATTTGAACCCATGACCTCTGACTCCAAAGCCCGTGCTCTTTCCACCGAGCCACGCTGGTCAATGTTGTATACGGTCTAACTTTTACTGACAACAGCATTTATTTAAATATATAAGTGGTTATTACTTTATTCAGGATTTCAATTGTTGACTTTCCATGCTATAAAATTACCTTACGTGGCGTGTGTGCAAACACCAAGTTGTTGAATTGTTGGTTTTGATCATCTTATTGAACACAAGGATGAATAATGGAGACGTCAATTCCCACCCCTTTTGTATTTGAGGGTATTTGGATGTAATGTGAAACTGATTTTTAAAAGCCATTTTTCCTTTAAGTTAGGCCTTAAGCCATCCAAAATTGAACCTCGCTTCCAAGGTAAGGGTATTCTGCTGTTCATTTTTAAGTTTCCCTTATTGGTACTTCCTAACCGTCCAGCTGGACTGTGAAGTCCATGATTTTTTCTATAACCTGCTTCCTGTCTGCCTAGTTCTGTTTTCGGAGCCTCCACTTATGAAATTTTCCTTCTTTGTAATCTCTCGTGTAGGCAGTCGTGGCCAACCAGAATCGACGTACCCCAGGACCTGGAAGACGACCTCACAGCTACTCCTCTGTCCCACGCAACTGTTCCTCAGTCTCCAGCTCGCACCGCTGACAGCGTCCTTAACGGCCACCGGAATAAAGCGCTGGGCGACCCGGGGAAGAAGGAGGATCTCCCCGAACTAGCTGGGCCAGCGCTCTCCGTGGTCCCGTCATCCAGCTTAAAACCCACTACTAGTGGGCGGAAGTGTCTCTTCAGGGTAGAGGAAGACGAGGAGGAGGAAGAGGAGGACAAGAAACCCATATCGCTCTCCACTCAAGTGGTTTTACGGCGGAAGCCGTCCGTGACCAACAGGCTGACTTCCAGGAAGAGCGCGCCGGTCCTCAATCAGATCTTCGAGGAAGGGGAGTCGGACGACGAATTTGACATGGATGAAAACTTGCCTCCCAAACTGAGCAGGCTAAAAATGAACATCGCCTCCCCCGGGACGGTTCACAAACGGTACCATCGCCGGAAAAGCCAGGGCCGAGGGTCCAGCTGCAGCAGCTCGGAAACGAGCGATGACGACTCGGAGAGTAGGAGGCGACTGGATAAAGACAGCGGGTTCACGTACTCGTGGCACAGGCGGGACAGCAGCGAAGGGCCCCCCGGGAACCAGGGGGACGGCGGCGGCCAGGGCAAGCCGAGCAACGCCAACGGAGGTGTGGACAAAACCAGCCCCAGTGACAACAACAAAGGCGGGGGCAGCCCCTCTGGCAGCTCCGGGGGCAGCACCAACAACACGTCCGGCACCACCCGGCGCTGCGCCGGGCCCACCAACGCCATGCAGCTGTCGACCCGCAGTGCCGGGGAACTGGTCGAAAGCCTTAAACTGATGAGCCTCTGTCTCGGCTCGCAGCTCCACGGCAGCACGAGGTACATTATTGATCCTCAAAACAATCTGTCGTTTTCCAGCGTGAAAGTCCAAGAGAAGTCCACGTGGAAAATGTGCATCAGTTCCACCGGGAATGTGAACCAGGCGCCGACTCTGGGCGGCCTAAAGTTCTTCTCCGACCACATGGCGGACGCCGCAAGTGGGTTGGAACGGATAAAGAGCAAGAACTTGAGAAACAACGTGCTACAACTACCTCTCTGTGAAAAGACGATATCTGTGAACATTCAGCGGAATCCCAAGGAGGGGCTGCTGTGTACCTCCAGTCAGACCAGTTGCTGTCAAGTCATTTGACAGTGACTTGACTGAGTAGCTGAATCTACCGTACTTGACAACACCATTCTTCCTGTTCAGAGCTGTGAACACCTTATTTCACTGTATCCCCCCCCCCCCCTTTTGTTGTCTTAATATTTTAAAGTGGGCTTTATGAGCAGTTATTTATTACATTTTAATTTGCTTGATGAGGTGACAATGCATGGTCCTTGTGCATGCTGCTAGCCAATTCACTTTTCTTTTCCAACAGAATAGTCTCTATTTTATCGTGTAATTTCTACCTTTATAATTTTAATATGAAAGATCTGGATTTAAAGAAATTTAAAAAATGTATATCTGGAGCCTATTGTAAATGGAGCACTTAGAAGTTTCACGTTCTGCACTTAATCTAGAGAAAAACGCTTCTGTTTCCTGGTGAAATGTTCATTCTTGTTCTGACCTTCTGTGATTTGGAAACTTTGTGATCTGTGGCTACTTTGTGTCTGAAACTGAACCAAAGCAATAATGTTTTGATGCTGAAAACTCTCAAGGGAGCTTTCAGGTGTTCCAAGGCTTGTACAAAGCAAAGATGCACTGAAAATTAGTGATCTTCTTCACACTCTGATTTAACCCACACCTGTTTGTCTTAAGCTACATACGAGACGGATAAAATTGTGGCTCAAAACCAAGCCGAAAAGATTTCGTTGTCTTGGCAGTAGGTGAGCTAAAGAAGCTAGATGTGTCAGGCAGCTTCTCCCCACCTCCCCACCCTCCTTCCGAGTAATGTGTCAAATGCTACGAGCAGACAATCTTATTTTTGTGATGTGACAAAAAAAGAAGTCTTAACCTTACATGTGGGAGTTTACAGTCTTGTCAGAAGAGTCAAAGATGGGGAATTGCTTCCATCAGCACACCACAGGGGTTCCTCTCGACAGAAATATTTGAATGTTGATGGCAAATAGAAACCTTAGATTTAGATTTCAGGCAGCAATTGAAGGCTTGTAGAAACCGGGGTACAGCTTTTCGTTGGGATAACACTTGTTGAGGTAGTGAAAAATAGGAAGGGCTCCGGCTCTAGGTAGTGATTTCTAAAGAATCTGGTCTATTCCTGTTGTTATCGGGTCCCGGTCCTTCCATTCCGTTCTGTTCTCTAACTCAGTCTTCTTTGAAAATGTGGCGAGTTTTTGAAACCCACTGGAAAAAAAAAATTCCCTTTCTACATGCTTCGGCGCTGGAGGCTTTTGTGTTTTAGCACCGTCTCCTTGCCAAAGTAAGGACCGTAAAGGGATGTTCGCTTTCAACTCTTCCAGGACAAAGACTACTTCTGACCAGGTAACTAACCTCTGCGGCTTTTTGTTAATGGAGAATCCCGAATTTTGGAGCGGGCGAGAGTGGCATTTTTTCATGCTGGGCACTTGAGGGGCGGTATTAGGAGCAAGGTGCTGGAAACGGTGGCGAGGGGACGTGGCGGGACCCAGACAGGCGGAGGATGGGCTGAGGGCGTTCGTTTACACTGTTGAGCATCTTGGAACAGGCATTTCTAGAGTACACACACTGATTCTGCTACCCTTAGAATAGGCTATTTTACTCTGATTTCTGAATTGCACAGTATACTTACTCAACCAAGTAAATGATCATTAACTCACGTATTTTACTTTCTAGACCTAGATAACTTTGAAGCTACAGCTCTAGTTCGGTGTGATATTTATAAAATGGAAAGCTACAAGAAGAGATGTGTGGGTGAAGCCATAGAACATATTTGCTGGAAATTCTTGAGCAGGGATCTTAAAAAAAAAAAGGGCCAGAAATAAGATGTGTGGTTCACATTCGGTAGTGAGCGTAACATCTGTATTAAGTAGGAGAGAAGTTTATAAAGGGCATTGGCAATAAAGTATTTGTTGCAGCTGTTTTTTCCAAGTATTGTAAATATTTTTTCCTGTGATTATGTACAGCCTTGGAATGGCACCTTTTAACTAACCCTATGTGTATTTTGTTTCAGATGGTTTTTATATACAAATGTCTATATGGTGCTCACTTTAGAAACAGCAGTGTTGACCATTTATGCTGCATAGCTGTACAATAGCCTTATTAGTTGTGGATGGTTGGTTGAACCTCTGATGTACAAATGTTTGTCTGAGTGTTGTCTTTTTCCATTTGTTCATAGGTGAATGATTGTGCATGTGCTGTACGTCTTAGTATGTCGTCACGTAAAAGGGAGGGAGAGAATAACCATGACATTAAGATAATATTGGACCAAACTATTTACTTGCTCTAAACTGTTTCTTGTACCCCTTAATCTGTCTTTAAAAGTTGCATATAGTTACAGTAGTGTAAAAATTAAATATTGTGGAAAAACAATTAGTCTTGTATTTTTCTGTATGTGTGTGTATATATATACATATATATATATAATTATGTACCTCTAGCAATTCTCTAACTGTATTTAAGATGTGACAATCTTGACAGAATTTTAAGACTAGCCGTGAACATATCTAGTGAAACAGAACTGAACTCAAGATTTTTTTTTTCCCACCAAGCAAGAATCGACAAGTGTTAAGAGGGTACAGGAATATCAGCTGATATTGTCAGTTGCTTCCAGCGCTGTCTGACTTTCTTCATTGTATGAACATTTGCAAATGTGTGACAGAAATGGAAAAAAAAAATTCAACTAATAAAAATGACATCTTGGTGTTTGACACGTAAACAGGGCGTCTGTCAGATTTCTAAAAATCACCAAACGTCTTATGGCCTCACCAACTGGTTCCGGCCAAACAGGCTGACACTTAGTATCTCTGAATTCAAGGTTGATCCACATTAAAGCAAGTCAAATAATTACAGAAACAGATTCAAGCGCTTAGTACAGTGCTCTGCACACAGTATGCGCTCAGTAAATACGATTGAATCAGTAGTTGAGAAAGTAAAAAACAATGGCCTTGTGCATAAGAGTTGCTGGACACTAAGGAGAACTGCCTTGCTATTGTTGGGGGCCTCTATCTTGAAAAGGATGGTAAGGAAATGATTGATAAACAAAGCCTTTAAATTTTAAATGCCCCAGGCCTAGCTCTCATCGTCAGCATCATCAATCTTATTTATTGAGAGCTTACTGTGTGCAGAGCACTGTACTAAGCACTTGGGAAGTACAAGTTGGCAACATATAGAGACAGACCCTAATCCAATAGTGGGCTCTCATCCAAAGAACACAATAGGCACCAGTGAGTTTTGGAAAGGGGAGATGGGACAAAGAAGGTTCGGGTAGTAGATAAGTAGCTATTTCCAGAAGATGGAAATAAATTTTAAAAGTTTAAATCAGTATGAAGCTGATTCTTTGCAGTTTTTCCTCTAGCCTGCCAAATGCTTAGTACAGTATTCGGCACACAGTAAATGCTCAATAAATACGAATGAGTGAATGAATGAACTAGTGGCTGGCAACAACGTTCTGGTAACTAGAAACATGGAGGAATGCTCTTTGGAGGCTGAAGTGATGAAAGGATCACTTATGCAGCGTGGCTCAGTGGAAAGAGCCTGGGCTTTAGAGTTAGAGGTCATGGGTTCAAATCCCAGCTCCGCCACACTTCACTCCTCAGTTACCTCATCTGTAAAATGGGGATGAAGACTGTGAGCCCCCCCCCCCCCCCGCCCCCTCCATGGGATAACCTGATCACCTTGTTACCTCCCCAGCGCTTAGAACAGTGCTTTGCACATAGTAAGTGCTTAATAAATACCACTATTATTATTATTATGGAAAGAAGGATCCAAATGTTGGAAGTAAGTTGCCAACCCAAGGCTTTGCTTCAGCAGTTTAGCAAAAGTTTCTTGGGCCTCAGGAGGTGGGAAAAGATGGCAGCTGGCAGGGCCACCTGGAGGGGTAAAGCCAATACGGATAAGGGCCCTGTACCTCCTGGTGTGGAGGATTTGGGGCAACAAGGGCCCAGGCTGGAGCTCCAATGTCCCCTTGCCCCTCCCAAAGTAGTTGCCTCAACTCTCAGTTGGGCTCCTAAGTGTAAGTGATGATCAAGCGAGAAGTTGGGGCTACAGCTGGCAATCTGTAGGGGAGGGCATTAGTATCAGCTCTCCCACCAAGCCTCCTCTCTCCCTCCCTTTGTACACACATACACACCCGTATGTTCTTTGCTTTTAGAACAGTGCTCAGTGCTTAGAACAGTGCTTTGCACATAGCGCTTAAAAAAATGCCATCATTATTATTTCAAAGATGATACCACGACAGTAAGATCCTACCCACAAACGTAAGGCTAAAAAAGTCTGATGTGGTGTGACCCACACTCCATGAGACAGACCCCATCGACCTTGGAAGATCACTGGTTGGGCAGTGCTAATGTCCCTGGAATGTGTTCACAGTGAGATATGGCAGCAGACCAGCTTTGGAAAAAAAGATGAACATTTTATTCATTCCAGCTAGTAGTAGTAATAATAATAATGATGATGGCATTTGTTAAGCACTTACTATGTGCCAAGCACTGTTCTAAGTGCTAGGGGGGGTTACAAGGTTATCCCACGTGAGGCTCACACTTTTTTTTAATCCCCATTTTACAGACGAGGTAACTGAGGCAGAGACGTTAAGTGACTTGCCCAAAGTCACACAGTTGACAAGTGGTGGAGCCGGGATTAGAACCCATGACCTCTGACTCCCAAGCCCATGCTTTTACCTACTGTCTTAAATGGTGGCTCATTGCACGGACCTGGTCCCCAATTCTCTTCGGTGAAACAGCTCTACTTGAAAATGGTCTATCTAGGCCACTAAACAAGCATTAGTGGACACCAAGGATGGTGCAGCTGATCGGTTGGATGCAGAAAGAGCCATTCCTAAACATTCTTGATTAACTAGCTCCTTGCTCCTGTTTAAGAGAAAAAAAAAATGTAAATTGCTGGCCTTGAAATCCACTTAAATTCAGTGGAGTGGCTTCTCTAAAGAGTTTAAGGATCCTGAACATAGATTAGTCAAGAATTTACTTCATGTCCCATTCTGTTTGTACTTTCATAGAGAAGGAAAATGTCTTTCTGGTCAAGAGAGAAAGGCAAAGTCAGCATCCTAACTAGCCTTACTGACTTCTGGGGTCTGGCTAATGCACAGGAGTGTGGGCTACTCTACATTCAAATCTATTTGTGGATTTTATGGGAAATGTCAAAGGCCTGGCTGGGTTTTCTTTTTTTAAATGGTACTGTGCTAAACACTGATGTAGATTATATGCTAATCGGTTGGACACGGTTCATTCCCACAAGGTGCTCAACAACCTTAATCGCCACTTTACTGATGAGGTACCAGAGAAGTGAAATGACTTGCCCAAGGCACTTTTCTGAACTCCGTGGAGGCTCAGAAGAGTTTCTACTAGCCTGAGTAAGGACCTTCAATGCTAAAGAAGGTAGTGGGCTCCCAGCCCCTACAGTGGAAAAGCAAAAGCACAGCAACTGTGTTGAGGGTAATAATATTAATAATAATAGCATGTGTTAAGCACTTACTATGTACCAAGCACTGTTCTAAGCACTGGGGGGATACAAGGTAATCAGGTTGTCCCACATGGGGCTCACACTCTAAATCCCCATTTTACAGATGAGGTAACAGGCACAGAGAAGTTAAGTGACTTGCCCAAAGTCACAAGCTGACAAGTGGTGGAGCCGGGATTAGAACCCATGACCTCTGACTCCCAAGGCCAGGCTCTTTCCACTGGGCCACGCTGCTTCTCTAGAGGATCCTCCCCCTCCAGCAGATTGTGCCATGGCTCTGAGTGATCTGCCTGTGTCCCCATGGCCCCTCTCAGCCTGGTGGGAGTTGGGATTGGGATAGCAGTGAGCCTGAACCACAGATTTATCCACCAATGGTATTTAGTAAGCATTTACTGTGTACAGAGCACTGTACTGAGCACTTGAGAGTACACTACAATGGAGGTGGTAGACATGTTCCCTGCCTACAAGGAGGCATCAATTTAGTGAAAGAGAATTTCCAACTACTGCAGTTCTCCCTTCCACTCTCCCGCAAATCTTCCTTCACAGTTGCGCTAAGATCTTGCCATGCAGAGGAGATGGAGGCAGGCAAGTGGCAGTGTTCCATAGAAACAAGCAATTCACTACTGAGAGCCTAATCAATCAATGGTATTTATTGAGCACTTACTGCATGCAGAGCTCTGGACACACACTAAGCGCTTAGGAGAGCTTCAAGGCTCTCCATCACCTCACCTCCCTTCTCTCCTTCTACAGCCCAGCCCGCACACTCCGCTCCTCTGCCGCTCACCTCCTCACTGTGCCTCGTTCTCGCTTGTCCCGCCGTCAACCCCTGACCCACGTTCTCCCCCTGGCCTAGAATGCCCTCCCTCCACACATCTGCCAAGCTAGCTCTCTTCCTCCCTTCAAAGCCCTACTGAGAGCTCACCTCCTCCAGGAGGCCTTCCCAGACTGAGTCCCTTTTATCCTCTCCTCCTCCCCTCCCCATCGCCCCCCCACATTCCTCTGCCCTACCCCCTTCCCCTTCCCCACAGCACTTGTATATATTTACACATATTTATTTTTCTATTTTATTTGTACATATTTATTACTCTATTAATGGTGTGTATAGAGCTACAACTATTTATTCTGATGGTATTGACGCCTGTCTACTTGTTTTGTTCTGTTGTCTGTCTCCCCCTTCTAGACTGTGAGCCCATTGCTGAGTAGGGACCGTCTCTATATGTTGGCAATTTGCACTTCCCAAGCGCTAGTACAGTGCTCTGCACATGGTAAGTGCTCAATAAATACAATTGAATGAGTGAATAATAATAATAATGGCATTTATTAAGCACTTACTATGTGCAAAGCACTGTTCTCCTACCCACCTCCTCTGCTCAGTGACCCCTTGGCCTCACTGGAAGACCTCCTCCCCACTGCCCAGGGAAAGGAGCACATTCACACGTCTGCTTGGGTTCCTCAATACAATTTCAAAGCTCCCATTTGCATTGTTGGCACATACCCTTTTCAAATTCAGAGAAAATGCTGTATTTCCATATTTTCAAACCCTAAATTGTCATTTTTTACAAAAAAAATTTCTCAGACTCATTCTCATTCAAAAAACCATTGGGCATGCAGAGGAAAGGTGTGGTCTGGCTGATCAGAATGAGAAATGAAGTCAGCTTTCCCAGGACCCTCTGTTTTCATTCATTCATTCATTCAATAGTATTTATTGAACACTTACTGTGTGCAGAGCACTGTACTAAACGCTCTCATCCTAATGGAGTCTTTTCAAATGGCAATTTAGGGGCTGAGGGCATTGATTTCAGGTCTTCATTTTCTATGTTTCTTCAGCTTACCATTAATTCCATCCATTTTGCAATTAACAAAATAAAGCAATTGTCCCTGCAGTTCACTTTCATTCAGAGGAAGTTAGTAGGAGCCATTACAAATGGCCCCCCAGGCCCCAAAACAAGGCCGCTAAACTCTGGGTGTTCATCTCTACCTCAGAGTTGGCTTAGAGTCATGCACACTGACTCTAAACCATAAGCTCCTTGTGGGTAGAGAATGTGTTTACCAACTCTATTGTAGTGTACTCTTCTAAGCACTTAGTACAGAGCTCTGCACACAATAAGCACTCAATAAATACCATTGTTTGATTAGGCTCTCAGTAGTAAATCGCCTATTCTATGGAACACTGCCACTTGCCTGCCTCCATTCTCCTCCTCATGGCAAGATCTGAGCTGAACTGTGAAGGAGGATTTGCAGGACAGTGGAAGGGAGGGAGGCTCAGTTGCAGAACTGCAGAAGGAGAAAAGTAATTGAAAATTCTCTTTCACTACATTGATGCCCGACAAATCCCTACACTCAGCCAATTCAGCCACCTGGGGTGGGTCAGCTGTCTCAAAATACAGTCACACTTCCTGGCTCCTGTAGCTATGCTGTTTGTCCTCCTGAAACTATACCACACTAAGGAAAGAGCCTGAAGTGAGCATGGGCCTTAGAGAAGGCGGCCAGCTGGCACTTACCTCATTCAGTCCACAGTCCACAGCGATCGCTTCTCCTCAGGAGATGCAAGCAGCTCTGCTACCCCACCAGAACAAAGGACACTGGATATTAAATGGACCAGAACACCCAACTTCGAACAGGCAAACCTGATTCAGCCAACCTGACAGAATCACTACTCCCTCTGGCCTTCAGGCCAGGGGTCTGGATGACTGTCACTGTAGGAGGGCGGCAGCACTCTAAAGGGTGGTTCCCAATGTGTTAAAGACAGAAGTGTGTATGCCAGAGGCATGAACCAGTCTCTTGTGTAACCCAGATTAAACAGGGCTCAGACACTTCAAGAGGGCCATCTCCGCTCCCTGGGGACATTCAGACTCCTCCTGATGCAACGTAGCAATGCCCCAAGGCAGGGCCTAACAGTGTTGTATCATATTGGTTTGCAAAGATTTTATCTAGATTTCAAATCCACCTCCACATTAGACTGTGCATTCTTTCCCTTGCTCACTGCAGTGCTCTACACACAATAAGCACTTTACAAATGCTACCAAATACTACTACCACTTGACCTCCCAAACAATTCAACGCCAGCTTCCTTGCATCCCATGGAATCAAGTGAAGGAATCAAAGCTGCGGTTTTGCAGTAGTTGTCTGGCACTGATTTTGCTGTTTTGTTAGAGGTTCAAGGTTCCTTAATGCCCCTAATTGCCTTTCTCTTTTCTTGATCGAGTTCCCCCATTATGGTTGGTTTCTGATGTTCCTGCTAGCACTCTGCCCTTGGGTGGGAGAGGGAAGGGGTGCATTGATGTTACATGTTTTATGCTTTCCCTGGAGTAAGCAGAAGAGAGAGGCATTTTAAGTCATACACAACAAGAAGTGGCTAAAGTTACACACCTTTGCCTTTAATAGATCTTGCTCTCATTTTAATTCCCAAGAAACTGCATTAACAGGTGGTGATAAAGAACAAATGAAGAAGTATTTAAAATTATTGCCAAGTGCAGAAATTTCCCCAGCGTGGTAATAGGGACCTCAGAGGCTACCCAGGCCCCTTGCCCTTTCCTTACTGGAGAGCCATCTCCCGAAAAGCGAACCCTGGGGGATGGTGGGAGGTCTGTGTTTCTAAACAAACTCACTGAATGCAGGCACTGAGGTGCTTGAAGGGATGCAGTGCCATCCAACTCCTTTTGAATTAGTCCTCTGGGGGGAAAGGAAAAAGAAAATCTAGCATAGTGTTCAATGCAATTGCCGATTCACTCACTTGCTGTAATAAGCAGGGCGGGGTGGGGGCTGAGGTGGGCGGTAAGATTACAGGGCAACAGGAGGGATGGGAGGCCAGAAGCTACTGGGAAAATCCAGGAGAACACTGGGACCACAAGCCTGGGGAATGGCAGCCAATGGCCCCGTCTTGGTGCATAACAGGGAGACAGGGCTGCAGCTGACTAGCAATATCTAGTGTAGAGACCTTGGTTTTCCCCTGAATTCTGCTTCTTAGGCATTGTTTCAGCAGAAGGAGAAAGGGCCAGCGAGGCTGCATATCGCATTTAGAACAATTTCCATTTTGAGAGGACCCAGTCTTCGATATATATATATATCTTATATATATATATAAGAATGTATATCCCAGTGAAAATCTTTCAAGTGTCAGTTTTAGATGGGCTAAGCATATATAGATGAGGAAACCTGCATGTGTCCCCACAACACCTTTTCATTTGCCTTCAGTTGTCTTCATTCGCTCTCCTCTGCTGGATTCTTCCTTCAGGGATTCAGCAACAAGTTTCATTTGCTGTAAGGGAAAAACACAAAACAACAACACAGTAAGATGTAGGCTCAGTGGCAACAGGACTTCCACCCCATGAACCACCCACTCGCCTCCTGATTTGGGCTAGTCACCTATTCTGCAAGTGGCTGGAAACACTGAGACAATGAAACTATTCCATTCACAAATGGGCTTTTAAAATAAGTAATGATGTTCAAATTATGCCACGCTGTCTTTCGTCTCACACTGCCGCTCCCCTCTGCTTCGGTGAGTCATCATTTGTGTCGCTGGTGGGTTAGGAAATGGATGGTTCAATTTCTAACTGAACTAAATTGGTTTCTTGGGCCCAGCCTAAGTGGGCGTGAGGATGCTGAAATAGAGATTCTATGGGGAGAATGGAAAAGGGCCTCCAGTCAGCCAAAGGAGCATTTTCCACCTCAGAGCCCCAGATTCCGCAGTGCCCAAGTGCGGTCCTCATGGATCCCATCTGTCAGGATGGCAGCTCTGCACCCTCTCTCGGAGGTGGGGAGGGGAGGGGAGTGAGCCATTCACAGCTTCCAGATTGTCTCTAGAGATAGCATTGTCTCTATTTGTTGGTGAAATGTACTTAACAAGCACTTAGTACAGTGCTCTGCACACAGTAAGTGCTCAATAAAGACAATTGAATGAATGAACTCCCCCAATCCTCCCAGCTACTTCCCAGCTCACCCACCATCCACCTCACCGCCTCCTCCTCTATGAGACAGTCAAGATCTGCCTGCTTTTGAAATCTACCACCGCTACCTGAAACGGAGATCCCTCAGCCCTTCACACCGTGTAGAAATACTTGTGCCCACTCTTCCTTCCCTGACTGTCATCTTCATACTCTCGATGGTTTCTTCCCCTCTGCCTCCAAACATGCCTAGGTCTCTTCTAAGAAAACTTTATCTTGATCCCCCTGCACCATCCAACTACCGCCCCATCTCCCTCATCCCGTGTCATTCCTGTCCTCCACTTTCTCTCATCCACCTACCGCCTTGAATGGGATGCTCACACCCGCAGTCTCCACTTCCTCTCATCCACTTACCTCTTTGGTCATCTACTCTCAGGCTTTCACAACCAACATGCCTTTGGGACTGCTTTCTCCAAGGTCATTAACGAATGACTCTGAGGAGCAGCATGCCTAGTGGAAACAGCCCAGGCCTGGGAGTCCAGAGTACCCGGGTTCTAGTCCCAGCTCTGTCATTTGCCTGCTGTGTGACCTTCGGCAAATCACAACTTCTCTGGGCCTCAGTTTCCTCATCTGTGAAATGGGAGAAAATACCTGTTCTCCCTCCCTTTAGAATGATTGGCCTCACATGGGACAAGGACTGTATCTGATCTATTTGTATCCATTCCAGCACTTAGTACAGTGCTTATCAGATAGTAAGTGCATAAAATACTGTTATTATTACTAATCACTCAGCTGCCTTTGACACTGCAGACCAACCCTATCTAAACCAGGGTTTTCTGTCACTGTTATCTCCTGGTTCTCCTTCTACCGTCTTCGCCAATCCTTCTCAGTCTTTTTTCACCCTTGAAGCTTCAACTCAATATTGGGCCCGTTGTTATTCTTGATCTACCATAAACTCCCTTAGAGGGTTTATCCAATCCCATGGCCTCAACTACCACCTCTACACAGATGGCTGTCACATCTACCTTGTGAGATTAAGCTCCACCTTTTCCTCAGCTCCCCCCACTTCCACGTCACCTCAACTTGCTCCCTTTGCTCTTCTCCCCTCTCCCTGCCCCACGACATTTATGTATATATGCATATATCTATAATTCTATTTATTTATATTGATGCCTGTTTGTTTTGATGTCTTTCTCCCCCTTTCTAGACTGTAAGCCCGGTGTGGGCAGGGATTGTCTCTCTCTACTGCTGGATTGTACTTTTCAAGCACTTAGAACAGTGTTCTGCACACAGTAAGTGTTCAATAAATATGATTGAATGAATGTGAGTCCCAACTTTTCTTCTCCTCTGCAGTCTCGCATCTCCCCCTGTCACCAGGCCATCTCTACCTGGATGCCCCGTTGGCACCTTACGCTCAACATGTTCCAAACCAAACTCAATCTTCTTCCCTCCCAAAGCCTTTCACTTCAAGTTTATCCTTCCCAGCCTTAACTCAGCCCTCTCCTCTGCCAGAGAAAACTATTTCTCCTCCCTTATTGACACCCATGCCCACCATCCCCATCAGCTCTTCCGTACATTCAACTTCCTTCTCAGGCCCCCGGTTCTTCCCCTTCCTCCTTCCTCACCCCCAACGACCTGGCCTCCTACTTCATTAATAAAATTAAATCCATCAGGTCCAACCTCCCCAAAGTCATTCCCCACCCTTCTCCAACCCCCCGGCTCTCAGCACTCTCTGCTACTCTCCCATCCTTTCCAGCAGTATCCTCAGAGGAGCTCTCCTCCCTCCTCTCAAGTGCTACTCCGGCCACCTGTGCTTCTGACCCCATTCCCTCTCATCTCATGAAATCTCTCGCTCCATCCCTTCTCCTCTCCTTAACTTCCATCTTCAATCGCTCACTCTCCACTGGTTCCTTCCCCTCTGACTTCAAACATGCCCATGTCTCTCCCATCCTAAAAAACCCCTCTCTTGACCCCGTCTCACCTTCTAGTTATTGCCCCATATCCCTCCTACCATTCCTTTCCAAACTCCTTGAACGAGTTGTCTACACACACTGCCTCGAATTCCTCAACACCAACTCTCTCCTCGACCCCCTCCAGTCTGGCTTCCGTCCCCTACATTCCACGGAAACTGCCCTCTCAAAGGTCACCAATGACCTCCTGCTTGCCAAATCCAACGACTCATACTCTACCCTAATCCTCCTCGACCTCTCAGCTGCCTTCAACACTGTGGACCACCCCCTTCTCCTCAACACGCTATCCAACCTTGGCTTCACAGACTCCGTCCTCTCCTGGTTCTCCTCTTATCTCTCCAGGCGTTCATTCTCAGTCTCTTTTGCCGGCTCCTCCTCCCCCTCCCATCCCCTTACTGTGGGGGTTCCCCAAGGTTCAGTTCTTGGTCCCCTTCTGTTCTCGATCTACACTCACTCCCTTGGTGACCTCATTTGCTCCCACGGCTTCAACTATCATCTCTACACTGATGACACCCAAATCTACATCTCTGCCCCTGCTCTCTCTCCCTACCTCCAGTCTTGCATCTCCTCCTGCCTTCAGGACATCTCCATCTGGATGTCTGCCCGCCACCTAAAACTCAACATGTCCAAGACTGAACTCCTTGTCTTCCCTCCCAAACCCTGCCCTCTCCCTGACTTTCCCACCACTGTTGATTGCACTACCATCCTTCCCGTCTCACAAGCCCGCAACCTTGGTGTCATCCTCGACTCCGCTCTCTCATTCACCCCTCACATCCAAGCCGTCACCAAAACCTGCCAGTCTCAGCTCCGCAACATTGCCAAGATCCGCCCTTTCCTCTCCATCCAAACCGCTACCCTGCTCGTTCAAGCTCTCATCCTATCCCGTCTGGACTACTGCATCAGCCTTCTCTCTGATCTCCCATCCTCGTGTCTCTCCCCACTTCAATCCATACTTCACGCCGCTGCCTGGATAGTCTTTGTCCAGAAACGCTCTGGGCATGTTACTCCCCTCCTCAAAAATCTCCAGTGGCTACCAATCAATCTGCGCATCAGGCAGAAACTCCTCACCCTCAGCTTCAAGGCTGTCCATCACCTCGCCTCCTCCTACCTCACCTCCCTTCTCTCCTTCTACAGCCCAGCCCGCACCCTCCGCTCCTCTGCCGCTAATCTCCTCACTGTGCCTCGTTCTCGTCTGTCCCGCCGTCGACCCCCGGCCCACATCATCCCCCTGGCCTGGAATGCCCTCCCTCTGCACATCCGCCAAGCTAGCTCTCTTCCTCCCTTCAAGGCCCTACTGAGAGCTCACCTCCTTCAGGAGGCCTTCCCAGACTGAGTCCCTCCTTCCTCTTCACCTCGTCCCCCTCTCCATCCCCCCGTTTTACCTCCTTCCCTTCCCCACAGCACCTGTATATATTTTTGTACATATTTATTACTCTACTTATTTATTTTACTTGTACATATCTATTCAATTCATTTTATTTTGTTAATATGTTTGGTTTTGTTCTCTGTCTCCCCCTTCGAGACTGTGAGCCCACTGTTGGGTAGGGACTGTCTTTATATGTTACCAACTTGTACTTCCCAAGCGCTTAGTACAGTGCTCTGCACACAGTAAGTGCTCAATAAATACGACTGATTGATTGATTGATTTCCTCCACTGAAATTTCCCACCACAGATCACAACATCACCACTTTCCCTGTCTCTCAAGCCCACAAACTTTCATTATCCACAAGTTTCCCTCTTTTTCAACCCCCATATTCAGTCTGTCACTAAATCCCGTCAGTTCTTCCTTCACATTTCCAGAATCCGCCCCTTCCTCTCCAATAGTACTGCTACTATGCTGACCAAGAACTTGTATCTCTTTTGATGACTCTAGCAGCCTCCTCGCAGGCCTGCTGGTCCCCAGTCTCCCCCCTTTCCAGTCTATACTTCGCTGTGCTGCTGCCCTGATCATTTTTCTACACCATCATTCTGTGCATGTCTTTCCATTCCTCAGATCCTCCCATAGCTGCCCATCCTCCACATCGAACAAAAACTCCTAGCCCTCGGCTTCAATGCACTCGACTAGCTTTTTCCCCACCTCCCCCAAACTATCCTCGTTCTTTTCTCACTATACCTCAGCTCGCTCTCTTCATTCTTCTCAAGCTAACCTACTCGCTGGGCCTCCTTCACGTCTCAAACACCACTGCCCTCTTGCTCCCGTCCTCCCACCTTCCTAGAACTTCCCCCTTCCCATCCGGCAGACCACGGCTCTTATCTTCCTGGCCCTTCTGAAACCACATCTCCCCCTGAAGGCTTTCCTTGAGTACTCTCTCATCTCCCCACTGCCACTTCAGCACTTGGATACTCACCCCCATCACTGTGAAGTGCCTACGCACCTACCCTTCTATTTTTCTGCTTGGTCCTCCTATCATTTATTTTAGTGTCGGGGTCTCCCCCACTGTTTTTTAAGCTCCTTCAAGGCTGGGATTGTGGCTACTAATTCAATTGCAGGTGGTCAAGTGCTTCACAGTGTTCTGCACATAGGAAGCACTCAAAAGATTGAAGTTTTGTTGTTTGGTGCTTTTGAGGCTGCAGGGCAATGCCTCGCCCTTTGCCCTGCTGCCAGGGCTTTGGTGCTTGCCCTGACCCTTCCTCTGGGAAGTGAGATGTGGAGGCTTGGGAGCAGTTGGTAAAGGCCGCACTGCTGCATGTACGCTCCTGAGAAGCAGCATGGCATAGTGGATAGCGTGGATTGAGCCTGGGAGTCAGAAGGTCATGGGTTCTAATCCTGACTCCACCACTTGTCTGCTGTGTGACCTTGGGCAAGTCACTTAACTTCTCTGTGCCTAAGTTACCTTATCTGTACAATGGGAATTGAGTCTAAGCGCCACGTGGAACAGGGACTGTGTCCAACCTCATTTGCGTGTATCTACCCCAGCGCTTAGTACAGTGCCTGGCACATAGTAAAAGCTTAACAAATACTATTATCATTATTATTTTGGGCAGGGAACATGTCTACTGGGCAGGGAACTGTGTCCACTAACTCTGTTGTATTGTACTCTCCCAAGCACTTAGTACAGTGCTCTGCAGAAAGTAAGCACTCAATAAATACTGTTGATTGATATTCTCCCAAGCACTTAGTACAGTGATCTGCACACAGCGAAGTACTGACGTAGTTAAGCAGGGGTGCTGACCTGGGGTGGAAAACCTGGTCTGTGAAGGGCAATGGATTTTTCTGCTTCAAAGCGTTTCTCAGAAAATGCCCTAGTACCTGGCAGGCCTTTATGTGAACCCACAGAGAGCCACAGGCTGCCCCACTACCCTGAGGCCCTGCTGGGGGAAGCAACGGGAGGCGGGGTGGAGAGGAAAAAGGGGGACGGGGGATGGGACACAGCCTTCCGAGCCAGGAAAGAGGGAAAAGTCCACTCCCCTGATAGAAGAGGCTTTGGAATGCAGCCAAGTCATAAATGTAGAGAAAGTTCTAAAACATCCCTGTCGTGGAATTCGATCCATTTTCAACCAAGGTCTTAAACACTCTGCCTGACTCCAATTCCTATGAAGGCCTGGATGCCGGCTCTGTTTCTAAACTCCATTTCTCAGTGGCAGCTCTTCCTGGGAGGGGAGGGAGAGGACATCACCCGCTCTTTATGGTTGATTGCTGATGCCTCATGTCACTGCAATCTGCACAAGAGGGCTGCAGTGACATGCGGCACCTGCCTGGATTTCAACTAGGAGAGGTTCTCTCAATCACACTTGTTAAATCAGGGTGGGACACCTTGCTCAGCCTGATTTTTTTCTGTTTTTCTTTGATCTACTGTATCTTGGGGATCTCAATTAACACCCTCTCCTCCCCTACTCCAACACCTCTATCTTCTCCGAGTTTTGTCATAGATGCTCTAGAGCTAAACAATGGAGCAATGAGCCTTCTTCCACCCCCTAGGATTTAACTGGGAGGAGAAGGGGAGGCTACGGAGGGAACTGAGAATGTAAAGTTGGAAGATTCAAATAAATGACTAAGTAAACTGCTCTGGTAAAATGGTCATTCTTTCAGCAAGATTGAGAAGCAGCTTGGCCTGGTGGATAGATCATGGGACTTTGGAGTCAAAAGACTTGGATTCTAATCCCATCCTGCCACTTATCTCCTGTGTGACCTTGGGCAAATCACTTTAACTTCTCTGTGTCTCAGTTTCCTCATCTGTAAAGTGGGGATTAAGACTGTGAGGCCCATGTGGGACATGGACTGTGTCCAGCGCTGATTATCTTGTATTGTTGGGTAGGGACCATCTCTATATGTTGCCAACTTGTACTTCCCAAGCGCTTAGTACAGTGCTCTGCACACAGTAAGCGCTCAATAAATATGACTGACTGAATGAATGAGTGAGTCTACTCCAGCGCTTAGTATAGTGCCTGGCACATGGTAAGTGCTTTACAAATACCATTAAAAAAATTCAATACAGTATTTAGAAGGAAAGCTGTGACTGGAAAAATTGGTTCAGAAGAGAGGGGCTCCCAGTCATATGGTACCTTCAAATTTCCCATATGCTGGGAGTAGTGCTATATTTATATTATCTTCAACCTCTGATAGTTTTTTCAACCTGACAGTAAGGTTGCTTGATTTGTTTCATCAATCCTGAAAAGCAGGACTGCTGGATCACGTGCCAGTCTCCTGAGGAATTGTTTTTTGCATCTGCTAACTTTTCCATTACTAAGAGTTCCCACACTCTCCCAGGCCAGCTCTCTAGGTGAACTGCTGATGCACCTCCTATGTAGCAGGGAAAGATGCCCTGCTAAATAACAAACTGTTCCCGCGGATGCAATCTCACCACCAGAAGTTTCGTTTTGAAACCGACAGGCAACTCTACAGTTCTTACCCTAGACAGCCAGAGTAAACGAGCACTCAATATGGCAAGATTTTTACCATACAAAAGAACAGGTCAGGGAATCTAATCCTCACGGATGGATCCTTCATCTGCTAATGTAAAAAAATTAAGTTAAATAAATTAAATTTTGTCAGGCCTATCCTAAAACAGCCTTGCAAGCAGGGGTGCCTACCTTCATTGTGAGTATGAAGGTAAATCAAGGGACAAGAGGATCCAAGGGTCAGGGGAAAAATAAGAAGCAGGGAGGGAGGAAGGAGGAGGGAGGAGGAAGAAAGTGGGAGGAAAAGGAAACTTGTGTTCCTCCTGCTCTCCCTCCTCTGGCCATTTCCACCACTTCCTTCCTGCTCCTCACTGGGCAAAAGGACTGGGAGCAATTGGTCTCTTCCACCCCTGCCCCTAATCTCCATGTGGAAGAGCATACGCCTACCACCTCATTCCTACTCGAGCCACCCTGGCAATCTTGGGGGTCCAAAGGATGGGAGTGGGAACTCTGGAGGGCCTGTGGCAGAGGCAGCCCACACCCATCAGGGCTGAACAAGAGCTATTTTGGGACCAGGAAGCTGATGGCCAAGTCTGTAGCTATCGCCGCTGCCCCTTCCTGAATCACTGTGACTCCAGAGCTCCACCCCTACATCGGGTTGGCCGCTTCCACTACGCAGCAGGGAAATGGTGGTCCGAAAGCAGCCCTGGTACAGCCCCATGGGGTCCACACCACTGCCATGTCGGGCCCAGGGCCCTGGGCCCTGTCCCTTTCCCAGTGGAGGCCCAAGATTGCCTTGGTGGGTCGGGTGGGACTACGGCAGGCTGGTGAATAGCTCCTCCTCACAGAGAAACTGCTTATGTTCAGCTCCAGGTTGAGCCACAAAGGTGACAGTAGTGGCTTTCTCATCATCACCCTCCTCCTGAGATGGAGCTGCCACTTGGAGCCAGATGGCAACCAGAGAAAGAGCCAAGAGGAGGGGCGAGCTAGCTAGGGCTGCCCACTGCCCACCACAAAATGATTGAGGGTCACAGCTAATGGCTTTACCATTTGGTGTCAACTCTACAGGGCCAATGGCCCTCTTTGCCCCCATGAAGCTGGTGCCATGCCTGTAAATACTCCAAATTTACTAGGCCACAAAACATTTAAATGAGCCTACCCTTCCCCCTGAAGACCTATAAGCAATAAAACAAATGAACCAACATTCTTTACTACTGATCCTACATGAAACATTAATCATTTTGGGCAAGTTCCATAGGCTCAAGGGGGAATAAACTATAACTGAAGCCATGCTTTCATGTTTAATAAAAGTAGCAGATTCCCCTCAGACTCCATCCAACCAATACATTTTCAGGCCAATCAATCTACTGACCCTTACCAACAAAGGGTGCCAAATCTGATAGCCCATCAGCACTCACTCACCTGCCCTTCTGTGACTCCCCATCACTCACTGACTGTGCCCAGCACAAAGAGGCCAAAAAAAGCATACCATAAGAAGCCAGGTCTTTGGTGTAACAACATATTACAAAAGTAAGTATAATTAATTAATTAATTAATTAAATCATATTTATTAAGCGCTTACTGTGTGCAGAGCACTGTACTAAGCATTTGGGAAGTGCAAGTTGGCAACATATAGAGACAGTCCCTACCCAACAATGGGCTCACAGTTTAGAAGGGGGAGACAGACAACAAAACAAAACATGTGGACAGGTGTCAAGTCGTCAGAACAAATAGAATTAAAGCTAAAGGCACCTCATTAACAAAATAAATAGAATAGTACGTATGTACAAGTAAAATAGAGTAATAACAGAATAATCTGTGATGGAGAAAGACACATGTGGCCCCAAATATCAGCTAATGCCAAGCTCTCCTGGTCTTGTTTCAAAACGAATAAATTGGTTTTTGGTTGCTGGGATTAAACCCTCGCTAGCAAACTATGAACTGATGTTAGATGGAGACAGAAATATAGAATTACTACTATAAACCTCCCTTAGTGCAGACGGCCTTCTTAACTTCAGCTAGACAACATTTTCTCCGGAGATGGATAGCTCCTTTCTGTTCATTTTCAATCTCGGTTGCGGAAATGTGTTATTTGTGGAAATGACAGAAAGACAGTGCAACCCCAGCCCACTGCGGACTGGCTCCTTCCCAGTCACCTTCCGGGCCCCCTCACATCCTGAGCCTCCACTCCAACCCTAGGTCTTTCAGAGAGGGACCGCCTGTCATGCCGACAGCTGACAGACATGGCTCTGTGAATGAAGACAAGGTTCTAACCCCGCCAGTTCCTTTTCCCACATAATCAGATTCAGGGTCCTTTTAAAACCACGTGTTCCGACACGGTCGATTTCCAAACCCAAACATACAAACTTGTGCATTCCTTGGGAAGAGTCTCCTAATTTGACCACACAATGTCAAGTTTAAAAGCAAGTTTAAAAGGGGCCCCTTCTGAGGAAAAAAAACATTCAACAGGGCTGTCATGACAACTGAGTCCACCTCAAATGCTTCGCCGTATTCTGTCAGAACTGTTCATTTGCTTTTTTTTTTTCCTTTTCGAACAGGACAAAGTGACAGAAGGGCACCAGCCTTCTCTTTAAACAGGGTGAGAGGCCAGAGTTTTAAGAAAGGTTATTCAGGGACTGTTGTCCTGCCCAGCAGGATGGGGGTGGGAGGCAGAAAGGGGGACGGAAACTAGAACAGGAAGTGCTTGTTAACCAAGCAGTTCTGATGTGTGAGGTGATAACATATGGCAATTTCCTCAGTGAGGCTGAGCCTGTCAGGCCCTTTTGTTTATGTACGCGGCCTCAGTGAGGAACAGGATCTCAGCTCTATTTCCTGTTTGCATTCTCAGAAGCCTGCTGCTTCGGTTGATGGCCGCTGACATGCAGCTCTTTAGAGCAGTCATAATATAGCCGAAGACAGGCTCTGCTGACTGACTGGGACAAGTTAAGAGGATCAGGCAGGTCTTGAATATTTAAAAATCCAAAGCAGCTTGAGAAAAAACAACACACCGCTCTGATAACGTGCAAGGCAAATGATGTTGAACAAACCCTTTCTGGGTCCATTTCTGGGAATTTGGAGGCCTATCTTCTTCCTCTAAACCCAGGGGACCTGGCTGGGAAGTCAAGGCCAGGCTTCTGCACAGAATGCTTGGCACACTGCTCTTTTCATGCCATCCATCTGTTTACAACTAAAGGCATGGTAGAAGTGTGAACGGTTAAGATATGGATCGAAAGCAAGTTTCCAGGCTTAATTCACAGAGCAAACTCATTTCTAGCTGCCACACCTCATCAACGAAAACTTAACTGGCTTTGGTAAATAAAACAGGTAAGTTCACCCAGCCCCATGCTTTCTAAGGCTCCAGATTGGGAAGTTACAAGAAACACATTTGGTTACAAAAGAAGATCCCAGCCAAAGGTTGCCCTGAGATGGAAGAGGAATGATGTTGCAGGGTTGGGGACTCGATCCTCTAACAGAATCAAGCCTGTAGGTCCCATGCTCATTCTGGGACAGGGATTGGGTCTGTCATGATTATGTTGTCTCTACCCCCACGCAGCACTTAATACTGTGCTTGGCACATCACACTTGACACAGAGTAAGTGCTTAACAAATACCACAGTTATTATCAGAAAATACCAATGCTACAGAAAATTCTGCCAGGGCTATAGTCAACACCATTTCCTAAATGTATTAAGCTGCATAACTATTTATCTGCTTCTCTTCAGCCAACCTATGGGAGAAAAGGAGGCCCTTAGCCAAAGAACTGAAATTAGTCTTCCTTTAGTCCCTGATTGATATGAATAAAAGCCTTATTAAAAGCACAAGTGACTTAATTCAGATGATTTCTCCCCCAAATGCATCAGGGCATCAGAATGAAAGAGGAATGCCAATTTGACCCAATTCACGACTCTCAAAGGTATCTACCATCCTGAATAGTTTACTGATTGCAGAATATTTTTTCTTTCTATTTCTTCTAATTATGCTAATCTGCAGTGATTTATGGTCATCTGGAATCATAAGCAGTAGATTCAGCCTCATACTGATTTAGTACGGTGGCTAAATAAACAGCCACAAAGTAGAATGGGCAAATAGCTTTCTGGTTCAGTATATCTTGGCATTCAGAAATGAAATGTAGCTAGCACTGGGGTTGCGCATTTCCCCAAGAGACAACATAACAAATCACAGACCATCCTGCAAGTAGTAGTTCAACTCTGCCAAACCTTAACAACCATGCCAAGTACAACCCAGAACCAATCAATGGATCCCTTTCCCTGACACTCGAAATCCTAGGCCTAAAACATTTTTCAGCAATAGATTTTCAGTCGAGGGCTACAGTACTTTCAGTATTATTGACACAGTTACTTGAACTTGATTTTTTTGATTTTGGGAAATTGGCATCTTAAGATGCTTACACTGACTTCTTGCTTGAGATTAAGAAATCCTCTAAACAGCTAAGGTGAAATGGTGAGTTTACTACTGCTCAGTTGTGTGCAGCAAAAGAAGCAAGGCCCTGGAAAGGACTGCTACTTCCTTGAAACTCAATGAATTACCTTGCATAGGCTAGGAAATCCCCCTTTAATGTGGTGGAGTGGTTTGGAGAAAGCTCCTTAGGCCCCAGAATGGGGAAAAAGACCTGGGTTCTAATGTCGGCCTCCACTTAACTGCTGTGTGACCTGGGGCAAGTCACTTAACTTCTCTGTGCCTCAGTTACCTCATATGCAAAATCAGGATTAAGACTGTGAGCCCCACATAGGACATGGACTGTGTCCAACCTGATTATCTGATTATCTATCCCAGTGCTTTGTACAGTGCCTGGCACATAGTAAGAAATTAACTCATTAACAAATGCCATAAAAAACACTAATTATTTGGAGAGTAATAATAACGATGGCATTCATTAAGCACTTGCAATGTGCAAAGCACTGTTCTAAATGCTGGGGATGTTACAAGGTGATAACGGTATTTGTTAAGCATTTACTATGTGCCAAGCACTGTTCTACGTGCTGGGGTAGATACAGGGTAATCAGGTTGTCCCACGTGGGGCTCACACTTTTAATCCCCATTTTACAGATGAGGTAACTGAGGCACAGGGAAGTTAAGTAACTTTCCCAAGGTCACACAGCAGACAAGTGGCAGAGGTGGAATTGAACAGCATGGCTTAGTGGTAAGAGCCCGGGCTTGGGAGTCAGAGGTCGTGGGTTCTAATCCCGGCTCCGCTGCTTGTCAGTTGTGTGACCTTGGGCGGGTCACTTAACTTCTCTGTGCCTCAGCTACCTCATCTGTAAAATGGGGAGTAAGACTGTGAGCCCCACATGGGACAACCTGATTACCTTGTATCTACTCCAGCGCTTAGAACAGTGCTTGTCACATAGTAAGCACTTAACAAATACCAACATTATTATTATTATTATTAGAATCCATGTCCTCTGACTCCCAAGCCCGCTCTCTTTCCACTAAGCCATGTTGCTTCTCTACCCAAATAGCTGAGGAGAAAATTGGACCTGGGGGCCTGAATTATCCCAATTTTTGCCAAATACCCATTTTCTTGGTGCTGTGTAGACATGGGTTTAGGGCACAGCTTCCTAAATCCACTCTTAGCAAATCTGCTAAAACACCTCAGTTCTTAGGGCCTTCTCACCAGCTGCAGAAGATGTCCAACCAGAACCTAGCTGCCTTTTCCTGACCTCATTATGTCTGAGAACAGTGCTCTGCATGCAGCAAGTGTTCAGTAAATACCAGTGATTGATTTACTGATTTATGATTTATGAAATCAATTACAGAGGCTGTTCTTGTGACAAAAATAGCAACGCTAAGTGAGGCAGGGATTGAAGGTCCCTCCGGCACTGGGCATGTAGCTGGTGGGGTTCCAGCCAGGCCTTCCCTACCCATCAATCAATACTACATTTTGAACGCTTACTATGTGCACAGCACTGTATTAAGTGCTTGGGAGAGTACATTAAAACAGAGTTGGCAGACCTGTTCCCTGCCCACAACTTTACAGTCTAGAGGGAACGGGAATGTACGGGAAAGCCCTGAAGATCTGCAATTGTCTCCCCCATGCTTCTTCATCATTTGCAGCCAGGAAATTCTTCTGGACAGTTTTGGAAAAAGTGAAATGAAGTTCTTGGCCCCCTCTCCTGAGTCTAGTTTTGGGGATCTGATCTGCGGCAAGACTGTATTTCTGAACTCCTAGCCCCAGAAGCTTCCTTCCTATTTAGTCTTAGATTTTTGGTCTTTTTTTTTAAAAAAAAATTGTATTTGTTAAGCGCTTACTATGTGCCAGGCACTGTACTAAGTACTGGGGTAGACACAGTGTCCAAATCGTGCTGGACACAGTCCATGTCTTACACGGGGCTCACAGTCTTAATTCCCATTTTTCAGATGAGGCAACTGAGGAACAGAGAAGTGAAGTGAGCTGCCCAAGGTCACACAGCATAAAAGTAGCAGAGCCAGAATTAAAACCCAGGTCCTCCATTAGGCAACGCTGCTTCTCTGGGAGTTTTGGGAGTTGAACCTACTGAGGCTATCAGGAAGCAGCATGACCTAGAGGAGAAGGCACTGGCCTGTGAGTCAGAAGGACTTGGGTTCTAATTCTGACTCCGCCACTTTTATGCCACATGACCTTGGGCAAGTCACTTCACTTCTCTGTGCCTCAGTTACCTCATCTGTAAAATGGGGATTAAGACAGTGAGCCCCATGTGGGACAGGGACTGTGTCCAACCCAATTAGCTTGTGTCGGCACCCCAGCACTTAGACTATGCCTGGCATATAATAAGCGCTTAACAAATGACATAATAATAATAATTATTATTATTATTATTATCATCATAACAAGGGAACCTGGCTTGGGTCTGCCTTATGACCCCAAGGACATGTGTTGGTGAGTAGGGCGGGCTTAATGCCTTTTCAGGGTAAATGAAAGATGACGAGCAATTTGTTCACCATCCACTGAAATTCATGTCTGCCATCTCAGACTCACTGTCACAATGAAAGTCAAAAATCAGTGACTGAGAAGATTCCCAAAGTGGATGAGAAAATCACTGGTGCAATCAACCGCTGAAAAAACAATACTAACCATTAACCTAGCTAATCTATCTAAAACTAAATCAAATAGGCATGGGGAAATACATTAAACCCCCATTAATTTAACTACAAAGGGAGGGGTGGGGGAATGTCACTGAATTACCAGGTTCAGATGATCCAGCAATTTGATCAAACAACAGTAAGGCATTTAAGAAGCTGAAGCCGAGCAACTGTTTCCTTCAAGGATGTACAATATTGGCTAGCCCTGGATCAGTTTAATAACAACTATCCCTATGCTTACTTTTGAAAACTTCAAACTGAGATGTACTACTTCATGTTTGGTTTCTCAATCTGGGTTAGAATAAATTACTTAGGAAACAAGGATTTTACCTATTTCCAAAAACTGGATTACACCATGCTGCAGCCTCTCTTCCCTTCCCTTCCCACTCATTCATTCATGGCTGTGGTGGAAGTACTCTAGATGTTGAATATGGTTGGCTCAACTCTGGTATATTTAAATCTCAGGGCCATAAAATTGAACACTACTCTGACTTATCCATCCTCCCTTCTGCATTGCCTACGCACTCGGGTCTGGACCTCTTAAGCACTTTGTATATTCACCCACTCCCAATCCCACATCACTTATGTACATATCCTTACACTCTGCCCTTTCCTCTGTCTGTAATATATTCATTCATTCTTTCAATCATATTTATTGAGCGCCTACTGTGTGCAGAGCACTGTACTAAGGGCTAGGAACAAAACAAGTAGACAGGCATCAATAGCATCAAAATAAACAGAATTATATTTTAGTGTCCGTGTCCCCCTCTGAAATCATAAACTCCTTGAGGGTGGGGATTGTGTCTACCAACTCTGTTGAATCATATTCCCCCAAGGGCTCAGTACACTGCCTTGCATACAGTAAGTGCTTAATAAAGACCACTGATTGATGGCCAATTTTGCACATCAGTTAGTCTTACAGATTCAAAATCCTCCAGAGGACTTGCTAGCCCCTTCTGATTCACTTTTCTACCTCTCTGTCTACCAGTACCATAACAGATCTGGTGACAGCTTTCAGCTCTGTTGCCAATGCAGATCTTTGGCTGAATATTGGGTTTTTCAGGTGTGGCCTGGTACAGTCTCATTTAGCTTGCTAATCCATAATTCTTTGCTGATTCTGAGAATTGGCTCATAATTTTATCAATATGTCAAAATACCCCATTCTAGATGCACACCAAAAAAGGAAATAATTTTGAGGGTAAATAATTTTGAGCTGTCTTGATGCAAGTTAACAGGAACAACCAGTACTTAGAACAGTGCTTTACACATAGTAAGCGCTTAATAAATGCAGACTGTGAGCCCAATGTTGGGTAGGGACTGTCTCTATATGTTGAAAATTTGTACTTCCCAAGCGCTTAGTACAGTGCTCTGCACATAGTAAGCGCTCAATAAATACGATTGATGATGATGATCATTATTATTATTATTATGTCATCTTGGTTAGGCCAGGTGGGACTCATCTTGCACAAGAAAGGTATTCCAAGTAGAACTCAAAATGTGTCCTAATATAGCTTATACGAATTAATGTTTAACCTGGCAATGAGGAGTTCATTCAGATTTTTAAATGACGGCATTGATAAACATGACTGAGCACAAACACTAAAAAAAAATCAGGAGTAAACGATTAAATAACAATGAATAATGCATCAGATTGTGCAGAAAGAATTAGAAAGGGTTGTTTCTATTCACTGCCACACTTTCAAGTTTTTCTAAATATCTGTAAGACAAACGTGACTTTAAGTTGTTCATATTTATCCATGGCAGTTATATCTTCTATCCTATAAGAATATCTGCCAATTACGGAATTTTGTAGATTTTTAAGAGTGAATATCAATGACGCAATGCTAAGCTGAGCTATTAAAGAAAATGCTTTACCCTTTTTAGTTCTAACCAGGGTCATAAAAATTAGGTCATCAGTAGTGACCTTGCTGTTAGTGGAGCAAAGTTTCCTCTCCGCCTGGGCTCCTGTTGCAGCTGGGCTCTGGAGGAGGAGGAGGATAAAGCCTGACCTCAGTTGCTACACAGTCAAAAGCAGCAGCAGAGGAGATGGTAGGGCTTCTGGAGAGGACAAGAGACAGTTGGACACTGAAGCTGGAACCAAAAAGCCTGAGGGACAAGGATGGTGAGAGCTGCCAACCGTGCTGCCTGGCACTGACTCGAGCAGGCAGACCCATACACATGTGAGAGCTTGCAGACCTCCCCCCTGTCCTCGCCCTTCATTGGAGCGGACACCGGTGATTACCTTAACAAGCACTTTTTTTGATTACTTGGCGTTGGGTTTCAGGGCAAAGCTTCCAAAAGCAGATCTTAGAGGAATTCCTAAATGAAACCTCTTAGGTAGCCTGAGACCATAAGGTTCTTTAAGAAGTCAGGGGCCCAGTGGGGCTCTAAGCCCCATTTACCATTACATGGACAGAAAATTGATCTCAATGCTCTCAGGCAAGGGAGCCAACTACTTTTGATTAGCCACAGTGAACTCTGAAGTTGGAATTGAAAAATCATTATATGTCGTTCAATATTACGATTCACACAGTTCTGAAAGATGGTAAAGGAAAAGGTAAAGTGACACAAATTGAGGAATGACTGCACTCTACATTTGTCCTGATGGATGGAAAAGCTATCTCAAACAGCACCAAGTTTGAGAACAGGATCTGCTCCCCTGTGGCCTTTCCCATTTTCCTCAATCAGGTGGTGAAACTTACAATATACCTTGCTGGAAACCAAAATGGAATCCTTTTCATTGGTCAATATTTCACTCAGTTTCCTCCTGGGTGGAGTGGAACGAAAAGTTGTTATTACATAGGTAACACAGTGCCTTTGATAGTCTGCCATTTTAATTAACACAAACTGTGAGCCCCATGTGGGATTCATTCATTCAATCGTATTTACTGAGCACATACTGTGTGCAGAGCACTGTACTAAGCTATTGGGAAGTTCAAGTTGGCAACATACGGAGACGGTCCCTACCCAACAATGGGCTCACAGTCTAGAAGGGGGAGACAAACAACAAAACAAAACATGTAGACAGGTGACAAAACAGGTAAACAGGTGGATGGATGTAGACAGGGATGGATTGGGTCTGACCTTGTGAACTTGTAATAATAATAATAATAATAATAATAATAATAATGACATTTGTTAAGCGCTTACTATGTGTCAAGCACTGTTCTAAGCGCTGGGGTAGATACAAGGTAATCAGGTCATCCCACGCGGGACTCACAGTCTTAATCCCCATTTTACAGATGAGGTAACAGAGGCACAGAGAAGTGAAGTGACTTGCCCAAAGTCACACAGCTGACAAGACACAGAGCCAGAGCCTTGTATCCACCCCAGTGCTTAGAACAGGGCTTGACACATAGTAAATGCTTAACAAATTCCCTAACCATTGACTTTAATGTTGGCTTTTTGTATCTGCTGAACTGTTGGCTTGTATCACACACATTAACTTGACCTTTCATTCTTTCCAAGCCTCTTGCCATGCTCTTTTTTTCTTTTATGTTCTTACCATATCTTTGCTAGTTCTTCTAGCCAAACCTTTAAGATGGTTGCCGTTGGGAGTCTGGGTCCTCAGACTTACACAACATGCAAGGTGATTTAACTGCCCTAATCCATTTTCCTCACCTGGTAGGGAGAGGTGGAGCTGAGGCATAGAGCTTCAAAAAAACTGGATTCTAAAGAGGCTAGAAGCCAACAAAGGTAGGGGAGAATTGAGTTAAAGTTAGGAGCAAGACCCCAGAGTCTGGAGGGAAAAAAGCTTCACTCCCAGGACTGAGGTTAAGGAGGTATGGTTAAGAAGGTAAGGAAAGGAGAAGTTGGATGGGGACAGACCCCAGACAATTACAATTTTTGCAGATGAAGGCATGTAGCATAAGGAATGAGAGCTGAAAATCTTGGTTGACAGAACTGAGAGGGACACAACTCTTAAGATGAGGATGGCAGATTAGATAGGTATGGAATAGGCCATGGTACCCAAAAATGGTTGCAGAGTCAAAATCCAGGGCACCAACCCAACGATACCAGAACCGAGCTTTAAGACCATGGGCCTAAACCAGACCAAGCCCAAAGGGCCCCTCAGGTGTGTTTTGCACCTGAGGGCTGCCAGGTCCAGATTACAGGGCACAAAGAAACTTCTGTGCAGAAGTGATTCTCTGTACATTCACCATGGCGCCTCAGTTGCTCTCCTTGTCAAGAGACACTGGCACCAACCTAAGGAGGTTCAAAAAGGGAGCCAGGGATGCAACTCAACATTTCATTTCTGACGTGATCAAACCACAGGAACTGGGCTTTGGCCCCTTTAAGGCACTAAGACACATACACCAACAAGCAGCCTGAATCAGCTATTCTAATCAAGGGATGTGCTTTTTTAACGAAAAGGAACCTTCCAGTTTCAATCTTTGTGAAACGGCACCTGTTTTGTTCTCCTCATGGCACCTCTAGGCTTAGCAATTTGCAGCCTGGGCACCTCTAGGTTTGCTGTTTTGTATTTATATCAACCAATCAATCATATTTATTGAGCACTTACAGTGTGCAGAGCACTGTACTTAGCAGTGGGAAGAGTGGGAACAATATAACAAGTTGGCAGACATGTTCTCTGCCCACAAGGAACTCACAGTCTACCATAATAATATATAATTGCAACTGCTCTAATATAGTAGAGTTGGTAGACATGTTCCCTGCCCTTTGGGAGCTTACAGTCTATAGGGTGAGGCAGACATTTAAATTAATTACAGACATGAACATATATGGTAAATTGTGTGGCTGCTTGTGTGACTCCTGGCATCTGGGTTTCCTATAGAATCTCCTATAGCTGGAACCCGTCCCAATGGCTGGAATAAAGGTGAAGATTCTAGTTAGGTGGTTCTGTGAAAGGTGTGTGAAAGGTGAAACTCATAAAGCCAATTTTTTTTACTGAAAATGTGCAAAAGGCTCTTAGAAATCTGGTCTCATTCACTTCATTTTTATTTGTTGGGTTTTTTTTTTTCAGAGCTATTAGAAATAACTCCTAGAGTGTCAGGGAGCATTAGTAGTATTGTTATTCAATATTTTTTTCTACCATTAAGCAGCATTGCCTAGTGGATATAGCATTCATTCATTCATTCAATCATATTTATTGAGTGCTTACTGTGTGCAGAGCACTTTACTAAGTGCTTGGGAAGTACAAGCATGGGCTTGGGAGTCAGAAGGTCATGGGTTCTAATCCAGGATCCTCAACTTGACTGCTGTGTGACCTTGGGCAAATCATTTAACTTTTCCATGCTCAGTTCCCTCACCTGTAAAATGGGGATTAAGTCTGTGAGTCCCGTGTGGGACAGGGACTGTGTCCAATCCGATTACCTTGTACCTACCCCAGCACTTAGAACAGTGCCTGACATGTAGTAGTAAGTGCTTAACAAATACTATTATTATTATTACCTCATTTTTTTTCTAGTCCATATACTCTGAGCGACTGGCAAACAGCATATGAGCGGACAACAAATAATGTTGGCTAGGAATAAGATAAGCAGCCCATTAAAATTTGCCAATGGGATTAATCAAAGCCAAAAAACCTTGTCTGAGATTTTTCTTTTCTCTCTTCAGAGAAGCCTATTTTAAATTAGGGGTTGAGGGAAGAGGGCAGGCTGACCAATTTTTTGTATTTAATTCGTTTCAATTACGCATGTGATTTTGAGATTGTGTCCTTGTCTCTTTTTAAATAAATTACTGATAAGTAAATCTACAAGATCTCTCAGTAGTAGCAGCCAATTCTAGATTTTTGGGTAGTATTGATTTGCACGTTTTGTACCAAAATCCATTTTGGCCCCCCCAGAAGATGGTCAGTGTTGAGTTGCGACAGTTTACAGAGATTGGGACAGTTTCAGATTCCTTCTATAGATCTGTGGTCTGTACCAGGTGCACTCCCGCTTGTAACTCTGCCAAGAACTACAATCCTGTCTGGGAAAGGTCATTCCCTGAAGGGATGAGGTGTAATTTACTCTCTCTGTTAGGCAAGTGCTAGGCTCCTCTCTGTGAGAAGAAACAGTCAGCCCATTGAAACTACCAGTAGTGGTTTCATGATGTGGCCTACCCTCACACAGGGGACACATCTGTGGGTTACCAAACTTTTCCTTTTCACTTTAAATCTTAAATTGGATGTGACTCTGATCTTAGAGGAATAAGGCACGTTGACAAATAAAGGCACACAATGGGTAGAACCTCGCTCTATGTCAATGTTTTCAATGTTATATATGTATATCATTTAATATTTATATATAAATGTATATATATATATATATATATACATTTTTTTTGCTTCACAAGAAGGGAAAATCCAGCTGTCAATGTAATTTGAAAACCTCATGCTGATGAACATCATAAGCCATTTCTTTCACAAGTAATTACGTGGCAAAGTGCCCCCCATCGTGCATTTGCAAACTAAAATATTTTGCCAGATCCCACTATTTTCCTTCCCTGTGTGAGGGAAAGCATTTAAGCAGTGTCCTTTGCCCCATTCCTTGCTTAGCTTCTAAATGAATGGGTTCAGTAATACTGAGAGGTTAATAAAGGAATTTGGCTGATTGCCTGTCTCTGAAATTAGGAGATAATTTTATACGTTGCTTAGGTGATGGGTGTTCTACACATTTTTTCCTTTTCATTTCTTAAGAAAAGGTCAAGGATGAAAATAGAATAGATGCCAACACTTCATCATACCAAAAAACCCAAAATACAGCATGCCCACACTATTTATAGACACATTTAATTTGCTGCCACCATTCTGTCTCTTGTTTCTGCAAGAAGGATTACTTCTGAAAGATGGGAAAATTGATCCAACAGATAAAACTAAATATTCAAAGGCATACTAATTCAACACCTATTTATATAGTGTTAACCACTGAGATAACAAACACAGAACCAAAAAATAACCCTGCATTTTGTGCAATCTTTTAGTGAATCCTCTTGAAAAACTCATTTTATATGGATATTTTAGTCTACTATAATAAATTAGTTCTTTTATAAGATAATTTGAAATGTTTCAAGAGTCACGACCTTGCCTTGGAAAAATGATTTTACATTAGACAGTGAAGCACTTAGCTAATTCGCTGTGCATTTATGTGATGTTAGGAGTGGCAGAAAACTAATATTTTCATGGGTCCTTCAGGACAAATCAAATAAACAAGCCTGGACAGTAGAAATAATTACAATATCTTAATGAGTGGCAAAATCTATTTTTTGCCCCATGAGCCTATCACATCTGATAAGTTTACCCAAAACATCAAGGGAGTAACTTTTTGTTTAATTAGGCTTAATGGAAATAGTTTGAAAACTATCAAAGGGGAATAGATTAAGTCCAACAGCAATTCTATAATAAATCAGATTATTCAACTGTTTGTCTATGACAAAAAAAAAAGACCACTTCTTACTAGATACTAAATGCTAAAATACATTCAATAGTATCAGTAGCCAGAACTTCCTCCATCTCCTAAACAAAGCCAGTTTACTTTCCCCATGTACTATATGGCCACAGAAAGAAATAGCACTTCCTGTGCAAAGGGGAAATGACCCATTACTGTAATGACAATTCACTTGGAAAAAATACCAGGAAAACAAAAATGTGAGTCACTAGATATACCAATGTGATGAAAGTTCAACTATTTCCAAACAAAGCCTTCCTTGGCAAAAACACACCCAAGGAAGAATTACATAACAAAGAAAAGGGAACTTTGTAAACAATGAGAACTAATCATATCACTACTGTTGCAGCTTTTTCACATTTGGGGCTGAACTTTCATTTTCAAATGAATGGGTCCCCAAAAGACCAACTGCAGTGCTCTCAGGTTAGGGATGCCAACTTTGCATTTTGAGCATGGGATCAAATTTGGGAATGGAGTTATGAGGGGACAGGGGGTGGAAGAGATGGACAACACATGAGGGAAGAGGGAAAGAAAGGGAAATGGAAGAGGGAAGAGGCAGGGAGGGGAAAGAAAAGAAAAAATATGGGGCAAGCAGACAGAGAGGGGATGAAGTCAGTAGATAGCTCTGTGCTCGGCCCATTTTTATGCCCAGGCCCCACTCAACTGTGAAGACCAGAAAAGGTGTGGTACACTCACCACCTCCTTCCTGGTGGCACAAGGTAAGAGGTGAAGTCACCACCTTGGCTCCACCCCTGGTCTCTTTCCATTTGTAAGGGTTGGGATGGGTGGGGAAGGCTACTTTCAACTACTTAACCTGCCCCAAAACCTATGGAAATAGGTCCAATTAGCTTCGCCCCTTCAGTACCAACCTCAGTAGGGTTAGAGTCTATGTCTCAGGCAGGCTTACTATCATGCAGTTCTGCCCCTGAGTCTTAGAACAAGCACCAGAGTGGCCAGTCATCCAGTTCTGCAGTGGACAGTCCAGGTCTCTGACAAGTATGGAACTGGACACTTTCACGTCCACTATTTGAATTTTTAGTGCTCAGCCTCCTTTTATTCACAACCTAAAAGATCACCTAAATGAGTGGAAACCCAACAACATTCATTCATTCATTCAATCGTATTTATTGAGCACTTACTGTGTGCAGAACACTGTACTAAGTGTTTGGAAAGTACAATTCGGCAAGAGATAGAAACAATCCCTACCCAACAACACTGTCTATCACTCAATTTTCAGCTCCTGCTGCTGACTTCCGCGGCTCAAAGAGGGCACTTTAAGTTCACATCAATCTAGATAGGTTATAGGATGACTCGGGAACAAATTGGGTGGGTTGAGTGTGCTCCAGAGAAATGTGCTTGGCTCTGAAGGAATTCTGCAAAATGGCACTTACATGCGTGACATCACATGTGTCTTGGGATCCATTTTTTTCTGACCTGTGGCAGCACCTTGGCTAACACCTGTTCCTTTAGGCATTTAATTTTGGGCAAAACAGCTTGGGGAACAGAGGGTCCAGAGGAAGCTACACAAGACTATAAAAGCCATTAATTTGAAATCCACAGAATATATGTGGCTTCTTATTTTGCCTCCCTGGTGACATGTCACTAGCTATTACTCTGGGTCATATTGTAATTCCAGGAGGGTCAACAGTAATTTTCATGGTCACAAGAATTTCTGTATCTGTGATGATTTTGCTAACATCTTTTGAAGCAAAAAACCCCCCACATTCTAAGGTATGATAAAAATAACCACCTTTAGAGGAAAAAAGCAGTTTGAAATTTAAAGGCTAAAAGGATTTTTTTTAATCCAGAAAAAAGACATCATGATGAAGCAAATTAGGTTTAAATATTTTTGTAGTCGTTTAGCTTTTGTCTTTGACTGTTGGATGCCAAGAAAACTAGCTGAAGGTGAAAATGAAGCCCAGTTTCCTACATAAAGGTGACAAATTGAAGCTGAACATTATCTAGAAAAGCAGTTAAAAACCAGATGGGATTTACTACTGTATTATACCTTAACAATGAGAGAGTAATTGATTGCAGGACGTGCAAAAATGCACTGATTAACATAATTTCCTTTTATTCATGACCTAAAAAGATCACTTAAATGGGTGGTAACCCAACTACATTGTCTATCACTCAAGCCTTTAGCGCCATAGACAGTAGCAGCAGCATTCAATCATGCAATTATTTTCTCCTCTAAACTCAGCATTCCTTAGTACCACACTTGAGAAGAGTTCATTCTGACTCCCCAAAGGCTGATTTAAGATTGTTAGAGTGAAGGATTGTCAGCACCTTAGTGGAAGGACCTACATCTGAGAACAGTGCTTGGCACATAGTAAGCGCTTAACAAATACCACCATTATTATCATTATCTGACCTGTTGATCATACGTTTGTGGCCCATTTAAAGTAAACAGTGGAATGGGCAGGACACGGAACCTTTCCGGGTCACTCTGGGACTGTGTGCTCTGGGTAACGAACTTGGTGATGGCTTTACTAAATGGATGAGGGCACAGTGGTGTTTGCTGCTATTGATGTCACAAGGATATTCTGTTCTCCGGCCACAGTTAGAACCTGTCTGTCCTACCAACTGCCTTGCAATACTTGCTGCTGGGCCCAGGAGGAACTGGTGACAGAGTGTGAATAGTTCAGTGCAAACCACCACCTCCATTTTTCTAATAGTATTTGTTAGGTGCTCATTATGTGCCAAGAACTGTACTAAGTACTGGGGTAGACAGGAGATAATCAGGTCCCTGACCTTCCTGGGGCTTGCAGTCTAATAGGCATTAAATCCCCATTTACAAGAAAGCTATAATTTGCACTTTGGAAGTGCCCTTCCCTGGTTCAGATGCAGCATCTATGTTAACAAGGACCCAGAAGGGGAGCACAATGGCTCTGGAGCAAGGGGAGGTGGAGGTTCAGGGGATCCTAGGTTGGGAAGGACTTTCTTATCACATCAAGCAGAATGGGAGGGGCTGACAATTTTTTTCCTGCCTTGGGGCAGCCAGTGTCTTTCTTCATTTAACCCTGCACTTGGGCCTGGAAGCACATGGCAGTTCCTCGAGTTGGGGAGGGGAGTTAGGACTAGAATCTCTGGTGTCTCTGGGAACTAGTGTTACATACAGAGCCAGGGAATATCTCTTCAGACGTGGCTGCAACCCTCAGTGCCCCAAAGCTTGGCCTGGGTGAAGGGCAATTCCAGAAAATATAGTTGAAGTTATTTCTCCTAACAGGTAGCCTTCAATACTGGCTCAATAAAAGTTGAGTCTGATCAATCAATACGCTCCACTGGTGGAATCTATAAAACCGGTGTTCCTTTTCGCTCTGCAATTGAATCACGGGTTATGTTTTTGTTTTCACTCAAAATGACTCCGGGGAGCTCTGATTTTCTCTCTTTACACCAGTACTTGTTACAATCCCAATTTCTGATTTTAGATATGCTAGGCACGGGAAGATACTTTTAGAAGGTTTGATCATTTAAAAGAGCAACTTATAGAAGAACTCTTCATTGGGTTTTTGTGATTTCTCACAATGTCCTTTGTGCAATTCCACTGAATGTCCTGAAGGCTATGTACTTGCTGAATCCTTATTGACCCTGCAGTGGGACAGCACAACAGATTCTTTGTTAGGTTCTGAGAAGAGCTATTTATCCCCTGTGAGAAAGCTATTTAGGCAGTATAACTCTTCTAAGAATTGCTCAATGAATGGTATTCTTCCACTTTGGGTTTTTTAAGAGAAAGTAATCCCTTCCAAATGAACAAGAGATGTTTTCTTTTGGTCTTTAACTCTTGAATGTTGAGACGAGGCCTGTCACTGCCCTCAGTGGCTGAAAGAAAAAGAGGCCTTCAAGGAAGAGCAGGCCACACTCAGAACAGAAAAAAAAAAACTCTGGGTGTTCACAGGAGTGTTTGAAGTGCCCAAATTAGGCACTCAGGCTTGCTGATGAGACTGGAAGGGCTGGTTACCTTAAATGATTTGAAAGAAGAGTTCATACTGAAGAAAAGTTGGAGGACACTTTTTTCTCCAGCTCTTGGACAAACTCAGTCAAAGAATAATAATTATGGCATTTTTTAAGCTCTTGCTATGTGCTAAGCACTGTTCTGAGCGCAGAGCAAATCGGGCTGGACACAGTCATGTTCCACATGGGGCTCACAGTCTCCATTGCCATTTTACAGATGAGGAAGCAGAGGGACAGAGAAGTGAAGCGATTTGCCCAAGGTCAAACAGCAGTCAGTAGTGGAGCCGGGATTAGAACCCATGACTTTCTGATTCCCAGGCCTATGCTCTATCCACTATGCCCACATATCTCCACAGATGTCAATCTCAGACATTTTAGTTTTGTGGAGAGGGGAAGCAGTGCTGAGGCTGTCTGTTGTGAGCTCTGCAAGTAGCCTTTTTCAATACAGAGTACTGCAGTCAATTCATTCAATCGTATTTATTGAGCGCTTACTGTGTGCACAGCACTGTACTAAGCGCTTGGAAAGTACAAGTTGGCAACATACAGAGACGGTCCCTACCCGGGAAGCAGCAGCGGCTGCAGCCAGAATTGCCCCATCACTATGCCTGGTCCTGCTTCTGTCGCCACAGCCGTAGGAAGGCCGTGGATGCTCACCTCCCCATCAAGACCTGTTTCCAACTGGGCAGTTATTCCACTAATAATCATAATAACAGCGTGGCTCAGTGGAAAGAGCACGGGCTTTGGAGTCAGAGGTCAGGGGTTCAAATCCCAGCTCTGCCAATTGTCAGCTGTGTGACTTTGGGCAAGTCACTTAACTTCTCTGTGCCTCATTTACCTCATCTGTAAAATGGCGATTAAGACTGTGAGCCCCCTGTGGGACAACCTGATCACCTTGTAACCTTCCCAGCACTTAGAACAGTGTTAAGCGCTCAATAAATGCCATTATTATCATTATTATTATTATTATTTGTCAAGTGCTTTCTATGTGTCAAGCACTGTTCTAAGTGCTGGGGTAGATATAAGTCCCTGCCCCACTTGGGGCTCACAGTCTTAATATCCATTTTACAGATGAGGGAACTGAGGTACAGAGAAGTTAAGTGACTTGCCCAAGATCACACAGCAAAGTGGTGGAGCCGGGATTAGAACCCAGGCCCTTCTGACTCCTAGGCCTGTGCTGTATCCACTGGGTCGTGCTGCTTCCCAGTTCTGTTGGGAATTAAGGGTGGCAGGCCGGGACTTTTTCACCACCATGTCCAAGGGCTCCATGCCAAGCCTGAGCTAATTTGGGCTTCTTCACTGTCCCCTACACCAAGAGGGAACAAAGAGAAGTAAGGGGCAGGGTTTCTCTATTTCATCCAGGAGGACTGATCCTCCCACTCTTAAAGCTCTCCAGTAAGGGTGGCTCCCACTGTATTCCTTAACCACCCTTTGGCAGCTGAAGGGAATTAAACGGTGTCCAGCGCAGAACAACTTGCAACGGGGACCCACGGTGAACACTATTAGATGAAGTTTGAACATGAGAGACTGATAGGTCAGTTGAGTGATGGAATTCAGAGCATCAATAGCATCAATATAAATCGAATTATAGATATATACACATCACTAATAAAATAAATAGAATAATAAATATGTATATGTATACACAAGTGCTGTGGGGCGGGGAGGGGGGTAGAGCAGAGGGAGGGAGTCGGGGTTATGGGGAGGGGAGAAGGAGCTGAGAAAAAGGAGGGCTTAGTCTGGGAAGGCCTCCTGGAGGAGGTGGGCTTTCAGTAATAATAATAATAATGATGATGATGGCATTTGTTAAGCGCTTACTATGTGCACAGCACTGTTCTAAGCGCTGGGGGGATACAAGGTGATCAAGTTGTCCCACGTGGGGCTCACAGTCTTCATCCCCATTTTACAGATGAGGTAACTGAGGCCCAGAGAAGTTAAGTGACTTGCCCAAGGTCACACAGCAGACATGTGGCAGAGTCAGGAATTCGAACCCATGACCTCTGACTCCAAAGCCCGTGCTCTTTCCACTGAGCCACGCTGCTGCTTCAGTAGGGCTTTGAAGGGGGAAAGTGTGCTTGTTTGGCGGATGTGAGGAGGGAGGGCATTCCAGGCCAGAGGAAGGACGTGGGCCAGGGTCGATGGCGGTACAGGCGAGAACGAGGCACAGGGAGGAGGTTAGCACCAGAGGAGCAGAGAGTGTGGGCTGGACAGTAGAAGGAGAGAAGGGATGTGACGTAGGAGGGGACGAGGTGATGGAGAGCTTTGAAGCCAACAGTGAGGAGTTTTTGCTTCATACGAAGGTTGATAGGCAACCACTGGAGATTTTTGAGGAGGGGGGCTGACATACCCAGAGAGTTTCTGTAGAAAGAAAATCTGGGAAGCAGAGTGAAGTATAGACTGAAGTCAGGAGGTTGGGAGATCAGAAAGGAAATTGTGTAAGGGACTTGGAAAGATGAGCAAGCCTGGGTCAGGCAATCAATGTGAGAAATTCAATTCTAGAGTGAAGGTATCTTTACCAGTTGGTTTACTGGAGAGTTACAAGAGCTGAAAAGCTATCTGCAATTTATTTTAATGTCTGTCTCCCCCACTAGACTGTATGCTCCTTGTCAGCAGGAATCATGTCTACCAACTCTATAGCATTGTACTCTTGCAAAGGCTCAGTACAGTGCAGTACGTGCATGTAAGTACCCGATAAATAACATGGATTGACTGATTCCTTATGGGAATAAAAACTGAAGGAAAAACTACCTACAGATTAAGCAGACTAATAGTAGACTAAGCACAAAAATTTCACTAGTCAGTAGCATCATCTTCAAACTCAGAAGGCAGCTATATTGGTATCATTGTTTAAAGAAATATGTGTATTTCTGGCCAGGACCCTGAAATTCCCAAAGAAACCATTTATCTTGAAAAAATGATAGATTAGGCATGACTTCTTTAAAAAACTCACGTTGTAGTTAAGCAATAGGGTACAATATGCTTTTCCTACAATAGGACCAAGATATTATAAAGTAAACATTTCATAGTCTTGCACTCCCATGACAGTGGGAAGTCCTAATATCTAATCAGAGACTATATAATGTTTAAAAAGTTTTCTCCACTTCACCTGCCATACATTTTACACTTCAAATGGCAAAAACCATTTGAAGTGGGCTTCATCACTCCAGTTTCATCATTTGAGTTTCATCATGGGGACTAGGTGAATATTCTACTGATTTCCTCTTTAGGTGCCTTGGAGGGGTTAGGAAGACTTTTGAACATAGCAGGATTTCCACAAGTGTGTTCCTTGTTGCTTTTCTGAAACAATTCTACCTGTGATAGATGAGAAGTGAACTTTGGAAGTCCAGCTTATATGTGTCTCTAAATGTAGCATGTTCCTTTGGCCTTAGTAGTTACAGATTTACTTACATGAATATGAGTATTAATTTTCTAACTTTTCAGTTATTAGTGCTATTGGGAGGAGCAGGTTTTGTTTGGGGCTGGGTTTTTTTTTTAGGGGCAGGGATTTTGATCGCACCCTAACTATACCTAGAACATCAGTTTTTTTAGAAAGGAAAACATGATAGTTCCAAAATGAATGAGAACTGTTTTAGATCCTAATCATCTAAAATCTGCCTTTTCTTCTCCATCCAACTGTTACAAAGCTAATCCAAGCACTTAACCCACCTTGACTACTGCATTAAACTACTTACTGACCTCCCTGTTTTCTGTCTCTTCCAACTCCAATCCATACTTCACTCTGCTGCCCAGATCATTTTTCAAAAACAAACAAAAAAATCCCCAAAGCTTTAAGTACACATCTCCCCCAGTCCTCAAGAAGCTTCAGTGTTGTCCAATCCATCTTGGTAGCAAATAGAAACACCTTACCATTGGCTTTAAAGCACTCAATCAGCTTGCCTCCTTACCTCACTGATCTCCTGCTATAGCCCAGTTCTCACACTTCAGTTCTTTAGTGTCAGCTTGCTCACAGTGCCTTGACCTCATCAATCTCACCACTGACTCCTTTCCATGTCCTCCCTCTGGGCTGGAACTCCCTCCCCATCCAGATACACCAAAACACCACTCTCCCCACCTATGAAGCCGTATTAAGGCCACATCTCCAAGAGGCCATCCCTGATTAAGCCCTCTTTTCCCCAACTCCCTCTCAACTTCTGTGTTGCCTATGCACGTTGATCTGGACCTCTTGAGTACTTGGTATTTACGCCACCCTCAGCCCCTCATATTCACTCATTAATTCATTCAATTGTATTTATTGAGCGCTTACTGTGTGCACAGCACTGTACTAAGTGCTTGGGAAGTACAAGTTGGCAACATATAGAGACGGTCCCTACCCAACAATGGGCTCACAGTCTAGAAGGTGGGAATGGACAACAAAACAAAATATATCTGCAATTTACCTATATTAGTGTCTGTCTCACCCTCTAAACTGTGAGCTCCTTGAGGATAGGGAATGTGTACACCAAGTCGTCTACATTGTACTTTCCCAAGCACTCAGAAAGCACTCAACAAATTTCACTGACTGCCTGAATTTCTATGGAAGCTTCAAGACACTGATTAAAAGGCACATCTCCTCCAAGAGGCCTTCCCAGACTAAACTCCACCTTTCATCTCCTCCCACTCCCTTCTGAGTCATCCTGACTTGCTCCCCTTGCTCTTCCCCCATCCCAGCCCCTCAGCATTTATGTACATATCTGTAAATGTATTTATTTGTATGATATCTGCCTCCCCCCCAAACCCCACCCCAGACTATAAGCTTGTTGTGGGCAGGGAATGTGTCTGTTTGTTGATGTATTGTACTCTCCCAAGCTCTTAGTACAGTTCTCTGCACACAGTAAGTGCTCAATAAATATGACTGACTGAATGACTGAATGACTACTTCAATGAAAGAAATGGTTACATACCCAAATGGGAAAAATGAGGACCGCAGCAATACTCTGCACCCTGTTGTAACTTTGCATTGTTCCCAAAATCTTCCACAGCCCACTCACCTTCCTGACAGTATATTCAATAGGATCCACTGCCACGCTCAACAGTTACAATGCAACTGAGGTTCATTTATCACCCAGAGAGCAAAAGAGCTTCAAATGAAGTCAGAAGATATGTCTGTCACGCCGTGTGAGAAACGACCCATTCGATCATTCATTCAATCGTATTACAACACAACTACCTCTGCAAACATATTCTTTCATTACCTTGAACAGTCTTTAGTTTAATTTATATTTCTTTTAATCAAATGTTTAAAATATTGACATTGTGGAGCTTTTGCTAAATTAGTTCTTGTGTTGGATTCTTCCTCCCTGAGCCTCTAAAGCAGTCTCCTATGAGCCGGCACCCTGGTTTAGCATGCAAAGTTGCCACGGAGCCTGTGAGCCCATTGTTAGGTAGGGACCGTCTCTATATGTTGCCAACTTGTACTTCCCAAGCGCTTAGTACAGTGCTCTGCACACAGTAAGTGCTCAATAAATACGATTGAATGAATGGAGACTTACCAACAGCTGGTCAACTCCCAAATGACTAGATATTTACCAATCCAAAGAGCAGTTTCATTCAGTGCTCTCTCCTGCAAGTAGTCACTTGACACTGTGTGACTCCAAATGTGTTTTGGATGTAACTGTACAGGAGGCATACACCTACCAAACTGGATTGAGATTACTTGGCTCTAACAAGTTACTACTCAGTTCGACTCTATTACTCTATTTATTTTACTTGTACATATCTATTCTACTTATTTTATTTTGTTAATATGTTTTGTTTTGTTCTCTGTTTCCCCCTTCTAGACTGTGAGCCCACTGTTGGGTAGGAACCGTCTCTATGTGTTGCCAACTTGTACTTCCCAAGCGCTTAGTACATGCTCTGCACACAGTAAGCGCTCAATAAATACGATTGATTGACTGATTGAATGTAAATGTATTGGCACAAACTGAGGACATCTTTCAATGCTAAACTTCTTTTGTAGTTTTCATTGTCTCAGGTTCCTATAAAATATGCTGGGTTGCAAGCTCTTAATGAATCTGACCCCACTGGCTGACCCTCAGCTTCTCAGACCAGCGTCAGTGCAGGGAAGAAGCACAGCCAAGTGGAAAGAACGGGCGCCTGGGAGTCAGAGGACATCGGTTCTAATCCCAGCTCTGCCATTTGCCAGCTGGATGACCTTGGACAAGTCACTTCATTTCTCTGGGCCCCAGATACATCATCTGTAAAATGGGGATTGAATTCTCCTCCTTCAGATTTACCTGGAAATACCATTTGGGACATGCACTGTGTCCAACCTGATTATCTTCTATCTACCCTAGAATTTAGTAAAGTGTCTGGCACATGGTAAGTGCTATCAAGTTCCATGACAAAAAATAGCTCCAAAATTAATCTTACCCCCTGCCCCATCTTGATAATGGTTGCGGATTTTCTGGAGTAATCTCCCTTCTAAATGGGAGAGACCACCTCACTTCTCACCTAGTTCAAATCCAGCCCCCACGCTTCCCTAACAAGTATGGGAGCTAATTCATTGAGGGCAAGAAAGCATAAGAAAGACTCTGAGGATGGAGGAGAAAGTTCAAATAGGAGCAGGAAGCAGGAACACAGAGAAGGATGATAATAATAATAATAATGATGGCATTTGTTAAGTGCTTACTATGTGCCAAGCACTGTTCTAAGCGCTGGAATAGATTCAAGGTAATCAGGTTGTCCCATATGGAACTCACAGTCTTAATCCCCATTTTACAGATGAGGTAACTGAGGCACAGAGGAGTTAAGTGACTTGCCCAAAGTCATACAGCTCATAAGTGGTGGAGCCGGGATTAGAACCCAGGTCCTCTGCCTCCCAAGCCTGTGCTCTTTCCACTAAGCCACGCGGCTTGGGCGTAGAACTGTAATGATAATACGGCTAATATCATGTTTTCTATGCTGTTGGAAGCAGAAAAGTGCCCCCCTTCCCCAGCAGGAGGTACATAGGGGTGTTGGAGGAGGCTGCATGCTGAAACCTGGGAAGGCTACAGCTGACAGAATGCCACTCCCCAACCTGCTAATAATCAATCAATCAATCGTATTTATTGAGCACTTACTGTGTACAGAGCACTGTACTAAGCGCTTGGGAAATACAAGTTGGCAACATATAGAGACAGTCCCTACGCAACAGTGGGCTCACAGTCTAATAATCTAATAATGATCTAATAATGATCATTGTGGTTATTTATTAAGCGCTAACTATATGCCAAACACTGTACTAAGCCCTGGGGTAGATTCAAGATCATCAGTTGGCCACAGTCCCTGTCCCATATGGGGCTCACAGTCTTTATCCCCATTTTACAGATGAGATAACTGAGGCACAAATAAGTCACACAGCAGACAAGTGAGAGAGCCGGGATTAGAACCCAGGTCCTCTGACTCTCAAGCCCAGGTTCTTTTCACTGGGCCATGCTGCTACGTACACTTTCCCCTAGCTGGGCAGTGGTGCTAAAAATAAATGTTGCAATGGCACACACTGGAAGGAAGATGCTTCAAGAAACTTTCAGCAACAGTCACCCTTCTATCTCCCTCCTTTTGCTCCCCCTGTCCCAGCTTTGAGGCCACTTCTGTGCCCAGCTAGGCAGCATGAAGCACACGGTGCTCTGGAGATTTGCCTAAGTTAGGCCACCCCACAGTGAAAAGCACCTCACATATAGCCTTGAGAGCATAGCGTTCTGCTGGCGGCCAGAGGAGATGAAGAGAGGGACAAGAAGTTCTTCTTACTGTTCAATAATGCATTCCAGTTATGTATGTACTTTCTAAACTCTCTCAAAGTGTTCACCCTTCGCTTGCTCTACCTGCCTAGGCATCAGCAAAATGTAGAAATTGGGAGAAGGTGACTAACCCTTTCAGGATTCTACCACAGATACCCATCTAAGGTATTCTGAACTGAATGATGGATTCCAGCAGCTTTTGTCATCTGCTTCTGATCACTATAAAAAGGATTTAGTATTTAAAATAATGATGGAAATACACATTTCAGCTCATTTCTTTCTCAGGGAAACTTAGAGACACACTTTTGGTAAAAAGTCTTTTTAGACACTGGAAAGAGAAACATTATAGGATGTTTGCAATAAATCAGCTTTCCCCACTAGAACAAATATATTGTTTTGACTAAGGAATGTCATTCAACCCCTTCCCCAGTGTTACATGTGAAGGAATCTTCAAGATACTTCTCCCACTTCTTCAGCATGTAAAATCTGATGGGTGTCTAAGTGTCACCTGATGAAAATATCAATCAATCAATGGTATTTATAGAGTGTGAACTGTGTACAGAGCAATGTACTAAGCACTTGCTTGGGAGAGTACATTTTAACATATTTGGGATATACGTTTCCTGCCCGCAAGGAGCTTACAGTGTAAAAGGAAGCTTATATCTGAGGAGGTGCATATTTTCTTGGCTTCCCCACCGCCCTGCTCTGTTTTCTAGTTTGTTTTTTTACCATATAGCTGCAGAGAAAATTTGCTCCTAGGCGCAGTTATTTTTAACCCTTGCAAGACCCAAAGGAGTGAGAGTGTTCTCCAATGGGGCCAAAATCAAATAAAGATGTCATCCACTTAGTTCAGGTATGTCTAGCTCATCCTGGGGGGCAGAAGCACATAGGCAGTTACACAATCATATGAGGGTGCCCTATTAAAAAGGAGCAAACTACTAATCAAGTTTTTTAAAAATGATCAACCTATTTTGTGACCATTATAAAATTGAACAGAATGGAAATGATAATTGTAAAAAGAATTATTCTTACTAACCTTTGACTTCTTTTGTGATTATGGAGCCATTTATACACTTTTCTGACAGAAATAACCAAATTTCCAGTAACATCCTTCACTCTACCTACCATGTCCATATCTAGTCCTGCTATATTTAAAAGGATTCTTATCTTTCTAAGCTTCCTCTATTTTTCATTACATTTGTTCCTGTTCTCCTTCCCGTAATTTTTTATAGTAATTCCCTGTTCCATCTCCCTTCTTTCTTTTTTGTTTTACATTCGAGAAGCAGCTTCCTTTTTCAGATCAAGCCAGGGACTTTGGCTTATGATACCGATGCACAATGGACTTTTCCCCGATCAACTGTATTTACTGAGTGTTTGCTGTACACAGAGCAATGTACTAAGCGCTTAGGAGAGTACAATATGATAGAGTTGGTAGACGCATTCCCCCCTGTACCCTCTTCCCTAAGATAGATGTTCCTCATGTTAGTGTCTCATCTGTGCTCTCCCAAGCACTTAGAACAGTGTTCTGCATATAGTAAGTGGTCAATAAATACCATCAATTGATTAATTGTTAAGAAAACTAGTTTTCTACCTCAGGTACTAAATTCCTTCTTAGGGCAATCTGAGTGAAGAGATTAAATGGTTGAATGGTCCAGAATGGAAAAAAAAAACTTGCTTTCTCTAAAAATAGTGCTAAAATCAATCAATGGTATTTACTGAGCTTACTGGATGCACAGCACTGTGCTAAGCACTTAGGGATGTATCTAAGTGGAGCAGTAAATGAAACTTAAGGACACTGAAGGGCAGGTAGGTTTTGATCCCAACTGCCTATTAGTCGGGAGGAAGTACTGTTTCTATCCCAAATCAATTATAATAAACAAAATGAAACCATTCAGAAAATAGAGAAAAACTCCAACTCTTCTGGATTTGAAAATATTTTCTTACTAGATTATCTTGACATAATTTCTTTCCTGAGAGACAGCACACATGGTACAGAATAATATGGAAATATACAAAATAACATAGAAATTTATCTGCACTATTGATGCATTTTCCAAACTCTACATAAAACAGGTTTTGGAATATGATTCAGAACAGTAATGTATTTTTGTTTAGCAAAATTAATTTTAAAAAGTATTCGGATCTTAAACCTATCCAAATGCCTGTTTCCTACTCTGGCTCTGATTCCGCAGTCCCTGAGAGTCAGGTTGGGTGGTGAGGAACTGAAGACACGAAAGAAAGAGTATCACATGGTCTTAATCATTCATTCATTCATTCAATCATATTTATTGAGCACTTACTGTGTGCAGAGCACTGTACTAAGCGTACTAAGCGCTTGGGAAATACAGGTTGGCAACATAAAGAGACGGTCCCGACCCAACAATCAACCATTAATCAGCCACTAAAGGTATGGCTAACACAGGGAAGTCCTGAGAATCCCATCCCTATTGATCAGTCAATGGTATTTATTGAGTGCTTACTGTGTACAATGCAACAGAGTTGGTAGACACATTCCCTGTCCTCAAGGAGCATAAAATCTAGTTCTCCCTGTTTTTACAAGAATTCATTTCTTATCACATAACAGAATTTTTCTTCAGGGCAGAAGAGAGGGAGGTAGCACCTAATGAAGGGGCCTTACAGTGGAATTTGCTTTGTTTAAGTGTTGGCATTTTTTCTGGTCAATCAGTAGTCTTTGTCCTAGTCAAAAATAAATACATTTGATCTGGGAAAAAAGAAAGAGCATATAACTACTAATTTTAGAAAACTACACTGGGAAAGTTTTTAAAATATGGCATTAGTTCCTCGAGTCCAGGAATTGTATCTACTGACTCTATTGTATTGTAATAATAATAATAATGATGGTATTTATTAAGCGCTTACTATGTGCAAAGCACTGTTCTAAGCACTGTACTCTCCCAAGGTTTAGTATAATGCTCTGCACACAGTAAGTGCTCAAAAAATACCATGGACTGAATTGAAACATAATAAACAAGTCAAGAAATGCATGGAATTCTTCTCTATTTTTGCATTATGTAAATACGTAACAGGTATAAGTATCTGCTCTCTATATTCATTTTATGGCGCACTCAGACAGAAAAACTGCCCTTTATTCATACTAAAACAGCAAAATAATTTCAGTAGGCTGCTTCAGCAAAAAAAAGATGAGTATGGAGGAATTAAATACACACCGTATATTTCTCATCGCCCTAAAATGTATAAAATTATTAGCTATTACCACTATTTTCATCAACTCCTTTGTGGATCAAAATTTTACCTATACCTCAGTGTAAAACTAGAAATAGTTTTTCTGCTCTTCGGTTCCTGAGATGAAAAAGGTTGAACTTTAATTTACTTAAAGTGCAGCAGTTAAGAAGAAGAAAGAGACGCTTTTTTTTTTTTTGCCATTCTCAGAAGTGAATTATGAAAAGGAAAAAGAAGCAAAAAGAAATCATCATACCAGAAAGGAAAACTGTCAAGCATAAAGAGCAGGCTAACCACAGCTTGCCGCTGTGATAAACTTGAAAACATTCACAGTTTATAGAATTGTAGCTCTCAGGGGAGCAGGAAGAATAATATCTGCCATGGCAACCAACCAGAGCCGTCTTCCGGCACTTTCTGAATGAGCATTTAGGAGGAGATTAATTCAATGCACGGAATGATGAAAAGGCTCTTGAGATCCATAACTGTCTCCCTCAAATTACACTTATTGTGAGACTGGATGTTTAGAACAGATTGCACATTATCTATATTGAACTGTAGCTTTCACAGCAAATTTATACAAAACACATTAAATACACATGATGTGTCACCATTTTCACCCACCACATCCAACTTGCTTACAAAAACATCAGGGAATTTTGTTCAACTGATCAGTGTGTTAAAAAACAACAACAGTGCTATTTATATTTAGAAGACTTTTCAAATAGTTTTGTAACCTAGCCCTGAAATCCCTAAGGCAAGTTGGCACTGTCAAAATCTCTTAACTAGTCTAATTTTCACACAACCCAGTCGCTCAGTAATTATGATAAGTTATTAGCAACATGGAAAATAGTCTCGTGTATATACATCACGCTTGATAGACACGCGAGGACTCTGTCGCTGAAGTGCTTACTTGATTAATTATATGTCATTCAACTGCTAATAGTGAAAATATCCTTTAAGCATAGACTGGGACCGATGAACACTCAAATAACTCAATTTAAAGGCAGGTGTAATTTTAAAAAATTGTGTTGGAAGAATAGATGTCAAATGCGAGCTCCTTTTTAATCATCTGAATGATCAATAGAGAAGGACTAACCCTCGTTTGCCTCAGGAATTGCTTGTCACATCTATTATGGTTATTTTCTTTCCTTTTACTATACATCATATGATTAACTATTTTGTACCCGATTAAAAATGAGAAGATGATCAGACATGGTGTGGGCAGAGAATGTGTCTGCTATAGTGTTAAGCTGTACTCCCAAGTGCTTAGTACACTGCTCTGCACACAGTAAGTGCTCAATAAATACGACTGACTGAATATTGACCAGACCAGAGCAGTAGCTACTTGCCCCAAATATATGGGATTGCCTGCTGCTTCAGTGTCTTGTCTGTTTTCCCTGGAGAGCTGTAATGGGAATAATGATAATAATGGCATTTATTAAGCGCTTACTACATGCAAAGCACTGTTCTAAGCACTGGGGCCAAGTGCCCTGATTTGCAGCATGACTCATGCCTCACACTCAGCAGAAGCAGTGGAGTAAGCAAAGCTGATCTGCCAGAGTTTTACAGCGTGGCTCTTAGAGGATGGCTGGTTAGACAAACTAGACGAAATGAAGCCTCAAAAAAGGGCATTTAAAATGGCACCGTTTGCGCTGGTTTTCCTTTCTAACCGACCCGATACATGATCTTTCTCTTGTGCCACTGCTCACGTGGATTTACAGACTCGATCAGTCCAGCCAAATGGGTGGGGTGATAGGGTAGGCCTGGTGAGCAGGGGACTTCTCCCGCCGGAACCACCACGTGCTAACCTCAAGATCTGGTGCAAGTTCAATGTGTACAAAGTTGGGAATTCAATCTCGGACAGTCTTCTAGCAACGGTACTTTTGCTTGTTAAGTGGTATTAGGAGCTAACGGTCTAAGGCAGGCACACGGTCTAGTGGAGAGGGCATGGACCTCAGTTCAAACACTAGCTCTGTCACATCAGCTTTTGGACCTTGGGCAGGTCACAACATCCTTGGGCCTCAGGTTACTCATTTGTAAATTGGAGATTAAATATCCGTTCTCACTCCTTGGACTGTGAGCCCGATGTGGGACAGGGACTGTGTCCGACCTGATTACCTTGTATCTACCCCAGGCCCGAGTACAGTGCTTGGCATATAGCAAGTGTTTAATGAATACCACCATTATTATTATCATCATTATGAAGCAGGCCATCAGAATGTCAAATTCATATAGATCTGAAAAGGGAACCTCAGTTAACCATAAAATTATACAGTATGCTAATGTTGATTCTAGAGGCTTGATTGCTTCCAATATGAATATGGCAATGACCACAGTTCCGGAGTCTTCCATTGAAAATGATGGATGAGTATTGGTCCAGCCGTGAAGAATATGAGACCACGTACTTCTTCTTTTTTATGTTATCTTTTAAGCAAGCACTGGGGTAGAAACAAGCTAATCAGGTTGGACAGAGTCCACATGGGGCTCACGGTCTTTCTCCCCATTTTACAGGTGAGGGATCTGAGGTACAGAGAAGTTAAATGACTTGCCCAAAGTTGCACAGCAGACAAGTGGTGGAGCTGGGATTAGAACTCAGGTCCTTCTGGGTACAAGAACTTGTGAGAAGGAATTGATTACGTGCTAGTGGTTTGTGCAACACCACTCACGTGCTCTTGTGCCTGTCCACTGCATTCCCCCTGGGGCACTGGCTGACAAGTGAGTAGGCAGGCAGGGGTGCAGCAAATTGTGAAGTGCACACAAGAATTTTACAAACAAAGACCATTTCTGGGCCGAGGGCTCACGGCTCACAACCGATGTTGTGCCAAAGGGCCACAGAACAGCAGGCAGCTACCAGCGTAGCCTGTGGATGACACACTGGATAAAGCACCGGACTGGGAGTCAGAAGGTCATAGGTTCTAATCCTAGCTTCACCACTTCTCTGCTGTATGACCTTGGGCAAGTCACTTCACTTCTCTGCATCTCAATCACCTCATCTGTAAAATGGGGATGGAGACTGTGAGCTCCATCGCTCACCTCCAGGAGACCTTCCCAGACTGAGCCCCCCTTTTCCTCTGCTATTCCTTCCCTCCCCATCGCTCCTACTCCCTCCGTCTGCTCTACTCCCCCCACCCCAAAGCACATGTGTATATATACACATTTATTATTCTACTTATCTTATTAATTACTTACATTGAGACTATTGATGCCTGTCTACTTGCTTTGTTTTGTTTTGTTGTCTGTCTTCCCCCTTCTAGACTGTGAGCCCGTTGGGTAGGGATTGTCCTATTTGTTGCCGAATTGACTTTCCAAGCACTTAGTACAGTGCTTTGCACACACTAAGCACTCAATAAATACGATTGAATGAATGAATGAATCACTCCTCTTCTGACTCCACATTGAACTTTTTAGCCATACACACACCTGTAGTTAAACTTCAGCATCAGTGGGCATCACCTATTTTTGAAATGTAAAGGACAAATATACATCCAAACAGACATTTTTTTCCATGGCAAAGTCATCTACATGGAAGACAAACAGTACATTGGATAGTCACTTCAGCTGTACTGCAGCAACTCTGTTCTTGAAGAACTTCATGTTATGAAAAAGTGGCATAATATTCATTCATTCATTCAATCGTATTCATTGAGTGCTTACTGTGTGCAGAGCACTGTACTAAGCGTTTGGGAAGTACAAGTTGGCAACATATAGAGACGGTCCCTACCGAACAGCGGGCTCACAGTCTAGAAGGGGGAGACAGACAACAAAACATAGTAATAAAACAAATAGAATAAATATGTACAAGTAAAATAGAGTAATACGTACAAACATATATACATATATACAGGTGCTGTGGGAATCAACGGGAATTAATTGGTCAGGAGTAGATGGTTCTAAGATACTATTAATTGATATGTGTTTGGTTAAAAGTTTTAGAGACTAAAGACAAGTAAATTGACTCTATTTTCAATTAGATTACCTTCAAAGAATCAGAATCTTATAATTTCAGTTTTGACCGGAGAATTTGCAGTTAGAACTTACTTTCCTACTGAATGATGTCACTTTCTAAATTCATCCTTTTCCATTTTAAGCCCAGTGATTTATTGCTCAATTTAAGAATGAACTAGACAAATTCACAAGATCTTGTCGGTATAAAGGAGCCAATTAGAATATTCCTGGTCAGAGTGCAGAAAAGAATGACTTGTACATTACACACTCTGTCTAAAGAAGTTCCAGTAAGGGCTCCACTGATGTGTCACTTTCCTGCTAACTCCTACTTGAAGGCAGCACAGTATCAGAAGTCTTACAAAGTTTCATTACTATGAGTACACTCAGGTTTGGCCAAAATGTGTGCTTTCACTACAAGTCTTGACTAGAAATTGCTCGGGAATTAGGGAACATTTCTCTGGTAATATGCGCTTGTTTGGGCCCAGAGTGCCACAGAACAAGAAGAGACTGTTTGCGCACATGAAGTGTATGTGGTGATGAAACCGGGGGAAATTTCCTTAACACAAAGTTTTCCAAGAACACAACTCTCACATTAAAGGGTGTTGTGGGAAACATCCCTCAAATGTTATTTATAGTAACAAAGAGGGCATGAGTTCCACACAGACCACACTCATTTCTCTCCTTTAACTCATATATTCCGTCTGTCACCAAATCCTGTTGGTTCTACCTTCACATCATCGCTAGAATTCACCCCTTCATCTCCATCCAAAGTGCTACCATGCGGATCCAAGAACTTACCCTTGATGGCTACTGCATCAGCCTCCTCGCTGGCCTCAATCATTATCATCATCATCATCAATCGTATTTATTGAGCGCTTACTGTGTGCAGAGCACTGTACTAAGCGCTTGGGAAGTACAAGTTGGCAACATATAGAGACAGTCCCTACCCAACAGTGGACTCACAGTCTAAAAGGGGGAGACAGAGAACAAAACCAAACATACTAACAAAATAAAATAAATAGAATAGATATGTACAAGTAAAATAAATAAATAAATGGAGTAACAAATATGTACAAACATATACATATATACAGGTGCTGTGGGGAAAGGAAGGAGGTAAAATGGGGGGTGGAGAGGGGGAAGAGGGGGAGAGGAAGGAAGGGGCTCAGTCTGGGAAGGCCTCCTGGAGTAGGTGAGATCTCAGTAGGGCCTTGAAGGGAGGAAGAGAGCTAGCTTGGAGGATGGGCAGAGGGAGGGCATTCCAGGCCCGGGGGATGACGTGGGCCAGGGGTCGATGGCGGGACAGGCGAGAACGAGGTACGGTGAGGAGATTAGCGGCAGAGGAGCGGAGGGTGCGCGGTGGGCTGTAGAAGGAGAGAAGGGAGGTGAGGTAGGAGGGGGCGAGGGGATGGACAGCCTTGAAGCCCAGGGTGAGGAGTTTCTGCCTGATGCGCAGATTGATTGGTAGCCACTGGAGATCCTGAGGCTCCCCAATCCAGTCCATGTTTCAATCTGCTCCCCATATTACTTTTCTAAAAACCATTCAGTCCATATCTTTCCACTCTCCAAAACCCTCCAGTAGCTGCCCAACCATCTTCACATCAAACAGAAACTCCTTACGTTCAGCTTTAAGGCACTCAAATAATCTCTCTCTTCCCTACCTTTACTTTGCTGAACTCTTATTATAACCTAACCTGCAGACTTGGCACCTCTAACGCCAACGTACTCACTACCTTGCTCTCATCTTTCTTGCCACTGACCTCTTGCCCACATTTTTTGCCCAGCCTGGAACTTCCTTCCCTTTCAAGTGCCACCACTCTTCCCATCTTCAAAACCCCACCAAAATCATATCTCCTCCAGGAGGCTTTCCCAGACTAAGCCCTTACTTCGCCTATTTGTCTTCTCTTCTGTGTTGCCTGTGCACCTGAGTCTGAACCTCTTAAGAACTTGATATTCACCCCACCCTCACAGCCCTTATGTATCTATCCATCTGCAATTTATTTTAAAGTCTGTCTCTCTCTTTAGTCTGTAAGCTCTTTATGGACAGGGATTGTGTCCTCTGTAATGTATTCTCCCAAATGATTAGTGCAGTGCTCTGCATACAATAAGCGGTCAACAGATACCATTGGCTGATTGATTAAATATATTATATTGCTAATAAGAGCAGGCTTTTGTTTATTTCTTTCAGAAAATTTAGTTAAGCCTTAAAGGTAAAACAGATTAGAAAGTGCAAAAAGGTCCTCTAAAATTATTATTTGAACAGAGATACATGATTTTAATAAAAATTACTTTTATATTGCAGGATATTATATTCACTCACATAGTTTTCACTACTGCAAAACTGTCCCACCCCATTTTTTCTTACAAGAAAATAAATGGCTATTTTTTGTAACATAATTTGAAGCAGTGAAAACCCCTAGAAGAATGTCGCAACACAGCAGATTGGGGGAGTTAATTCAATTAGTACCTACTGAATTCAGTATTTGGCAGAGTGCATTATACTGTATACTGTTATGCTGTACTGTCCCAAGAGCTTAGTACAGTGCTCTATGCACAGTAAGCACTCAATAAATATGACTGATTGATGGTAAGAGGTGCCATCTCAAGCCCCCTCATATCTTCTTCCTCCTGTCCTCATTTTTTCTCCTTTCTCCCCCTCCTCCCCTTACCACTATGATTAATTCATATCTGACCCATGTAACAGCCCCACCCCATTTTAATGTTTAAAAAATTATGCTAGTAAATTCAATGTTTGCTTACCTTCATTTTTTTCCAACACTGATATTCCCCCTTGGAAGACAATCAGGAATTGAAAGGCAAATGAGTTTATGTAGGATTCTGTTTATATTAAACTAAATGGGAGAAAATATCTTTCCTCAAATGAGCTACTTTCTCCAGAGATTTATGGATGTGTCCTGAAAATCGAGTGTGCCTTTCCACCTTCCTTTTCTCCCTGGCTTTCCTCAGAAAGCATCACAAACAACATTTAAGTATAATGTATGGGAAATATAAAAAGCAAGGAAGACAAGGACAATACTGAAAATTGGTTTAATTCTGGGCCTTACTGGATACACAAAGAAGTCTAAATGCTTTTCCCTGTACTTTTTCCTAATCCCTTTAAAAATTCACTTTAAAATATCACTCCTTCCCCTTTTGCTTGATTCAAAATATCTGCTACAATCTACTGGTTAGCAAAAGGAAGCTTTTTGGATGCCTTAAATCATTCATATCAATGAATTAATGTCTGTACTTCTGAACTAGCTTAAACACTAGGAAACACCTGTGCTATTAGGAAGGTCAGAGAAGATGAGGGTTGAAAATTGCCTGCTTTTCTTGAACTGAAAATGCTTTATCTCTAGGTTACAGGACAATTGAGCAACAGATTTCAGCTAATCTTTCTGGTTCTAAGTCTGTTTCAGCACTGCAATACTGTTGCTTCTCTATTTCTTGGTTACCCTCGCTGGACTATTTTCTTCCATGCTGCCCTCTGTCCTACCTTTACTACAATTTATTGCTTTTCCATTAAAAAAAAAAGACTTTCCAAATCATGCAGCAATGCACATTGCTTTGTCACATGTTTCAAAACCACAGGTCAGTTAATCTTTCAACTGGAACATCATTTTTAGAAGAAACAAGAGGGCACTAGTTTTAAGGCCATGCCATCCTGATGTCTTGAGGTATTTCACACTGCAGAACCAGGTTCGGAGCATCTAGTAGCATGACAAAATGCTACTCAAAGTACATAGGGCTACATTTATGAGTCCGATGTTTTTGAGAGATTAATGAATGTACAGGAGGTTTAAGAATGACCTTATAAATCTGACAACTGCTGAATTACTGCAGCTGCAGTGACTTAGCAAACAATTGCAACACCAGTCTTCACAGGTTCACCTGTGAGTGATTTTCCATAACACCAGCAAAACAGAGGTCCTTAACAAACCATGTATTTGTATCCAGAAGCATCTTCCATGAAATAGGGACCAAACTGATGCCTGTTTAAAACCAAATGTTCCTGTAGCTTTGAGGCCAAAATGATTTGGGCCAACATTTTACTTAAGATAAATTGGTGCAACTGGGGTTTGTTATGGAAAATCTGACATGTATAAGTGTAGTATGACTCAGCTCTCAACTCAAAGTTTACTGGAAGCAACACTAAAAAAAAAATCAAGGCAAGACACATCCCATAGTGGTACCACACACAATAAACCTCATGGGGCTGTCTCTTTCTCTAATAACTTTCTTTAACATGAAGCTTGCCTCCCAATTTTGACTGCATTCAAATTGTACCAATTTGATCTCTACTTCATGGAAGGTGCTGTGGCCTACAAAAGTAGCTCATTACATTTTTAGTAATACCAATAATAACAATAATAATGGAATCTGTTAAGTGTTTACGATGTGCCAGGCACTGTACTAAGCACTGGCCTTGATACAAACAAATCAGGTTGGACACAGTCCCTGTCCCACATGGGGCTCACAGTCTTAATACTGATTTTATAGTTGAGGTAACTGAGGCACAGAGAAGTTCAGTGCCTTGCCCAAGGTCACACCACAGATAAGTGGAAGAGCCAGGATTAGAACCCATGACCTTCTGAATACCAGGCCCTGGATCTATCCATTAGGCCAAGCTGGTTCTCAGGATGGGGAGCAAGTTTCAGCTGAAGGCATCAGAAAAATTCCCATTAGACAGATGGGAGGACTGAAGCTTGGGAGGAATGAACCACTTTCTCCTAACTCCTATGCCCTCCGGTGGGAGCATGTACCCTGCAAATGAGAGCAAACCTTTTGTGATCTGTAACTAAAATGTGCCCATAATGAAGGTAGATTAGGTGCCAGTTAATTCATTCACTCATTCAGTCATATTTATTGAGTGCTTACTGTATGTAGAGCACTGTACTAAGCACTTGGAAAGCACAATTTAGCAAGATATAGAGACAATCCCTACCCAACAATCGGCTCAAAGTCTAGATGGGGGAGACAGACACCAAAACAAAACAAGGAGAAAGGCATCAATAGCATCAATATAAATAAATAGAATTATTTATAGAATAGAATAAATAGAGGTATACACATCTTTAATAGAATAATAAACATGCACATATATACACAAGTGCTGTGGGGCAGGGGAGTGGGGTAGAGCAGAGAAAGGGAGTCGGGATGATGGGGAGGGAAGGAGCCGAGGAAAAGGGGGGCTCAGTCTAGGAAGGCCTCCTGGAGGAGGTGAGCTTTCAGTAGGGCTTTGAAGGGGTTAATAATAATAATGATGGCATTGGTTAAGCGCTTACTATGTGCAAAGCACTGTTCTAAGCACTGGGGGGGATACAACGTGATCAGGTTGTCCCACGTGGGGCTTACAGTCATCATCCCCATTTTACAGATGAGGTAACTGAGGCTCCGAGAAGTTAAGTGACTTGCCCAAGGTCACATAGCGGACATGTGGCGGAGCCGGGACTCAAACCCATGACCTCTGACTCCAAAGCCCGGTCTCTTTCCACTGAGCCAAGCTGCTTCTGGGAAGTCCAGGAGAGCAAAACAAAGCATACTGTGAGAAGGATGGGGAACAATGCTGAATAAGGTCTACATTTTCCTTTCTGTGGCTGGTTTTCTGTGCCCTAATCAAATCAGTGTAAATGAACTGCCTTGTGGAACATGGCTGGCAGAGGACTTCCACAATGTTCTCCTTTACACGGACTCTTTCTCTGGATTAATGCCATCGTCATGGTATTTAAAGGAGTGGAAGATTTATACTTTGACTACAAATAAACAGATGGTTCTGAATCTAGTAGTGAATCATTTTTCAAACATTTCACCATTTGTGTTAGGGCTCAGAGTAAACGGCAACTTGGAAACCCTGCACCTCAGAAAATCAAGGGATTAGTTGAAGATATGCAAATGCACTTGTAACAGTGCAGCTGACATTACAATTTAATTAACCAACTGGAGCTCTGATCTCTTCAAAATGATAAACAGTAATAATAATGCTAATGATATTTGTTAAATGCTTACTATGTGTCAAGCACTCTTCTAAGTGCTGGGGAAGATAAAGCTGGTCAGTTTGGACACCTGTTTCTTTCCCACATGGGACTCACAGACTAAGTAGGAGGGAGACTAGGAGTAGGAGGGAGATTGGGGATTGAATCCCCTTTTCACAGATGAGGAAATTGAGGCACAGAGAAGTTATGTGACTTGCCTAAAGCAAACATAGTACCTAAGAGTCTCATGGAAGGGATGCAGCTCTTTGAACAATACTGAGTATGGAAACCATACAAACCAGTATTTGAAATGGTTAAATGGGAACCGCAGGAAGTAGATTCGGAAAAATTCTGAGTTGCAACACTTAATTCAGCCTTGCAAGTAGGATGGAAAACCTGACCTACTTCCTCTGTCATTAACCCAAACTTACCCAGCCAATGTGGGAGCTGATGGGGAAGCAAGACCTAGGAGACACACAGAGTCAGAATTAACACTTTTTGAAGACTCTCATTGCCCCTGCAGATCAGATATGGAGGTACAGGGCTTGAGGCATGGAAAGAGAAATTACCCGCTGGTAGAGGCTACTGTCTTCTAGACAAGTTCCTACTTGGCATAACTGATTAAGTTTATTCTTTGTCTCCAACACATGGGAGTAGACCTAAAACATCTCCTGGGAGATGATCTCCTTTCCTAACTGGTATTCCCTTTTGGGGAAACTGAGGGGCACTACTGAAGGGAATACCAATCAGGTCACCTCCCTGCCTCTTAAAATTCAAAGATATGTATGTCTGTTGTGCTTCTTAAATTAATTCTTCATCAGGACTGTAAACAGGATGAACACAAATTCAGGGTTGGGGAGAGTTCATTTCTGTCTCCTTTATTACCCTCACACAACTCTCTCTCTCTCTCTTTTTTTTTTTTACCTCTTGTTCATTGCTTCCTCCACAGTTTTGGGTAAACCTCTAGGAAAAAATCACAAGAGAAATGGGACAAGACTGCATTCAATCTGGTTCCATTCTAATCGAAGAAATGTTCTTTTCTTACAAACAACAAACTGGCTTGAGGTCTTCTATTTTAACAAGAATGAACACACAGGCAAACCCCTCCCTTTGGAACACAAAAGATGGTGTTAAATTGACTGGAAAGCTGAATCACTGAATAGCAGGACTTGAATTAACTTTATTTTTATCTCACCTGCTGTTACCATGAAATTATTCCTCCTGTTGCTCAATCACCTCCTGGGATTGGAAAAGCTAACTGGCATGGGAATGGGAAGGAGAAAAGCTTCATTGAGAATAGATTATTGGCACCTGGCATCTGGAGTGTAGACAGATGTGAATTTACTAAAATTAGGGAGCTAGTAGCTGCCAGTGAGAAAGTGACCCCCGGTAGAGTAAAGGTTTGGAAGCACACCATATCAGAGGAAACAGTCCTTCTAGAGACAGAAAGGCAACTATATGTACTGGGGATTAGAAGAGGCAGCCAGCAGAGAGAAGACTGAATGAATATGAAATCAGTCAGGGTGTTTAGAAGAGAAAGATGGATAAGGGAACAATGAGGTGCACAGAGTGAGGATTGAGAAATGAAGCCAAAATACAGGATGGTGATAGAAAAAACAAGCCTGGGGAAGGGTGGATAAAAGAAGGGGAGGAAACACTGAGCTCATATCCACTTACAATAGAGAAAAACTACCATTCTAAAGAGGGGAAGGAATAAAACCCGGAATCTGCTAATTTTAGGAAAAGAAATTGAGGAATGAGAGAGACGGGGGGAAAAAAAAGGATGACAAACTAGAAAGTATTGAAATGAACATAAACAAAGGTGCAATGGTATATAGTAGGAACTTACTTTACAAAATATGTCAAACAATAACAGGTATTTTAATAATAAAAATGATGATGGCATTTATTAGGTGCTTACTATGTGCAAAGCACTGTTCTAAGCGCTGGGGAGGTTACAAGGTGATCAGGTTGTCCCACAGGAGACTCACAGTCTTAATCCCCATTTTACAGATGAGGTAACTGAGGCACAGAGAAGTTAAGTGACTTGCCTGAAGTCACACAGCTGACAATTGGTGGAGCCAGGATTTGAACCCATGACCTCTGACTCCAAAATCCATGCTCTTTTCCACTGAGCCATGCTGCTTCCCTATTTTAAGGCAGAAATATCCTGAACACCTCATGTTTAACTGATATTGGCAAGTCATACATTCTCAAGATAATTTTCCTGTACAAAAATCTTGGTTTGGACCCCAAACTGCAAGAGGTAAACCTAAAATTAATGATTTATTGCACCATGAATGCAGAACTGAGTTTTTGGAGTCACTCAACACTGACACTGGTATTTTTATGTCTGTCTCCCCCATTAGAATGCAAGCTTCTTGTGAGCTGCGAATGTATCGATTTTTTGTTTCATACTTCCTGTGCATTTATTAAAAGTGCATGGCATCCAGTAGACACTTGATAAATACTATTAATAGTAACAAGAAGTACTAGGTAACTGGCCTGGCAGTCCGCAAAGCTGCTGCTGCCCTGGGTGGCCTTAGCAGAGGAGTTCCACAGTTTAGGCAGACTGAGAGTTTAGGCAGGCTGGGTGTAGGATGGAGGCTAAAGTCACCAACGCTCTTGGTAAGTGCTCTGCACACACTACATGCTCAATAAATAAGATGGAATGAATGAAAGTATCTGCTGACTGAGTAAACAGGCTCTCGGGCCAGGGAAAAGGAACACAATTGTATAAAATCTCAGATCAAACTACTGGCTGCTTGATCCCAGTTTAACATCTTTCATCCCTTTTGGGTTTAATTATCACAAAAGACTGCATTATCAAATCCTTAGGCTAGTGAGTCAGATGCCATTTGTGCCATTATAACAGAAAGATTCTGGGTTTTTTTAAAGCTTACCATTAGCTTTTTCTGAAGGAGAGCTATCCAGAGACTACTAAGTGGATTTGCCTTTCAGTTACTGAAAAATCACTCTCACCAAAAGGGATATTGGTAACTGAAGGTCGCCATTCCAGAGGGCTGCACTGAAAACATTCCCTATCCTTTGGGATAAATTCACTCAGAATTCAAATAAGTTTAAATTCTTTACTATAACCTATCCTGGATTGTCATGTAAAACCCTTGCAAGCACTTTGCAGTGGGCTGCCTCCCACACCAACCTTCTCAACTGTACCTCAGTATTGTCTTTCTTGTCACCAACCCCTTGCCCATCATCATCATCATCAATCGTATTTATTGAGCACTTACTGTGTGCAGAGCACTGTACTAAGCGCTTGGGAAGTACAAGTTGGCAACATATAGAGACAGTCCCTGCCCATGTCCTCCCTTGGCTTGGAATCTCCTTCCTCTTCATGTCCAGCACTTAGAACAGTGCTTGGCACATAGTAAGTGCTTAACATATACCATCATTATTTTATCTAAGAGACCACCACTCTCCCCACCTTCAAAGCTCTCCTAAAATCACATCTCCTCCAAGAGGTCTTGGCTGGCCTATCCTTATTTCCCTGCCTAAACACTCCTTTCTGCATCACCTATGCACTTGAGTTTGTTCTTGTTAAGTGCTTACTATGTAATAATAGTAATAATAATTGTGGTATTTGCTGAGCACTTACTATGTTCCAGGCACTGTACTAAGTGGATACAAGCAGATAGGGTTGGCACAATCCCTGTCCCATATGGGGCTCACAGTCTCAGTCTCCATTTTGCAGATGAGGTAACTGGGGTACAGAAAAGTGAAGTGACTTGCCCAAGGTCACACAGCAGACAAGTGGCAGAGCTGGGATTAGAACCCATGACCTTTTGGCTCCCAGGTTCTTGTTTATCCACTATGCCATACTGCTTCTCCATGCCAGGCACTGTTCTAAGAGCAGGGGTAGATACTATGTGACAGTCCCTGGCCCACAAGGGACTCATGCCATAATCCCCATTTTACAGATGAGGTAACTGAGACACCGAGAAGTGAACGGACTTGCCCAAGGTCACATAGCAGATAAGTATTCTTTGATATTCTCTCTTCTCCCAGTCCCACAGCACTTACGAACATATCTAGCTGTCATTTATTTGAATGTTCGTCTCCCCTTTTAGTCTTTAAGCTCCTTATAGTCAGGCATCTTCTATACCTACTCTTTTGTACTGTCCTCTCCCAAGTGCTTAGTACAGTGCTCTGCACACAGTAAATGCTCAATAAATATGATTGAATGAAGTGCTTAGTATAGTTCTCTGCACACTGTAAGGGCTCAAACTTATTGTTACACTCCACACTCTGGGAGAAATGCCTGGTAGGGTTAAACCCCAATCATGATAATCAATGTCTTTGTGCACGGTTTGGTCCTGCAGTCTTTTCCAGGACTAAGGCTCAGTCATCGCTTTTGATGGAAAACTCCATCATCATAACTATGCTATTGTTTCTGCACTTACAAAGATAATCACTCATTACTATTACAGTATACCATATGTAGACACCATAATTTCCCCAATGTCTTTCTATGATTAATATTCCAGTTGTAATCTCTTTCTCAAGGATGTTTCATGGTCAGAACGTATAGACAATGTAATGTAAACTCATATAACAAGGTTTTGCTACAAAATGATGGATGCCCACCCACTTTATGAATAATTCAGGGAACGCCCTTGATCAGCATGGTCTCTGAAATTGAAACCATCTAAAAAATAATCTACAGCATTGGTAAAAGCCATACAATACAAGTAAATTTTCCCCTTTCCCCTCCTTCCAAGCTGCTGCTATGCTGATCTAAGTATTCAAGTACTTACCTTATCCAGCCTTGACTACTGCATTAGCCTTCTTGCTGACTTCCCTACCTCCTGTCTCTCCCAACTCCAGTCCAAACTTCACTCTGCTGCCCATCCACCTCCACAACGGTTTTGAAACACTCGTTCAGGTAGCTCCCTTACCTCACTGATCTCCTACTACAGCCCAGCCCACAAACTTTCATCCTCTAGTGCCAGCTTGCTCACCATGCCTTACCTGGTCTGTCTTGTCATCAATGCTTTGCCCAAATCCTCTCTCCGACCTCCAATTGGCCTTCCTTCATTAAGCCCTCATCTCCTCTATCCCAGTGCTTGGCACATAGTAAGCCGCTTAACAAGTACCATAATAATAATTATTATTATTACTTACTCCCTCTCCCTTCTATATCCTCTATGGCCTTGGATCTGTACCCTTTAAGCATTTGATATTCAGCCCCACAGCCCTTACGCACATATCTGTAATTTATTTATTTGTTTTAATGTCTGTTTCTCCCTCCGGATTGTACAATCCTTGTGGGCAGGGAAAGTGTCTACCAATTAACTTTTTCTTTATTACACTCTCCCAGCTGCTAGTACAGTGCTCTGCAGACCATAAATAATAAATACTATTGATTGATTGATCTAAGAATAATGCCAGAAGGCTAGAGGTAGATGCAGTTTCCAAGAGTGCAGGCTTTTCCCTTACAGCATTGAGCCAATGTGTACAGAAGAAGCATGGCATAGTGGATAGAGCAAAGGTCTGGGATTCAGAACGTCCTGGGTTCTAATCCCAGTTCCACCACCTGTCTGCTGTGTGATACTGGGCAAGTCACTTCACTTCTCTATGCCTCAGTTACCTCATTTGTGAAATGGGGATTGAGACTGAGGCCCACGTGGGACAGGGACTGTGTCCAACTCAATTTGCTTGTATCCACTCCAGCGCTTAGTACAGTACCTGGCACATAATAAGCACTTAACAAATACCACCGTTATTATGACTCACTCACTTTTACTGATGCCAGGTAGCATTGTACTTTACTGTTCTGTGCCAGAAGCGGCAAATTAAAAGGTTCGGGAATGCCAGGGTAGCTTCCAGGAACCCAGAACGAAGAAATGATACTGTTAACTGCAAGCACAGAGAGCGGGAACATACTGCCGGCAGTGAGTAGATGTGCCTTTATAGAGTAATACACTACTGGACCCCATTAAATAACAGTGAACAAAAGACTAGAATAGAATTCAGGAGATGAAAACCACCCCACCCTGACTACCCCCATCTTTACACTCAGGACAGTTCTAATCAATCCCCAAATCATCGTCAGGTATTAGTAAGCTTATGTTCCACTTTAAGGTAAGCAATGAATATTCTAGTTTATATATAGTAAAATTTGGTTTAATCTTTGTGTTTATCATTGCAGTAGTGGTAGAAACAGCATTATCTATTTTAAATGCATCCTTTAAATGCTTGACAAAATATTATTTGTGTTAAATTACGGAAAACTGAGACTTGAGAGCTTAACCCTCCAGTATGTGTAAAACACAAATAATTGTTTGCTAAGAATACAACTGCATTATTTGCTATACAAGGTTTTACTGTATTTAATGAGCTTATAAACAAACCCACTCTCAGCAGTTACAATGGCCAAATTATATCTGGGGTCTTTCACCTCCTCATCACACATTTTAAAAATGGAAACCACATGATAACAGGAAGTGAAAAGCCTGACCTGATTTTATGCTATCAGATCACTAAAGCAATCCCTGTCAACTGAAAAACAGAAGCTTGCAGGTGATTTCTCAGACATATGGGGACCGTACTGTCCTTTCTTGTGACAAAAATCAAATGTATAAATTAAAAATATTCATCCTCTGCTCAATATAAATAAGAATTTCACAGGTATGCATCAGGAAATTAGGGTCCACATTAAATAAAAATCAAACAAAAACAACAACCTATGTTTTCAGAGTTCAATCTTCTTCCTGACCCGTTGTTGGGTAGGGACTGTCTGTATATGTTGCCGATGTGTATTTCCCAAGTGCTTAGCACAGTGCTCTGCACAAAGTAAGCGCTCAATAAATACGACTGAATGAATGAATGAATTATATATTCTGGATCGAACAAAATACTATAGTTTCCTGTCCACATTCCAAACAGCGTTAACAAGTCTGGTCTACATCTTAAATTCCAATACTTCAGGAAATAGGTTCTATTAGTGCCCCAATATCAGCCCTTGAGGTATAAGCATCAAGGAGTACACAGAGCTTGGAATTTTGGTGAACGTTACCCAAACATAACTATTTTTATATTCTTCTTGACAGAAATGTTCATTAAAATGAAAACATTTTAACAAATTGTGGAAAACTTTCACAATAAAATGCCAACTTTTGATGTTAATCTAAATTTTATACTTCAAGTCCTTCAAAATACAAAATAAATATTAGCTCTGCACATAGTAAGCACTCAATAAATACTATTGATTGATTGACTGGTTAACTTGCTTATAGAGGATCATTCCCAAAAGTACTGAAAACATTTTTCAGACACTACCTAAGTGTCTGTGAAACTGATAAGGTAGAAATGTAGCATTGTGCAAATAAGAAAACTGTGGCACGGGGAACTTAAATCACTTGATAAAGGTGATACGGTAAATCGGTGTTGGAATCAGGAAAATTCTTTCACCTGGACTGTGTTGCTCTCTTAATGGGATATCTCCAACAGTGAAATAAAATCTGTCATATTCATTCATTCAATCGTATTTATTGAGTGCTTACTGTATGCAGAGCACTGTACTAAGCGCTTGGGAAGTACAAGTTGGCAACATATAGAGACAGTCCCTACCCAACAGTGGGCTCACAGTCTAGAAGGAGGAGACAGAGAACAAAACAAAACATATTAAAATAAAATAAATAGAATGAATATGTACAAATAAGAGTAATAAATACGTACTAACATATATACATATATACAGGTGCTGTGGGGAGGAGAAGGAGGTAAGGCGGGGGGGATGGGAAGGGGGAGGAGGGGGAGAGGAACGTGGGGGCTCAGTCTGGAAAGGCCTCCTGGAGGAGGTGAGCTCTCAGTAGGGCCTTGAGAGGAGGAAGAGAGCTAGCTTGGCGGATGTGTGGAGGGAGGGCATTCTAGGCCAGGGGGATGATGTGGGCCGGGGGTCGACGGCGGGACAGGCGAGAACGAGGCACGGTGAGGAGATTAGCAGCGGAGGGTGCAGGCTGGGCTGTAGAAGGAGAGAAGGGAGGTGAGGTAGGAGGGGGCGAGGTGATGGACAGCCTTGAAGCCGAGGGTGAGGAGTTTCTGCCTGATGCGTAGGTTGATTGGTAGCCACTGGAGATTTTTGAGGAGGGAAGTAACATGCCCAGAGCATTTCTGGACCTCTTCTCATATGAGGAGAGGTAGTTTTCGGCAACTTCAACCTCTCACTTTCCAATGGTGCTTTCCCCTCAGCATTCAAACACACACCTATCTGCTCTTTTCAACTGCAACTCCCAAATTTGCAGTCTTCGTTCCTCCCAAGCCAAGCTAAGGGACTCTGCCCCTTAGCTCACTCTGTTCCCACAACTGGAATTTTCTTCCTCCTCATATCAGATAGACCATATTCAAATCCCAACTTTTCCCACAAAACTTCCCTGATGAATTTCCCAGCATCTTGAACCATCAGTCAATTGATAATATTTATTGAGTGCTTACTGTGGGCATAGCCCCGTACTAACCGCTTGGGAGAGTACAATACAACAGAGTCAATAGACACAATCCCTACCCTCAGGGAGCTTGTAGACTAGAGGGGGAGACACACATTAGGATAGATTACAGCTGGATATATAACTATAATAATAATAATGATAATGATGGCATTTGTTAAGCGCTTACTATGTGCCAAGCACTGTTCTAAGTGCTGGGGGGGGATACAAGGTGATCAGGTTGTCCCACGTGGGGCTCACAGTCTTAATCCCCATTTTACAGATGAGGTAACTGAGGCACAGAGAAGTTAAGTGACTTGCCCAAAGTCACACAGCTGACAAGTGGCAGAGCCAGGATTAGAACCTATGATCTCTGGCTCCCAAGCCCATGCTCTTTCCACTGAACCACGCTCCTTCTCTGTGCTGCTCTAGCTATCTCTAGTACTTAACGTAATTACATCCTCCTTCAAATTCATGCATATAAATTCACTCAATTTATTTTGACAATCTTGTAAATAGTTTTATGTGTGTATTCTTGGTAAAGCGCAAGATCCAGTGCAAGATCCTTGTGGTCAGGGAATGTGTCACGTTGCAATTCTGTCTTATGTGCTCTGCACATAGTAAGCGCTCAATAAATATGATTGATGATGTCTTTCTCAAGTACCTAGTCGTCTACTGGAAGCAGTGTGGCCTAGTGGGAAGGGCATGGGTTTAGGAGTCAGAAGACCAGGGTTCTAATTCTTCACCATTTGTCTGCTGTGTGACCTTGGGCAAGTCATTTCACTCCTCTGTGCCTCATCGGTAAAATGGGGATTAAGATTCATGAGCCCCACATGGGACGTGGACTGTGTCCAACCTGATTACCTTGTATTTACCTCAGTGCTTAGGGTAGTGCCTGGCACGTAGTAAGCAGTTAATAAATACCTTAAAAAAGTGGGTGCTCAAGAAATGCTGCTATTAATACTATCAATCAATTGTATTTATTGAGTGCTTACTGTGTGCAGAGCACTGTACTAAGCGCTTGGGAAGTACAAGTCAGCAACACACAGAGACAGTCCTTACCCAACAGCGGGCTCACAGTCTAGAAGAGTGGGCTCAAGTAGAATAGTAATACTACTATTACTAAAAAGGTGTTCCCAGAAGATTAAATTATTTTACTGAAAAGGCTAACAGACCTTGAATGAGAATGAAAACTTTATTTTTATGTAAGTCTTTGACTTCACTAGATGACTAAGTTTGGCTAATAAATAAACTCCATGTACCCACAAGGACATAGACACTTGCTTCACTCAAGCACTGTTTCCCAGATAGGTGTAGTTTATTGTAGTACAGGGTTTCCAGCTGCTTATAATCAGCTGAGTCTTTTAAAAATTGCCTGATGTGCTAAAATATGCCATTATGAATATAAAATTGTACAGTAGTTACAATGTCAACACAGAGCACAGCATGATGTTCCTAATATTTTGACAGAGAGTGCAGGAGTAAAGTGACTTGCACAGTGAACCGCCATACCTAAAGCAATCTAAAAGTTGAAATGGAAGGATGGTAAAGGGATCCCTACTAGGTTTCTTCAGGAAACAAATCCTTGACCTTTTCACAAGTAATCACTTATACAAAATGTCACTGATTTGATGTTACGCATTTAAAAGGCTCAATGTACTTATCTTTCAAATCTCAGCTATTTTGTGGTGAACTGGAAAAAGACCCATGAGTTACAGCTAATTCGAACAGTGTTACAAATACCACCCTTTCAGCTGAATAGGATTTTCTATATAAATTCTTTCTGTGTAAATAAGAGGAGGAAAAAAGGCTTCCGGCTGGAATAAAGGGACTGGAGGGAATCGTTTGGCTGCTCCACCAGAAATGACCTTTCACTGAGTACAAAGTAACCAGGGCTGCTTTTTAGTCTGAAGCCATGAAGGTCATATGCAAATTTAGCCAGAATATCAGGATAACCAAGAAACAGGAACAACGTTTCTTTAAAAGGAATTTGGAAAGGTCTTTAACTTGAAAATGTAACAGATTTTCCAACCATTTATTGGGTTTTCCATTCCAGTACATTAAGTAAATGCTCTCTTTCCTTCTCCATTAGTATGTAAATCATTTAATGTGAAGAGGATTTAAGTGTAGAACAGTAAGGGTTCCCAGAGTAAATAATTTCCTTTCCCATCATTGCTAAAAATGCAGCATGCAACAATCCTGTTACTGATAATGAATCAGTGTGCGCTCATAATAGTACAAGGAGGGCAAGTACATGAAGGGCATTTTCTAGAGGGTCATTTTAAATATTCAGTCAGTAACAGAAAGAGAACCTTAAAATCCACTAAATGCTAATAAGGGTCATGATCCCTTTTATTAATGGACTCATTTTTGATTCATTGTTTTGTAGCCCATCACCAAAGCCCATGGACCTGTGCCCAAGAACAATATAAGTTGTCTCACACTGAATTATCTACTAAGACAATGCAAATAGAATCTGAGCCCATCTCCCAGTACATCACTCTAGCACAAGTGTGACTAACCAGATTAGCTGTTAACTCTGGGGAGGAACGATTTTCCCGTCCTCCTTATGCAAGGTTGGATTGCGAGAAGTTTGGGAGGTGAGCTCCTTGTGGGCAGGGAATGTGTCTACCATCTCTGTTATATTGTACTCTCTCCTGAGCACTTAGTACAGTGCTCTGCATACAGTAAGCGCTCACTAAATAAGATTGCTTGGCCTCACTGCCTGCCTTGCCTTTGTTGCCATGGGTTTCGCCTGTGTGTTTTATCTTCCTTGTGTATCTCAATTGCACCTGGGGAATCAGAATCCAGTCTGAAGCATGTCAGATTGGGTACCAATCCAAAAATTCATCAGACACCCATCTTCTCTCTCTTTTTTTCATGGGCTTCACGATTGTTTGAGTCAGCACTGCCTGTGTTCAACTTCCCATCTGAGAATCATCAGAGAAGGGTCCTAATTGACTTCAACATTCATGAAGATGCTTAAGAGATAATATATAATATAATGATAATAATGGTAGTATTTGTTACATGCTTACTATGTGCCAAGCACTGTTCAAGGCACTGGGGTAGATACAAGGTAATCAGGATGTCCCAGGTGGGCTCACAGTCTTAATCCCCATTTTAAAGATGAGGTAACTGAGGCACAGAGAAGTTAAGTGACTTGCCGAAAGTCACACAGCTGACAACTGGCGGGGCCGGAATTAGAACCCACAACCTCTGACTCCCAAGCCGTGCTCTTTCCACTAAGCCATGCTGTCCATGTATCCAGGACAAATTGGCCAGTCAAATGGGAGCCATTGCCTTCCAGGGGGAGTAAAGGGAATTTTCCTTATTTTCTTGCAATCACTGCTTTCCCCAATTAAGCCCTCATCTCCCTTATATCCTCTCTTTCTGTGTCTTTACCCTCTTTGTCCTTGATATTCACATCACCCACTCCCTCCCAGTACTTAAATACATGCCTATAATACATTTTAATGCCTCTCTCCCCCTGTACACTCTAAGCTCCTTATGGGCAGGGAACATGTCTACCAACTCTGTTGTACTTTACTCTCCCAAGTGCTTAGTACAATGCTCTGAACACAGTAAGCACTCAATAAATACCATTGATTGATTGATTGATAGATCACAGGGGAAAGCTGGGTTGCTGGTGGAGCAAGGGAATATATGAAAATTCTATCCTGGCAATAGACACAGGGATAGAATGGAGGGGGAAGAATGGGGAATAGAAGAGAATGATGGGGGAGCAGTGGTGAAGCATGGTTGTAGCTATGAAGTAGTAGTAGTAATAGCAAAAGCAGTAATGACATTTATTACACGCCTTCTGTGTAAGAGCACTATATAGGTACTGAGAAGAAACAGCAGGACACTGATTCAGTATTGGTCCCTGACCCAAAGGGGACTCTGAATCTAGAGGTAGGGAGGGCAAACATACAGGAGAAGAATAATTTGGCAATTTCATATTTCTAGTTTCCCTTCAGGCCTGAAGATGCCACTCATGATGAGGTTCACCTATGGGGAAGGGGGGGAAGAGAGAGCGAGAGACAGAGAGAGTCAGAGAGAGAGAGAGAGAGAGACAGAGAAAGCCAATGAAGAACCTACATCCTGACAAAATTGTGCACATGCAAAAATACAACCTGTCCTTAGGGAGCTGATGCCTCAAAACTGCCATACCTTTCTGACTCCCAATTTTTGCTGAGCCTTTGTTATTGTATCTTTAAAATTTTTCCTGTTCTCCTTGCTTTCAGTTACCCAATTTCAGGTCAAAATTCAGCAGCTGTTGTATATCCCTATTATCAACCATTCTCCACATTCAAACCAGCCAGCAAGGCTATAATGAGCTGAGTATGGCCTCAGTGTAAAGCAAACCAACTGTTGTTTCTGTCAAAGTTGAGTTTAGCCTAAAAGTGACACTAAAAGAACTGATCTGTGGGGAGTCCAAGTCTCCACTAAGAGATAGAGTCTACCACCAGTAGCAACAGATAAACGTTGGTCCTAGAGTAGGCTATGTAGCTTTTTGACTTTACAGATCTTTAGTTTGGTCTTCATCATCATCATCAATCGTATTTATTGAGCGCTTACTATGTGCAGAGCACTGTACTAAGCGCTTGGGAAGTACAAATTGGCAACATATAGAGACAGTCCCTACCAAACAGTGGGCTCACAGTCTAAAAGGGGGAGACAGAGAACAAAACCAAACATACTAACAAAATAAAATAAATAGAATAGATATGTACAAATAAAATAAATAAATAAATAGAGTAATAAATATGTACAAACATATATACATATATACAGGTGCTGTGGGGAAGGGAAGGAGGTAAGATGGGGGGATGGAGAGGGGGACGAGGGGGAGAGGAAGGAAGGGGCTCAGTCTGGGAAGGCCTCCTGGAGGAGGTGAGCTCTCAGCAGGGCCTTGAAGGGAGGAAGAGAGCTAGCTTGGCGGATGGGCAGAGGGAGGGCATTCCAGGCCCGGGGGATGATGTGGGCCGGGGGTCGATGGCGGGACAGGCGAGAGCGAGGTACGGTGAGGAGATTAGCGGCGGAGGAGCGGAGGGTGCGGGCTGGGCTGTAGAAGGAGAGAAGGGAGGTGAGGTAGGAGGGGGCGAGGTGATGGAGAGCCTTGAAGCCCAGGGTGAGGAGTTTCTGCCTGATGTGCAGATTGATTGGTAGCCACTGGAGATTTTTGAGGAGGGGAGTAATATGCCCAGAGCGTTTCCGGACAAAGATAATCCGGGCAGCAGCATGAAGTATGGATTGAAGTGGGGAGAGACACGAGGATGGGAGATCAGAGAGTAGTGCTTTGCGAGAAACCATTATTTTTGTCCTCCTCTGCCCTGTGATTTTCTCAGAGGATCACTGGTGGTACCAACTGTAGGATTAGAGAAAAAGACAAAGCTCGCTGCATATTCTTCAAGGCACACATATTTCTAATCCTCCTCTTATATCATGATGCCCCTATACGCCAATAATCGCACCAAAAATGTGCTGACCTTGACTTGATTTTCTACGTTGTTGTCGATAGTTGCATCTTTGATCAGTGTGCTGCCTAGGTAACAGAATTCTGTGTCAGCATTTAGGTTTGTGTACCTGTTTAGATATTTACCTTTGTGTATAACTCCCCTGTTGCAGGCTGATGAAACAATACCTTGTTTTCTTTAGAAATATCACCATTCTTTAAAGCCTTGCTGATTCTCTGAAGTGGTTTACAATAACTTCAATAAACCTTCTTGGGTGTATGCCTCAACTCTAGTAGAAGCATCTGCCTATAGCACTTCTTGAAAGACTGATTCTAGGACTGCGGATAATGTTCAAAACCTGTTAAGTTAAAAGCGTTTTCCAAAGGAGTGGAAGCACATTTTCCTGACACCTACAATCCAGGTTTCTTGTGCACAGTCCAGCATGCAGTCGATTGAATTGAACAAGGCCAGGTTCAGTGAGCATCCCTGTCTTATCCCACTGGCAATGGGGACTGAATTGGACATGGCAGCCCCTATCCTGATGTGGCCAGGCATGCCTACAAATAGTACTGTAGTCCCAGAATCTTCATGAACTTTATAGTGGAACTGGATTTTCTAAAAAATCCCAGCTCTGCCTCTTGTCTGCTGTGTGACCTTGGACAAATCACTTCATTTCTTTGTGCCTCAGTTACCTCATATGTAAAATGGGAATTAAGACTGTGAGCCCTATGTGGGACAGTCCAACCCAATTATCTTGCATCTATCCCAGCACTTACTATTGTGGCTGGTACATAGTAAGCACTAAAATACTAACATTATTATTATTACTATTTTTGAGCAATTACCATGCTCACAGAACTATACTAAGCACTTGGGAGAATACAAAAGAGTAGGTTTAGTGATTCCTGCCTACAAGGAGCTAACAAACTAGAGGGAGAGACAGATACCAAACTAAATTATGGATGGATATGGACGTAAGTGCTGTGGGGCTGGGGTAGGGGTGAATATCATAGGGCTTAAGGGGAATAGACAAGTGCAGAGGGGAGGCAGAAGGGATGGTTTACATAGGGAAGGGAGGGCTTGATCGGGGAACGTCTCTTGGAGGAGGTGTGAATTTAGCCGGGTTTTGAAGACAAGGAGAGTGGTGATCTGTAGGATTAGAAGGGAGAGGGAGTTCCATGCCAGAAGGAGGAATTGAGCAAAGGGTCAGTGGCGAGAAAGACAATTTAGAGGCACAAGGAGAAGGCTGGTTTTAGAGTAGTGTAGGCAGCTGGGTTGTGGTAGGAGACCAATGAGACAAGGAAAGAAGGGGAGAACCAATTGAGCGCTCTGAAGCCAATGGTAAGGAGCTTCTGTTTGATGTGGAAACAGACGGACAACTACTGGAAGTTGTTGAGGAGTAAGGATACATGAACTGAACAGTCTTTTCAGAAAAGTAATCCATGCAGCAGAGTCAAGTATAGACTAGAGGGCAGAGAAAGGAAGCAGGGTGGTCACCAAGGAGATTGCTGCAGTAGTCAAAGTGGGATTTGATGAGTGCTTGGATTACTGTGGTAGCAGTTTGGATGGAGACGTAGGGGTGAATTCTAGAGATGTCAAGAAGGTAGAAATGACAGGATTGAGTGGCAGATTAAATATGCGGGTTAAAGGAGAGAGCGAGTCAAGGATAAGGCCGAGGTTACCATCATTATCCTGTATCGGGTGTGCTGCAAGATCATGTCTGTTGTTCCATGCTGGGATCTGAAGCACCATTTTGATTTTGGGAGCATTCAGTTGGCAATACCCTTTAGGGTCCAATGCAGGACTACTCTAGCTAAGATTCTCCTGCCAATAGAGAGCAATGAGTTCGCTGATAATTGCTGCAATTGGATTTTTTACCATTTTCCTTGAAGAAAATGATGATCAATCTATCAATTGTACTGAGTGCTTACTGTGTTCACAGAACTTTACTACGTGCTTGGGAGAGTACAATGAGTACAATATAATAGAGTTGGGTAGATACATTCCCAGTCTACAATGACCTTACAGGCTAGAGGGACAGACATAAATACAATAAATAAATGATAGTAGCATATCCTCCATTTAAAATATTTCATGGAGAAGCACTGTAGGTTAGTGGATAGATCACAGGCCTGGGAGTCAGAAGGTCATGGGTTCTAATTCAGACTCCAGCACGTCTGCTGTGTGACCTTGGGCAAATCACTTCACTTCTCTGTGCCTCAGTGATGTCATCTGTCATCTGTCAGAGAAGCAGTATGGCTCAGTGGAAAGAGCACGGGCTTTGGAGTCAGAGGTCATGGGTTCAAATCCCGGCTCTGCCAAATGTCAGCTGTGTGACTTTGGGCAAGTCACTTAACTTCTCTGGGCCTCAGTTCTCTCATCTGTAAAATGGGGATTAATACTGTAAGCCCACATGGGACAACCTGATCACCTTGCATCCCCCCAGCGCATAGAACAGTGCTTTGCACATAGTAAGCGCTTAACAAATACCATTATTATTATTATTATCATTCTTATTATTATTATCTGTAAAATGGGGATTTAGAGTGTGAGCCCTATGTGGAACAGGGACTGTGTCCAACTAACATGTATCTACTCCAGTGCTTAAAACAGTGCTTGGCACGGAGTAAGCGCTTAACAAGTGCCATAATTATTATATGTTGCCTAAGAGCTTGGGTAAATTTAAGCAGGATATTCCCTCCAAGCTTGTAAATTTCAGCAGGTGGGCCATCAGGTCCAATGCATGGCCTAGTGGATACAGCACGGGCCCAGGAGTCAGAAAAACCTGGGTCCTGATTCAGGCTCTGCCACTTGTCTGCTGTTTGACCTTGGGCAAGTCACTTCACTTCTCCCAGTAGGCCAGTTCCCTCATCATTAAAGTAAGGATTATGACGGTGAGCCCCAGGTGGGACAGGGACTGTATCCAACCCAATTATCTTGTCTCTACCCCAGTGCTTAGTATAGTGCCCGACACATAGTAATTGCTGAAATACCAGAGGGAAAAAAACCTAACACTTGGAAACTTTTCACAGCTCTGCTCAAGTGTCGTCTTCAATATTTGGGACAAGTGTCATGTCTTTATAGTTGTAAAGTTTCCAGTTTTGAAGGGCTTTGAATTCAAATAAGAGGCAGTTTGTTGAGGAGAAGATTGACATTTTGTTGCCATCTCTTCAGGACTCCCTCCCTGCTTTGAGTCTTCAGAGGTGCTGTGGAGGCACTTGTGGGGTCACATACCAATCTTTAATAACGTGTTGAAGTTCTTGATTCAGGGTGGTCTGTACAGTGCTGGATTTCTTCCACTTTGGCATCCCACCACCTGCTGAGCATGTTTCTTAACTTGATTTGCATAAAGCAACATAGGTTTCTGAAAGCCTCATTTTTTCCTGACTCACAAGGTTCTGTAAGGCACGATTAATGTAGTTCTTGTGCTGCAAGGAGTCTTTTTTATCTCTGAATCATTTGCATCTAACAAGTTTTCGTGACTGTTTGGCCACGTTCAATCTTGATGGATGTATGGTAAACAGCTGGGAATTTCAAGATGAGACAAAAATAGAATAAGTTTCTTTGCCTTTGGATCTTATATTTTTACCCAGTCCTGTTGATTCATTTTTTGGAGGGGGAGGTGAGGGCGGGGAGCTTTTTATTTTTGAATTTTTCTGCTTCTCCTTCTAGCTACAATGTCATAAGAGAGGAGAAAAACAGTGAAACGTGGGGGCGTGGGAGAAAAGGTGGAAAGGAGAGAGAGGCTAAAACTGAAAGTGTTAAAAGCTCTCAGGACAGAAAAATATAAGAACAAACAATAAACTCAGACAATAACAATTCTAGGGGCACAATTAGTCTTCCAAGTTAACCATCCATTAAGAGGAACAGGAAGAGTTCACACTCTCTTATACAAGAAACATGTTTTAAATTGGGTTGCATTTCCTTTTCTAAAAAAGGAAAGACAGATTTAAAAGATTAAATAGCTTTCCAGCCAAATCAGGAGGCATACTGGAAAACAATCACAGAGTCAAAAATAAAAAATCCACAAGGCAAACCCAACAGTTTCTGCCTGATCTCAAGCTGACTGCTGAATTATGACAACATGCCCTGTTCCTTTTGTTTCGAGGGAAAATGGAACAGGATTTGTTTAGGCCAGAAGACATCTGTGTTCCAATTTCTTTTTTTGAAACTAGAGATTCTGCCCCTTTAGTGAAACCTAGTATCTTCCATAAAGTGCTTCCTCCGACCTGCTCCTAGATTCACTTCCTTGCTGGAAAGCTAGTACTATTCTGATGCTCTTGAGCAACCAAAGGCAGAGAAAACCCAACTAAATCAACTTGGTACTGGACTAATAGCCAAACTCCTCCTCTTCAACTTTCTTTAAGGAACTTTGCTGTACCACTGCCACTATAACAAGGAAGTTACAAAGGAGCAGCATGGTCTGCGTATAGGAAAGCATATAAGTCTGGCAGTCAGAGGACTGGGTGCTAATCCCAGCTCTGCCACTTGTTTGCTGTTTGACTTCGGGCACATCACAACTTCTCTGTGCCTCTGGTACCTCATCTGTAAAATGGGAATTAAGACTGTGAGCCCTACGTGGGAACGAGACTGTGTTTAACCTGATTATCTTGTATCTATCCTAATGCTTAGTACAGAGCCTGGCCCATAGCAAGCACTTAAATACCATAAAAAAAGAAAAAAGGAAAAAGAACAGTGAGTGAAGAGCCAGAAGTAGGCAGGGAACAGACGATCTTAAAATGAATGGCAACATTCCTATAACCTTGGCAAAGGAGGGAATAATCGTTCCCTGCACCAGTCTTGGGTTCTGTTATCAAAAGTTGCCTTCCTTTTTGCCAGTGGGAAGACTCCAACAGGTTCCTTACCTTTCTCTCTCCTCCTAAGAGCAGAACATAATCTTTTCTACATGACAAATGAGGTCTCAACATTATCCTGCCTGAAAACAATCCCTAATTCACATTAATCGGTCTGCTTGGCATTCCGATAACAAAATGCTATCAGTCTAGTGGAAGTAATAACAGTGCTTTGCATATAGTAAGTGCTTAAATACCATCATAATAAAATACTACTACTTAGTAAGCACTTACTGTGTGCAGAGCACTGTACTAAGTGCTGGGAAAGAATACACAGGTGAGAATTAGACATGGGCCCGGTCACTCAGAGGGGTGCACAAATTCCTCTTAAGTACTGGATAAAGCTTCTTGGAGGAGGGGTGGTAGAAGGAATAGTGAGGGAAGGAAAGAAAGAAGGGGAGAGGGTTTTCAGGGCATGGAGGGGTCTTGTGAGATGTCACTGGGAGAAAGTTTAAATCGGGGGAACTGTGCTACAGGTCACTGGATAGTTGTCTGAATTTTCTCAGGACAGCCTATTTGGTAATACCTCATATTAATGCCTGATTTATTAAATTTTATTTGGTCTTCATAATCCAAAGGATGAAAATCAAAATAAAGTGATGTGTGTGTCTGTGTGGAAAGTAACTGAGTTCACATTTTGGTTGGCAATCTGTTTTTATCTCTAGAGATTGGCAGTGACTTCAAAGCTAGGAAATAATAAATTTTGGTTCTGTTTGATGATGGCCTATTTCAGTGGCTTCAGAAAGAAATACTAATGTTTTGACTGTACCTCTCCACAATGACTTGCACAAAATTGCAGATATTTGGAAATTGCCTCAAGGAAAAAATTTAAAAGTGGACCAGTGGAGTCAAAGATCAGGTATAATCTGCTATATTATTTCTCTACTGTCTCTTTTGAATCATGGAGCTCAACCGACCTCCGAAGACCACCTATTCCTGCCTCTGGGTAGTTCTGGTTTCACCTTGCTAATCTACTACTACAGTCCAACTGGCACACTTTTCTCCTCTTGTGCTAACCTTCTTGTTGTACCTCGATCTCGTCTACCTCACCACCAACCCCTCGCCCACATCCTCCCTCCTCAAATCTAACAGACAATTACTCTCCCCCTTCAAAGCCTTACTGAAGGCACATCTCCTCCAAGAGGCCTTTCCTCAGCCTCCCTTCCCCCTTCTCCCACTCCCTTCTGAGTCACTCTGACTTGCTCCCTTTATTCACTCCCCATCCCAGCCCCACAGCACATATTTAACATATCTGTAATTTATTTATATTAATATCTGTCTCACCCTGTAGACTGCAAGCTCATTGTGGGCAGGGAATGAGTCTGTTGTCACATTGTACTCTCCCAAGTGCTTAGTATAGTGCTCTGCACATAGTAAGTACTCAATAAATATGACTGAATGAATGAATGGACTTAAGGACAATCAAGTAAGGATATAACAAAACTTCGCTTTTTACCAGACAGCAAAGGTGCCAACTTTCTGTTCTGAGTAGGCGCAAAATATGGGTTTTGGTATTTTGGGAAGAAGGTGGGGGGAGATGAGTACTGGGGAGGGCACAGGCTTCAAAGACCTGAAAGACTAAAAAGCTCTCATTTTGGGTGTTTTTGACCCTGACTAGAATTCTCAGAGACCACAGATTATCAGGTCAAAAAGCCATGGAAGCCGAGTGGGCACCTATGAAAAACACTATTTAGAGAGTACCAATGGTGGGATTTTTTAAACATTATTTGTCGGGCACTTACTATGGGCCGGGCACTGTATGAAGCACTGGGGAAGACACAAGCTAATCAAGTTGGACACAGTCCATGTCCCACATGGGGTTCAAAGTCTTAATCCCCATTTTACAGATGGGACAACTGAGGCACACAGAAGTTCAGTGACTTGCCCAAGGTCACACCACAGACAAGTGGCAGAACCAGCATTAGAACCCAGGTCTTTCAGACTCCCGGGTCTGTGCTGTATCCACTAGACTATCCATTTTTTGTTTGGCTTGGTGTGGAGAGAAAGCCCTGTACCTGGCATATGGGTAACCTACAAAAATGTAAAAGATTCATCAGACCCATCCCTTAGGGAGTTTAAAATTTAACAAAGAAAACAAAGAGATTGTCTATCTAGCCAAGTATTTTGCCTCTGATTGTGAGAACTGGATGCTTGGAGGAAAAGAGGGACTGCTGTCTTCTCTGACATTGAATTTCATGCTCATCAGTGTCCCATCAAACATTCCTAACCCAATATGAACAACTTGTCCATGAATTTCACCAAGCCTCCCTTAACTTCTTGATATTTCTGGTTGTCCACATTCCTACAGCAATTCCTGCGGTGTTGCTCCCCCACTTTCCCCAGGAAGAATTATTTACTTTTGCACAGCGAAATATGGTATTGATTTGAGTACAAATAGTTACAAGGCCAAAAAAAAGAATAATAAACCTCAGTGGATAAATTAGTTTGCAAACTCCTTGAAGGTAGAGACTACATCTTTTACTTTTGTTGTACTTTCCCAAGGGTCTAGTACAGTGTGCTATAAACAGTAGGTCCTTAAGAAACACAAAAAATTAAGCAGAAATCTATAGAAGTACTGAGACCTGAGGATACAGACAGGGAATTCCGTAATATCTCCTGGAGGAGGTGGCCATTAAGAAAGCTTTGAAGGAGGGGAGGGATGAAGGTGAAAGGCCATCCCAGGCCGGAGTACAGGCATAAACAAGAAGACAGAAGTGGGAAAGTCCAAAAAAGGACAATTGAGAGACTTGCTCTGAAGGAATGAGGAGTATGAGTTGAGGCCTCTAAATATCTATTCCATGTGTAGCTTGTCACTGACATTCATTCATGAGAGTATATGAGGTAAAAAGTGGAAGACTAGATTTCAAATTGCATATTTATCAGTTCATGTCTACTGTTTCCTTCATTAGACTGCAAACTTCTTGAGAGCAAGGATTGTGTCTTTCACTTCCTTGAGTGTTCCCCAAGCATCTAGTACCAAGGCCCTGCGTACAGCAGGGACTCAATAAATATTGTTTAATCTAAAGCAAAATCCTTTCTATTGCTATTTCCTTAATCTTTCCTATGACCAAAAAAGCCATGAGAGATAGCAGGGAGGTGAATCCGCAGGCTAGCCAACCTCAGGAGAGATAAGCGTCCAATAATCCACTGAAGTTTTAATTTAAATCTAGGAAGCCTTGCAAGGTTTAGTTTAAGGGCTACTTCGTGGACAACTCTCCCCATGAACGCTTAATAGTTCTTGAGGTGAATAAAAACAGCAGTCCTGATGAATGTTTCAAACTAGAGTTTCTAGGCCGTGACTATTTAGAAAGGTCTTAATTGAGGAGGCACAATTCTGTAATTCAGTCATTATAAATAAAATGGAAAATCATATTAGTACAAGAAAAGCATGAAATGCATCAGATTTTTAGCAGAATGATAGTCGAAGCCCTCATCTTTGTACCTATTTGTTATCTAAGCATTTCACTGATATATTTGTAAAGCACTTTAGAGTTCCTTGGGTGGAAGGTACAGTATATATGGAAATTACCACCATCATTTACATGTTTATAGGGCAGTACTATATGTGAAAGGAAGAATCCATTGCTTACTGTATTCATGTATTCATGACAATAAGAATTGTATATTGTACTAAGTATGCTGCAACAGCAGTATTTTGACTTTTAAAAATGATCTTAGCCTACTTTTAAGATGTTTTATTCCATACTGTATTCTAAATATTTTAATACTTTAAGGCTTTAGGAAGTCGCTTGGAATGAGAAATAAAAGCATGCGAGACATATTTCGTAAGGTTAACTAACTTGTTCAAATTAAGAGGCTGAGAATGGTCTAAACCTGGATGAATTGAGGCCATATCCTTTGGATGGAATTATTTGAATATTCAGGCCCCCAAATTATGATAACAACAGTTATGGCATTTGTTAAGCACTTACTATGTGCCAAGCACCGTTCTAAGTGCTGGAGTAGATACAAAGTAATCAGGCTGTCCCATGTGAGGCTCCCAGTCTTAATCCCCATTTTAAAGATGAGGTAACTGAGGGACCAAGAAGTTAAGTGGCTTGCCCAAGGTCACACAGCAGACAAGTGGCGGAGTCAAGACTGCAGCCCACATCCTCTGACTCCCAAGCTTGGGATCTTTCCACTAAGCCATGCCCACTTCCTTGAGATACAGAGATAAGTGAGGCCAAGATTTATTTTTACATCTGAATTCTCTGGATAATTTTTGTGATTAGATACCAGATGAGAAATTATCTGTGGCACTGGGTAGTAGGTAATAAGTTATGGGCAGGAAAAAACTACATTTTACAAACATGTTTTCTGCGATTTCCAGTCTGTGATAGCTCCAGTTACACAACATTCATAAGCAGTTGCCAGGGCCAAAGATTGCAAATACAAAATTTGCAATTCTAAGGACTAAACAATACGTGGATCTGAGTATTTGAAAGATTTCACTCATCTTCCCCCGCAAACTCTTTCCTCCCCCGTCTCACCACTGTAGACAACACCATCATCGTCCCTGACTCAAGTCAGTAACCTTGGCATTATCTTTGATTCATCTCATTCAACCCATATATTCAATCCATCACCAAATCCTGTCGGTTCTCTCTTCACAAAATATCTAAAATCCACCCCTTCCTCTCCATCCAAACTATCACACTGATCCAAACCCTTGTACCCCGTCTTGACTACCGCTTCGGCCTCCTCACTGACCTCCCTGCCTGCTGTCTCTCCCCACTCCAGAATTTACTTCACAGAGCTGCCCTGATCATTTTTCTAAAAATACCCTCAAAAACCCTTCAGTCCATGTTTCCCCACTCCTCAATAACCTCCAGTGGTTGCCCACCCCCTTCTGCATCAAATAGAAACTCCTTACCATCAGTTTTAATGCACTCAAGCAGCTCTTCCCATGCTACCGTACCTCACTCTTCTCCCACAACCCAGTCTGCAAACTTTGCTTCTCTTATGCCAACCTACTTACTGTACCTCAATCTCATCCATCTCGCTGCCGACCCCTTGTCCCTCCACCTCCTTCTGGCTTGACACTCTCCCTTCATATGTAACAGACCTCCACACCTCTGAAGCTTCAAAGCCCTACTACAATCACATCTCTTCCCAAAGGTCTTCCCTAATTCCTCATTTCACTCTAATCCCTTTCCTTTCTGTATTGCCTACGTACTTGGATCTGTACCCTTTAAGCACCCTCAAACCTGCAGCATTTTTATACAGGGTGGAAATTTATTTTAATGTCTCTCCAGACAATCTCAGCTCCTTGTGTACAGGGAACGGGTCTACTAGCTCTATTGTACTGTACTTTCCCAAACGCTTAGAAAAGTGCTCTTCACATGAGAAGTGCTCAATAAATACCACTGATTGTTTGACCAATGGCCCACAGATTATGGCTTGAATATACTATGCTGTATAGCTCTTGGTCCCAGTGGATAAAGCAGTGCTCTGGGAATCAGGAGACTTGAGTTCTATTCCCAGTTCCGCCTCTGAAGGCTTCTGACCGAAGAATCACTTATGGCACTGCACGAGGCTCAACAGGAATCCTGAAAAAAGAGGTGGTTAATATGGGCACCAAAAACTTAGTGGTTACCAAGGCAACAACCTGCTGGGTCATGGTGCCATGGCATTGCAATTAGGCAATATGATGCAGTCACTTCAGCCATAAATCAATCCTGTACATACAAATACCTCAGCATGAACTCCGCAGTGTGTCGCACCCTTGTTCGCCTATATGCTCACTGCACTCCTTGCCCCAGTGGGATCAACAATGGCAGGGAACAGAGAGGGTCAGGATGTAAGGTCTTGGTACTGAGGCATCAAGCCTGAGACTTGTCTATTGTTCCCAAAGGGAACTGTTCTGTGTACTCTAAATGCAGGTTCTAAATGTAAAATGAGCACTTGGAGTGCTGAGGCAACCTGAGAATAAGTTAGTGAAAATTTACTCCACATGCCAAAATATGCAGTTACATCTCTGTTTTGGATTTGGATTGGGACGTTTGAGGATTTTAGTTGTGTGAATTTTCAATTTCCTACTATATATCATGTCTCTCTGATCTCTCAATACTGACCAAAAATTTCCTTTTTTTGACTCTCACTATTTTCCTTCACCTTTTCTGTTTTGCAACATTCACTGTCAAAAATAAGAAACAGAAAACAAGGAAGTGAAGGAAGAAAATTAACTCATTTCCATTGGAGCTTTATGCTTCGGGGTTCTTTTTTCCTGTGCCTCAAATTCAGCAGGATTTGGACCTTGGTAGGCTCATATTTATCACAGGAGGCCCACAGCCTAGATCAGGATCGTGTGACAGTCAAACTACAGTGGTGATAAGCATTTTAATAAAGAAGCCTCTTTTTAAGGCTGGAACTGACTGACATAACATTCTGCCAATCAATCAATGGCATTTATTGAGCACTAACTGTATGCAGAACACTGTACTAAGTGCTTGGGAGAGTACGATGCCACCAAGTTGGTAGATACGTTCTAGTCACACTGCCCCTTGGGCTGCCTGACAGACTGTACAAAGGGCTCTAGAAGAGGTCCATTTTGATCGACAGCACTGTTTCCTAACTTTCTGATTTCACTGAAGGCCCACTGCTTCTGGGCATCCAACTTTTTCCAACATTCATTCATTCATTCATTCAATCGTATTCATTCATTCATATCATATGTATTGAGCGCTTACTGTGTGCAGAGCATTGTACTAAGCGCTTGGGAAGTTCAAGTTGGCAACATATAGAGACTGTCCCTACCCAACAATGGGTTCACAGTCTAGAAGGGGGAGACAGACAACAAAACAAAACATATTAACAAAATAAAACACATAGAATAGTAAATATGTACAAGTAAAATAGAGTAATAAATCTGTACAAACATATATACAGGTGCTGTGGGGAGGGTAAGGAGGTAGGGCGGGGGGAATGGGGAGGGGGAGAGGAAGAGGGGGCTCAGCCTGGGAAGGCCTCCTACACACTATACTATATACTGGAAGCAGCATGGCTCAGTGGAAAGAGCACGGGCTTTGGAGTCAGAGGTCATGGGTTCGAATCCCTGCTCTGCCAATTGTCAGCTGTGTGACTTTGGGCAAGTCACTTAACTTCTCTGTGCCTCAGTTACCTCATCTGTAAAATGGGAATTAAGACTGTGAGCCCCCCGTGGGACAACCTGATCACCTTGAAACCTCCCCAGTGCTTAGAACAGTGCTTTGCACATAGTAAGCACTTAATAAATGCCATTATTATTATTATCCAAACACACCCAATGGAATCAAAGTAGGGAAGCAAATTTCTGAGACCCATGTGGCAGCACCCCACAGTTCCTGGTGCACCACTGCCCATTGGTTGGGAAGAACCATTCTCAGGATTCTGGAAGCAATTCTGACTGATTGATTCTTGTCATATTAACATCTTCTGCAACCGCAAATTTTTCTCACCCGCCATGGCTCGTATGATTATTTTTTAAAGAAAAGGAAAACAGAAAATTGGGACAGCTTGAAAGGGAGCAATTGACTAATTTCTTTCACATGCATTGCTTTCCAACACAGATGTAAATGATTAATAACTACTTCATGTGAATTTCATTTGTGAGTGTGCTATTACTACACAATCATCATTTGTGCACAACAAGAATCCAGATCTTTGGCAGACCACTGTAATAGTGGTCTTATGAGAAGCAGCGTGGCTCAGTGGAAAAGAGCCCGGGCTTTGGAGTCAGAGGTCATGGGTTCAAATCCCGGCTCCGCCAATTGTCAGCTGTGTGACTTTGGGCAAGTCACTTAATTTCTCTGGGCCTCACTTCCCTCATCTGTAAAATGGGGATGAAGACTGTGAGCCCCACGTGGGACAACCTGATCACCTTGTAACCTCCCCAGCACTTAGAACAGTGCTTTGCACACAGTAAACGCTTAATAAATGCCATCATTAATAGTGAATGCAGTCTCTGAAGCAGTTCAGAAAGTAACTCTCCTTACATCTCCAGATCTATGCAGGCTTTGGAGCCACAAGAAATAGAAAAGAAAATATACTTCACTGAGCCGGATATTAGGTGTGTACAGTTCATGAAGGCAGCAAAAGAGGTGTATAGGTTAGCCAAGATAACCTAAAAGGAAGTCACAATACACGTTGAGAAGAAAGAATGTTTTGATAGGTTGTTACAGGTTAAGGTTTTAAACAGTGGAGATGAGGGCCTCAAATTCAACAATGGTGCATGAAACCCAAGGGAGCACAACTGAGAAAGGTACAAGGCGATATCCTGTTTACTGATCTGCTGTGGGAGGGGGTTAACCAAACAAAGTTCCATGCAAGAAAGTGGGCCAGGTGACCTGGCTGCTGCAGAGGCAGCTACAACATTCAGTGCACCATGGGTGTCTGAAAAGCTCTTAGGAACATCCCACTCATCCTCCAAGGAAAAGGGGACTAGAACAATGGAGCCACATAAAAATAATGTAAGAATTAGTCAATGGCTGTGCAGTGTGTGGGGTTACCACAGGGCCCTTTTTTCTGTGCCTTTATTCAATGAAGTTGATTCTTCTATGCCTCCAGGAGGAGGTAGGTACCTGAATTTTGGTGGCTAGTAGGAATGGTGCCTGGATTGGCAAATTATTTGCTACACAGCTCTTATGAGTTTTCTTCCAGAAGAAAATGTAACGCTTGTGAAAATGGGACTCAAGAGGATTTGGATTTTTAGATTGTGAGCCCCATAAGGCACAGGACTGTGTTTAATTCCCACCTGTGCATATTCTTCCAGCACTTGGTGCAGTGCTCTGCACACAGTAAGCACTTCATAAATACTACTACTATTTGGCATAGTGGTTCTTCCTTGGTATAGGAAGCAACTATGAAGGACTCCTAGCTTCATTATTTGCCCAACCTTCATGTGTCATTTCATACCTGCCTTCCTAGCAATTTCCTTGTTCCAGCTCTTTTTTTTTTAGCATAGGACCTCTTCCTTACAATAACATATCCCATGTTATAGATATAAAGGTAACAAAGTGGCATACCTCTGCCGTGACCAGTTTATATAAAGCTACTGACCACGTGATCTCTGACACACCCTAATTGCCCTCTGAATTTAGGCTGCACTGGAGTGCAACAGCAAGACTCCCAACTCTGTCACCAGTTTTCCATAGCCTTTGGATACTGACCCTTCGGTGCCCTCTTCCTGCTAAAATAAACCCCATCTTAATGGGCCAGATTCTTTCTCTTAGCACAGCTTTGAAGGGAAAGATGTTGCCAAAGAAATTATTTGTATTGGCCTTTGTCTCTTGCCTTATCCTTTCTGAGTATAATTGTCCTCAGTGACTCCAAGAAAATCTATGAATCAGTCAGCAGAGTGTACTGAAAGCAGTTAACCGGCATCTTTCACCATCTCTAGACTTTTAGCTCGCTGTGGGCAAGGAATATGTCTGCTTATTGTTATATTGTACTCTCCCAAGAGCTTAGTACAGTGCTTTGCACAATGTAAGCGCTCAATATGATCAAATGAATGGAAATCGTTACATATATATCTTAATTTTAAGGGTGTTGGGAGGCAGCCTATTCTGGAAATTGAATACTTAATCTTTCCTCCATTAATATACGTATGTCTGGTTATGTGGCCTAAAATCATAAACTGAAAAAGAGTGATTCTACTCTCCTTAAGAACAGGGAGTGTGCCCAATTATTTCATTATACTCTCCCAAGCGCTTACTGCATCACTCTGCCTATGGTAGGCTCTCAATAATTACTGCTAACAGCTGTCTTTCTTGTAAGTAGTAATGACAAATTGAAAAATGAGGACTGAAATTGATTGGGAAGAGTTAAGAATCTGCTATCACTTTAGGTAAATAACCTATAAATTGTGCAACTCCCTGGGTGCTCTAAATTCTCCCAAAATAAATCCGCAACAGGAAATCTGATCAAAACAAATCCCATCTGCTGAGCAGACTGCAGGACAGGGGTCTGCCTGGAGACAAGGGGAAGGACTGGTTAAACTCTGAATCTATTTGGACAATGCAGAGGGCAAACCTACAATCAGCTGAAAAAACGCCTTGTGCTTCTTAATGATCCTAACAAAATAGCTAGCTGACCACAGGGAACTTTGTTACTTGGATTTCTGGTCATAGTTTCTCATGGAAGAGTACATTTTGCGTAGACAAGGTTTATTTATTTATTTATTCATTTTTGGCAAGATTACATTCTTTTGAGCTCTTTCTGAATGGCCCAGGGGCCTACGTAACAGTCACTGCACAAAAGTTCTAGTCATTCTGTGCTATTCCCTCCATCCTATGGTAAGTCTAACTGAATTCTAATCCCGGATTCTAACTCTACCCGGGTTCTAATCACAGCTACACCATTTGTCCGCTGTATGACCTTGAGCAAGTCACTTAACTTCTCTGGGCCTTGGTTACCTCATCTGTAAAATGGGGATTGAGTGTGAGCCCCACTTTGGACACAGACTGTGTCCAACTTGATTAACTTGTATCTACCCCAGTGCTTAGGACCGTGATGGGCACATAGCACGTGCTTACTACATTACTCTTATTATTAGTAGTATTTGTAGGAAGTTTGAGGCCCCTCAGGATTGTAGCTGATTGTGTGGGTGAGAGGGCTGGGGCAAGGAGGGCTGGCAGGCAGCCTGAGAGTCACTTGATTTGATGCCTCTAGACTATACGCTCATTGTGGGCAGGTAATTGCGTCTACAGTTACACTGTACTCTCCCAAACACTTAGCACAGTGCTCTGCACACAGTAAGCACTCAGTAAATATCATTTTTAATGGCATTTATTAAGCGCTTACTACGTGCAAAGCACTATTCTAAGCGCTGAGGAGGTTACAAGGTGATCAGGTTGTCCCACAGGGGGCTCACAGTCTTCATCCTCATTTTACAGATGAGGTAACGGAGGCCCAGAGAAGTTAAGTGACTTGTCCAAAGTCACAGAGCTGACAATTGGCAGAGCCAGGATTTGAACCCATGACCCCTGACTCCAAAGCCCAGGCTCTTTCCACTGAGCCACGCTGCTTCTCCCAGCGATGCATCATTGCTTCTCCCAATGATGATTTATCAATCATTGATTGATTGAAGAAAAATATGATTGACTGATGGTCCAGGCAGAGGTTCCGAGATGGGACTAGTGACCTTCAGCATAAATTTGCATGGTGCAATCTTCTTGTTAGATGGTGCTGAAGGTTAGGAATACCTTGAGCACATTTTGGCTAAAAGAAGAATTGTCCACTACAAAAATTCCCTTCAAAACAGATAACTGGCCTTGAGTGCACTGATGGCCTCAGGGCAGGGACTAGGCACTGAAAGGAGGGAGCTGATGGAAGAAACATATGTACTCACGCTAGAAAGATCACCCAGTATTGCCCAGAGCAGAATTTTCACTTGTCATTTGTGGTTTTGTTTTTTTTTTAATTACTGAAAGATGTAGGAATCAATTTGAAAATACATCAAAAGGCATCACCGGGGGGGCGCTTATTGCCTAGAGATTCAGCCGAAAAGGTCTCCACTAGCAGAAGCTTAAAAGAACTTGAAAATGCCCTTTGAAAAACAAACAACTTTACTGTCCCTTGCATTTTTTTAAAGAGCTCAGAGATTGCCAGAACAAATTCAGCCAACCAACATGGTTTCAACATGATAAAGAAAAGAAAAGGCAAAGCTTCAGAAAAGATCATTACATCTTGGCACCCCACTTGGCACAGAAAACATTGACACTGAAAGATTTAACAAAAAGCCGACCACAGGAAACCTAAAAAGGGGAAAGTTGATATGATTTGGGCACATAATTCACAGAGATTGCTAAATCCCAGAGATATGTTAGATGACATAGCCTGAAAGGGGAATGTAGCAAAGTGATAGCATTTTCTCCATTGCAGTGAGCTGAGGGTGGGGAGGGTGGGATGTGGACGGGGCTTCCAGGAGATGATGCCAATGGTTCAAACATGTTCAAGAGGATAGAAGGGAAAAAAGAAGGCAGGAAACGGAATCAAAGGGCCAGAGATTTAGTGAGATACACAGGTAAATCTCTCTCTCTCTCTCTCTCTCCCTCTCTCTCTCTCTCACACACACACACACACACACACAAAAAAAGAACCCCAACAAAAAACACCCCCCACCCCCAGCCCCTGCTGAGGGTCTCTAAGTAAGAAGGAGCTCAGTTCATGACAGAAGTATAGATCAGAACAGGACATGCTGAGACTATCTCAATGCCAGTCCCCTTCTCCAACCTTCCCCACATATTCAATGTCACCACATCCTGTCAGTTCTCCCTTCACAACATTGCTACAGTGTGCCCTTTCCTCTCCATCCAAACCGCTACTACACTGACCCAAGCACTTACATCCTGCCTTGATTACTGACTACATCAGCCTCCTCACCTACCTCCCTGCCTCTCCCTACTCCAGTCCTTACTTCAATCTGCTGCCCAGATGATTTTTCTAAAAAAATCTACAGCTCACTTCTCACGACTTCTCAAAAAAAGACAACAGCTGCCAATCCACTTCTGCATCAAACGCAAACTCCTTACCATCAGCTTTAAAGCACTTGATCAGCTAGACTCAGCTCTCATTCAACCTAATTATTCAATCTTATCAAATCCTGTTGGTTCTACCTTCACATTGCTAAATCCACCCTTTCCTCTCCACCCAAACTGCCTCCATGTTGATCCAAACACTTGACCTATTCCATCTTGAGTACTGCATCAGCCTCCTTGCTGACCTCCCTGCTTCCTTTCTCTCCACACATTAGACCATGCTTCACTCTGCTGTCCAGATCACTTTTCTAAAAAAACAAGTTCAGGCCATGTTTCCCCACTTCTCAAGAATTTCCAGAGGTGGCCCATCCATGTCTGCATCAAACTCCTTACCATCAGCTTTAAAGCACTCAATCACCTTGCCCCCTCCTATCTTACCTCACTGATTTCCTCCTCCTCCTCCTAAGAATTATGCTATTTGTTAAGTGCTTACTATGTGCCAAGCACTGTTCTAAGCAAAGGGGTATATATACAAGGTAATCAAGTTGTACCATGTGGGGTAAAACTGAGGCACAAAGACTACAACACAGCACGTTCATTTCACTCCTCAACTCCAACCTACTCACTGTACCGCTATCTCATCGCCAACCTCTTGCCCATGTCCCACCTCTGGTTTGGAACTACCTTCCCCTTTGTATCTGACAGATCATCGCTCTCCCCACCTTCAAAGTCTTATTAAAATCATGTCTCCTCCCAGAGGCCTTCCTCAACTAAGGCACACAGTAAGTGCTCTGCACACAGTTCAGTGCTCAATAAATATAACTGACTGATTGATTCCCTGGCATAGAAGGCTTGCTGCTACATAAGCGTTCCAGAATGGCATTTACCACCTCCAGCAACACTAGGGAGCAAACACCATGTTATTCCTTAAGCTGTCGTTTCAGGTTTGGAGATATAGCTGCCAGCATACTGGGGTGCATGAATATCTTCTCCCACTACTCTCACCAGGTCTCTGAACTACCCATTGGTGATACTCACTCCTTCAGCCACAAAGAGCAGCTGTGGATCAGTCAATCAATCAATCCAGAATTATTTACTGAGAGCTTACTGTGTGCTGAGGACTGTTCTAAGCACTTGGAAAAATACCATATGGTACAGTGGGTGGGCATAGTCCTGCCCACAAGAAGCTTGCAGTCTATAGACTGGGAATCTGAAGCCAGCAACTACTACACTCCCAAAACTGATTGAAAAGGTACACAGTCACTTCCATCTGCTACCAGCTCTATTCCCTAGCCTGAAGTGGCATCTCAAGTAGTTACAAAGTGATTGCTACCCATCCTCTGATGTGTCTTAGGGAAGGTCCTTTTCCTCCCTTTCGGAGAACTTCCAGAGCTGCCAATCCTAGGCATTAGGCTTGGTCTTTTCTGACAGTCAATCAGTCTATCGACGGTAATAATCATAATAATAGCATTTGTTAAGCACTTACTATGTGCCAAGCACTGTTCTAAGCTTTGCGGTAGATACAAGGTAATCAGGTTGCACAGTCTTAATCCCCATTTTACAGATGAGGTAACAGGCACAGAGAAGTTAAGTGACTTGCCCAAGGTCACACAGTAGACAAATGGCAGAATTCATTCATTCAATCATATTTATTGAGCGCTTACTGTGTGCAGAGCACTATACTAAGTGTTTGGAAAGTACAATTTGGCAACAGATGGGTAGGGCAACAGTCCCTACCCAACCACACTCTATGACTCCCAAGCCCAGGTTCTTGCCACTAGGCCATGTTGCTTCTCATGAGCGCTTCCTATGTACGATTGTTGTGGGGAGGGGATGCATCTACCAATTCTGTTGGGTTGTACTCTCCCATGAGCTTTGCTTTGCACATAGTAAACGCTCAATAAATACAATTCATTGGTGGATACAATATAACAGAGTTGGTAGACGCCCCTATCTGCAGGGGAGACAGACACCAATATGAATAAATGTAAATAAAAGAACGGATGAATGGAGTTGGCAGACAACATATCTAACTGCACGCTGAACCCCTCCTGCATACTTAGACATGCTCAACCAGGGCCCAACAAGATGACAAGAATTACTGCTTCCATCATTTCTCCCAGACTTCCTGCTACCATCCATTCCTGCCAGTCAAAAGGAACCAACGCATGTCCCGCTACCCTTTCAGGAGGTGGCTGGACAAGGTGACAGACTTTGTAAGAGTCTCACCAGGGGTTGGTCACTGTAGAATGGAAGAGATGTAGAGGTTTAATCTCCACCAATTAAAACAACAAATTCTTACAACGGGAGTTGATGGCCCAGAGCCTGCAGATATAATGGAACTCAGGGCTTGCAAACTGAATCCAGCCCAATGAATGGTACTAATTTGTGACTGGACAGTAGGCAGGTTGGGTGGCAGCCAGGTCCCCAAGCCCCCTGCCATTAGTCAGAGGGGAAGGTTGCCCTGAGAAGATCCTGGGAAGACTAAAGGAAGTGCCCTCGGGCCTGGGGGCTGCAACCTAAGGTCTTCCCGTGCACTGTTTGAGTCTTAATCTAGACTCGCATAACTGACCTCCAACTTGGAGTTCTGACATACCTCTGACACTGGGCCTGAACTTCTAGGGCTTGATCCGGAGCCCAAGTTGAGGTCAAGACTGATGGCCCAACTTCAACACCAGTATTAAGAGCTTGTCCTGCCTCTCATGTCCAACCCACGACCCAGATTTCACCATCCAAATTTCCAAATACCCTTCATTGATTGATGGATGGACTAAGGCAACCTCTGCAGAGTTGGCCAGGCCTCCCCGATTCAGGAGTTCAGGAAAGGGTGGAAGGGGAGGGCATGAAAATAATCAGCCCCTGTCTAAAATGTTCCTGACAAAGAATTGGATCTGGTGGACGTCCTGCCCAAAGCCGTGAATTATGCTAGTGGAAGACAGTCCGTCAAATTCTGACCAACATATTCAAATTCAAGCCAATCTAGTAGATTCTGTTAGGCAGAATAGTGGTAATAGCAATAATAGTAATGCTATTTATTGACTGTTTACTGCGTATAATTCACTGTACCTTGGAAAAGTGCATCCGAAGCAAGGGACATGATCCCTGCCCATGAGGAGTTTACAATCTAATTCTAATGAATCTGCAATCAATTCATTTAATGAAATGAGAATATATTCACTTGCACTTTAGATTTTGGAAGATGACTTTTTCTATCTATAAAATGGAAACAGTTAAAAATATAGTCTAGTATGCTTTTTTTTTTCAAAAAAAACACAAAAAACCCAGTTAAAAGACAATATAAATCCAAAGTGTCAATCCATGATCCCTTTGCCTGGAAAAATTCTAGAAGCACCCTCCAAAATAGAGATTCAATCTTTAGCTTTGTTATAATGCACTTATGGGGAAAGACAGATATTTGACCTGGCTGGACTGGGGTTGGTTGGGGGGCAGGGGTTGCGTGGAGGGGAAAGAGAGCAAATAATATCAACCTGTGGTAGCTTTTAGTAGTGATAGCAAAGTACTTGAAAGCTTGGTTTGCCCATAATGCAGGGAGCAAAATGGCAGACTGAAAGTAAAGATAAAATAAAATCTATTCCAGATTTTTAGGTTGGTTGTATCTGCCTATGAGTGTGTTCCCTACTACAACAGTTGACTTTCAGGAAAAGAAAAACGTTGTTTTGAAACACCAACATTAGTCAAAACAATAAATGTGAACTAGAGGCCGGGGAAATTATGCCTAGGACTAACTGCCTGCACCAATCGTAAAATAATGCAGAGTAAACTGTTTGAAAGCATTTCTTTATTATTCTCCCTCTGGCTGAGGTTGCTAGAGATCACAGGCATGGTTGTTGCCGCATGCCACTGGGGTTAATGGAAAGCATGTGGCCAGCAGTCCAAGGGGCGGACAGCAAGATAGGCAGCTGGGAGCGGGAAAGGGGATGGGGTGAGGTACCCTTGTGAGAAGAGAGGTACAGAGGGCTCTTGCTCCTTCCCAAGAAAGCTGCTCCTCTCTGGGAATGATGGGAAACCGGTTTACCCTGCCTTTCCTGTCTCATTCCCTACTTGCCCCTAATCTTGCCTGCCTCCCTGTCCCCCACGTGCCATGCCCTCTGATGAGATTTTCGCAGAGACCTTAGAGCAACTGATTTTCAAGAAAGAGGTCCATATTTTTAACGCCATGACTGATTCCCACAGACCTGAGTTAAGATCTAATCTTAGGCAAATATATAAATGAAACAAAATAGATCTTACCACCCTGATCATTACATTAAACCTTTGTCATCCTGGCACATTGGTTGGGCCAGACGATGCCGGAAAGGCATTACAGTGCATCAACCCCATTTGCAACAGTGATTGTTGTAATGGTTTTGTTTTCCATTTTTGTCCATATGCCCTGGTAATTCAGCATCTTGCCACCTTCTATCATATAAAGGAGTAGTTACAAGAGAAGTAGGTAGAACTCCTTTTGAGGCTGGTGGCAAATAACCACCACCACATTTCTATCCCTATAGGCAGAGTGTATACGAGAGAACATATTTTCTCATAGGCAATCAGTTTGTTCCTTAAAGAATGGACCAAATTGTTGTTTGACAAACAACACTACCTTGTACATTCATTCCCCTTCCACATTCATTTCCTTTTCGAAACATGCAAATGTTTCATTAAGGAAGTTCACCCTATACTACAGTCTGAAGGGGAGGGTCTTGGTATTTTTTTCCTTTTGTTTGTTTTTATAGCATTTTTAAGTGCTTACTAGGTGCCAGGCACTGTACTAAGTGCTGGGGTAGAGACAAGCTAATCAGGTTGAACACAGTCCACGTCCCACATGGGGCTCACAGTCTTCATCCCCATTTTACAGATTAGGTAACTGAGGCATAGAGAAGTTAAGCAACTTGCCCAAGGTAACACACCTGGCAAGTGGCAGAGCCAGGATTAGAACCCAGGTCCTCCTGACTCTTAGGCCTGTGCTCTATCCACTGGGCTTTATCACCCCCACCATAACTGGCTTTTTAAAAACACTAATATGTGCCAAGTGCTTTGCTAGCTTCATTTGCTCACTATCAGTGAACCTGAAGAATTGAATTCATAATTCAACCCACATTATGCCAGCTCTAAATTATAGTCTAAAGTTTAAACATCCTGCTCTTCTCATCTATAACTGTCAACTTCAAGTCCAGGCTACTAAAGGTTTTCGTCCCCAAAACAAATTCTATCTTTAAAAAAAGAAAGAAAGGAAGACCGTGTGTTTCCACACTGAAAAACTATCACCAGATTATTCTAATGCACAATGTGGGAAGAATGAAACTGTGTTTTTGGCTTCTTCCTGATTTTTTTTTTTACACTGGTAAACTTGAGGCAAAACTGCAGATCCAAAGGTAATAAAAATGGCATTTATGGCTTAATATTCCTTTAATTATTCAAAAACACCCATTTATTTTCCAAGGGAGTTGTCCTTACCTGTTGCTTGAGTGCCTCCAGAGATTCAAATTCCAATTTGGCCAATTTCACCTGGATTTCTCGGGGTTTATCAGGAATGACAAATGCCAGCACAAACTTCAATGCCAGGAGTGCATGCTGCAAAAATGAAAAAGTAAATGTTGAAATGAAATATTATACTGAATTAATGTGGACAAGGAAACTTAAACATTTTAGAATCGCTGTTACTATTCCACTGGGAAATTTCTATTTATTGACATATTGAAATATTAACTACCCTTGCCCCAGTGCCCCTTCATCACTCTCAAACCACCAACCCTCAGCCCTGGATCACCACCACAGTCCACATCCTCTGCTCCCGGAGCAGTGAAGCTGAATGCAGCTGGCAGAACCAGGCACTGGGCTGACTTCTACCATTACAAAGTCACTCTGTCCTGCTATAATGTGGCTTTTTTTTTCAGCCCGACAACTCGTTTACTTCTCCCTCACTGAATCCAAAGTCCATGACCCCACCTCTCATTTTTCCAACCTTTTAACTCCCTCCTAGTATTCCAAGAACCTCACTACCTTTGTTGATAAAGCTGAAACCATCAGGTGTGAACTCCCCAAAGTCTTCCCATCAGTTCATCACCAGTCAACTACCTGTCGCTTTCACGTAATTTCTCAAGAGGTCCCCTGCCTTCTTTCTAAACCTGTGCCTGATCCCATTCCCTCTCAACTCCTAGAAATGTTTCCTTTCCCTCTCCTCTCCTCAGCCTCTCAATCACTGATGCTCCTTTCCTTTCTGCCTCCAAACATGTTCAAGTCTCTCCCATACTTAAAATAATAATAATAATAGTAATAATGATGGCATTTTTTAAGCACTTACTATGTGCCAAGCACTGTTCTAAGCGCTAGGGTAGATACAAGGTAATCAGGTGGTCCCACATGGGACTCACAAGTCTTAATCCCCATGTTACAGATGAGGTAACTAAGGCACAGAGAAGTTAAGTGGCTTGCCCAAGGTCACACAGCAGACAAGGGGTGGAGCCGGGATTAGAACCCACGTCCCCTGACTCTCAAGCCCGCATTCTTTCTGCTAAGCCACGCTGCTTCTCTATGGTCTCTATGGATCCTACAACCCCCTCCAGCTATCGTTCCATCTCCGTACTCCCATTCATATCCAAAATTCTGGGCTGGTCATGTGCATCCACAGTCTTAATTTCCACTCCCTTCTCGACTTGGCACAGTCACATTTTTAATCCATCACTTCACTGAAACTGCAAACTCTAAGGTCACCAAGGACCTGCTTCTACTCTGTCCTAATCCTCCTTGACCTCTCAGCTGCCTCTAACACTGTGGACCACTCCCTCATCCCTGAAATTATTAGGTCTCAGTTTTGCTCCCATGGACACTAATCTGAATGTCTTCCTACCACTCCTGGTCTGTCTCTCCTAGCAAGGTTCTGCCTCTCTTCCCAGTTGTGTGTGGATGTGTGTCGTGGGAGTGTGGGTGGGCAAGTGTGTTGTGCCCTTCATTTTTTTTCCCCTATTTTTGAACTTTTTGTCTCACTTGACCTTTCCTTGCTCTTTGCCCTTGCACCTCAGTGTCAACTGGAGGTCACGGGGTCAGAGGCATATCCGTGCCACCTCCCAACATGGATGCGGACACCCCCCCACCCATGTACCCAGGCGACAAATGAAGCTCCCCTTCTCCCCAACTACTATTAGGAAAGAGTCGGGGCTTGGGACTCAGAGGTCGTGAGTTCTAATCCCAGCTCCGCCACTTGTCAGCTGTGTGACTTTGGGCAAGTCACTTAACTTCTCTGTGCCTCAGTTACCTTATCTGTAAAATGGGTATTATGACTGTGAACCCCTCGTGGGACAATCTGATTACCGTGTATCAACCCCAGCGCTTAGAAAAGTGCTTGGCATATAGTAAGAGCTTAACAAATACCATCAACATTATTATTAGTATTATTGTGGGAGAGCTCATCCACTCACATGGCTTCAGCTATCATCTCTACTACACTGAACTCTCTAAATCTCTCTCTCCAGCCGAGACCTCTTGCCTACCCTACAATCCCACATCTCCTCGAAGGATGTCTGCACTTGGACTTTCCACGGGCACCTCAAATTTACCAACAATTCTGAATAATAATGCCCTGACACTTATGTTGCTGTTCTTGAATTCTTCTTGCTGAATGTTCCCCACTGATTCACTGCTGGCTGTCTGCCATTAATTCCCTCCATTTTAAGACTAGGGGCCCTCAGCAGGCAAGGGCCCAGGGCTGTTCAATATCCCTTGGCACCAGTATACTGTTCTGCATATGGTAAGTGCTTATCAAATGACATCATAATAATGATAATGGAAGTGGCATGGCGTAGTGGATAGGGTACAGCCTTGGGAGTCAGAGGTTGAGGGTTCTAATCCTGACTCCGCCACTAGTCAGCTGTGTGACTTTGGGCAACTCACCACTTCTCTGTGCCTCATCTGTAAATTGGGGATTGAGACTGTGAGCCCCACGCGGGACAGGGACTGTGTCTAGCCTGATTTGCTTGTATCCACCCTGGCGCTTGGCACATGATAAGAGCTTAACAAATACCATACTACTACTACTAATAATAATAATGATAATAATGATGATAATAATAATAATAACAATAATAATAATAATAAACAATGAGCCTGCTTCTGCTAGCTTTAGATAGACAATAAAAATTTGGCCGGAAGGGCCTTCTCCCCACGTCAGTACAGAATTAACAGAAGCAAAAACTGGTTCTCAAAAAGAGAGTCACCAAAGGAGATATTCAGGGAGAGAGCTAAACCAAAGAAGATCTTAAATGAACTGACAGAAAAAAATGAATAAACAGAAATAGTACTGATATTTTCTACAGAGACTAATTAGAGAGGTGAGCTTGAAAGTTTCACAGGTATCCTCCTGGAATAGTTTCTCTTTCACATATGAAACAAGTACTGCTTTAGTTATTACCCCTGAGAAGCAGGGCCACAGCCTACTGGGTCTTTTTCATCTCTGGTATCTTGTTGAGATTTGCCATCGACATACACGGCGATGGCTGAAGAGCTGAAGGAACAAAGATGGGTCTGTGTCGACAGTGCACTAAAATAGGTTAAAAAAAGAGGATTTGAAAGAAGTTACTCTCTAAATAAGAATCTCTCATCAAAAACCACATGAGGAGTAAGAAGTCAATGAAGGCGTCAGTGTGTCCTCTAAAGGATGTCACAGCTAAGATGCTGGGAGAAAAGGAAGCCAGGGCTAAACAGGAATCAAATGATTTCTTTGCTGTAATATTTATAAAAAGAGGATAAGGGACTGATGCCAAATGGATTTCTCCTGAGAGAAAGATGAAATACTGGAGGAAAGCAGGTTCATGCCAGAACAAGTAATTACAAAATTAGAATACTTGAAAATAGGCAGAACTCCAGGGCAGGACAGGCGCCATCCTGGTTTTTGAAGCAATGGGAAATTTACCATGTGTATTAAATAAAAGATCTGGAGGAGATGCGGGGAAAATACAGAACTTGAGTCAGATGGTAATCAGTAGAGAAGATCCTGGAAAAATACTGACTAGAGATATAAAGAGGAGAACAGTTGGAAAATAAGACCATAATTGAATGAAGTATAGTCAGCACAGATTTACAAGATGATATGAATACTAAATCTGATCAAATTGACTTAAAAGATAAAAAGAATTGACAAGGGAACCTTGGTAAAAATTTACTAGGAATGCAACATTAGCTAATTCACTAAAACCTAATTAAGTGCTGAGTTCTCCCGTAAGTTTTCTGCCCTGGTTTCACTGATGCAGTCCTCTTCTGGTTCTTCTCCTATCCTTCTGGCTGCTTTTTTTCAGTCTCTTTTATCGTCCTCCTCCTCTGCCTCCCACTCCCTGACTGTGGGGTCACCCAAGGCATATTTCTAGGCTCCCTTCTCTTCTCCATCTCCATCCACTCCGTTGGGAAGCTCATCCTTCCTCAAGGCCTCAACTACCATCTGTAAGCCAATGACTCCCAAGTCTATATCACAGTCATCATCATCAATCGTATTTATTGAGCGCTTACTGTGTGCAGAGCACTGTACTCCCGCCCTCTCTCCCTGACCCTGCTCCTCTCTTCAATCTTGCATTTCTTCCTGCCTTTCCAACATCTTTATGCTGAATGTTTCATCTTCACCTCAAACTCTTCATGTCCACAGTTGAACTTCTCATCTTCCCTCTGAAACTCTCTCCTTCCTCCAACTTTCCCAATGCTGTAAGTATCACCATCCTGTTTCCCATTCTCAAGCCTTCAACCTCAGCATTATTGTTAACTCATACCCCTCCTACATATTCAGTCAGTCACTGGCTGATTCAATCTCCCCAACATCTGCAGAATTTGTACCTTCCCCTCCATTCAAACTGCTACCAGTTTGGTTCAAGCACTTGCCATATCCCAACTCAAATACTACATCAGCCTCTTCACTGACCTGTTGCACTGAACTCTCATAAGCACTTAGTACAGTGCTCTGCATACAGTAAGTGCCCGATAATTAGATAATAATAGATACTAATGACAATTAGGGAAGCAGCATGGCCTAGAGGACAGAGCACAAGCCGGGAGTCAGAAGGACCTGAGTTTTAATCCTGGCTCTGTCACTTGTCTGGGACCTTGGGCAAGTAACTGAGCTTCTCTGTGCCTCAGTTACTTCATCTGTAAAATGGGGTTTAAGGATGTGAGCCCCATGTGGGACTGGGACTGTGTCTCACCCAATTTGCTTGTATCTACCCCAGTGCTTAGTAGTGTGTCTGGCCCATAGCAAGTGCTTAACATCCACCACAATAAATACCATTGATTGGCTGACCTCCCTACCTCCAGTTGCTCCCTTTCCAGTACATACTGCCCAGATCATCTTTCTAAAAAAATCATTTGGAACATATCTCCCCACTCAAGTGCTTCTAATGCTTGCCCATCCATCTCCACATCAAGCAGAAACTCCTCGCCACTGGATTTGAGGTACCCAATCAGCTTCCTTTCCCCTCTACTTCTCACTCGTACTACAACCTTGCCCACACACTTCACGCCTCCAATCCCAATTTACTCCCTGTGCCTCACCCTTACCTCACCTGCAATCGAATCATTGCTTATACCTCCCTCCTGCCTAGAATTCCCACCCCTATATCTATCAATTAATCGATGGCATTTGAGCACTTACTCTGTGCCCAGCACTGGGGAAAATACAAGAGTTGGTAGATTCGTTCCTTACCCACAAGGAGCTTACAGTCTATTATCTGACAGAACGGCACTCTTGCCATTTTCAAAATTTCACTGAAATCAAATCTCCTCCTGGAAGCCTTCCCAGATTTAGCTCTCATCCCCACCCCTATTTTCCTTCCCTAGTACCTCTCCCATTCACTTAGTCCCACCTCCTGAACTCTTATTTATATACTTAGACTGTGAGCCCCATATGAAACAGGGACTCTGTCCAACCTATCATGCATCTAGCCCAGTGCTTAGAAAAGTGCTTGTCCCATAGTAAGTGCTTACTACCATAATTATTATTATATTCTTATAGTTAGCTGCTTCCCCTAACCATAACTTTATTTTAATGTCTGGCTCTCTAATTAGGCTGTAAACTCCTTGAGACCAGGGATCATGGCTACTGATTTTACTGTACTCTCCCAAGCGCTTAGTACAGTGCTTTGCACAAAGCACTCAATAAACACCGTTCACTGATTGATCATGTTTTATATAACACCCTCTATCCCTAATAAGAATACTGGACAAGGAATTGGGGCTACCATCCAACTCCCCGGGTTGCATCCCAAAGAACAGACACTTTGAGGAACTTGTTTTTATAAGGGTGCAGAAGCAATTTCTCATGTGCCTCCCGTTGCAACTGTGGCACTGATCTCCGTACCTCCACATGTGGTATCCAGCAGGCACAAAGAAGTGGTGGTGGGAGAGGGGTGGTGGTGGAAAGTAGCAGTAGGAGGAGAGCTTAGTACAGTGCTCTACACACAGTAAGTGCTCAATAAATATGATTGATTGAGCGGAAGCTGTAGTTAGGATACCGCCTGTGCTACTGCTCATCTGCTCCTCGTGACAAACTTTGACTTCCGAGGTCATCTGTGCTGTGACCTCTGAGGGACAGTCCCTTTCAGAAAAGAAGCTAGAAGGGAAGGAGGGCTGCAGCCAATGAAAGCAAGTGGCTGCCGGGGAAGGGCAGATTCTACCACCTCTCTATGCTGTCCCAGTTGAAGGTTTTCTTTGGTGAGGATTATGTGTGCTTCTCTGTTTGTGTTGGGGAGGTGTGTGTGTGTGTGTGTGTGTGTGTGTGTTTGGGGGGGAGCAGAAATGGGGACGGGGATTTTATGTGTGAAAAGGGAGGTGATTCAGGCCTTCTATGTGCATCTACTGCCACAGGTCACCCCTCTCTCTGCTTCTGCCTTTCTAGTTCTCTGTTCCTCCCTTTCCTCCCTTCCCCCCACCATAATCTGGGACCCATTTAACTTCTACCCTGGAACCCTCTCCTACTATCCCTTTGGCATCCTGGAAAATATCATATCGCATATGCAAGTAGCCTTCTCTATATACTTGCAATCCATGCAAATATATACCTAGAAAACTCCCCTACTCGATAGTGCAGGTCACCCTAAAATGGAAAAGGCTACAAGGCTCTCCTCTAGCTTTGCCATTTTACATACCTGCAGTCTTCCCCAGTTCACTCTCTTGGCTCCTTCCAGGTTCACCTTCTAGCTGTACTTTACTCTTGACTCTCCCACCTCTGACCCCTCATGCTGCTTCCCCAGCCTGGAACTTCCTCCCTGAACAAACTCCTAAAATATCACTCCATTGAGAAACCATCCCAGACTAATTCACATCACCCTGGCCACATCAACCCAACACCACCCACAACATTTAAATATTTTATTCCTCTCAGCATTATGCAAAGTTGCATGTTTATTTGTACTATGAATTATTTCTTCAGCAATTAATCCCAGATAAATGTCATATTTCCTATTATAGACTTGCTTTATTCCTACACCTGCTATTTGTAAACAACTGTCATCAGTCCACTGCAAGCTCCTAAAGAGCAGTGAATGTGTGTCTTGCTTCTCTTGAATGCTCCCAAGAACTTGTGCCGTGCTTTGCATTCAATACATATTATTAATGAAAGTGAGGATACATACTTTGTTTTTGCTGGCTCTTCCTTCCCCTTGGTGGCTCACTGCTTGGAGACTTTTTGATACAAAAATATCTTACTGTACTATTAGTACGGTCCCAAACTACCGTGATTTTCTAACTCTAAATAGCAGTCCCTTAGTTTTGCTGCTCTTTAAAAACACTGAATTATTTCATTATTCAAAGTGACAACCAAGAACAACCACATTTAATATTCATCTAAATCTAAAACTCGTATACAAGGCTAAAATTAATCCATTAAAGTACAATCCCAATATTGTTCATTGATCAGCAGGAGATTAGCCAGGAACAATGTAAACACCTGCATTGGCTTCCAACCAGATGTAAGGTGACTAATGTCTTTAGAAATCAAAGAAGATTCAGAGTCCATCAGATATAACTCATCAGAACAAGCCATGTTTCCTGGATATAAAGCTCACTGAATTTAATACAGCATTTTTATAACCTCTGGAGATGGCTTTTATTTATTATTTTTAGTTATTTAATTGGAATTTCATTCTGGCTTCTCTGCCCTAAAAGGTTTCAAGATTTTACAGCCTAAAAGAGAAGAAAAAATGTCAGTTGCTACTATTGTGTTTCTTTCAAAGTTAATCTGCAAGACTGGTCACTGGCAAACCCGCTTATTTTTCTAATAATGAAGGAACTCATCTATGTGACAGACCAACCTCTTGTCTCCATGATATGCAAATTAGCGTAATGCTCATGCAAAAATCTCAGGAATAGTTTAAAAAAAAACACCCCAAAATCCAAAAAACAACTAATGGGAGCCCAGAAAGCCATCAGGAGGTGGCTTTGATTCAAGAGAAGCATTTACAGAGGAAGCATGTCTATTATTTGAAATTCAATCACATCCTTACAAAATGTGTCCAATAGAATAAGGAAGGAAAACAAATTGTTCACATGAAAATCAGGGCATTCCTTAACCATGAAACAGATTTACCAATGGGCAAATTAATCAGTCGGTGGCACTTACTTAATGCCTGTGTGCAGAGCATTGTATGTGGGAGAGTACACCAGAATTAGTAGATACTATCCCTGGCTCAAAGAGTCTACAACGTGGAGGAGGTGAAATTGACACAAAAGTGCTTAGTCCAGTGCTCTGCACATAGTAAGCACTCAATAAGCTAAACCCTACTCTCCTCTTCCACTCCTTTCTGTGCCACTCTTACTTGTTCCTTCAATCATCCTCCCTCCCATCACCACCGAACATATGTACATATATGTAATTTATTCATTTATTTTTATATTAATATCTGTCTCCCCCTCTAAACTGTGAGCTCGCTGTGGGTAGGAATTTGTCTGTTGTTATAGTGTACTCTCCCAAGTGCTTAGTACAGTGCTCTGTACACAGTAAGTACAGAGAAGCAGTATGGCTCAGTGGAAAGAGCCCGGGCTTTCGAGTCAGTGGTCCTGGGTTCAAATCCCGGCTCTGCCAATTGTCAGCTGTGTGACCTTGGACAAGTCACTTAACTTCTCTGGGCCTCAGTTACCTCATCTGTAAAATGGGGGTTGACTGTGAGCGCCCCCCTGGGACAACCTGATCACCTTGTATCCCCCCAGCGCTTAGAACAGTGCTTTGCACATAGTAAGTGCTTAGTAAATGCCATTAAAAAAGTACTCAATAAATGTGATTGAATGACTGAATGTATAAATACCACTGACCAATGATTAAAATAATTTACAAAAGGAGGAAGTAATAGGGTAAAAAAAAATGTAAATAAGGGCTATGGGGTATGAATGTGAGCATCCAAGTGTTTGGGAAGTGCCGAAGGGCTGAAATGGTAGTTGGAAAAATATACGTTAGGGAGATGAAAATTATTATTATTATTGTTATTACTATGACTAATAATGGTACTTGTTAAGCACTTACTATGTGCCAAGCATTGTTCCAAGCACTGAGGTAGATAGACATTAATCAGGTTGGACACAGTCCCTGTCCCACATTGGGCTCACACTCAATCCCTATTTTTCACAGAGAAGGTAAATGAGGCACAGAGAAGTTAAATGACTTGCCCAAGGTTACACAGCAGAAATGTGACGGAGCTGGGATTAGAACCAAGGTCCTTCTGACTCTTAGGCCCATGGTCTATCCACTAAGGCACAATGCTTCTAATCAGGGATAGGCCTCCTGGAGAAGATGTGATTTCAAAAGTAGATGTGATTCCAAAAGTATTTTGATGATGGGGAGAACACTGGTCTGCTAGATGTGAGAAAAAGTATCTAAAAGTAGTCCAACCAATTTGAGACACAAAGGTATTTTACTAGACAAAAAAACACAAAAAAAACCCCAACCTACTTTTTCCAATGACGTCTCTTGGTTCTGATGCCTTCAATCACTTCTGTAAATTTTAGGGTTTCTTAAGCTGAAACACTGCTATTGCTTGGTTTTTTTGTTTATGCACACACCCAGTTTTCCTATAACATGGTGACTGGGCTCTTGCAGAATGCCACATTATAGCATGTCTTAATAGAGGAAAAAAGAAAATGAACACACAAAAGCTGAGTGTTCCCTTGTGCCAGCATTAAAGGATCCTTCTATTCTGCCATCTGCCAGAGATTGGTAAGGGGAAAATGTCAGTGTGTCTCTCACTCTTGATAATTACAGCACTATCAGACTCTCAGTAGTCTCATGGCAGGTGCCCGGAGAACTAGCGGAACTATTCTATCTTGCAAAAACGAGTGACATGTCCGACAGCAGCAGCTGGGTTTGGCAGCAGTGTGTCCCCAACCCTGTCTCCTCTAAAATACAAAATGCAAATCAGAGCTGAATTCTTGGAATTTTGAACAGCTAATTTGATTTCCACAGTGGTATGACTGCAGCAATGCCATTTTCCATTCAGAGTCTAGCCATCGTTGAACAAAGAAATGCAGGCAAAACCTTGCCTGATGAGCAGGCAGATGACATGCCCAATGCCAATTAAAGGAGTAATTAATGAAATTGCAGATCGAAAACCCATTATAGAATTTGAGTCTTAAGGAAAAACAAGACTGCATTGACCCATCCATTGGTCTAAACAGCCTATCCTCTACAGTTCAAGAGACCAGTGGGTACTGACTTCAAGTTACCCAAAGCTCTGTCTTTAAATCGACAACTGATTAACTGTAGCTCCTCCCCAAGTTTCAAAGTGAAACTCTATATTTTGGGGGCATCTTTCACCATGTCTGCTTTCTTGGCCCAAATACCTGGATTGGGATTGGTCTGTCCCAAACTGTTTTATTTGACTACTGCCCTGAATCGATGCAGTTAGGGCAGGACAGCTCCATTATACCCTGGGCATTGTACTTTTAAAACCAAATCCAGATCTCAGAATGTCAATATGAAAGGAGATAAATTAGCCCCTTTTTTCAGCTATAAAAGGAAACCTTTTTCATTTCAAGGAGACTGGATTCTTGCTCATCTACCTTGGCTGGATTTCAAGCTCACTTAAGTGAATAAAGAATTTTGTGTTCTGAAAGAGAAACAAAGGTGATAGTTCATGAGGTGTGTATTTGGGAGGAAAGCACAGAAATACCTTGGCAACTCTAATGAAGCACCATGACAAACAATCGGAACAAAAATGAGAACGCTTTAAAAATACCTTGGGTAAATGGCAATGAAGGTAAATGAATTTCTGTATTAAAATAAAAAAGAAAGCAGACCTGAATGTTTCTTCCTTTTTTAAAGACTACCTTTCCTACGGAGGCCTGGTAATGCGGCTGTGAGACCTTCAGATGAAAGATGCTGCTAATGGGAACAATGATAAGGTACAGTGGTAAGTGCTGCTTTTAAGGCCTTGCTAGTTAAGGCTCTCCTAATGCAATGAGAACAATTTCTGCACCAAAAATATGTTGCAGCCCCTAATGGCAGGGAAAAAAGTGAGACTTGCAGAGATTCGTACTGCTACATGCAAATCAAGTTGAGAAACAATCAATGGCATTTACTGAGCGCTTACTTTGTGCAGAGCACTGTTCTAAGCATTTGGGAGAGTACAATATAACAATATAAAAGAGCTGGTGGTCAAGTTCCTTGCCCACAACAAGATTGCGGTCTACGCAAAAGATGATAGGATGTCATAGCAAGAAAGACGCAGGACCACAGAGACTCCCGGGAACCATAAAACATCTACATATGGCTAAACATGTTCAACGGTCCTGACCATGCCCTCACAGCTCTTCTGAAGAGGCTCCAACCTCATCACGAACAAGGAGGGAATTCTGAAGCGATAGCAACATCATTTCAATATTCTCCTAATCAAGGCCCTAGGAAACAAAGAAAACTTTTTTTATGGCATTTGTTAAGCAGTATTTGTTTGTGAAGCCCTGAGTTGGACTTGGATTGTGTCCAACCTCATTAGCTTGCATCTACCTCAGTGCTTAGTACAGGGTCCGGCACACAGTAAGCATTTAACAAATCCCATTAAAAATATAACGTTGTCAACAGTGATGGGAAAGTCGGGAGAAGAGAGTTTGGGTGGGAAGATGAGTTCGATTTTGGACGGGTTAAATTTGAAGTATTGACGGGACATCCAAGTAGACATAGCCTAATGGCAGGAGGAAATGCAAGATTGCAGAGGAGAGAAGTTGGGAATGGAGAGGTTGATTTGATCTGTGTGTAGAGGTGGTGTTGAAGCTGTGAGAGTGAATGAATTTCCAAGGGAATGGTTGCAAATAGAGAATAGAAAGGGATAAACTTCCACGTTTCTACTCTTTCTACTCAATAGACTTTGAACTTTATTCAAAATCCTAGAAGCAGTCATTCAGAATTGCTATATGCAGATGATCACACCCATGAGAAACACACCCGAGAAGGCACTCAAATAATATAACCAGATTCACCAAATCAGCCAGGCATTTTGAAAAAAGAAAAACTACAACAGGGAAGTTGTATGTACAACCAAAAAAATACATACTGGCAACGTAGAGCTAAAAGTTGTCACTGAATTGCAATACCTTAGGTAGCTCACTGTCTAAGATGAAATGGTGGATAAGGAAATAAAAACCAAAAATTGAGTACATCCTTTGTGGGATGGTCAAAAAGAGTGTAGCAGTGTCAAGCGCCAGACCAAACTAAAGGGCTATATAAGTGTTGAAGTGCTGCCCAACTTTCTCTACGACTACAACACCTGGCTTGCTCACGGAGGCCATGTCCAGCTCCCAGGACAGCTCCATCAACATCAAACTACAGTCAACATCAAATGGCAAGACGAGATCACAGGCTATTCAGGTGTGGAATGAAGTTAACCTCCTACCATTTTTGTTCAGCTAAGTACAGCTCCCTGGGTGGGACTTGTTAGGAGAACGGATGACAGAACAATAGTCAAATGGCTCCTGTGTGTTAAACTGAAGTGGAAGTGGGGGACAGAGGAAATGTTTCACAGATACAAAGAATGTTGCATTTCAGCTGAAAACTGGGAGTCAACTGCTGCAGATACGGCAATCAATCAATAGATTCTAATCCTGGCTCCGCCACTTACCTGCCTGCCCAATGGCAAGTCGCTTAACTTCTCTGTGCCTCTAATCCCCTCATCTGCAAAATAGGGATTCAGGGCCTGTTCTCTCTCCTACTTAGAATGTGAGCCCCATGTAGAACCTGATTCTCTTGTATCTACCCCAGTATTTAGTATAGTCCTTGACAACTAGTAAGTGCTTTATAAATACCACCTATTTACTGAACACTTTCTGTGCACAGAGTACTGTACTGAATATGCTCTTGGGAAAGTACAAGGCACTAGAGTTGGTACATAAGATCCCTGCCCACAAGGAGTTTACAGTCTCCAGGAGGAGATCAACTTGAAAATAAATTACAGATAGGGAAATAGCAGATTATAAGGACAGCACAGAAAGGGGACCAGCTTCATTCTGCAATCAGAAGCTTCGTAAAGATTAGGAGACAAGAAGGGAAAAGTTGAAACCAGCACCAGGGGCTGCAAATAAGCAACATGACAGCACAGCAAAGGACCATCTTTGCACACGGTACAGCTGGAACTGTGGAACACACACACAATTTGCTATCAGTAGCCTCTTCTTCAACCATTAAGGAAAACTACACAAAATGCACAATGTGAACTGATCCATATTTATAAACTGTCTTCCTTTCTGGCGTTGCCCTTAATGTGGAAAGCACAATTTTTAGGTCAGATTTGGCAATGGAGAAAGGAATTGAAATACACGGAGTGTTACATTTTACTGGGGATTTGTTTTTGTGTTCTAACCAGTATTTTGATTACTGTGAAAAGGAACAGTTAACCAGCAGTTAATATGGGCTTTAACAACATTTCCTCAAACTAAGATGCAGAAAAGAATAGGATTTCATAGGGTCACAGTTCTATTTACTGAGATTTAAAAACAGACGAGACCTAGAATTATATTATTACAAAAGCACTATTTATAATCCCACAGTTCAAGGGTGGCATTTATATATTTTTTCAGTATATTGTAAGGGCAGCTCTGATCATTACCTCAGGATTTTGGGGACATTTTGAGGAAGTCAGGTGATGAAGCAAGTCGGAATGAATGCAGGCCCACTGAGTTATTTTGGCCTTCATATTCTCTGTCCCGTTGCATACAAAGTTTAGGTTCTTATGAGTTCTCTCTTGCTCCGGGGGACATATTTCCAAAGTTTAGTCTATCACAAAGAAGGTCTTATGCTCATTTTAACAGAAGTTTTTGGCAGTAATGGATAGGTGAGAATGGGATATCTTTTCTATAAGTCCTAGCCATCTCTTTTCAGTATTCCATAGTTTCTTTTTTCTCCACGTTAGATTGTATTCTCACTGCACTGCTATCCAAATTCTGTACAAGACTGATAATATTATCATCAACTGTTTGGGAGAATGCAAACTCTGTGGATGGCTTCAATCCTTATTTTGCCCATGCTTGTTCATCAGGCAACACTATATAAAGATCATCTAGATTAGTGCATAGACCTCAAAGAGGTTCTTCTCTGACCATGGCGTAGATCATGGTATTTATTATTTTACTCCTGAAAGATAGCATTTGGTTAAAACAGTGCTCTGCACACAGTAAGCACTTAATGAAGCAGCGTGGCTTAGTGGAAATAGCACAGGCTTGGGAGTCAGAGGACGTGGGTTCTAATCCTGGTTCTGCCTCTTGTCCGCTGTGTGACCTTGGGCAAGCCACTAAACTTCTCTGTGCCTCAGTTAACTCATCTGTAAAATGGAAATTAAGACTGTGAGCCCCATATGAGACAACCTGACTACCCTGTATCTATCCCAGCACTTAGAACAGTGCTTGGCACATAGTAAGCGCTTAACAAATACCATAATTATTATTACTATTATCAACTTTTCCCCAGTAACTAGGGCTGTTTCTGATATTGCCATAAAGCCCACACAGTAAATATATCTTTATGTTTCAAGAAACAAGTGGTGAGCCTGCCTATAGTGCATATGGAGGCAAGCTCTCCCTTCCCTATTTCTCACCACCTTAACCTTCAGCTCTGTTGTTTTTGTCCAACTATTTTCTGATACATACATACAGTATTATGACTATATGATCTGAATCTGTATGCATATAAGATCACAAAGTTCGTGGCATTCCACCATGACTTTGAACATCAAGCATGCTTACGGTTATATATCTCACCCAGACAGTTGGCAGTGGTGGTGGTGGGTGGAGGGGGTAAAATTAGAAGGATTTAAGAATAAAGAACTCTTTCAAAGAGCAACTGAATATTTCTTAATCAATCCTTTCTGTTAGAAAATAAAGGACATAGAATCTACCTGCATTCTATTCTAATCCCCTAATTCTATCCTTCTGTTCCCTACATATTATTATTCTATCAGTTACAGGAAAATCCTCTCTTTGAAGGTACAGCAATGTGCTCTTCAAGAAAGGACAACAATTTCTAGGAAATGTAAAGCTTTAAACAGCAGTCATGTAAGCATGCTAGTGACACCAGCTGATTAACTGGTTGATGGATGGAGAAAAGGTCATAAATTGAACCTCAAACTCACTTCCATGGACAAATCTAATTTGTGGAGAGCAGATGCCTGAAAGGCAGGTGGAAGTTAAGTTTTTGCCTGCCCTGTTGGGTTCTTTGACACTATAATTAACGTACAATCAGCTACTGGAGCACTATGTTTGAAACCAGCAGGCTCCTGAAGCACAATAAAGAAAAAAGACAGTTGAATCCTCACCTAAGAACATTTGCTTCATTCTGCTATTCCAAAGGCTAATGATCAAATGATTTTCACAAAAATAAAGCCCTTCACCCTCTTTGTAAGATAAAAAGAATCTGTTTTAACTTAAGGTTGTAGCTGCATTCTTGAGCGTCCACTTGGCACAGTGCACTGTACTGAAGCTTGGGAAATAGAGAATGAAGAAATAATACATTCCCTGCCCACGAGAATCTTATCCTCTAGTGGGGGAGAAAAACATAAACATATTTACATCACCTACATGACTCCAGCACAGAAATCTTTCAAGCCTATGACCAGTACATAATCAAACATTTATGGATCAGAGCAATCAAGCAATCGATCAATGGTATCTACTGAATGGTTACTGTGGGAAGAGCACTGTACTAAGCACTTGGGAGAGTACAATATAACAGAGCTGGTAGATACATTCCCTGCCCATGACGAGCTTAAAGTCTAGAAGGGGAGACAGACATTAATATAAATCAATTATGGATTTGTACGTAAGTGCTGTGGGGCTCAAATACATCTCAAACAATTCCCAAAGGAGGCATCAAGATGATAATGAACTCCAGCCGACAACTGCTTGCTACGACATCTTCTCACGTGTCCAGATTGCTGGGCCAAAAATAAAGCCATGATTCCATTGGAAAATCTTAACAATATATGGCTGGACACTGCATGTTTTCCATGTCAGGTGACCCGCTCAGGAGCAGTCCACTGGACTCTTGGACACAGAATAGGTGCGGAAACCTCCTCTGGAGAATATCAGATAGCTGCTGCAGCAGAGGTGATGGTTCAATGGCAGTGAGGGGGAATGGAGTAATGGCTGCCAAGTCTCCTCCTACTCATGCCCAGAGCTTAACCTGCCCAGCGTGGGAGTGTCTGATAGGGTGTGGTATGGCATGTAATCTAGCCAGGATAAAGTCATTTCTGTACCTTCCTTGAAGAATTCGTCATAATTTTGAAAACAAGTACTTTGGTCTTAAATTTATCTACATGCAAGTTAATTTTTTTTAAGTGACAAATATCCTGAGCATTTGAACTGCTATTACCTTTACCAGGCACATATTTTGCTATGTCAATCAATCAATCATATTTCTCGAGCACTTACTGTGTGCACAGCACTCTAGTAAGCACTTGGGAGAGTGTAATATAATGGAATTGGTAGACATGTCTCCTGCCCACAATGCACTTACAGTCTAGAGGGGGAGACAGACAGACATTAATATAAATAAATAAACTACGGGTATATAATTAAGTGGTGTGGGGCCGAGGGAGGGGTGAATAAAGGGAGCAAATCAGGGTGATGCAGACGGGAGTGGGAGAAGAGGAAATATAGGCTTAGTCAGGAAAGGCCTCTTGGAGGAGATAAGCCTTCAGTAAGGCTTTGAAGGTGGGTAAGAGCGATCATCTTCTGGATATGAAGAGGAAGGGTGCTCCAGGCCTGAGGCAGGATGTGGGTGAGAGGTTGGTGCTGAGATAGACGAGATCAAGGTACAGTGAGTAGGTTGGCATTAGGGGAACAAAGTGTGTGGGCTGGAACTGGGAGGGGGCAAGATGATTGAGTGCTTTAAAACCACTGGTAAGGAGTTTCTGTCTGATGTAGAGGAGAATAGGCAACCTCTGGAGGCTCCTGAGGAGTGGGAAACATGGACTGAATGTTTTTGTAGAAAGGTGATCTGGGAAGCAGAATGAAGTATGGACTGGAGTATGGAGAGACAGGAGGCAGGGAGGTCAGCAAGGCGGCTGATACAGCAATCAAGGTGGGATAGGATAAATGCTTGGATTAATAATAATAATGGTATTTGCTTAGTGCATACGATGTGCCAAGAACTGTTCTATGGTAGCAGTCTTGATGCAGAGGAAACGGAGGACTTTAGCAGTGTTGTGAAATTTGAATGGGCAGGATTTAGTGACAAATTGAATATGGGGGTTATGTGACTCAGTTAACTTCACAAGCTACTGAAAAAGAACATTTTCCACACAGTATGATCAAATTAACTTCCACAGAACACTCATGTAACAAGGTAGTAGATCCCAAAGGTATAAAGGCATTCACTGTACAGGATTAGGCACGATAACTTTCCATGTCCAAAACAGAGCTCCTCATCTTACTACCCAAACCCTGTCCTCCCTGTGACTTTCCTATCATGGTCGACAGCACCACCATTTTCCCTGTTTCACAAGTCCATAACCTTGGTATTATCAACTCATCCCTCTCATTCGACCTACACAACCTGTCACCAAATCCTGTCCCCAAACCCTCACATCATCTCTAGAATCCACCCCTTCCCCTCCATCCAAATTACTACCACGCAGATCCCACCTCAACTACTGCATCAGTCTCCCTGCTGAACTCCCTACCTTTCATTCATTCAATCATATTTATTGAGCGCTTACTGTGTACTTGGGAGAGTACAACACAACAATAAATCCACACACTCCAATCCTCTAATACCAACCTACTCACTCTACACTGATCTTATCTATCCCGCCACTGATCCCCTTGCCCACATCCCCCTAGACTGTAAGCTCTCCCAAGTGCTTAGCAAGTGTTTGGCACAGGTTAAGCTCTCAGAGTAAGACTGAAGGACGGAATGTCTTCCCCCCTCTAGTCTGGAACTTCCTCCGCTTCCATATCTGACAGTCCACAATTCACCTCACTCTCAAAACCCTCCTTCAATCACAATCATGTTTCTTCCAAGAGACCTTCCCAGATTAAACTCTTTATTTCCCCACCTGCTCTCCCTTCTACATCAAATATGAACTTGACTGAGAAACTCTTAAGCACTTTGATACTCACCTTAGCCCCACAATACATATGTAAATATTCTTATTCTCTACTATTTCCCCTATTCCTAATCTATTTTAATGTCTGTCTTCTCCTGTAGATTGTAAGCTCCTTGTGGGAAGGAATCATTTCGACCAAATTGGTTGTACTGTATTTTCCAAGGCGCTTTGCATAGTGTTCTATACACAGTTAACTGCTCAATAAATACCACTGATTGAATGACTCGTTAAATAAATCAGGAGTAACCTACAAAGCAGAAAGAAAAAAATTTACAATGATGTGAACAAAAATATTTTCAGAAACTTGATAAACCAAGAAAAAAGGTGGACCTGAGCAAGATAATGTGAATTTGTCTAAAAGAGTCCTGGCTTCACATTCTTAAATAATGGGTTTTAGTTTTTTGACTAGGTATCTGACATATGGCAAAAACTCCTCACCCTCGGCTTCAAGGCTCTCCATCACCTCGTCCCCTACTACCTCACCTCCCTTCTCTCCTTCTACAGCCCAGCCCGCACCCTCTGCTTCTCTGCCGCTAATCTCCTCACGGTGCCTTGTTCTCGCCTGTCCCGCCGTCGACCCCTGGCCCACGTCATCCCCCTGGATTGGAATGCCCTCCCTCCGCACATCTGCCAAGCTAGCTCTCTTCCTCCCTTCAAAGCCCTACTGAGAGCTCAACTCCTCCAGGAGGCCTTCCCAGACTGAGCCCCCTCCTTCCTCTCCCCCTCCTCTCCCTCTCCATCCCCCCACCTTACCTCCTTCCCCTCCCCACAGCACCTGTATATATGTTTGTACGTATTTACTCCTCTATTTTATTTGTACATATTTATTCTATTTATTTTATTTTGTTAATAGGTTTTGTTTTGTTCTCTGTCTCCCCTTCTAGACTGTGCGCCCACTGTTGGGTAGGGACCGTCTCTATATGTTGCCAACTTGTACTTCCCAAGCGCTTAGTACAGTGCTCTGCACACAGTAAGCACTCAATAAATACGATTGATTGATTGATTTTAGTAGTTCTGCCTTAAAATTAACAGTTGCCCGGGTATCCAGCCAGAACCACTCTAAGAAGAATGGCTGATTCACATTTTGAAGGTAACATCCAAATTACTATCTCCAGATATGCTATATAACCAGTAGATGTGCATTCTCTTACAATTCATTCATTCATTCGTATTTATTGGAGCGCTTACTGTGTGCAGAGTATACAGAAAAATATAGAAATGTGATGAAGCCACGTTATATCCTTCATTTTTATTTCAAAGCACTGTGTACTAACAAGCTAAGGAAGGTACAGAGTAAGTCTCCCTTTGAAGGCTTCTTTTTGTTAACAGTGAATCTTGCAGCATAGCAGTTTATAATGCAGTGTGATAATGCACCCGACAGTCCATTACCATTCTATAATCTTGAGATGTTTGGCACAATCCTCATCTCAATTTATGGATGGGATTTAATAGGAACTGGGATATGGGTTGCCAAATGCCAAATTAGCTAATGCTGACTCGAACAGTAAAGCTCTGAACAGGTTTGCAAATAAATTCTAAGTGAAAAGGGGCAGAAAGATGCCTAAGGAATTGAATTTGACATTGTGATTAATACCTTACCTTCTGAGGTTGCTCTTAGCTGATTGCTAATATTATGTATTGGAGTATAGCTTGACAGGTATTGCTCACTGCGAAAAACCTCTTAATATTCCACTTTAGAAAAAAATGCATGTTATAGACTATTGATTCATAGTGCAATCCTTGCTGTCTCCCTCTAAATCAAAAATCAGCAGGAAGTATGATTAAAGGGAAAAAGCACTAGATTAAGTAAGAATCAAGAGGCCCCAAATTCTGCCATCGCTACTATTTTTTGCATCCAGAAGTATCCAGTGAAATCTTCTAGATCACAGACGATCCTAGGCTCCTCCATATGGTGAAATATCTACTGATGGAGATAAACTGAGCAAAGAGTTCATAAGGTTGCTTGAGTGAGCAAAAATATGACAGATGAACTTACACATGAACAATACAATCTATCTAGGTAAAAATACTCCAAACCTCAGCCACGTAACAAAGGTCTTTGAGCTAACATCATGACACAGGAAAGGGATATTGTGAAGCCATTGTTTGCCCATGAATTTTGTGTGCTGCAGCTGCCAAAAGGGTTTAACAAAATGCTAGGCATCTTCAGAAAAACTACTAAAAACAAAACACAAAGCAGTCTTGCCACTGTCTTAAGACCTTGGCATATCAACTTTGATCACCACATTTTAGACAGAAAATAAATGGGCTAAAAGAGATACAGAAAAGAGTAACTTAAATGATCAAGGAGAGGAGCAACTTTCACCCAAGGACAGGCTAAAGAATTAAGATTCTTTTGTTTAAGTCAAAAGGTAAGAAGAGCATAGACAAAGTGAGCCAAATTCAATACTAGGATTTCAGGAAATTCAATGAAGCTTGAAAATCAGATGTTAAAAACATGGAAAAGGAAATAATAAGGATTAATATTTATGGTATTTGTTAAGTACTTCACTCTGTCTCAAGCACTGTTCTAAGCACTGGGGAAGATACACTTTAATCAGATACTTCTAAATCAAGTGTGGAGATATGAATATAAAATATGCTGTCAGAAAAAAATTATCAATAGATTCAAAAAGTATACAAATTCCTAAACCCTTGATGGGTTACTAGAGGGAGAAATTAGGACTGTGAGTAGAATGTAACTCTCAAACTGTCCCTTAATCATATTTTATTGCTGGTTAGACACAACACATTGAACTGGATGGAGCTCTGGTCTGTTCTGGCTGCAAATGGAGGAGGCTTTCTCCTAAGGCTTATGAAAAGGGACAGAAGGAGGTTTTTCTCTCTTCTGTGTAGGGAGAGGCTTGACTAGAACCCTCATTGACCAAGAAGTAAATACAATTGATTGACTGGTCAGCTTTTTGACTGTATAAGCTTAACAGTCATTATTTCTTTTTAACAGAAGCAGCATGGATAGAGCACAGGCTAGGGAGTCAGAAGGACCTGGGTTCTAATCTCAGATCTACCCTTTGTCTGCTCTGTGACCTTAGGCAAGTCACTTCACCGTGCCTCAGTTCCCTCTGCAAAATGGGAATTAAGACTGTGAGCCCCAGGGGGATACATGGACTGTGTTCAACCTGATTACCTTGTATCTACCCTGGTGCCTAGTACAGTGCCTGGCACATGGTAAGTGCTTAACAAATACCATTAAAAAACCCCCCAAAAACAGAAAAAAAAATTCACAGAGCACCTAAAACATTCAAACTCCTCTTGACATTTTTCATCACATGGCAGAAAGGCAAGCTGGTACACTCATAACAATGCCAAATATTTCACTATATCCTATATAACTCCTGAATGAAAGGGGTACTTTCTACTGATTTATAACTCATGGAAATCTGTCCTGTGGTAAATATTCCCCCTAGACTGTATGCTCACTTTCAGCAGGGAATTTGTTTAGCAGCTCTGTTATACTGTAATAATAATAATGGTATTTGTTAAGTGCTTACTATGTGCAAAGCACTGTTCTAAGCACTGGGGTAGATACAAGGTAATCAGGTTGTCCCACGTGGGGCTCACAGTCTCAATCCCCATTTTACAGATGAGGTAAATGAAGCACAGAGAAGTTAAGTGATTTGCCCGAAGTCACACAGCTGACTGTCAGAGCTGGGATTCAAACCCTTGACCTCTGACTCCCAAGCCCGTGCTCTTTTCACTAAGCCACGCTGCTTCTCTACTCTCCCAAGTGCTTAGTACAATGCTCTGCACATAGTAAGCGCTCAATAAATACCATCAATTGATTGACACCTCACTACACCTCACATCACCACCAAGTAAACTGGAGGATTAATTGGGTCAACGCATGCATTCTGCCAAGCAATCTGGACAAATTAAGCAGAGATGACCCAGAACTCTGGGAGGTTTCCTGTGCTGGGTAGGCATTTACAGAGAATAGGTGGCAGCAGTATTACCCAAACAGCTTGATGAAGGATGAGCATAAAGAGAAACTAAAATTTAAAGACTCAATTATGCAAAACGTCAGCCACTGTGGCTTAGTTGGCAGCTGGACAGTGGAGAGATCAGCATTTGAATGGAATCATCCTGGAGTGCAGCAAATGATGCTGAGAAGTTCACCACTTCATAGGGGAAGAATAAAAAATGGTATCCAGCACCCCTAGTAGCACAAGTTTCAGCACGGCAAAGACAATCTCTATATATGCACAAAGTGGAAAGGAAGGTTAATCACACACTGATCTATTCAGCCACATTTGGTCCTACGACTAAAACATAGCCATCAATAACCTCATCAAACCCCAAAGGCAAGACAGACAGACAGACAGACACACAAAGTTCTGAACCTTCCTTTCTCAAGCTAACCTACACACTGTTTCTCTTTCTCATCTCTCCTGTGTCTGACTTCTTGCTCACACCTTTCCTGGAACGCCCTCCCACTTCAAATCTACCACTTCCCTCCTGTGTGATCTTGGGCAAATCACTTAACTTCTCTGTACTTTGGTTTCATCGCTTAAAACTGCTCTGCATTTCGGTTTCCTCATATGCAAAATGGGAATTCTCTAACTGTTCTTCCTCCTACTCATTCAATCGGATTTATTGAGTGCTTACTGGGTGCAGGGCCCTGTACTAAGCGCTTAAAACGTGAGACCCATGAGGGACAGGGACTGTGTCCTACCTGATTATCTTGAATCTCCCCCAGTTATTACTAAAGTGCTTGCCATAGTACAAAATTATTTCAAAAATTTTTCAAATTTTTCAAATTTTTCAAATTTCAAATTCAATTTTTCAAAAATATTTCAAAAATATTTCAGCTCTCCTCACCTTTAGAGCCTTTTCTGAAAGCACATCTTCTTTCAGAACTCTTACCTGATTTACTTCTAATCTCTCCAGGCTGTATCCCTACAACTGCCAGTTGAGCATTTCTGTGCCACCCAAGTACTGGTGGCCGCAGAATCACTCATAGCCCTTTTTTTCAGACCCTATTACTTAAGAACTATGTACCCCCTTCTTCTTCATTCTGTTTGAAAGTGATTTTCATGTCTGTCTGCTGCTACACTGTAAGATCCTCGAGGTCATGGATCACATCTATTTTCTGTATTTTCCTATGTGTGCCAAACAGTGCTCTTCACATGGTACTGCTCAATAACTGACTGGTTAAAAGCGGCAAACCCATGTCTCTCATAATTACTAATTACGCAGTAATGGCTAATAATAATTCCTGAACATTTTCCAGCTGCAGAAGAGGAATATGGACGCCAATAAATCTGCAGAGGGAATAGTCAGAGCTAGTTAGATTGAAGCAAGAGAGTCAGGGAGCTGTTCTAGCAATAGTAATAATACTTATGGTATTTGTTGAACACAGTGTGTGCAGGCACTGTACTAAGCACTAGGGTGGACACAGCAAATTGTTCTATACACTGTAAATAAAAAAAAAAAACTAGTGAATCAATGACTGATACAATTTTGTCTGGCCTATGCACGACTTCAATTACCAAGTACTTTTGCCTCCATCAACCACTAGGGACTAAAGGTACATCAGACGCATCCCAGGGCTGAGACAGTATGGATTACTGAAATATATAGCCTTACAAGTACTTACAACTTACAGAAATTCTGAATATAAGCAAGATAAATATTACACTGTCATCCTCCGTAGTTAGTGCTTGATCTGTGTGGATTTTGGTGAGAGTACATTCAAGTCACATACAATAAATCTCAGTCACATTTTTAATACTCCATCAAATATAGATTTATACAGTCCTTTTTAAATTCAGCCCCCGGACACTGACTTCTAAATGTCTAGCAATCCTTTCTTGGTTATATTGATTACAGCTCACTCGCTTCTAATCAATAGGATTAAATAACATGTGACCAGGCAGGTACATTTCGCCACTTGCTTTTATGAGCTAGCTAGTCTTGTTAAAGTCGTTACTCTTTTACACATTCCATTCCTGCTGATATCTATCCTAAGAGAGCAGAGGTAAAAGCTTTGAAAGTCTGAAAAGGATATTTCGTTCTGAAAATAAAAACTTCAGTTCCATAAACCAGAAATCCCCAAAGTTATGTACAAAAAGCTTACATGATACATATCAAAACGTGGCTCAAATCTCATCTCTTTCGTAACACGTTTCCAGTTGAGCCACATTGGCTTCACTGGCTCCAGTAAAACCAGGAACCACACTTTTTATGGTATTTTTTAAGTGTTTACTATGGTCCATAAACTTTTCTAAGCACGGGGTAGTTACAAATTAATTAGGTCAGACAGTTTCTGTCCTCCATGGGGTTCACAATCTAAGTAGGAGGAAGAACAGATATCCCCATTTTGCAGTTGAGGAAACTGAAACACAGAGAAGTTAAGTGACTTGCCTAAGATCACACAGCAAGAAATTGGCAGAGTCAGAATTAGAACCCAAAGGTCCTTCTGGCTCCAAGCCTGTGCTCTTTCCACCAGGCCATGCTGCTTCTATTCCACCCATTTTCATATTTCCCAGCCCTTTTAAAAACAGTGCCCTTTTCTGCATATAATACCTCATGCCCAAGGTTGGAACCAATCTATGCTTCCATTCCACTGGGAAATTCTCCCAATTAAACAGGCTATGTGCTTTATCAGAAGATTTTGAGAAAGTGATCCAGGAGCTGCTCTAAGTTGATGACGGGCCCTAAAGGCACACACACAGGAAGACATGCAAATGATTAAGAGTCACCTCACGGATTCAACCGAGCACTGCGGCCTGAAGAAAACTGAGACTATATAGCACATACACACAATTTAAAGCTGTCTTCAGGAACACAGAACTTCACTCTTTTGGCGTACCTCACCTAGACAGCGCATCATCTAGCAATGCATAAAAGAGGCAAAGGAAGAAGAAAACAGAATGCAAAAGCTGGTAGCATTTTCAGCACATTGCCCAGAGTCTGGTGAGATCTGGAAACCTGCTTTGTACCAATTTGAAGGTCTATAATGCTATTACTGCCCAAATTTCACCGGGCTGTGAGCCCCAATTGTTGAGCGGTTTTGCCAATGTCACTTAAAAACCTCACTCAAGAGCAAAAGGCTGGGCAAGATTTCCAATGGTGAAGTACTGGAAAGCAACAAGCATTCAAAAGTTTCTAAGGCAGTGCTCAGAGCAACACAGCTTGCTGGGAAGGACACACAATTAGGTGCTTAATGTTGATCTTCACCATGAAGCAGCTTTACATAGCGGAAAGAGCAGAGTCTGGAAGCCAGAGGACCTGCGTTCTAATTCTGACCCCTGCCACTTGTCTGCTGTGTGACCTTGGACAAATCACTTCACTTCTCTGTGCTTCAGTTTCCTCATCTATAAAATGGGGATTCAATTCCTGTTCTCCCTCCTACTAAGACTGCGAACCCCAGGTGGGACAGGGCCTTGATTATCTTGTTCTCCCCTACTGCATAGTACAAAATCACTGAAAGAGCCTAATTATTATTAGGTCAACTCATCAGCAACTCAGCCCTCATATATTTGATTCTATTCTCTCATTCTCAACTGCTATATATTGACAATTTATGTCTCCTTCCTTCCATTAGAGTGAAAGGTCTCTGTGGCAGAGGTCATGCCTTTTACTTTTTTTGTATATTGCCTAAAGGTGCAGTGCAATGCTCTGCATACCACAGATGCTCATTAAATGCTGCTCATATTAATTTAGGAGCAGAGGAGACTGGAGGAAGTGGGAAAGTCAACCAGCTGACTTAAGGCTAACCCTCCTCTCCACCCCCACCTACATTAGGCCACCACTGCTAGTACCTGCTAGTACACACACACACACACACACACACACACACACACACACACACTCTCTCTCTCTCTCTCTCTCTCTCTCTCTCTCAGCATCATTGCCTACTGAAGAGAAGCAGCATGACTTAGTGGCAAGATCACAGGTTTAAGAGTCAGAGGTCAAGGGTTCTAATCCCAGCTCTGCCACTTGTCTTCTGTGTGACCTTGGGCAAGCCACTTAACTTCTCTGGGCCTCAGTTACCTCATCTGTAAAATGGGGACTAGGGCTGTGATCCCCAAGTGGCACAACCCGATTACCTTGTATCTACCCCAGTGTTTGGCACATAGTAAGCGCTTAACAAATACCATAACAATAATAATAATAATAGTAATTATTATTATTATTATTATTATTATTACTGGATAGAGCACAAGCCCGGAAGTCAGAAGGACCTGGGTTCTAATCCCAACTACGTCATTTGTCTGCTGGGTGACCTTAGGCATGCCACCTAACTTCTCTGTGCCTTAGCTACCTCATCTGTAAAATGGGCTTTAATATCATGAGCACCATGTGGGACATGGACTGTGTCTAAACTGACTAGCTTGCATCTTCCCCAGCCCTTTGTACAGTGCCTGGCACACAGCACTTAAATAGATAAACCATAGGCTTGGGAATCAGTACAACCTGGGTTCATTCATTCACTCAATCATATTTATTGAGCACTTACTGTGTGCAGAGCACTGAACTAAGTGTTTGGGAGAGTACAATAACAGACACATTCCCTACCCATAAAGAGCTTACAATCTACAGGGTTCTAATCCCAGCTCCGCCACTTGTCTGCTGTGTGAACTTGGGCAAATCGCTTGACTTCTCCTTGCCTCAGTTACCTCAACTGTAAAATGGGGATTAAGACTGTGAGCCCCACATGGGACAACCTGATAATCTTGTATCTATCCTAGTGTTTAGAACAGTGCTTGGCAAATAGTAAGCGCTTAACAAATCCTATCTTTATTATTCATTCATTCAATCGTATTTCTTGAGTGCTTATTGTGTGCAGAGCACTGTACTGAGCACTTGGGAAGTACACGTCAGCAACATATAGAGATGGTCCCTACCCAACAACGGGCTCACAGTCTAGAAGGGGGAGACAGATAACAAAACAAAACATGTAGACAGGTGTCAAAATCGTCAGAACAAATAGAATTAAAGCTATATGCACATCATTAACAAAATAAATAGAATAGTATTATACTATGAGATGGTTGCTTAGGGTATGGGAATAGGCTGTCTTCATCTCTTTATGGGCCCTCAGCAATCTGTACAGTATTGTTGAGAGTCACTCATTCGCTGGGAAACTGGCTGAGGTCAGAAGCCATGGAACATCATATTTCCATGATAATCTAACCTTAGATGGTGTAGGTTTTGTCGCAGAGAATGAGAAAGATTCATAGAAATGCTAAAAACTAACAAATGTGGCTTCATTTTCCAATCTATCTTTTTCTCTGAAGCTTTGTATACTCAGAGATGAACCTCAGATTCGTTGCCCTGCCTTAAAGCAGCTCTCTGTGAATTAAATGGTAAAAATTACAGATCATTTCTTTTTCTGTAAAAAAAGAAGGTGGAATCCAGTGTGTTGCTTTAACTCCCAAGCAGAGGCAAGATGAAATATTATTGATTTCCATACCAAACATAAAGAGGCTAACTATGCTAAATCGATAGATGCGATGCTTGTTGAAAGTTTATGCTTTCTTTTCCTAATTTTCTTTCTTTTCCTGTATCAGGAAACTGCCTATTCAATAGCAGGGAAGAATGCCAATGGGCTCAGAAGAATCCATCAAGCTTTATTATCCAAAATCAATATGCTGCCGCTCCAAATCAATAAGAGGCTGGGCAGACAAAGCAGAAGCTGCAATATCGCTCTATTAAATGAGATTTTTCTCCATTAGAAACTGGAAGCTTCTCAATGGACAATTAACTCAAGAATTTCTCCTTCATTAAATTTTATGACTTGTCACATTTTTTAAATTGGTCAAACAAAAAGCTTACATTACAAGGAGAATACATTAATTTATTTGGCTCTATATCACACCATGTAAAAAGTAAAAGCATCGCTAATGCTTAATTCAGAGAACAATAAATTAATCCGAACATTATTCCATTATGGAAACAGCATGCATTTACATATTAGTCAAATACTAACTACAACAGAAGAAATAAGCATTACGTAAACTTTTGGGTGGTGGACTGAAGGGTCTAGATGAAGATGGATTTTTTTTTACATCCATCTATGTATATATTTTCATCTTTTAGACTTGATGACATTCATATCTAAATAAGGCCCTGTTAAAATAAATAAGATCGGTACTTTCAGGTGATAAAAAATTATCCTGCCTTTACAAGTAGGCTACCAAAAGAGTGACTATAATTTTTGTAGTTGTGAAGATAGTTATTACATCTCTAGGCTTTCTTCTATTCACTTGTTTGCAGGCATCATAGCTAGGGAAGTCTGGGAATGGGGTGGGAAGCCCAAGGGAAGCCTCTATGCTTCATTCCTGGAATTCTGCATCCATCATTTTTTTCTGTTAATGCACCACAGAAGATCTCCAGTTGAAAGGAGAAGCAGCATGGCCACGGAAAAAGCATGGGCCTGGGATTCAGAAGGACCTGGGTTCTAATTCCAGCACTGCCACTTGTCAGCTGTATGACCTTGAGCCAAGTCACTTAAACTCAGTGCCTCAGTTACCTCACCTGTAAAATGGGGATTAAGGCTGAGACTCATGTGGGACAAGGACCGTGTCCAACCCAATTTGCTTGTATCTCCTGACATAAAGAAAGCACTCAACAAATACCACAGTTACAATTATTATAGTAAGTGCTTAACAAATACAGATTAGAGAAGCAAATTAAAGAAGCAGCATGGTTTAGTGGCAATCAATCAATCAATCATATTTATTGAGCGCTTACTGTGTGCAAAGCACTGTACTAAGCACTTGGGGAGTACAAGTTGGCAACATATAGAGACAGTCCCTACCCAATAGTGGGCTCACAGTCTAAAAGGGGGAGACAGAGAACAAAACCAAACATACTAACAAAATAAAATAGAATAGATATGTACAAGTAAAATAAATAAAATAATAAATAAATAAATAAAATTAAATAAATAAAATAAAATAGAGTAATAAATATGTAAAAATATGTACAAACATGTACAAACATGTACAAACAAGAGCATGGGCTTGGGAGTCAGAGGGCGTGGGTTCTAATCCTGACTCTACCCCTTGTCTGCTGTGCCACCTTGGGCAAGCCGCTTAACTTCTCTGTGCCTCAGTTATCTCACCTGTAAAATGGGGAGCCCTACGTGGGACAACCCGATGACCTTGTATCTACCCAAAGGCTTAGAACAGTACTTGGCATTTAGTAAGTGCTTAACAAATACCATTATTATTACATGCCATAAAACAAACAAATTAACACACAAAAAAAACACCAGAGGGATTTCAAAAGAAGATTTCTGTAATGGAAGAGAATCTTATATACATTAGTTGTGAATTTATAAAGAAAAAAGCACTCTGGGGCTTCTCTTCTAAAGGGGGAAAACAACACGGGCCAGTGAAGGGAATGAATCACCAAAAAAAGTGACACATAAAAGTGAGCTGCCTTGACTAAGAATTGGCAAATCACTATTTAATCTCTGTGTCACAGTCTCCTTACTTTTAGAATCAGGATACCACCTCTCCTTTCCTCTTAGATTGTGAGTACAAGTACACAGAGACAGACTTTGATCTGATTATCTTATTCTTACCTGAGTGCTTAGCACAGTATTTGGCACGTAAAATACAACTCATTTTCAAAACTTTTGATACAAGCATTTTGAAGTATTTAAGCTTAAAAATAGTCACACCAGCATTACCAAGGACCAAAACAGAATTTTCATTCGGATATTTTCTTTTCTGTCTTAGGAAGCACAAAACCTTTTCCCAAATGTCACCATTATCAAATAGCATTTATCGGACTTCTACTATGTGCAGAACACTATTCTACGTGCTTGGAAGCACAAAACAGAAGTAAAAGATGCGGTCCTTACCCTTGAAGGGCATAGAAGCACACAATTTATGAACTATGGACAGTTATCAGACTATCTACACCACCCCTGATCAAAAACCTAGCTTCAGAAACTAATGAAAATATTAGGCTATTTAAGGTTAAGGCAAGATCTCAAATCCAGGGGCTCTTTTACATCTGTGGGTAGAGAATGGGTCATAAGTGGGCATTAGAAGATGGAATGTACCCAACAATACCATGGTGCCCTGAAAGTGTAAAATTCACCCACAAAAGTTGCTAGTTGACTCTTCTAGAGTGGTTTACCTGCCATCAAATCAAACCGTTTGAATTGTGAGACCACTATTCCAGTCACTTGGGAACTGAGTAAATTATGAATAAAGATTTTCTCATATAGTGCATGTCTACCTGGAGGGAAATGTATAGTCGTACATTAACCTTGAAGAAGCAGATCATTTATTAAATTAGCATGTTACAAAATCTGCGATGCCTTTAGCCATGTATAAGAAATGCATTCTGTAACCTCGACAAAACCAGAGAATTCTCACTGATGACTACTATGACTACCCCTTCCCCATCCCCTCTGCCTTACCTCCTTCCCCTCCCCACAATACCTGTATATATGTATATATGTTTGTATGTATTTATTACTCTATTTTATTTGTACATATTTATTCTATTTATTTTATTTTGTTAATATGTTTTGTTTTGTTCTCTGTCTCCCCCTTCTAGACTGTGAGCCCACTGTTGAGTAGGGACCGTCTCTATATGTTGCCAACTTGTACTTCCCAAGCGCTTAGTACAGTGCTCTCCACACAGTAAGCGCTCAATAAATATGATTGAATGAATGAATGAATACCAGCTACTGCACATAAATGATCTAAAAATTAATATTGTGAGTTAATGTGTCTAACCTATGTAAAAAAATTTAAATTTTTTTGTTACTGTTATTTGTGCCCTAATTTGTCATAGGAGAAATATACTCCAGAGCTATGCAATAATGTAATAAATGCATGCAATAGCTTTCAAACTTTGGCTTGGTTCTTAACAATGCAATGAGGTGTGTGGATTAGTACACATTAATTCATCCCACCTGTTATATTACTTAACTCATTCACATGGCAAAATCATCCATCAAAGCTGATAGCAGATAATGAGGGCTATATTTTTCTCCCCACCTCTTAGTCACCCTGCCATCCCTAACCTTCACTCTCTCACTGAGCATGACCAAACGCCTATAGGTACTTAAAGTCGAAATGGTTCTCAGTTTATTAAATCTCTAAAAAGAAAGCTGGTGAGTGATGAATATGTGTTAATGACGGTAGGTACATTCTCTAAACCATTTAAGAAGCAGAACACAAAATGAAAAAAAAATAAAAAAAATGCCAAGGAAACCTGTTGATATGAAGACTATCGCATTCCAATTGTCTGGAAATGAACTATCAGAAGATTAGAAAAAAATTATAACAATTTTCACATTAGAGGCATCTAAAAATCGGTTATCAAAATCAGTTATCAGTAAAAAGCAAAAACATAAGAAATAATCTTCAAATCCACATATTTATATAAATAAAAGGAGATGAGAAAAAAAACAGGCAAAGAGCTTGACAGAAAATCACACATAAGAATAATGGCTGTGGCATTTGTTAAGCGCTTATCTTGTGCTAGGTATGGTAGAAAGCGCTGGGGTAGATAGAAGCAAATCGGGTTGGACACAGTCCCTGTCCCACATGTGGCTCACAGTCTTAATCACCATTTTACAACTGAGGTAACTGAGACCCAGGAGTTAGCTGAATTGCCCACGGTCCCACAGCAGACAAGTGGCAAAACCAGGATTAGAACCCAAGTCCTCCTGATTCTCAGGCCGATGCTCTTTCTACTAGGTCATGCTGCTTCTCATGAGAGAGAGCATGCCCTGATAGAAATGAAGTATTACTACTACTACTACTACTACTACTACTAATGATAATTTTGGCATGTGTTAAGCACTTACTATGTGCCAGGTACCGTACTAAGCACTGGGGTAGACACATGATAATCAGGCTGGATACCATCCCTGTCTTACATAGGGCTCACAGTCTTAATCCCCATTTCCCAGATGAGGTAACTGAGGCACAGAGATGGCACACTTGCCCAAGATCACACAGCTGACAAGTGAACATTTATTGAACACCTACTGCTTGCAGAGCACTGTAATAAGCACTTAGGAAAGTACAAAGTAGCACTAGGGAGAGAAAATCCCTCCCCCCCATCAGCTCCTTCTGACTCCTAGGCCCCAGCTCTTTCCACTAGGCCACACTGCTTCTCTACACACTGGAAGACAATTTCTAACAGTGAACACTTTCTCATGTGCAATATGGAAAGACAGTGTAAATGTCTTGAAGGTAATGCTTTCTTTAAGGTAATGCTCAATGGTCAATTTTTGGTACTTCTTATTCATTCATTCAATTGCATTTATTGAGCGCTTACTGTGTGCAGAGCACTGGACTAAGAGCTTGGGAAATACAAGTTGGCAACATAATAAAGGTGCACATCTTATAACTACTAGGCCACACTACCTTCCCATTCACACACAATGTAGGTTCTTTAAAGGGAAGCTCTGTATTTTTGTTATGCAGTTGGTCTAAGGACTGCAGGTTAATCAAAATTAGATAAGCTCTCTAGAGAATGTGCTCTTTTAAAACGAGGCTATGGTCACCCTGTGAGATTTTCCTGTTAACATCAGAAACATTAAATGATTTCTTTGATTTCTTTTCAGGTTTCAGGTTAACACTGCCACTGCCTGTCAACTGAAGAGTGAAAATTTCAGGAAATAGATGATACCTGGGCATGATCATCTATCCTCATTTCAACAGTATCTCAGTTGGCCAATCCAGTCCTGATGCGGTGTATTTGTCTAGTTGCAATTGTTCCCGTAGACCACAAATTCCAGCAACCATGAAAGAACAACCCTTGAACTCAGCCGAAGGGGCAGCAGCAGTGCCCTCACCCTTTGGGACCTCAAGTGGGGTTCAGCCTGACCTGCATTTGCTGGGGACACCCAGGACAACCCAGCCCTCTGGCTGATGACCCAGCTCCTTATGTCTTACCTCAACCCAACTCTATCCTAATCCATCCCCTCCTAACCTCCAGGCAAAGGTCAAAATGCAATGGGGCTTAGAACAAGAGAAAGGCTGTTTTCCCTCTATCTGTATTTCCATGATGCTGGCTGCTATGCATTTACTCAAGATGTCCAAGACTGAACTCCTTGTCTTCCCTCCCAAACCCTGCCCTCTCCCTGACTTTCCCATCTCTGTTGACGGCACTACCATCCTTCCCATCTCACAAGCCCACAACCTTGGTGTCATCCTCGACTCCGCTCTCTCGTTCACCCCTCACATCCAAGCCGTCACCAAAACCTGCCGGTCTCACCTCCGCAACATTGCCAAGATCTGCCCTTTCCTCTCCATCGAAACCACTACCCTGATCATTCAAGCTCTCATCCTATCCCGTCTGGATTACTGCATCAGCCTCCTCTCTGATCTCCCATCCTCCTGCCTATCCCCACTTTAATCCACATTTCACGCCGCTGCCCGGATCGTCTTTGTGCAGAAATGCTCTGGGCATGTTACTCCCCTCCTCAAAAATCTCCAGTGGCTACCAATCAACCTACACATCAGGCAAAAACTCCTCACCCTTGGCTTCAAGGCTGTCCATCACCTCGCCCCCTCCTACCTCACCTCCCTTCTCTCCTACAGCCCAGCCCGCATCCTCCGCTCCTCTGCTGCTAATCTCCTCACCGTGCCTCGTTCTTGCCTGTCCTGCTGTCGACCCCCGGCCCACGTCATCCCCCTGGCCCGGAATGCCCTCCCTCCACACATCCGCCAAGCTAGCTCTCTTCCTCCCTTCAAAGGCCTACTGAGAGCTCACCTCCTCCGGGAGGCCTTCCCAGACTGAGCCCCTCCTTTCTCTCTCCCTCCTCCCCCCCGCCTTACCTCCTTCCCCTCTCCACAGCACCTGTATAGATGTTTCTATGTATTTATTACTCTATTTTATTTGTACATGTTTATTCTATTTATTTTATTTTGTTAATATGTTTTGTTTTGTTCTCTGTCTCCCCCTTCTAGACTGTGAGCCCACTGTTGGGTAGGGACTGTCTTTATATGCTGCCAACTTGTACTTCCCAAGCGCTTAGTACAGTGCTCTGCACATAGTAAGTACTCAATAAATACAATTGAATGAATGAATGAATTTACTTGATACTTACTTTTTTCCATGTATATTTGGAAACAGAAAGCTGTACAATGGCTTCCTGAGATCTGTTTCAAGTTAGCTAAAAAAAAGATCAAAATTATGAAGTTTTATTAGCTCAAAATTGGTGTTTGAATACCATTGTCCAACTGTTTCCAAACACAAACTCACAGTGTCACCCTTGTACAAATGCTCACTTTAGCATTCCTAGTTTACAGGCAGACTGCTACTATAAAAGCTTCCTACTGCAATAGGCCACTGTCAAAATATTTTTCATTCTTTCCCTCTTCTGTTGTTGTCGCCCATGTTTCATTACTACACAAGCACATTCATTCATTAGCTAAATTAATTATTTCTCAAAAACCAAACGTACTTTTATAAGGTAATGAGAAAATCTGGACCCACATTACGGGTTCCCAGAGCTGCCTATGAATCAACTCCTGTTTTGGTTTTAGTAGGCTAGCAATCTTTAAGATACAGCCTCAGGAACTCAATGAAGTATCTTGTTCTCTATAATGTAAAAAGTGTTATATTTTTTCTTAATTGCTACAATAAATATTATCAGTCATTCAGTCAAAACCCCCTTCTTATCTGGGAATCTCATATACACATCTTGCCTTCCAACAAGATATGTTTAAAGTAAATGATTCTAAAAACAGTCAAAAAATGTTCATTTAAGGCTTGCCTCCAACACTGAACCAAAATGCTTCAATATGGCATGCCAATATTATTTTCACAATCCCTCGTCATTATTTGGCCTTTGTTACATATTAATTACTTTCTCCACAACTCTATAAATAAAAACCTTCAATAAGAAAATCTGCCTTTTTATCCATACTATGTGAACCACTGATGAGAACATAAAGCCAATCGAGAATTTGGAACTGATTATCTTTTTCTAAACAATGTATGCATTGATTGAATTGTGTTTCATTATGCTGCTTGAAAAGTGTTTTAAATAATTCCTTTTTTAATTGTGTGATATTGTTTTGCTTTCATTTCAAGTTAGAAAAATTGTCGGGGAAAAGTGCCGCTAGTTTATTTATAGTATCTTGAAATAGCTACATGTGTTAGATGTCAGGACACTGCTAATATTGTGAATAAATTTATTGTGGGATTTTGCTTTCTAATAATACAAAAACTAATGCTATCAGGAGTATGGGGTGGGGAAATTATAACATCAATAGTATTTTACATAAAGTTCCTTACTACTACAACAAGACTGAAAATAGCTTTCAGTCCTTAATTCTATCAATACAAAGTGGAAGAATCAATTAATCAACGTTACTTATTGCAGGCTTACTCTGGGCAGAGCACTGTACTAAGCGCTTGGGAGAGTGCAACACAATGCAGTTGGTAAACACGATCCCTGCCCACACGGCTTAATGGAAGGAGCCCGGGCTTGGGAGTCAGAGGATGTGGATTCTAATCCCGGCACTGCTGCTCATCTGTTGTTTGACCTTGGGTAAGCCACTTAACTTCTCGGTGCCTCGGTTACCTCATCTGTAAAATGGGGACTGTGAGCCCCATGTGGGACAACGTGATTAGCTTGTATTTATCCCAGCACTTAGAACAATGCTTGGCACACAGCGCTTAATAAGTACCATCGTTATTATCACAGTCTAAAAAGGGAGAAAATGCTTGATAAAAACATTAACTTGTTTATTAGACAAATTTGGTTCTTTCGAACTTAGATGATGATTATGTTAAAGCAGAATATGCTTGTCAGGGTCACAGTAAAAAAAACTTAAATTATTTTGATCTACTTAAAACCTGTTCGTATAAACTTCATCATCATCAATCGTATTTATTGAGCACTTACTGTGTGCAGAGCACTGTACTAAGTGCTTGGGAAGTACAAATTGGCAATATATAGAGACAGTCCCTACCCAACAGTGGGCTCACAGTCTAAAAGGGGGAGACACTTAGCCACCTTTTTCTCCTATGCAAGAGCTGTCAATCAATCAATCAAATTTATTGAGCGCTGAATGCAGAGGCTTGTATTAAGTGCAGTCACTATTAACTATCTCTGATTCTTTTCAGCTTCCCACGATCCCAACCTTAAACTAGATTATGTCCTGACCTGTCTCTGAATGACCCAACCCATTCTTCATTATGGGAAGGTGACTAAAAATGTCTCTGAACCTAATCATTGCCTTGCCAATAATTCTCACAAGTGGGAGAGGTTCAACTGCTTTAGGAAGCCCCACCCCATCAAAACCCTGTCTCTAAAAGCCCACTAAATCAGAACCCTACTCTTTTCCCGCCCTCTCAGGATGGCACCCAGAGAGTTTCTCGTACTCTACCAGTCTCGGCTACAGGAGGCAGAGTCAAGCAGAGGCATACCCATTCCACTGCTAGCTTGGGCAGTGGCTAGTGAGTGGAACACAATCTTCTACAAATCAAAACTCACCTGTGTTGGGTGGCAGCAGCAGCATGGAAGAGAGTCAAGAGCAGAGACTCAAGTTTATTGCGCAGAAGAAGGCAATGGTAAACCACTTTCATATTCTTACCAAGAAAACTCTAAGGCTACGCTACCAGAATGACTGCAGATGGAGAGTGGGACATTCTGGGAAAGATGCGGTCATGGAATCACTGTGGGCCAGAGATGACCAGACAGCATAAAACATGACCCTCTTCCTTCAGAGGTTGGCTCCCTGTTTGGAATAAAACACCTAGAAAAGTCAATCAATCTATCAGTCAATGGTATTTACTGAGCACTTACTGTGGTCAGAGCACTGTACTAAGCACTTGGGAATGTACAATATAACAGGGTTGGCAGTCACGTTCCCTGCCCACGAGCTTACAGTCTAAAGGGATCAAATAAAGTTGGCAAAAAACAAGGAGAGGGTTTCAAAATTAAGTACTTCGAAAGATGGTTTGCTGACCACTTAGTAGAGCGCTTTCCCAAGCGTTTAAGTAGTGTTCTACACTCAGTAAACACTCAAATGCCATTACCTGATTGACTAGTTGATTGACAAGGTCACAGAAAAGTGTTTTTCTAATGCCTTTACTTTCATTTTTATTTTGGAATTCAGAGGTTATTTTGTATTTGTTTTCCTCAAAAATGTTCAGATTTTCAAGAATTGCACTCTACTTTTTAAAAGTAAAAGGTGGTGTGAATCACCTGCTCAAGTGGTACAGTCTCATTTTAACTTTCTCCGTCTTCAAGGTTTGTTGAAATCCAAGGGGAAATCTCTATAACACAAACCTGATCAACATCAAGATAAGATGGAAAAGGGCAGAATTAGATGGAAACTAACAAGGTCAGAACTGATTACATTTAGAAATGAAATCTTTAACAGCCTGATAGGAAAGAAGAAAATAATGCAAGTGGAGTTTGTCCAAAGTCAAATAAATGGAGGGAAAGAAGAGGTGGAAAGAGAAGAAATCGATTCATTTTAAACTCGTAAGGTCTTTTAACAATTCAAGGTCACTTCATCCCTTCAGGCAGATGGTGAAGGACACGTACCCTTAACAGAAGCCAATCTGCTTTTTTACCACTCCAAGAGCAACGTCTACTGCAGTACTTAATACCGTTTTGTTGCCACAGTATGACAGCTAAGATGATGGTGCTACAAATGTACATTATGAATATACAAATCAATGAGAGCCATTTGATTTTGGCAAACGAGTCTAGACACCTTTACAGAGAAGTGCGTTTTTTTTCCTGAAGCATAGCAATCTCCAGGTCCGACAGCCTTTTCCAAATGCTAGTCAACGTTGTCTGAAATATGTGACGGCAATAGAGTGAAGACTTGCTTACAAATCCAAATAAGCATATAAGACCCACCTATGATCTTGTTGTTTTCAAGTGTATTGTTTCTAAAGGCTTTCTTTAACCCATCTGAATTACTTCTGTTTATAACAAACTAAGATCAAAACATGTTTCTTAAAGACAATACCCCTAAGAGCCTTGTCCAGGAGGTGATGGACTAGGGGTGATTCTCTACATAGTCCCCCCCACCCCTCGCCCCCCTCATCCACCATCCTTCCCGCTTCGGAGTTGGGTTTTAAGGGGCTTCTATTCTTGGCAGGAACAGTGCAAAAGGGAAGGGAAAGGAAAGGTAAAATCTGGAGAAAGAGATTCATTCATTCATTCAATAGTATTTATTGAGCATTTACTGTGTGCAGAGCACTGTACTAAGCGCATGGGAAGTACACCAACAGATTAAATTTTCACAAAAGAAAGGAAAAGAGGAACTGATTGGGTGTCCAGGACACCTACTTTACTTCCCAGCCAACTGCAGAGGGAATATTGTCAGAGCTTAAATGCAGACCCCATGTTTTAAAGGTTTATGTCTCTGCTGCCAATATTTACTCAAACATACGATTTTCTTCTTAAGGTCAAATTACATGAGGGCGAAAAAGTCTCCTTTACCAATCAAAATCAGGGGGAACAAGCATTCTACAGTATTTACAAACGTCACAAATACATAAAAATGTCTGCATTGTCATTACTTTCCTCACCCAACCCCCTCTCCAAGCTCATGCCAAGCTCACTGCAATGGCCATTAAAACACTCTCGATAACTCCTATTAAAAATTGAGAGAGTTTTATAGTCTTGAATATTAAGGTGCACATTTTAAACTGGCTCCTGGCTCCTATTACACAGTCTACTATTAGTCTCAGTCTATATTTAGGGTAGTCAGTTAACCTTTCTTCGCTCCCGACTCACTATCTGAAAACAAGGGAGGTTCATATCAGTTGGCATTTTATACATTTCATAGAAATAGTGTGGGTTGATGAGACCATTCTTTTAAAGGCTTCAAGCCTCCCAGAAGGAAGACATCGTAACACCTCACAATAAAATAGTATTTATACCCACTCCAGTATGCTATTTAGGTATTGTTATTAACACAGCCAAGACATTGGATATATCTAGCCTCTTGTTTCTGAGTTTTCTCTGAACTGTTTATATCTTGAATCCCACCCCAGCCTTAGCACAGAGTAAGCCTATAACTATAACCATAACTAGCCAACTCATTCATTTGTATGCCCACCTGGAGAAAATATCACTCCGTTTTTTACAGATCAGAAAACTAAGGCGCAGAGCAGTGATCTAAGCATAATGGATTCCAGATCTTCAAATTCCCAGTTTAATGCTTTCTGGATCAATGTTTCTCAAGCTGGGGTCCAAGTCCCTTGCAGTGGCAGTGTTTGTTTTAAAAAAACAAAAAAACTCCATCTCCCATTTACCTGTTCTTTGACAAGCTCTTTGGTTTGGGTTTGGGTGACTATTTCCTACTGTTGTTGAGTTACTACAGCAGGAGTTTAAGAAGTACAGTAATACTAGATTGTGCTTCCCCTTCGAACATCAAACATTCAACTTTTTAGCCATAGTCTTTATAACAATGAGTAGAGTATAATATATGGCTCATACACTACAAGTATAGCCATAGAGTAATAATGGATTTGAATCAAACATTAAGGAGATTACAGTCTATGGCTGGGGGAAACAGACCAATTAATTTACAAATAGAAGGGAAAATAGTACGCAGAAGAGTAAATGCTTAAATAATAGTAGTCATAATACTTACTAAGTGCTTACAGTGTGCAGAGCATGGAATTAGAGTTTGAGAGTCTTGACTTGAAATTCCAAGTTGTGATTTAATAACAGTGCTCTTATGGAAAGCAGTGTGGACTAGTGGAAAGAGCACAGGCTTGGGAGTCAGAAGACATGAGTTCTAATCCTGGCTCCATCACTTGTCTGCTGTGTGACCTTGGGTGAGTCACAACTTCTCTGTGCCTCAATTCCCTCATCTGCAAAATGGGGACTCCATACCTGTTCTTCCTCCTCCTTAGACTGTCAGCCCCTTGTGGGACCTGATTATCTTGTATTTACATCAGGGCTTAATACGGTGCTTGACACACAGTATGAGCTTAACAAATACCACAATTATTATAATTATTTCTAATTTAATATCATGTGTGCAAACCTTTAAATAACAAAGTGGGAATTTTTAAGGACTTAGATGCTAAGCACTAAGATAGATGCTAAGTTATCAGATAAAACTTAGTCTCCCTTACTGGATTGACTGATTGGACAATTGATTTTAGTCTCTATTTGACAGATGAGGAAACTGAGGTTCTCAGAGGTTAAGTGAATTGTCCAAGGTAACACAGCACACCAGTGGCAGAGCTGGGACCACCAAAGAGCACAGGTCAGGGAGTTGGAGGACCTGAGTCCTAATCTTATCCCCACAATGGCTAAATCACTTAATTTCCCCATGCCTCAGTTTCCTCATCGGAAAGTGGGGATTAAATACCTCTTCTCCCTTAATAATATTAATAGCAGGGATCGTGTCTACCACCTCGGTTATACTGTATTCTCCAAATGCTTAGTACAGTGATCTACACGCAGTAAGTGCTCAATAAATACGATTGATTGATACAAGATAATCAGGTCCCACACAGGGTACACAGTCTAAGTGCAAAGGTGAACAGTATTTAATCACTGTTTTACAGATGAGGAAACTGAGGCACAGAGAAGTTAAGTGCTTTGCTCCAGGTCACCCAGCAGGCAAGTGGAAGAGACAGGATTAGCACCCAAGTCCTCGGACTTCCAGGCCATGGTCTTTCATTTTAGGCCATGCTGCTTCTCTTCCATTTAAGCCCCAAGTGCAACAGGGACACTCTCCTACCTACCCCAGTACGAAGTACGGGGCTTGGTACATAGTAAACACTTAAATACAAATTATTACTATTAAGAGATCTCCTGACTACTAGTCCCGTGCTTTTTCCATGAAGAAATTCTCATCTAGTTGAGAGGACTGTACACTAGTAAGGCTGAAATCTTTACTGAGGACGCTAAATGTTTAAATGGATTTTCAATACAGTGTGCCATTTTCGCTGATAGGTCAACAAAGTGTGAAGTACTTTAGGAGTTATACTGCCAATTTTTACCAGGAAAACTTCGTACTTATTTATAGTACAATAAAAGTGTGTGAACTAAAGAAGGCTGTCTTTATTTTGTGAAAAGGGAGGAGGAGGGCTTTAAGGAACAGAAACTAAGAGGCTCTTAGACTTGGATTTCTTTCAGGTGTTCATGGTTGTTTTATGAGATGCACAGTTATAATAATAATTATGGTACTTGTTAAGCGCTTACTACGTGCCAAGCATTGTTCTAAGCCCTGGAGTAGATACAAGGTAATCGGGTTGGACACAGTATGTCTCACATGGGGTTCATACTCTTAATCCTCCTTTTACAGATGACGTAAATGAGGCCCAGGGAAATTAAGTGACTTGTCCAAGGTCACATAGCAGACATGTGGCAGAGCAGGATTAGAACCTAGGGCAGAGTGGCTCAATGGAAAGAGCACGGGCTTGGGAGTCAGAGGTCATGGGTTCAAATTCTGGCTCTGCCAATTGTCAGCTGTGTGACTTTGGACTTCTCTGTGCCTCATCTGTAAAATGGGGATTAAGACTGTGAGCCACACATGGGACAACCTGATCACCCTGTATCCTCCCCAGCGCTTAGAACAGTGCTTTGCACATAGTAGTAAGCGCTTAACAAATGCCATTATTATTATTTTTATTCTGACTCTCAGGCCTGCGCTCTATCCACCTAAGTGTATATATCAGAGGGCATCTCTTGATCATCTCCACTCTGGGAGATACAGCCTAAAAAAGAGCCTGTGCTCACCTTTAGGTCATATCAGGATAAAACAAATAGAGAGCCAGTCAGTTGGGGACTGGGCTCGGATGCTCCTCCTTCCACCATGCATTGCCTGGTGTTGCAAAGGTTGTGATGTAGTAGGCTGAGTTGGATTAGTATCACATGGGGTAGTTTAGGTGCGGTTCTGGTTGAAGGTACAGTGAGAGAATAATGAACAAAATAACAACAATAATAATAATAATTGGGGCATTTTGTAAGGGCTTATTATGTGTCCAACACTATTTTAAGAGCTGGAGTAGATACAAGATATTCAGGTTGAACATAGTCCCTGTCCCAAATGGGGCTCAGAGCCTAAATAGAAGGGAGTAGGATTTAATCCCCATTTACAGATGTGCTAACTGGGGTACAGGAAATTAAGTGACTTGTCCAAGGTCACACAGAAGGCAGGTGGAAGAGCCAATGTAAGAACCCAGGTCCTCTGATTCCCAGGTATCTGCTCTTTCATTCATTCATTCAATCGTATTTATTGAGAGCTTACTGTGTGCAGAGCACTGTACTAAGCGCTTGGGAAGTACAAGTTGGCAACATATAGAGATGGTCCCCACCCAACAACGGGCTCACAGTCTAGAAGGGGGCTCACAGTCTAGAAGGGCTCTTTCCAGTAGGCCACGCTGCTTATCTAAAATGATACATTTAAGATGATATGGGTATTGCGAGGATGAGGAATCTGGAGTCTTGTTTTGGAATATAATTGTTTTAAAAAGGTCCATTTCCCTTTTGATCCATTCCAACCCATTTTAAGATCAAAATCACAATTAAGAGGAAGCATAGCATAATGCTTCACTCAGTTATGCTCCTCTGATTCTTTGTTGAAATATGAAGCAATTTCATTAAGTCTATTTTTTATGAAATCACATATATCTAAAGACATTGGTTGGCTGTCTCCCCCTCTAGACTTTACGCTCATTATGGGCAGGAATTGTGTCTGCCAACTCTGTTGCACTATACTCTCCCAAGCTCTTAGTACAGCCCTCTGCATAAAGTGTTCAATAAATGTCATTGAATGATTAATAGAATTGCCTCAACTTCAAAACTGTCATATTAATACTAACATGCACTGGCAATTCCTAATGTACCCTTTAAAACAGAACAATATAGGCTCCCTCTAGTGGCCAAAATACCATCTTCAAAATCCTATTTATTATTAATGTAATTTCAGTGATTTAGAAAGCAAAAGAAATAAAAATATTACATTTCTACATCTTTCCGCCTGCAGAATTCAAAGGTTCTCAAATCACATACCAGGTACTTTAAGCCTTGTGCACCTTTGCTCTATCTTTGTGAGTTGGGGAGGGGAAGGCCCTAACCATTCATTCATTTATTCAACTGTATTTATTGAGCGCTTACTGTGTGCAGAGCACTGTACTAAGCGCTTGGGAAGTACAAGTTGGCAACATATAGAGACGGTCCCTACCCAAAAACGGGCTCACAGTCTAGATGGGGGAGATAGACAACAAAACATATTAACAAAATAAAATAAATAGAATAGTAAATATGTGCAAGTAAAATAAATAGAGTAATAAATCTGTACAAACATATATACAGGTGCTGCGGGGAGGGGAAGGAGGTAGGGCTCAGTCTGGGAAGGCCTCCTGGAGGAGATGGGCTCTCAGCAGGGCTTTGAAGGGAGGAAGAGAGCTAGCTTGGCAGATGTGCGGAGGGAGGGCATTCCAGGCCAGGGGTCGATGGCGGGACAGGTGAGAACGAGGCACAGTGAGGAGGTTAGCGGCAGAGGAAAGGAGGGTGCGGGCTGGGCTGTAGAAGGAAAGAAGGAAGGTGAGGTAGGAGGGGGCGAGGTGATGGACAGCCTTGAAGCCGAGAGTGAGGAGTTTTTGCCTGATGCGTAGCTTGACTGGTAGCCACTGGAGGTTTTTGAGGAGGGTAGTAACATGCCCAGAGCGTTTCTGCACAAAGTTGATCTGGGCACCAGCGTGAAGTATGGACTGAAGTGGGGAGAAACAGGAGGATGGGAGATCAGAGAGGAGGCTAATACAGTAATCTAGTCAGGATAGGACGAGAGATCGATCCAGCAGGGTAGCGGTTTGGATGGAGAGGAAAGGGCGGATCTTGGCGATGTTGCGGAGATGAGACCGGCAGGTTTTGGTGATGGATTGGATGTGAGGGGTGAACGAGAGAGCAGAGTCGAGGATGACACCAAGGTTGCAGGCTTGTGAGACGGGAAGGATGGTAGTGCCATCTAGAGTGATAGGAAAGTCAGGGAGAGGGCAAGGTTTGGGAGGGAAGATAAGGAGTTCAGTCTTGGACATATTGGGTTTTAGATGGCGGGCATACATCCAGATGGAGATGTCTTGAAGGCAGGAGGAGACATGAGCCTGAAGGGAGGGAGAGAGAGCAGGGGCAGAGATGTAGATTTGGGTGTCATCAGCATAGAGATGATAGTTGAAGCTGTGGGAGTGAATGAGTTCACCAAGGGAGTGAGTGTAGATAGAGAACAGAAGGGGACCAAGAACTGACCCCTGAGGAACCCCTTACAGTAACAGGATGGGAGGGGGAGGAGGAACCTGCAAAGGAGACTGAGAATGAACGGCTGGAGAGATGAGGAGAACCAGGAGAGGACAGAGTCTGTGAAGCCAAGGTTGGATAGCATGTTGAGAAGGGGGTGGTCCACAGTGTCGAAGGCAGCTGAGAGGCCGACGAGGATTTGTATATAGAGTAGGAGCCGTTGTATTTGGCAAGCAGGAGGTCATTGGTGACCTTTGAGAGGGCAGTTTCTGTGGAGTGTAGGGGACGGAAGCCAGATTGGAGGGGGTCAAGGAGAGAGTTGGCATCGAGGAACTCGAGGCAGCAGGTGGAGATGACTCGTTCAAGGAGTTTGGAAAGGAATGGTAGGAGGGAGATAGGGTGATAACCAGAAGGGGAGGTGGGGTCAAGAGAGGGTTTTTTTAGGATGGGGGAGACATGGGCATGTTTGAAGGCAGAGGGGAAGGAATCAGTGGAGAGTGAGCAGTTGAAGATGGAAGTTAAGGAGGGGAGGAGGGACGGGGCGAGAGATTTCATAAGATGAGAAGGAATGGGGTCAGAAGCACAGGTGGCCGGAGTAGCATTTGAGAGGAGGGAAGAGATCTCATCTGAGGATACTGCTGGGGAGGATGGGAGAGTAGCGGAGAGGATTGAGAGGAGGGGGGTTGGAGAAGGGAGAGGAGTGACTTTGGGGAGCTCAGACCTGATGAAGTTAATTTTACCAATGAAGTAGGAGGCCAGGTCGTTGGGGGTAACGGAAGGAGGAGGGGGAGGAACAGGGGGCCTGAGAAGGGAGTTAAATGTACTGAAGAGCTGACAGGGATGATGGGCATGGGAGGAGAAGCAATTTTGTCTGGCAGAGGAGAGGGCCGAGTTAAGGCAGGAAAGGATAAACTTGAAGTGAACGAGGTTGGCTTGGTGTTTAGACTTTCGCCAGCAGCGTTCAGCAGCTCAAGCATAAGAGCGAAGGAGGCAGACAGTGGCAGTGATCCAGGGCTGTGGGTTAGTGGTACGAGAGTATTTACTATTATTATTAATAAAATTTGTTAAGCACTTACTCTGTGCTAGGCACTATACTAAATGCTGGGGTGGATACAAGCAAATTGGGTAGGACACAGTCCCTGCCTCATATGGGGCTCACAAACTCAATCTCCATTTTACAGATGAGGTAACTGAGGCACAGAGAAGTGAAGTGACTTGCCCAAGGTCATACAGCAGACAAGTGGTGGAGCTGGGATTAGAACCCAGATCCTTCTGATTCCCAGGCCCATGCTCTATCCACTAGGCCATGCTGCTTCTCTTGAGGGCTTACTCTGGGCAGAGCAATGTAATGAGCATTTGGGAGAGTAAAATTTGGACAAGGTAGAAGACATGATCCCTGTACTCAAAGAGCTTAAAAATCCATAGTGGGAGAAAGACACTACAAGTGGGAGGGAGAATACAGAATATAGAATATATAATGAAAATATATGAGCATAAGTGCTGAGTGGGGTGGGTTCAACTGATCAATGCTATTTAGTGTTTCCTGTGTGCAGAGGCTACACTAGGTGCTTGGGAGAGTTCAATATGACAGAGTTGGTAAAAGAAATGTTCCCAGCCCAGAAAGAGCTTTCAGTATAAAGGGGAAGACAGACAATAAAGAAAAATATGGATACTTATTTAGGTGCTGTGGATCTGAGGTTGAGGTGATTAGCAAGGTTGTATAGGATACAGATCTAAGTGCATAGGTGACTCAGAAGGGAGAGGGATTAAGGGAAATGAGGGCTTAGTCAGGGAAGGGCTCTTGGAGATGTGCTTTTAGTTAAGAGTTTGAAAGCTGGGAGAGTGGTGGTCAGGCATATATGAAGGGAGAGGGAGTTCCAGGCCAGAGGCAGAATGTGGGCAAGGGGTTGGCAGCGAGATATGAGGTTATGCAGGTAAGGTGTGAGTGCACAAGTTTTTAGGCGATATGAGAGTGTTGAAGCAGCAGCTGTGGAGGTGGGAAAAAATATACTGGGGAGGTGAGAGATTAAGCAGGGCAAGATCCTGAAAGAGATGTGCTGTAGACGGCACTACCATCCTTCCCGTCTCACAAGCCCGCAAACTTGGTGTCATCCTCTACTCCGCTCTCTCATTCACCCCTCACATCCAATCCGTCACCAAAACCTTCTGGTCTCACCTCCACAACATCACCAAGATCTGCCCTTTCCTCTTCATCAACACCACCACCTTGCTCATCCTATCCCGACTGGATTATTGCATCAGCCTCCTCTCTGATCTCCCATCCTCCTCTCGCTCCCCACTTTAGTCTATACTTCACGCTGCTGCCCGGAATATCTTTGTGCAGAAACGCTCTGGGTATCTTAATCGCCTCTTCAAAAATCTCCAGTGGCTGCCTGTCAACCTACTAACAAATCAAGAAAAAAATCCTCACTCTCGGCTTCAAGGCTGTCCATCACCTCGCCCCCTCCTACCTCACCTCCCTTCTCTCCTTCTACAGCCCAGCCCACACCCTCTGCTCCTCTGCAGCTAATCTCCTCACTGTGCCTCATTCTCGCCTGCCCTGCCGTCGACCCCCGGCCCACATCCTCCCCCTGGCCTGGAATGCCCTCCCTCCACACACCCGCCAAGCTAGCTCTCTTCCTCCCTTCAAAGCCCTCCTCCAAGAGGTCTTCCCAGACTGAGCCCAACCATTTCTTCAGGATAGACCAGGGATATAAGCATTTACTGCTGGGATTTGGCATTCCACCCTTTTCCCAAATGAAAGACTTAATCTAATGGTGGTCATTTGCTCTGGAGGTCTAGCCCCAAGCAAGGGTTAAAAAATGGCCTTATTTCAATATTAGTTTGGTGACTCCTGGTTTGTGTCCTTTCCAACTGTAATACTGACTGAACATTAATTTTGGTCACTATTTATAAATATATATGATAAATTATTTATGTTAATATCTGTCTCCTCAAGACCGTAAGCACAATGTGGGCAGGGAACATGCCTATCAACTCTGTTGTACTGTACTTTACCAAGAGCTTAGTACAATGCTCTGCACACAGTGAGAGCTCAATAAATACCACTGATGATTAGTTGCACTGGGAACCATGGTTATCCAGGCTTCTCTAGAGCTAGTATCCAGAGGGTGGCCAGCCTCTACACTATTTTTCCCTTTGGAGAGCACTAAGTGCAGAAAAGCTCTTACTCCTTGTCTAGGATAAGTAAACAAGGCAGCCACAGCTTCACAAAGAATGCTACTAAATTACTTAACACTGGGTACATGACAGCAATTAGTGTCCTGTTGGAACAAGCCCCCCAGAGACTGCCATAATAACCCAAATACACCTTAGTTCTCCTATAATACAGGGGATTGTGTTTCAGCTGCAAAGCAGGGATCCACGCTTGATTTAAGGTCAGCTCTAACCAGCCGCATTCGATGATAACATCCAGCACCTCTGCTGTTTATCATCCCTCCAAGGGTTTCTGAAGAAGCAGTGGCCAAGGTACAGGCAAGGGATCTGAAAGTAGCAATATCAACAGTGAGGGCACTTGGACATGGTTGGCAGGAATGTGTTTGCTGTTATATTGTACTCTCTCAAGCGCTTAGTACAGTGCTTTGCACATAGTAAGCGCTCAATAAATACAACTGAATGAATGGTTCAGGCTGGCCCTGTCTGAAATGTGGGACTCTAATAATAATAATAATGATGGCATTTATTGAGCACTTACTATGTGCAAAGCACTGTTCTAAGCGCTGGGGAGGTTACAAGGTGATCAGGTTGTCCCATGTGGGGCTCACAATCTTAATCCCCATTTTACAGATGAGGGAACTGAGGCCCAGAGAAGTTAAGTGACTTGCCCAAAGTCACACAGCTGACAAGCGGCAGAGGTGGGATTTGAACCATGACCTCTGACTCCAAAGCCCGTACTCTACCTGGGCCCTTCCTTCCTCCATGTCTTGGATGATGCCTGCACATATGTTCGGTCTATAGAAGAGGATACCACTAAGCAGAACACTATCTGCACACAGTAAGTGCTCAATCATTCCCACTGATTGATTAGGACTTGAAACCCAATATCCTGCACACTTGGAAAGCAGCAGTAGAACATGCTATTCATCTAGGAAGACAACAGTTATTATCCCTCCTCCTGTACTTATTTCCCAAATATATTCAATCTTAAAGCTGAAGAACTAAAAGCACAGGAGGCCTCCAGCCAGAGATTGGGGCATATTACAGGGTGACTTTTCTTCAAAACAATTTCACCAAAAACTTGACTTCATAGAATTAATTTTCACTGGCTTCAGTTGCTTTCTCAGGATTTTGCTTAATCCTGTAATGTAATGTTTTTCAAGGATCCACAATGAGGTGTGACTTACAGTATTTGTCTTAGCTCACGTCTTTAAATCAGGAATAAAGTTACACATTTTGCACCTGTCTTCTCAGCAGACTGACAGTATCAAAAACATTGTCATTTTGGTAAGGCTTTCAAACAGAGTAACACATAGTCAAACATAATCAGGAAAACAAAAAAAGAGAAACTGGCACAGTCCTATCTGGTTTTATTCCAATGTCATTTCTCAAGACTATGTTATGGGTATATGCTACATGTATAATAGGCATATTTGTCATTTTTTTGTTTTGAAGTAAAAAGTAGATAAATTTTTATTCTAAGACTAGAAAAAGGGTAAGGAATTACCCAAATAAAATAGTCTGTTTATCAGTCAGTCATATCTATTGAGTGCTTACTGTGGTGCAGAGCATTGTACTAAGCGCTTGGGAGAGTACGATATAACATTATAACATATTCCTTGTCCACAACCAACTTACAGTTTGCCCACAATCAGATTCCCCCCCCCCAAGGCAAATATTATCAAGGCTCAAATTAATTTATTCTTCCTGTTTCTAATTTCTTTAGCCTGGCACAGCATGTCAAATATTATGTTTAATGAACCTGAGTCAAAGAATTGAGAATAAGGGTGAAAAGTCTTAATGAAGTGTCTATGTGAAAAGGCCAGAGCTAAATGGCCAAGAAATAGAAAGAAAGCTAATAGCATAATTTTGGTATCAAAATAAAATTTCACCAACAGTAGCATCCTCTCAACATCACAGTGCTTAGTACAGCTCCAAGTGTTTAATACACTGCTTTAAGCACTTAATACAGTGCTTTCCACATAGTAAGTGCTCAATAAATACAATGGAATGAAATATCATCACTCTCCCCGCCTTCAGAGCCTTATTAAAGTCACATTCCCTCCAAAAGGCCTTTCCTGATTAAGCCCTCTTTTCACTGACTCCCTCACCATTCTGCATCATCTATGAACCTATACCCTTTAGCACTTGATATTCATCCCACCCTCAGCCCCACAACAATTATGTACACATCCATAATTTACATGTTTATGTTAATATCTGTCTCCCTCTCTACACTCTAAACTCACCGTGGTCAGGGAACTTGTCTATCATCTCTTTCTTTTTGTGGTATTTGTTAGCAGCTTACAACGTGTAAGCTAGGTACTGTACTAAGCACTGGGGTAGATACAAGATGATAAGGTTGGATATAATCCATAACTCATGTGGTGCGCACAGTTTTAATCCCCATTTTACAAATGAGGGAACCAAGGCACAGAAAAACAGAGAAGTGAAATGACTTGCCCGAAGTCACACAGCAGACAAATGGCAGATGTGGCATTCTCCATCACCTTGCCCCCTCCTACCTCACCTCCCTTCTCTCCTTCTACAGTCCAGCCCGCACCCTCCGCTCCTCCGCCGCTAATCTCCTCACTGTACCTCGTTCTCGCCTGTCCCGCCATCGACCCCCGGCCCACGTCATCCCCCGGGCCTGGAATGCCCTCCCTCTGCCCATCCGCCAAGCTAGCTCTCTTCCTCCCTTCAGTGCCCTGCTGAGAGCTCACCTCCTCTAGGAGGTCTTCCCAGACTGAGCCCCTTCCTTCCTCTCCCCCTCGTCCCCCTTTCCATCCCCCCCATTTTACCTCCTTCCCTTCCCCACAACACCTGTATATATGTATATATGTTTGTACATATTTATTACTCTATTTATTTATTTATTTATTTTACTTGCACATATCTATTCTATTTATTTTATTTCGTTAGTATGTTTGGTTTTGTTCTCTGTCTCCCCCTTTTAGACTGTGAGCCCACTGTTGGGTAGGGACTGTCTCTATATGTTGCCAATTTGTACTTCCCAAGCACTTAGTACAGTGCTCTGCACATAGTAAGCGCTCAATAAATACGATTGATGATGATGATGATGATGATGAACCCAGGTCCTTCTAACTCCCAGGCCCAAGCTCTCTCCACTAGGCCATGCTGCTTCTCCACTCTGCTGTACTGTACTCTCCCAAGTGTTTAGTACAGTGCTCTGCACTCAGGAAGAACTCAGTAAATGCCACTAAAGGACTGACTGTAAGAGTTATCTTTCTGGAGGTACAAAGTTAGGAAATACTGGAAAACACTTTTAAAATACAGTTGAGATAAGTTTGAACAGAGACTAATACTACAAGATGTTGGGGCAGGTTCCACTATGGAGAAATAAAGAGTTGCTAATTATAGTAGTATCTGACATTACTGGAGTTATTTAATGAGATGAGATAAACATCTAAATTACATCCTATGCAATCATACGTTCTCTTTATTACATACTAAACCATTGGTTTGTGGAATACTCTTTTATGGTATTTGTTAAGCGCTTACTATGTGCTATATATATGTATATATCCTGTATATATGTTTGTACATATTTATTACTCTATTTATCTATTTATTTTACTTGTACATATCTATTCTATTTATTTTATTCTGTTAGTATGTTTGGTTTTGTTCTCCGTCTCCCCCTTTTAGACTGTGAGCCCACTGTTGGGTAGGGACTGTCTCTAGATGTTGCCAACTTGTACTTCCCAAGCGCTTAGTACAGTGCTCTGCACACAGTAAGCGCTCAATAAATACGATTGATGATGATGATGATGCTAGGCACTGCACTAAGTGCTGGGGTAGACACATGCTAATCAGGTTGGACACAGTTCCTGTCCCTTACAGGGCCCACAGTCTTGATCCCTATTTTTCAGATGAAGTAACTGAGGCACAAAGAAGTGAAGTGACTTGCCCAAGGTCATGCAGCAGACAAGTGGCAGAGCCATGATTAGAACCCAGGTCCTTCTGACTCCTGGGCCCACGCTCTATCCACTAGGAAATGTTGCTTCTACATGGGCTTCCATTTCTAAACAGCAGTATATCATCATCAATGGTGTCATTGAGGGCTTACAGTGTGCAGGCCACTGTACAGTACATCTAAGGAGTCTAGTTTTATTGGGAAAAGGAAACTAAGCTTTAAACCTGCTTTAAACTGCACCTCAGTTATGCAAAGTGGAAGCTAAAGAACAGGAATTTTAAAATTGAAAATGAAAGGTTCTAAGAGTCTCAGCAAAAATGCTGTCTTCCACTCTATGCTCTATTCACTATTGTGTCAAAATAAACTGTCATCTGTATGCAGGCTTGGTTTTGACAAAGAGGGAGCAGATTCCGTAGCCAACCTATGAATGTCAAAAAGCACTGTTCAATGTCACTAACCAGTTGCAAAAGATATGAGCAGATCAAAAGGACATGTCCAAGGTTTATATGGGAGAGATGCAAAATTACCTACGTAAAGTACACAGCATTTATTGGAAATAAAGCACTATTGCTATATAAAATATTTAAACAGGAAAAGGACACTGTGTAAGCATGAAAAACAGAAAAAGCTTCCTGAAGGACACTGGACATTTCCTTCCCCAATTTTACAAAGACAGTAAACCACAAAATATTCATAAAGACGTTGGCGTAGCCATATTTTCTTAATGAATTGGAACCTATCTGTAAGTTACTATGAGCGCTCGCTGTGGGCAGGGAACATTTCAATGAACTCTGTTACACTGTACTCTCCCAAGAGCTTAGTACAGTTCTCTGCACACAGTAAGGGCTCAATAAATACCACTGACTGATTGAATACTAGTATGGTAACCAGCAAGTCTGCAGTCAGAAAATGCATTTGGTACCATTAACTTTTAATTAAAACCCCTAAATTTACCTAAGAACTGTTAAGTAATCCTCACGCATCTTCACGAGTTTAAATTATGCTATTCAAATATTAAGAAATAATAAAAGAATATGAATAAAATGGATGAAAATAATCTACTTAGGCCTGATGAAGCAATCATATTTAGCTTTAAAATATCAATTCAGTTCATTATGAAGCAGAACTGGGCTTTATAGAGCTAAACTTATTTTATAATTTAATTGTCATATGATTAACAACAGCAGAGTTTGGAAAGTATGTACGATTAGCTGATTTTAGAAGAGGGATCTGAAATTTCATGAACAATGTCACTGTTTACAATAATGTTATTATATCAGCTTTGAAACAGTAAATGAAACAATGAGAAGTTTCGTATTAGCAAAATAAATCTGCGTTGATGCCTAGATGTTAGAACCATTGTAATACCCCATATAAAATTATATATCTTATTAACAATTGTTCAACTCTCTTCCTGCTGTTTTGGTACAAACTAATTAAACAGAAAATCCACATGGCAATTTAATTCATTAGACAGTATCTGCAATGCTTCAAAAGGCATTTTAAAGGTAGAGAAGTTCAAGGTTGACATTTCAAGCTCTATTAAACCTAAGAGTGGAGTCTGTTATTCACTGCTCCAAATTAAATTAGTCTGTTTAAAATCCTGCCCCGATTTCTGTCTGGAATGCTTTTACTAAACACAAACACAGAAACCATTCATTTGCTTCCTCAACCAATGAAGAGTAGGAAGCTTATTTTTAATTTGTGTACACAGTTTAATGCCACTGTCCTCTATTTCTGATGGTTACAGTTACAGCACCTTACCTTAGTTTCAAGGATAAACTGCTTTAAGTGACAATGAACCAGTTTTTCAGAGTCAGGGAAATACCTGAAATCATCTTTTCCCTTAAACCTACTCTTTTCCCTGACTTTCCCAACTCATCAACACCACCATCCTCCCTGTCCCTGAAGCCCGTAAATTTGGTGTCATCTTTGACTCTTTGCTATGGTTCAATTCAAGCATTCAATCTTAGGCCAAACTCTGCTGTTTTTCCTGCAAGCTCTCTGGTGTTGCAATGCCTAGACTATGGCACTGGTCTCCTTATTGGTCTATCAGCCTCTCCCCACTACAAGCTATATTACAGCCTGCTGAAGCTTTGATCGGGGAACCTCTCTCCTCTTTTCAAAACCCTCCCTGGTTTCCTGTTCTTCTTTGCATCCAAAAATTAAAAAAAAAAAACAAAACCCAAAAAACCACTCCTCCAAATCAGTTTCAAGGTTCTTCACCAACTGGACCCACCTAACTTACCAGTTCTATTTACCTGCTATTCCCAAATTCATTGCCTTCATTCCTCCCAAGCCAACCTTCTAGCTGTACCTCATGCTCGACTCTCTCATCTTTGTCCTCTCACACACCATTCCCCTGGCTTGGAAACTCCTTCCCCACCTACATCAGACCAACCCCAGGTTTCCCCAGATTCAGAATCCTCCTAAAATCCCACCTCCTCCCCAAGATTTCCCTGATCTACTTCCCAGCACCCTATACCTATAGCAGGAAAATGATAAATTCTATCATCTCCATCACCTATAATCCCTTTGTGGATAGGGAGATGTGTTTAACCTACTCTATTGCATTGTACTCTCAAGTGCTTAGTAGAGTGCTCTGCACACAGTAAGTGCTCATTAAATCCCATTGAATGACTGGTCAAAATAGGGGGTACCGGTCACAGGGGATGTCAGCAGTGCCATTAACACCAGACTCCATTACCTTAGAGGTCAGACCACCTAAGAGAAGCAGGGACTCCTAACAGATCCACCATCTTCAGTACCGCATTCTTTTCCACATTAACAATTAAATGGCCTGGATGATTCAAGCATTCTGGACATTAACCTAGTCCAAAAAATCTGCTTGTGCAGGGTCACTGGCAAACAGATACAATGCTGACTTTAAATCCATCAAGGGTATTTATTGAGCACTTACTGTGTGCAGAGCACTGTACTGACCACTTCTGAGAGTACAATATAACAGAGTTGATAAACATATTCCTTGCCTATGTATTATTGTTCACAAGCATGAATGTAATAGTCCTGGCTTTCAGTTTCAAGTTTTAGTCCTTCTACATTCCAGCCAGCTTCTCCACTCCCAAGTAAGAATTGTTCTCCTGAATATACTAAAATGATCAATCAAATGGATGAAAAACTGTTAGAAGGAAAAAAACCCCTCATTATAAATAACATTATAATTACAATTAAGAGTCTTGCTTAGAATACATACCATAATAAAATTAATTTGATTTTCTTGATAGTTTAAAAACCTTGTATGGTAAAACAATGTTAAAGGCAATGTAACATTAAAATGTATCAACGTAACTTACAGTACTCTTGTAATGATAGAGCCATCTTCCAGAACAGCTGCCTCTTTCTCAAAACATTTCTCGGCAGAGGCAACGGTTGGGCAGTACCCACTCAGAATCAAAACAGGCTTCCCAGTCTTTTCCTGGTTTCTCTTTTCTGGGGATTTTATAGGAAAGGGCAGACCAATTCTGTTTGGAGGTCCAGAGCCCCATGATTTCTGTTCAATTTGAAGCTGAAGAGCAGGAGACAGTTATAACCCGATTAGGAAGCATCTGGGCATGCACTTACAGCAGTTACAAATTCTTGTTCAACAACACAAAGCAAAAGGTTAAGAAATTTCAACAGGTTTAAAGTTCTCTAATACTGTGCAATTTCAGAGTGGGGGGAAATGTCTCTCTAGCCTTACTGTTGGAGTAAAACACATAGAAAGGGCAGTATTTCTCTAAGCGGAGGGCAATGTTTGGTTGTAGCAGTGAGATGAAACCTGGGAGAACATTTCCTTGACCCTACACCTGAATGAGAGCAACTGTAGACACCGGGCAGCCTCAGAACTGACCCAGACTTGCAAGCCTCTACTGTAGTAGAGGTGACCTGTGGTTGAACATACACCTCCCACATCCGTGTGTCAGAAAAATGAGCAAGTCTCAAACTTTCACTGGTCTAGAACTGCCACATCCTGCAGGGCAGCAAGGAGACAGATGCTCATCTGATGTATTTAGTGCTTTGTTGGCTCATAATCTCATATGCAGAGAGAAAAAAAGAGGGAATTTGTGCGGGAAGCTTTGGCAGAAAAAACAAACAGGGGTAGGACAAAGCAGCTCTCAGAGATGTAAAATTGTTCACTAATTTGAAGGAAAATGACTATTCATGATTCTACAATCCTTAATTCAATCTAGGACTACTAGGAGTCTATGATTTGAATTTAATCCCAAAGTATCTGATGGTTTTCATACACTTTTTCTAACATCTTCTGGCAGAATGCTTTGGAAATGAATACTGAAAACTTTTCTTCAAACAAAATGTATAGGGCAGGCCTGAGGTTGTCTATGATGGTAAAAATTTCATATGCAGAGAAGACTCCCAACTTTTATGGTTAATCATTAACACTGTGAAAGCTATACTGAAACAATCTACAACAAACAAAAAAATCAAACAGAGCCCTGAACAAATGAATTCTCTCACAGTTAAAACATAGGCTTATGCTCCCAACCCCTTAGCAGGAGGCAAAAACAAGGGAAAGCTTAGAGGTGAAGACTAAGATAGGAAGGATAAAAAAAGACTACACAAATGAGAAAATTTGTTGAATCTTTGTGACTTAGCAGCCTTCCACACAATGGAAGAATCATATTGGGTGACTCGTTCCCATTTAATATTAAAACACATTTTTGTTTCTCTAGGGAAGAGAAATCATGACAGTTGGTAGCTAATGAAGGTCTTTGGAGGGAGGTCTTTGGAGAATATGTAAGAATATGAAGACAGAGAGCAGCCCTGAAGGGACAAAAGAAGTAGCTTTTAAAAATCTGGAGAGAAGAGATTATCCCAGGAGAATACAGCTGAGCATAAGGAGAAAGGGTAAGGAGGAAACTGGTGAGAAAACGGACAAAGAGTTTGTAATTCTTGTGCCGAGCACTAAATCTCTCTCTATATTTTAAAACTAGCTCAATAAATAATAGATTTCTTTGGTTTATTGTTGGAGAAAGTGTCATGTGGATCTCTAAGTTTTTTCCACAAGGCTCTTTCTGAATTCAAATCTCTGCATTGCAGTCCTCACCTCAGAGGTGACAGACTGCTTAAATGGGCCTTTCTTTGAAATCAAACACCAATCCATAATGAACCAGAGGAACTGCCCTCTTTGAAGTGATCCTCAAAAGATGTAATGCTGGGCCTTGTGACTTAGAAAAAAAGTGCTTTATTTTTAGGTTTAAAATTTCCTTTTAAGAAAAAAATAGTTTTCTCAAAATGTGAAATTTAGTCTGTCAGTGTAGACAAAGGGTTCCTCATTCCTTGAGATAGCTAATGATACATTAATACTGTCTGCACATGAGAAATGGCATGTGTCATGTACACCACTTAAACACCTAAAAGACAGATTGATAGCTAAAGAGGAAATACTTCTTTCTAATTCTCCTTCATGTTGACTATATTGCGGAGGTCAAAACAAGCTCCTGCCCAGTAAAGATACTCTCTGGAAATTACCAGTTTCTCTTTCCTTATTTTCTGTTTCCTTTTCATTTAGTAACTAAAGTGAGCACTGGCAGATGCTTGTGTGACAGTCTAATAGAATATTCACCCTAAATGCTCTGATGTCTGAATGTCTGTGCATGTGCCCCACCCTGCTTGGGGGAACATCCACACTGGTTTTCAGAATAGCTCTGCTCCTCAGTGAAACATCATACTCACTGATCCAAAACCAAATGACAGACTGTCCACTTATACAACCCAACATAGATGGCCACTGTAATCAGATACCATGGCTGACACACCACCCTGGCATAGACATTCTTAACGAACACTCCTTCTCACATACAAACTCCTATCTCTATTTCATACACCTTGCACATTGTACTAACAGACCCACCACTTTATAACACACACACCACACATCATCCTCCCATACCAGTTTCACCCTCCCATATCAACATTCAAACACAAAACCTGCTGAGAGATCTTAAGAGAAATTTCACTTTGTACATTATCCACATGCTACGCAACACACATTGCTACCCACAATTATATTAAACATATAAGGGCTCTGACACATACCTACACAGATTCTCTCTTACAGACACACACCCACCCAAATCATTTCTTATACATCCACCTACACACAGAGAGACTCAAACTGTTAAACACTCTTACCATAACACACACCCACTTGCAGACACACAAGCTTTCCTTTCACAAACCCCAACTCCCTACCTAGTTCAGTTCACAGTTGCCTGTATGCAGAATCCAGGAGGGAATCAGGCCCTGGCAAGGAGGAGATTTGGCTCGCCAAGGACCAAGGCCTAACGAAGAGGAAGTGGTGGTGTCAAGCAGAGTATAAAAAAGCCACAGATTAAGTTGCTGTAATTAGCAAACCATCAATGCTTTGAGAAGCAGCCTGGCCTAGTGGAAAGAGCACAGATCCGAAATCAGAGGACCTGGGTTCTGGCCACTTGTCTGTTGGGTGACCTTGGGCACATCAGCTTCTCTGTGCCTCACTTACCTCATCTGCAAAATGGAGATTAAATCCTACTCCCTCCTACTTTGACTATGAGCTCCACATGGGACAGGGACTGTTCAACCTGATTAGCTTGTATCTTCCCTGGTACTTAGTACAGTGCTTGGCAGATAGTAAGTGCTTAAGAAGTACCATAAAAAACTTTTACATTTTACTGTGACAGTCTGAAAGGAGTATGATGCATCTGACAAATGCATTTATCTGCTCAATACAAAGTCTTTGAAATGAAAGGTAGTCCCTTCCAGCTTCAAAACGCCTGCTGGAGGACATACAATTGATGGGCTCTAGATGTGAATGCATGGAACAAAGTATCATAACCCATCTTGAACTGCTAAAGGAGAGGCAATAAGACAGACTAAAACACAATGCCACATAGTCATCTCCTGGCACAGGGAAGATGGTGCCTAATTTGGCGTTACTCATTCATTCATTCAATCGTATTTATTGAACGCTTACTGTGTGCAGAGCACTGTACTAAGCACTTGGGAAATACAAGTTGGCAACATATGGAGACAGTCCCTACCCAACAATGGGCTCACAGTCTAATTCCACCATCTTCAATAGAAGTGAAAATCTCAGAATCTCCTGGGAGGAACTGCTGTGTTCCTTTCCTCTGTGGAACAGCAGGTTCACTAACCGCTTCTTGATTCTACTGTGGTATTGAACCTCTGAGGCCTCAGTCCAAGTTGTGATGTACAGGTTTTGGTTTTTTTACCTATCTCTCTCTCTCTCCTTCCCCACTCCCTGCCCCTAAATTCAGAGCTTGGGACTTGCACAAGGTCAATTGGGAAGGGGGTTAGAGGAAGAAGGAAATTGGCAGTCAAACCCCAACATGTACTGGAGAAACACGAGCCTGAACCAAAACCTGCCGGTCTCACCTCTGCAACATCGCCAAGATCAGCCCTTTTCTCTCCATCCAAACAGTTACCTTGCTGGTTCAATCTCTCATCCTATCCCAACTGGATTACTGTACCAGCCTCCTCGCCGATCTCCCATCCTCCTGTCTCTCCCCACTTCAGTCTATACTTCATGCTGCTGCTCGGACCATCTTTGTGCAGAAGTGCTATGGACATGTTACTCCCCTCCTCAAAAATCTCCAGTGGCTGCCAGTCAACCTACACATGAAGCAAAAACTCCTCACTCGGCTTCAAGGCTGTCCATCACCTCGCCCTCTCCTACCTCACCTCCCTTCTCTCCTTCTACAGCCCAGCCCACACCCTCCACTCCTCTGATGCTAACCTCCTCACTGTACCTCGTTCTTGCCTGTCCCGCCATTGAGCCCCGGCCCACGTCCTCCCCCTGGCCTGGAATGCCCTCCCTCCACACATCCGCCAAGCTAGCTCTCTTCCTCCCTTCAAAGCCCTACTGAGAGCTCACCTCCTCCAACAGGCCTTCCCAGACTGTGCCCCCTTTTTGCTCTCCTCCTCCCCATCCCCCCGCCCTACCTCCTTCTCCTCCCCACAGCACCTGTATATATGTTTGTACAGATTTATTACTCTATTTTACTTGTACATATTTACTATTCTATTTATTTTGTTAATGATGAGCATCTAGCTTTATTTCTATTTGTTCTGACGACTTGACACCTGTCCACATGTTTTGTTTTGTTGTCTGTCTCCCCCTTCTAGACTGTGAGCCCATTGTTGGGTAGGGACCGTCTTTATATGTTGCCAACTTGTACTTCCCAAGCACTTAGTACAGTGCTCTGCACACAGTAAGCGTTCAATAAATATGATTGAATGAATGAATGAACGGGCTTTTCTGATTTCTACATAAATAGGGTGGAAAGAAGGCACTGACTTTTCAAAGATGGAAAGAAGAGAAAATATGGAGGGGGAGAAAAAAGGAAGGCATAAGGGAAAAAAGTTAGAATGCATGTAAATATGATAGGGAGAGGAAAGGAGATAAGGTACACAAGGTGGCAACATTATGTTCCTGTGAGCAAGGAAGTGGACTGGTAGGTGCTGAAAGTGGATGAATGGGAGAAAGTGGAAAGTGGTTGCAAAGGAGATGGAAGCAGGTGGGATTGGGAGAATGTTAACAGCAACTGAAAAATTCTTTAAAAATATAGAATTTCAGATCCTTTTCTCTAGGCAAAAAAGCACATTAATACTACCAAGGTCCAATACTCTACTGACTCAACTATACTACCTTTAATCCAAAATGGTAGCCTACATTGGAGTAAGTTTATTTCAGTGTGATTCCATTGCATTATTTGATAACTATTAATAATTATGGTATTTTTTAAGCTCTTACTATATGCCAAGCATGTTCTAAGCTCTAGGGAAGATACAAAATAATAAGGTTGATCCAAGTGGGGCTTGCAGTCTTAATCCCCATTTTACAGGTGAGGTAACTGAGGTACAGAGAAGTTAAGTGGCTTGCCCAAGGTCACACGGCAGACAAGTGGTGGAGCCAGGATTGAACCCATGTCCTCTGACTCCCAAGCCCGTGTTCTTTCCACTAAGCCATGCTGCTTCTCTTCTTTGAGATGATAATCTACTTTCTATTCTCAGTATACCCTTCCTCTGCTCTAAATAGTGGCAAAAAATTTTAAAGTGTTGAGAGATTAGGTGGGTGTGGTCCTAGACTTATCATCAATCACATATTACTTAAAAAAAAGCAAACTCTCATCTTTGGGTATAAAGTAGGATCTATATTTCTCCCAATTTAAACTCCTCTAACATGCTTAATATGCTATTCTAAAAACTATCTTAAAAACATATCTTCACTCCGTCCATCTTTTGATCACCAAATTCTATGTCAATAATATTAATAATAATGATGGCATTTGTTAAGCGCTTACTATGTGCAAAGCACTGTTCTAAGTGGGGCTCACAGTCTTAATCCCCATTTTACAGATGAGGTAACTGAGGCCCAGAGAAGTTAAGTGACTTGCCCAAATTCACACAGCTGACAATTGGTGGAGCCAGAATTTGAACCCATGACCCCTGACTCCCAAGCCTGGGCTCTTTCCACTGAGCCACGCTGCTGCTCTGTCAAGAAATGACCTTAATCTTTGTGACACAAAGATATCATTAAGAATGATATCACAATTTGGAAGGAGGGCATTTCAACCCCCAAAATGAAAACTCACAAAATACAATCACTTCTACTATCCCAGCTGTTAAGAGCTAAATTCTAGAAAGAAACTTTTTAAAGGTCCTCTTCACGTGAGACTTCCTTATCTTAGCTTCATCTTAAAGGCAATTATGAAAGGAGTGGCCTGGAGAGGTACTGGGGAACTCCAAGTGGGGTACGGGGACCCTCACTGCAGGTCTTTGAACAGCTGTTTGATGGTGGAGGTCTGGCGGGACTACTTATTTATATTTATTTATTAATTTATTAATTTATTTATATTTATTTATTTTACTTGTACATTTCTATCCTATTTATTTTATTTTGTTAGTATGTTTGGTTCTGTTCTCTGTCTCCCCCTTTTAGACTGTGAGCCCACTGTTGGGTAGGGACTGTCTCTATGTGTTGCCAATTTGTACTTCCCAAGCGCTTAGTACAGTGCTCTGCACATAGTAAGCGCTCAATAAATACGATTGATTGATTGATTGATTGATCTGAAAGCACTTAAGATTGCCTCCCCATCCTAGACGCCCTCCCTCCTAGTCACAAGAACTGCTGGGATAACTGGGAAACAAATGGTACTTTGTTGTATTTTCTTGATGGGGGAGGGCGGGGGGAAGTGGAGTGAAATGATGTGTAGTCTGGAGACTTTAGAGAGATGGCAGATTGAAAAAGTTTGAGGAACCCTCCTCCGTAGACCACAGGAAGGATGCACGAAGTAAAATTTACAATCTACAATGACTCTTTCCCAACCACTTTCCTTCCCAACTCCTATTTTCGAATCCTGCACACCACCTATCTTTTTTCAGTTTCCCTGACAGAACAAACCAAGAGCACCACTCTCAGTATGTGTTCAATATATTCTAGTCCTACTGCTCCCACCCCCTCAGGACACTAGCATTTCTCAGGAGTGTCTGCTCTTGGGAAGAGAGGGACTGTGCCTGTGACCCACATCAATAAAAGAAGTGATGTTTAAAAATATTAACTGTAATCAATAGGGAAAAAAGAGTGAGGAAATTCAGTAATGTCAGTTAACGCACTCAACGTGGATTGATGGAAATCAGTTAAGAAGATATCTTCTTATTTCCTAGCTCATTTTAATGATATAATGAATCATTATACAAAAATTAACGTCATATATTGTCATTTGTTACCAATATTAAAGTATGCACATAATTATAAACCTATTCCACTTTATAAAATACCCCCTGCAATTACCATCACCATGGTGAAGATGATCTTTGGGAGCTTTTGTTCTTACAGAAACAAGACAAATATTGATCACTCTCTTTCTATGGATTTTCTTTTCTTTGTTGAAGAATAGGGCTCTGACTAAATGGAAACCCACACTTCATATAACCAGTAAAGCCTCAAGCAGGTTGGAAGGAAGAAACATCACATCTTTTGGTTATTTTCATCAGACAATCCTGCACATAGTGTTTCATTCTTTCTTGTATCTAAGTTTATGTTAAAATACAATCTCAACATATATATACCCAATTTCTTTTTGCTTTTGATCACTTATCCTCACCTAGAATTTTACTACCAAAAGAATACAGACACATAGACTGTATCCAAACTGATTAACTTGTATCTTTTCTAGAACAGTGCTTGGCACATAGTAAGTGCCCACAAGTATAATAATAATAAAATAATAATAATAATAACAATGATATACTTTTGGATAGAACCTGAGTTAGAGAAAATTATGGCTCACCTTCCGAATACCAAAATCATCACCCAATGGTACTTACTGAGCACTCACTATGTGCAGAGCACTATAATAAATGCCTGGGAGAGTACAATACAGCAGAATTGGCCGACAAGATCCTTGAGCATAACAACCTTACAGTCTGAAACTACATAGATCAGCATGTGCATGAATATAGACTGAATTAAAAAGAAGTCAGTCTCTGGTCAAGAAAAACTACAACCAGTGAAAACACCTTCAGCTGCCTTCTCTTAATTTACTCTCAAGGTACATTATCACTAGGACATGGGTAGGTGTGTTATGGGCTGTTCAGATTTGGAGCCCACTTGCATGGCTGTTACTTGGTGGAGTCGTCTTTAGGTGAGATTATATTCATAGGAGCGTGTCTCACAGACAGTCTTCACAACATCTATGAAAAGATACTAGTGTACCTGCCTCCATCTCAGCTATCAGGCCACTGACCTCTCACCCACACTCTGACTCTCTCTAGCCTGGAATGCCCTCCCTCTTCCTATCTGACAGACAAATACTTTTTCCACCTTCAAAGCCTTTTTGAAGGCACATCTCCTCCAAGAGGCCTTCCCTGACTAACCCCTCATTTTTTCTTCTCCCACTCCCTTCTGGATCACACTGAGTTGCTCCCTTTATTCACACCCCACCATCACATATGTGGTGATCACATCACAACACCATCACACCCCACAAGCACTTATTGTACATATCTATAAGTTATTTATATTAATGTCTGTTTCCCCACCAGGAGAAGCAGCGTGGCTCAGTGGAAAGGGCCCGGGCTTTGGAATCAGAGGTCATGGGTTCAAATCCCGGCTCCACCAACTGTCAGCTATGTGACTTTGGGCAAGTCACTTAACTTCTCTGTGACTCAGTTACCTCATCTGAAAAATGGGCATTAAAACTGTGAGCCCCCTGTGGGACAAGCCGATTGACTTGTAACCTCCCCAGCGCTTAGAACAGTGCTTTGCACATAGTAAGCGCTTAACAAATACCATTATTATTATTATTATTATTATAGACTGTAAGCACATTGTGGGCAGGGAAGTGTCCACCAACTTTGTTATATTGTCACAGTGTGCCCACGCAAGAACTTATTACAGTGGTCCTCACACAGTAAGTGCTCAGTAAATATAACTGATTGATTGACCTTCTCTGGCTCTTGGCCACTTAGGTTGGGCACTGCTCAGACACCAGTGGTTAAGAGGGAGAGGCCCTTGGGTTGTTTCTGCAGCAGTAGCAATGGCCTGCACTGAACCATCCATGCTCCACATCCAATCTCTCCAAGCCCAACGCCAAACACTGTGCAAAAGTTAGCAGGGCGAAAGGATGTAGTCCAAGCCCCAGGACATCTTTCACAACAACAGCAGCTGACACCCCTCTGTCCCCACCCATTCCACAAACCACCTCAGAGAGAGTCAAGGGAGGTCATTCAAATCTGTGAAGGCCTCAGAAACCATGACCAAACCAGACTTCCAAACACTGTATTCCCATGGTATTTCTCTTGAACCTTCCAGATCATTCTTTAAGGGATTTGAAGATACCGAAATCATATCATTCATTCATTCAATCATATTTACTGAGCACTTACTGTATGCAGAGCACTGTACTAAGCACTTGGAAAGTACAATTCGGCAGCAGATAGGGACAATCCCTACCCAACAACAGGCTCACAGTCTAGAAGGGGGAGTCAGACAAGAAAACAAAACAAGTAGACACTGATGATCAATACCACCAAAATAGATAAATAGAATTATATATATATACACACATCATTAATAAAATAAATAGAGTAATAAATATGTACAAATATACACAAGTACTGTGGGGAGGGGAAGGAGTAGGGCAGAGGGAGGGAGTGGGGGCAGAAGGGAGGAGGCACAGAGGAAAAGGGGGCGCTCAGTCTGGGAAGGCCTCCTGGAAGAGGTGAGCTCTCAGCAGGACCTTGAAGGGAGGAAGAGAGCTAGCTTGACGGATATGTGGAGGGAGGGCATTCCAGGCCAGAGGTAGGAAGTGGGCCAGGGTTCAATGGCAGGAAGGGGAGAACGCGGCCCAGTGAGGAGGTTAGCGACAGAGGAGCAGAGTACGTGGGCTGGGCTGTAGAAGGAGGGAAGAGAGGTGAGGTAGGAGGGGGAAAGGTGATGGGAGAGCTTTGAAGCCAATAGTGAGGAGTTTTTGCTTCATGCCAAGGTTGATAGGCAAGCATTGGAGATTAGTGAGGAAGGGAGTAACACGCCCAGAGCATTTCTGCACAAAAATAATCCAGGCAGCAGAATGAAGTATAGACTGAAGCGGGGAGAGACAGGAGGATGGGAGATCAGAAAGGAGGCTGATGCAGTAATCCAGTCGGGATAGGATGAGAGATTGTACTAACAAGGTAGCGGTTTGGATGGAGAGGAAAGGGCGGATCTTGACGATGTTGTGGAAGTGAGACCGGCAGGTTTTGGTGACGGATTGGATGTGTGGGGTGAATGAGATAGTGGAGTCAAGGATGACACCAAGGTTGACGGCTTGTGAGACGGGAAGGATGGTAGTGCCATCCACAGTGACAGGAAAGTCAGGGAGAGGACAGGGTCTGGGAAGGAAGATAAGGAGCTCAGTCTTCGACATGTTGAGTTTTAGGTGGAGGACGGACATCCAGATGGAGATATCCTGAAGGCAGGAGGAGATATGAAACTGGAGGGAGGGAGAGAGAACGGGGGAGGAGATGTAGATTTGGGTGTCATCTGCGTAGAGATGATAGTTGAAGCCGTGGGAGCGAATATCGTAACACAGCAGATGAAAATTTGATTACAGAGTCACAGTTGGAGCACTAAACCCAAATATGTTCTTGTATTTCCAGCTTGATATCAAATCTAAAAAAAGATAACTCCATGAGAATCTGATTTAAACACTCACTTGAAGAATTTCCCAACCTCTAGTTCCAACAACCAGCAGCCTAATTTCCTGATAACCACTAAATGGGCTTCTCTACTGAAAAAATAAAATAAAATAAAACATGCCTCATTCATTCTGTGGTGTCCTATATCATTAGGAGATTTTTATTTCAAGCCATTAAAATATTTTTTTCTACCAACAGCTTCAAAATCAACTAATTATGACTTACAACATCACCGATAACTATGTTTTTCACTACCTTCAACTTACTGATGACAAGATCAAAGATTAGAGGAAATAATTATAGAGGTAAATCTTGGATTGTACCAACCTTCTGCCATGGGAATCGGGTATCTTAAAGATCTCAATATTTTTGCAGAGAAGGAGGCTAAGGGGTGGAGATTAGAAACAACTCTTCTCCTTGGTCTATCAGCATCTTTCCTTTGCATTACAACAGTCTACCTACTTAAATTAAAAACTCACTAAAACAAGGGCTGGATTTAATTCAATGTCCAATTCTTAGAACACTTAATCGCTCCAATTGTACTAGTGATATCAAAGGCTTGAAAATTTGGTGAGGCTTATGTCACACAATAACTGCTGGACCCTGTTCCAGGGTCCATATCTCTGAACTTTATGTACTGTGGTTGCTCATAACTGGGGGCATGCCTGTATCAAAGTATCTGTTCAGTGTAGGAAAAAGAAATGACCACCATTAGAATATTTTAAAGCATAGTGGAAGACACCTGATGAAAGAAATATACATCAATATTCTTGAAAACTAAAATTTAGTGCTAAAATTTGCAACTCCTACCACTACTTTTCCTTTACTACTGATTCTATGACAAATCAGTGAGAAATCTAATGAGGGATGGGCACTTAGAAAAACTCACTTCCCCCTCCCCCAAATCATTCTTTTTACAATCATCATTCATAAGAACTCTGTGATGTTGCCTTTGTGATCTGGCCCAATGTGCAACCAATGCACTAGCAATACATTTTTGCTCTGGCTTTACTGGGTGTGTTGCAACATGGTAATTAAGTATTCAATATGGTAACTGTGTTTTCGTTATGTTTATAAAATATTAAGAAAAATCAGTTCCTAAAAATTAGCAGTTTAAAAGAAAATACAATTAATTCAATGATGCAGCTTTAAAAAGACTGCCAGTTTTATCTTGGAGTCAAAGATATGACTAACATATGGACTGTAATATTACTTTTCCATTTTAGATTCCATTTTCATAATGAGCTTTGAACCATTAAACAGTGTCTCAATACCACTTACTGTAATTTTAGTTCTGCAGGAAGACTTTAAACACCGCCTTCATATTTCATTAACCTTGCTAATTAACTATCAGCTTGACAATATCTGCACTGGTCTTACAGATGTTCCATTTGTGATTAATTGCAAAATTAGGATCAGTTTCTCACAGGAATAATGCATATTACTGCCAGCATTCAGACAGAACTGCCGAAGTTGAACATAAAGAAAACTGTATTTAATAATTATAGTAATAGGTGAAAGAAGAGTCTGGGGCTGGGGGCGGGGGGGAATTTAAGATAAGTTGATCTTTTTAAAGAAATATTTTCATCAACTGTGAGAAAGTAAGGTATCTTTTTGGTTTAAGTAGAATATTGCCTAAAGGCAGGGGGATGACAAGATAATTGCAAAGCAGCAGCATGGCATGGTGGCCTGGGAGTCAGAAGGTCATGGGTTCTAATCCTGGTTCCACCACTTGTTTGCTGTATGACCTTGGGCAAGTCACTTAACTTCTCTGGGCCCCAGTTATCTCATCTGTAACATGCGGTTTGAGACTGTGAGCTCCACATGATACTAGGACTGTGTCCGACTTGATTTGCTTTTATCCACCCAGCACTTATTACAGTGCCTTGCACATAATAGACACTTAACATAAACCATGATTATTATTATTATAACTTCTCAAAGTCCCCTGCAAATCCCTTTCATTTGCACTATTCATTCATTCATTCAATCAATCCTATTTATTGAGTGCCTACTGTGTGCAGAGCACTGTACTAAGCACTTGGGAAGTACAAGCTGGCAACATATAGAGGCAGTCCCTACCCAACAACGGTCTCACAGTCTAGAAGGGGGAGACGGACAACAAAACAAAACATGTGGACAGGTGTCAAGGCATCAGAATAAATAGAAATAAAGCTAGATGCACGTCATTAACAAAAGAAATAGAATAGTAAATATGTACAAATAAAATAAATAGGGTAATAAATCCGTACAAACATATATACAGGTGCTGTGGGGAGAGGAAGGAGGCAGGGTTGGGGGGATGGGGAGGAGGAGAGGAAAAGGGGGGCTCAGCCTGGGAAGGCCTCCTGGAGGAGGTGAGCTCTCAGTAGGAGAGCTACTGTACTCTGATGGGAAAATAGCTTGAATTTATTTCAAAAGAACAGGAGCTGAAAATAGCATGAAATTATAAATTAACACCAACAATGTACATGTCATTATTTTACACATCTGCTGTAATTCTTGCTGTATTTCCAGGCCTTTCAAGTTTCTTTAAAGGGGAGATATTTTTTTCAAAAGCATAAGGTTTATTAGGTTAATAGTAATTGCAAGACTTTTATCATTCAATATTCAATTATTCTTAGATTTTGAGTCCCTTATAGGACAGGGACTGTGTCTTATCTGATTCTCTTGAATTTACTGCAGTGCTTAGCATGGTGCTTTATCACATAGTATATGCTTAATGTCATAATGATAATTTTAACTTCATTGTGATATGTTTCAGGTAGATCAAATATAACAGATTAATACAAGAATGGCAAGATCAGATTTTTAAAATAAACCAGAAAAACTGGGAAGTTAGATGCCAAATGACTCATCACTGAAGAAACAAATAACATGGGAGTAGCTTCAGCAAAGTAGATCGCAACTGTGCCAAGGGAGAATTTAATTAAATTAGGGGTTTTTTTTTGTATAATACAGGGAGTTTGAAGAGACATACTGTAACTTTACTACAATTCCAGTGGAAATCCTCAAGCAACAAGATTTATTTCACAGTGCCTTATGTTCGTATTTACAATTATGTAGCTGACACATGAATCTAAGGAAAATTTACTACTGTAAAGTGACATTTCCCAACTGCATCAGCTGAGACTAAATTCTAAGCTTTTCTATATGAAGGCCTCCACATCCTTAAAAAGTCAGTTTTATTATCCCATTATAATTAAACAGAGAGCTATCTTCAGGGGTTCTTTTTAAAATCAGTAAGGCTAACAAGGAGTTTTACTTTACTCTTTTAAATATAAGAAAATTAAAGGTCATCATGAAGCAATTTAATCTCTTCTAACGTTTTAATATACATCTCACTTTGGTACCTTTTATGCATTATAATCGCACGGAGCCTGATTCCCTGCCTCAAGGAGGGAAGAAGCTGTGAATAAGCACAAGTAACCATTTTTTCAGGGGCGGGAAAGGGGAAAATGTGCACACACGTGAATGCATCTAAAGCACACATATGTAAATCTCTATGTCCATGTCTCAAAGGAGACTTGACTGATGCCAGGCCTTGTGAGCATGCATTCTCTGACGTTTTCTGCATACGCACAGGACTTTTCCAAAAAGCACAGATCTTGGTGGTTGATCAGGCTGTTCCTCTTTCTCTGGACGTGCCCTTGAATGAAGCGTGGCTTAGTAGAAAGAGCACGGGCTTGGTCATGGGTTCTAATCCCAGCGCCACCACTTGTCAGCTGTGTGACTTTGGGCAAGTCACTTAACTTCTCCGTGCCTCAGTTACCTACCTCATCTTTAAAATGGGGATTAAGACTGTGAGCCCCACGTGGGACAACCTGATTACCTTGTATCTACCCCAGTGCTTAGAACAGTGATTGGCACATAGTAAGCACTTAATAAATATCATTATTATTATGAAGACATGAGTAGAGAAGCGTGAAGCAAGGGTCTCCACTCTTCAATCTAGTAAGAGCTTGAGAAATACCACCATTATTATTATTATTATTATTTTGCACCTTCAATAATGGTGGTATTTGTCAAGTGCTTACTATGTGCCAAGTACTGTACTAAAGTCCTGGGGTGGACACAAGCAAATCAATTTGGACACAGTCCACACCCCATGTGGGGCTCACAGTCTTAATCCTCAGGATGAAACCATAAAGTAATGACCCTATATATGTATATCACCTGCATATATGTATATATGTTTGTACGTATTTATTATTCTATTTATTTATTTATTTTACTTGTACATATTTATTCTATTTATTTTATTTTGTTAATATGTTTTGTTTTGTTCTCTGTCTCCCCCTTCTAGACTGTGAGCCCACTGTTGGGTAGGGACCATCTCTATATGTTGCCAACTTGTACTTCCCAAGCGCTTAGTACAGTGCTCTGCACACAGTAAGCGCTCAATAAATACGATTGAATGAATGAATGAATGAATCTCAGGGTGCATCAAGAAGGAAATAGGTCCACAGTCTACTTTTATAAAAAATCTTTTTCTGAGGCATTTTATCCATTTTGTAGCAATCAATGCCTTACACATTCTTTCAATATATTTAGGCAGGTATTAATATTCCGATTTTACAAGTGAAAAACGTTAAGCCAAAACACATAATCATTGCTCAAGTCACACAAGAGAAGCTGCATGGTGCAGTGGATACAGCGTGGGCCCGGGAGTCAGAAGGTCATGGGTTTTAATCCTGGCTCCACCACTTGTCTGCTGTGTGACCTTGGGTAAGTCACTTAACTTCTCTGGGCCTGTTACCTCATCTGTAAACTGGGGATTCAGATTGTGAGCCCCATGTGGGACAGGGGCTGTGTGCAACTTGATTTGCTTCTACCCACCCCAGCACTTGGTTCAGTTCCTGGCACATACTAAGCACTTTACAAATACCATTATTATTATTATTATCATTATCACAAGGTGGAAGCAAAATGGAAAAGAGATTCTTGATCTTCGAGTTTCCGATCCAGGGATCTTTCTATAGTGGCTGTGCTCTTCAATGTACAGTGGCGTCATGATTGTAGAAATCAATAGGACTTCCGCTTTGTGCCCTCATATTTGATGGTATTTATTCATTCAATCGCATTTACTGAGCACTTACTATGCACAAAGCACTGTACTAAGCGCTTGAGAGGGTACAATAAAATGATAAACATTCCTGCCCACAACAAGCTCACAGTCTAGAGGGGAAGACAGATATTAATATAAATAAATAAACAGGTAAATAAATAATTATATTACAGATATATATCTGTAATATATATATATAATATAATATATATTATATTACAGATATATATCTGTAATATAATATATAATATAATATATAATATATATATGCGTGCTGTGGGGGTGGGAGGGAGGATGAATGAAGGAGCAATATGAGCGGCACAGAAGGGAGTGGGAGAAGAGGAGAGGAGGGCTTTGTCAGGGAAGACTTCTCAGAGGAGACGTGCCTTATTGAGCACTTACTGTGTGCAGAGCACTGTACTTCTGAGACTACAACAGAGTTGGAAGACACAAGCTTACAGTCTAGAATATATTATCTACATGTTGCCAACTTGTACTTCCCAAGTGCTTAGTACAATGCTCTGCACACAGTAAGTGCTCAATAAATACGATTGAAAGAATGAATGCATAGAATGTAGACTGTAAGCATGTCATCTTGGAATGTAATGCAAACACCCTGAGTTGGAGCCCAATTTATTTTGGACCAGTTCCAATTGTGCTACTTCAAGTTTATCTACAGATAAAGTCTAGTTATTCTTCCTTGTAAGGGTCACACGAAGGGGGAGGCTCTTACAGTATAGAGGCTCTCTCTGTGAGGATTGGGGGCCCTTTGGTTATGTTAGCCAGGATTATTGTCTGTCAACTTCAGCTCCTGGCTTCTACTATTAACTTAAATCTAGTTTTCTAGTAGTTAAATCATGGTTTGTATTCCAGTCCTGAACAATTCTATTTTAACATGGGACGAACTGGAGGTTTCTTGTGCTTTCACTTCAGCTCAGCCAGAATTTTGCAGCAAACAATCCACGACAAGGCACAATTAACATACAACATGGCAACTCACCAGGTAACAAAAATCCAAATCATCCAATGACAACGCAATAAGCTTCCTAGTTAACTACAATGTGTGAATCCCTGAAGAAATAATACCTACCATTAGATAAAAATAAATCTGCAAACATCCAGAATGGTTTCAAGATCACACAGCCTGAGCCCAATGAACAGAGTTAAAAATAAAAGAGGGTACCAGAGGTCAGGTTTTCCAGAGCAGAAATGGGCCCAATAAGAGTCTGTCCTGATTGCATTTGAATAAAAATTGAAGAACTGAAGAACAAATTGGAGTGAAATGCTCTTTATGTATCCTGCTTCAAGCATGCTCAGGGTGGTTCTGGCTGAATTCACTAGCACTAAGATGTAGTACTACTCGATTTCTATTGCTTAAGAGAAGCAGCGTGGCTTAGTGGAAAAAGCACGGGCTTGGGAGTCAGAGGTGGTGGGTTCTAATCCTGGCTCCCCCACTTGTCAGCTCCGTGATTTTGGGCAAATCACTTAACTCTCTGTGCCTCAGTTACCTCATCTGTAAAATGGGGACTGAGACTGTGAGCCCCAAGTGGGGCAAGCTGATTACTTTTAATCTACTCCAGTGTTTAGAACAGTGCTTGGCACATAGTAACCACTTAAATACTATCCTCATCATCATCGTCAAGTAGAAAACCTAATCGAAAAGGCCAGCACACCCTTTGGGAGTCTGTCAAACAGAGTAAGGTGGCAGTGTGCTCTCAGGTGCCAGGCCAAACAAACTTCACAGAGGTGAAGTGTTGCCCACAATCTCTACAACTAACATCGGCATCAAGGAGAAAAAACAGAGAGTAATTTCACAGGAAAGCAGAGCAAAGCACCGTGGCCTGTGGGAAAGAGTCTGTATTTTAATCCCGGCCCTGAAACCTGCCTGCTGGGTGGCTTTGGGCACTTAACTGCTTTGAGCCTCAGTTTCCTCCTCTGTACACTGGGGATGAAATACCTGTTCTCCTTCCCCCTTAGACTATGAGCCCTATGTGGACCAGGGACTGTGTTCAACCCAAATACCTTGCAGTGCTCAGTACAGTACTAGGCATATAAGTACTTAACAAATATCATTATTAATACCTGGATCCCACAGAGACACCACATATCACTCCTAGAACAGTTCCATTAAGATCCATTGATACTCACTATCAACTATGAATAATGAAGTTATGGAATACATTCAGATTCCTGGCATGGAAACTATGCTTGCCTCCACACAATCAATGGTCTTCATTGAATGCTTACTGTGTGCACAGCACTGTACTAAGCATTTGGGAGAGTACAATATACTAAAGCTGGTACAGACGTTCCCGGCCAACAATGAGGTATGCTTAGGTGGGTCATGTATGGGGAATAAAAAACAAGTTACCCATAAAACTGCTGGAGAGCTAAAATTGGAAAACCAAAACAAGGAGGGCAAAGGGAACATTTTAAAGCCACAGTACAAAGCTTCAATGTGACAAGCCAGTCAGAAACTGGGAGTCAATTACTGAGGAAAGAACAGCACGGCACACTGCTATCAGAAAATGAGTGGCTCTTTGTGAGCAAAAGCTTCATTACGAAGAAGAGACAAGGAAGCAAAAGACTAAACAGTACCAAGCACTGAAAGCATTAAACACAGCAAAGAAAGAGACAACCTTTTTGTGTGCACAATGTGACTGGGAAAACCTTTTCAGCCACACAAATATTCTTAGGTGAATTCACCTACAGTAGTGTATTCTTTGAAAATAAAGGGTGTGTGTGTGTGTGTGTGTATGCATGCACGATATGTGTGTGTGTGTGTGTGTGTGTGTGTGTGTGTATACATGCACGCACATCCATGTGTTCCTACCAGAAACCTTATCAGGCTGATATAGACTATTTGGTAATAATTAAAGGGGAGTTTGCTTTAGGAGTCTTTCCATGTGTATTATTCTCAAGTATGCTTTATTAATAGAATGTAATTTGGATCACAACTCAGCTTGACCATCTATTACTTTAAAATAGTTTTTAAATGCAGCATAGTCATTGACATAATAAATTCCTGATGTTCCAGGCACCTAATAATCTTAAGAGATTAAGAGATCACCTGCTCAATCACAAAAAAGTAATTCAGTGTCCAATTACAACTTCAGACATTTATTTGCTTGATCAAAGACAAGGCCTCTTCCTCTTTCCACTCCTATTCACAAATATTTGTTAACAAGCAGTCCAGTCATTTAATTGCCCTAGTTCACATTTTCTCTTTGGTTTTTGTTATATTTGCTCCTTTCACCATGTGACTGAAAAATTTCCATAGCACCTTATGCTTCCAGTGCCATAAACAAAAAATTGGCAAGGCCAAATGGAACTGCAGGAGATTTTTCGCAATTCATTTCATTAAAACGTTCAGGACATAGATTAGCTAACTCTTCCTACTCCATTTTTCATGTTTCATCTCCTTTGAAACAGGAACCATGAGCACTTTGATAAATGAATGGAAAGGTTATCCGGTTTCTCAGCCGGTTCTGCCAAGTCCTGCCAACTTTTGTGCAGAGAAGGATTTATAAAAATAAGGTTTCCCAGAAATACCCTTCAATGAACCACCACAGAGGACCCCAGGTAGGGAGGAGTAGAAATGCCTTAATAGACCCATTCCCCCTCCTACCTTATTTTTCTCTCCTGGAACTTCTGGGAGTTGTTCTAAATCAGGGCAATAGCTCTTTATCCATGTTCACAGAGTTATGAACTCTATTCTACATCAAGAGATCGTGCATTTAGCAAACAGTCTAGCAGGGCTGATTTATGATTCTAAAGTGATTCTATAAGTTCATAAATGACATTCATACCCACCTCACCTTCCTTTGAGCTTTGTTCCAAGGTAACAGACATCTCCACGGATACACAAACCAGTCCATTTTGAAGCAAAGCAAGGGAACTCTGGCTTCCTAAGGCCCAGCAACCAAGACACAGTCCCTCCCTTTAATATGCTTCAAAAGTTATTCATCTGCTCTTGTAACACTCCTCCAGCACTCTTTTCTCTGTTTTGAAAGCCCAAAACCAGTAATCAGCACGATGTAAAATGCATAGATAGTATCTCACTGGAATTCTTAGAGCTGGGGTTACGCATTTATTAAATTGCTTACTCTGTAATAATATGTGTTAGGCTTTGAGACAGATATGAGACGGGACACAGTTCCTGCCCCAAGCAGGGATCACAATCTCTCAAACACATTTTAAAGATGGTGAAACTGGGACCCAGAGAGGTTAAATGACTTTCCCAAAGTCACACTGTAAGCCAGTGACAGACCTGGGACTCAAACCCAGGTCTCCGCACTCCAAAGCCCCATGTTCTTCCCGCTGTGATACTGTAGATTATTTGTTGAAAGAAACTCACAAAGACAAAAAAAAAAAAGAGGGTGGTGAGTCAAGGATGAAGAAATGGAAGGGTAAAGAGCTGGGAATTTGCAAAGGAATGGAATAATATGGAGGTCCTGACAAGAGAGAAAACAGGAGGGAAAAAACTTGAGGCAACAGGGCCCCCGGGGCCCGGTCAAGGGCTGACTGACGATTGATTGACCGGCGGAAGGAAGGAGCCGTGGGTGCCCCCGGGGGATGCCGGGACTTGGCCGGGGCTTGACATGACTCGAAGGCCTGGTGCGGCCTGCCTCCTCATTCATTCATTCATTCAATCGTCTTTGTTGAGCACTTGCTGTGTGCAGAACACTGTACTGGGCGCTTGGGAGATACAAGTTGGCAACATATAGAGACAGTCCCTACCCAGGAGGCCTTCCCAGACTGAGCCCCCTCCTTCCTCTCCCCTTCCTTCCCCTCCCCACAGCACCTGTATATATGTTTGTACATATTTATTACTACATTTATTTTACTTGTACATATTTATTCTATTTATTTTATTGTGTTAATATGTTGCATTTTGTTGTCTGTATCCCCCTTCTAAACTGTGAGCCCGCTGTTGGGTAGGGACCGTCTCTATATGTTGCCAGCTTGTACTTCCCAAGCGCTTAGTACAGTGCTCTGCACACAGTAAGCGCTCAATAAATACGATTGAATGAATGAATGAATCCAGCAAAAAGAAAGAAAATACATCATCCTGCAGGGATCAGCATTTGTTCACTTCAGGCTATATGAGAGTTGTTTCTAGAAGAACGGCAGCAATAGGGAAGGACCAAACCTCATAACATGGAGTGAGAAAACTGACAAAAGTATGATTAGGGACAAGAAAAAATCATAACACTTCTGGCACTAAAGAGTTTCCAGATGGAAGTTGTGTTTGGGGGTGGGGGGGGGGGGTGCTAATGGAGGAGGGAGAGAATAGCCTGAGGCATTGGTAATGGGATATTGAATCTTTCACCGCCAGGTCACTGATTCAAATTTGATCCAGTATCAGTTGACAGCTCTTCAGTAGTCAATCTGCTGTGAGTTGGAGGTTTCTGAAACCTCTGAATAAGAGGTCAAAGGTGAGAGACAAAAGAGCAAGTTATGGTGGGTACATTAACGTTGGAGCAAAGTGTGCCAGCTGGGTTTTAGTAAGAGAGGAGTGAGAAGTTGGGAGAGAGACAGCTGATTGAGTGCCCTAAAAGGTCAGGAGTTTCTGTTTGATGCACTGAAGGATGAGCAGTCTTAAAGAGATTTTTTGAGAATTAGGGAGAAGTGCACAGAATGATGTCCCAGAATATTACAGGGTGGAGAGTAGCCAGAACTCCAGAACCAGCCTCATTCCTAGAGCTCCCATAGGCTCCCGGGGGGCAGGATCAGAGGTGAAGTAATAATGATGATGATGATGGTATTTGTTAAGCATATACTAGGTGCCAAGCACTGTTCTAAGCACTGGGGTAGATACAAGGTAATAAGGTTGTCACCCCTGAGGCTCACATTCTTAATTCCCATTTTACAGATGAGGTCACTGAGGCCCAGAGAAGTTAAGCGGCTTGCCCAAGGCACTCAGCAGCCAACTGGCAGAGCCAGGATTAGAACCTGCATCCTCTGACTCCCAAACCTGTGCTCTTGCCACTGAGCCATGCTGCTTCATAGGCATATGATGTTCATTCATATACCCTGCTGGGTCTCCAGGGCTGGGGACTGGGGGCAGACTGTGTGGCCCAGCCAAGAGTCTAGTAGAAGTGAGAAACCCCGCAGATGCTAGGCAGGGAAGCTGCCACGTGCTGCCAAAGGACAAGAAGTGAAGCCGACACCTTGGCCCCATTCCGAATCTTTCCCAGCTCCAGGATGTGGACTGGATGAGCTACAGCTGCCCTGTTTGATCCAAAACATGCGAGGACAAAGCTCTTCACTGACAGTTCCATGGGAGTGATAACGCTTCTCTTCCAAAAGGACCAGGCATCTCCTAGCTGTCTGAACCATATTCTCCCTTACCATTCTGACCAAGCACTTTTCGCTATGCTTAGCACAAAAGTAAAAAGGGTTCTTTTAAAAGCCCAGTACAGCTCCTGGAGGACTAAATGGTGTCTGTTGCCATGTTTCACAGTGGGAGAGCAGCTAATTCAAATCCCTAGGGGATTAAGGAGCATCTGCTAGGGTTAAGGCTATTGTTCTGCCAGTGTAGAGGCAACATGAGTGTGGTAAATTGGATGGGAGGGGGAAGGAGAGAAGGGGAGGAAAGGAAATGAGTCAGCATCACCTCAATTTATATTTTAAAACCCCATGGTCAGTTCATACTCCCCAGATGAGAAGGGGCATGAGCAAAGTAAAGCAGTAGCTTCACTATTAGTGAAAACAGACTCTCCTTTATCCCTTGCATCTTACCATTCTCTCTCTCTCTTTTTCCCCACTTATCTTTTTTGGTCTGAATCTCTGACTCCAAAACCAATATTTCCCAGTTGGTCTGAACCCCAAGTGGGACAGGGATTGTGTTCAATCTGAATATCTTGTATCTACTCCAGGGTTTAATAATAATGATAATAATGGTATTTGTTAAGCACTTTCTATGTGTCAAGCACTGTCCTAAGTTTAGGGGTAGATATAAGCTAATCAGTTTGGACACAGTCCCTATCCCATATGGGGCTCACAGTCTTAATACCCATTTTATTATTAGTATTATTAATATAATAATACCAATAATATATTAATATAACAATAATAGCATTTGTTAAACACTTACTATGTGCCAATCACTGTACTAAGCGCTGGGGTAGATATAAGGTAATTGGGATGGTCAGAGGTCCGGGGCTGGTTTCAGAACAAAGCTAACTGCAGTCAAGTATATGGGAAAACTTACCCCACCATACAGACATTCGAAACACAGCCATACTGAGGCCATATCTTGTGGGATGTCTGCCCTTAATAAGATTCCTGATTACAATTCTACATTGAATGTGAATTAATTTGAAAATGAACTGTATGATTTGTAACACCAAAGCAGATCATGTTAAAGTATTTTTCTTTTCCAAAGGATCAGATTTTAATGGTTGTTTTAATCCATTACAATACAGTAAGGATAAGGTCTTCAGTTTCTACAGTATACTCCAGGGTTTAATAATAATAATAATAATGGTATTTGTTAAGCACTTTTTATGTGTCAAGCACTGTTTTAAGTGCCGGGGTAGATACAAGCTGATCAGTCTTTGGGCTGTCTGACTCTACCTGGTTCCAAAGAGTCCTGAACAAGACTAAAGGGTATCTATGACATATATGCATTATGAAGAGAGTAGGCTTTCACACCAAGTGGAGGTATAAAAAGATCCTAATTTTTTTCCAGTTTGCAATAAAGAAGCTGTGTCCATTGACGACGAGTAATTTGTGAGGAATCAAACTCCGAATACATTTTAAAAGGCAGGGAAAGGAAATAATATATTTCACACTGATGAATTAGAACCAAACGTCAAACAAAAACCACCAACCAATCATTTTGTTTGCTATTCAACTGGGTCTTACTGCCATGAGTTATTATACAGCTGCCTGAACCACCAACAGCAGCCAACAAACAGGCCAGGCATGGAGTCTTAAAAGAGGTTAAGCACTGGCATAAGGATCCTGCCCCCGCCAGATGTTCAACAAACTGCTTCAGCATCGTGCACAGCAAAAGCACAATGCTTTGGAGGAGGGCAAAGGGGAAATCAATGGATGTCTCCAGTGGTAAAAGTGTGCCATGCCAAATTAGAACCGAGATGACACACAATACCATTTGTTTCATGACTAGATTGCAATTTAAACCCACCATACCAAATGACTCCTGTGTATTAAGTATTTGTGTGGGTATGAACAGATACTCTAAAGCTTAGAGGCAGTAATTTAACCTCTGGGGATGAAGTTTCTGGGCAAGGAAAATCTACAGGGAACAATAACTACAAAAATTGAGGCTCGAGTTATTTTTAGGCCAACAAAAGCATTCGATAATCAAACACCCTTACTATCTGAAGTGATTTTTCACAGACAAAAGAGCAACTGTTGGAAGACAGAGCTGGCATAATAGGATATTTACCTTCTAGGCCACTGAAACAGCAGAGGGAATATAACACTCTTTTGTGAAATGAGTGTACTGATGTGCTTACATTTAATTAAATTAGCATTTATGAAGCATTCTGGGGTCAACAAATGAAAGGTGTTGTAGAAGTGCCTATGTAATAATACTGGTGGGATTTGTTAAGTGTTTACTATGTGCTAAAGCACTGTACTAAGCACTGGGGTGGATACAAGATGAACAGGTCAGACACAGTCCCAGCCCCTCACAGTCCAAGTAGGACGGAGTTGAGGAAACACACACAGAGACATTATGTGACTTGCCCAAGATCACACAGCAGGCAAGTGACAGAGCAGGGATTAGAACCCAGGTTCTCTGAACCCAGGACAGATACTTTCCATTTCATTTCATTCATTTCATTCTCATGTTCATTCATTAATTCAATGATTTTAAAAAAACAACAAAAATGATAACAATAGAAGAGTACTATAGAATTGTACCATCTAATAAGTGGAAATTGGATGAAACTGTAAAGGTCCTGAGGGGGACACATTCTCACAGGGAAAATACAGAATTTTTGCTGTTATCTTAAGTCACTGATTTACTCCATCCTGACCACTTATCACCCCAAATCAAGGCAATTAGAAGGAAATAATGTATACTGCAACACAGCACTACCCAAGTCCTACCTAATTAAGACACAGCACTCATATTTACTCATGGGCAGATTATTCATTTTGACCCTAACAATAATAATAATAATAATAATGATAATAATAATAGCATTTGTTAAGCGCTTACTATGTGCAGAGCACTGTTCTAAGTGCTGGGGGGGATACAAGGTGATCAAGTTGTCCCACGTGGGGCTCACAGTCTTAATCCCCATTTTACAGATGACATAACTGAGGCTCAGAGAAGTTAAGTGACTTGCCCAAGGTCACACAGCAGACATGGGGCGGGGCCGGGATTCAAACCCATGACCTCTTACTCCAAAGCCCGTGTTCGTTCCACTGAGCCAACACTGAAGCAACACCAACCCAAGCTCAAGGGAGTTGCGCTCAGCCCTCCTTGGCAAGAAGGAATGTTGACCTAATGAGTTTTCAAGGGAGGGAAATCACTAATAATGTGCTTTTCACTAGGTCAAGGACCATACAAAAGAGAGCAATATGACAGATGCAAACTGAAGACACAAGACACAGTGAAAAGGAGGCTGTCCGACTTCTATCTGCCAGCCAAGAGTAATCCGCTCTCCAAATGCATGTCTCTAAAGACACTGTTATTTGTCTTTAATTTTCTAGCAACCTCTGAACCTTATACAGTACAGGCAAAGTTTTATACATTAAATAAGCATTTAGTACAGTGCTCTGCACATAGTAAGTGCTCAATAAATACGATTGAATGAATGAAATATGAACGACTGTGAGATCTTCACCCCATCCCTGTCGAGCACACATTACTGTACTTCTTTATTCTGATTGCTAGCACCAACCACACTTCTGCAAAACCAGTAATAGCTAGAGTGCGTTCCATTGGCATTCTGCAAGTCATCATTTAAACTTTCTCTATGAATTTCCTTGGTTTTGTGGTGTGTTGCAGGCACGTACCTTTTAAAAGACACCTCTCTCAATGCATTTAGAGAAATACAGTTCCACAAACGAGCAACTAATGCTCATGCGCCCTCTAGTGGCAGAGTAACCTCCCTGAGGAATTTGACACCAACCTTTCACCAAGCGATGAAAATTCCTAACAATCCTTAAAATGGAAAGCATCATTCCTATCGACAGCTAATAGTCTAAGGTGAAAATTTCATCTTTAGAAATCTAGAATTTGGGATTTGACTATGGACTTTGCTATTATAGCTGACACCACCACCATCCTTCCCGTCTCTCCAATCAATCAATCGTATTTATTGAGAGCTTACTGTGTGCAGAGCACCGTACTAAGCGCTTGGGAAGTACAAGTTGGCAGCATAGAGAGACAGTCCCTACCCAACAGTGGGCTAACAGTCTAGAAGGGGGAGACAGAGAACAAAACCAAACATATTAACAAAATAAAATAAATAGAATAGATATGTACAAGTAAAATAGAGTAATAAATATGTACAAACATATATACATATATACAGGTGCTGTGGGGAAGGGAAGGAGGTAAGACGGTGGGGACAGCCCATCACCTTGGTATTATCCTTGACTCCTCGCTCTCTCTTTTTCAACACCCATATTCAATCTGCTGCTAAATCCTTCAGGTTCTCCCTCCACAACATTTCCAGAGCCCTCCCCTTCCTCTCTATTCAAACGGCAGCCATGATCATCCAGGCACCTATCATGTCCTGATTTAATTACTGCATCTGCCTTCTCGCTAATCTCTTTGAATCCAGCCTCTCCTGTCTCCAGTCCACTTTCTCCACCCCGGATAGTTTTTCAAAAATGTCATTCTGCACACACGTCCTCACTCCCCAAAAACCTCCAATGGCTGCCCATCCCTCTCCACATCAAACAGAACCCACTGATCACTATGTTGAGGGCACTGCCCTGAGTGCTTGGGAGAATACAAAACATTGGAGTAGGTATACAAGACACCTACCCACAAGGAGCTTACAATCTAGATGGTAGAATAGGAAACAGAAGTCAGTAACTGCTTCTTTCCCTGAAGTGATAGGGAAAGGTACACTACCTCTTCTCTCACCTCTCCTCAGCTTGTATGTTTTGTTCCTTTCTAGTTAACCTACTCACTGTGTCCCCATTTGGTCTCAACTGTCACTGACTTTTGCTCACACCCTCCCCCTTCATACTCAACCACAGCTTTTCTCATTTTCCAAGCCCTTCTAGAAGTACATCTCCTCCATGGGGACTCCCCAAATTCATTGCTAATCGCCCCACCTACTGACACTTCAGTGCTACTTAAGCACATTGGGAACTCATCCACTGACCCAGCTCCTAAGCACACATATTTATATTCTACTTCCTCCTCCTATATTTATTTTTAATGTCCTTCTTCCTCACTGCATCATAAATTCCTTAAGAGCAGGGATCATGCCAACTACTAATTCTATTATCCACACCCAAGCACTTAGTACAATGTTCTCCACACTGTAAGGGCTCAATACACACTTCTAATTGATAACCCACACATTCAATCCATCACCAAATCCTGTTGGTTCTACCTTCACAACATTGCTAATATCCACTCTTTCCTCTCCAGCCAAACTGCTACCATGTTAATCCAAGCATTTTATCCTATCCCACCTTTATTACTGCATCAGCCTCCTTACTGACCTCCATGCTTCCTGTCTCTCCCCACTCTAGTCCATACTTCACTCTCCTGCCCAGATCATTTTCCCACAAAAGTGTTCAGTCCATGTTTCCCCTCTCAAGAACCTCCAATGGTTGCCCATCCACCTCCACATCAAATTGAAACTCCTTACCATACGCAAAATTCACCTGCCCTGGGCAACAGCAGCATGGGAGAGAGTCAAGGGAGGAGACTCAAGTTTACTGGGCGGAAGGAGGCAATGGTAAACCATTTTCATATTTTTACCAAGGAAACTCTATGGATACACTACCAGAATGTGCAGATGGAGGTGGGGCATTCAGGAAGAGGTGTGTTCATGGCGTTGCCATGGGTCGTAGATGACTCGACGGCATAAGACAAGACCATAGGCTTTAAAGCATTCAATCAGCTCAACCTTATCTCATTGACTTCTTACTATAACCCAGCCCGCATACTTCGCTTCTCCACCATCAATATACTGACTGTACCTCAATCTAGTCCATTTCACCACCAACCTCTCACCCATATCTTGTCTCTAGCCTGGAAATCCCTCTTCCTTCATATCTGGCAGACATTTGTCACACTCTCCACCATCAAAGCCTTATTAAAAAGTTCATCTCCACCAAGGTGCCTTCCCTATTGCAGGTCTCGTTTTCCCTACTCCCTCTCTCTTCTGTGTTGCTTGTGCACTTGGATCTGTACCCTTTAAGCACTTGATATTCACCCCACCCTCAGCCCCATAAGCACTTATGTACAAATCCATAATTTTTTTAATGTCTGTACATTTTTATTCTACTTATTTTATTTTAATATGTTTTGTTTTGTTCTCTGTCTCCCCCTTCTAGACTGTGAGCCCACTGTTGGGTAGGGACTGTTTCTATATGTTGACAACTTGTACTTCCCAAGCGCTTAGTACAGTGATCTGCACACAGTAAGTGCTCAATAAATACGACAATGAATGAATGAATACGAATAACAGCATTATGCTGGTAAGACTGGTTTGGAATGGCATCATGGGTGTCTCCTGATTGACAGATGCCACTCCAAAGTGCTAACAGCCCTTGAGATTCCATCTTTTCCCTGCTGTTCATCTGCCCAGATTCAGGGGGACCACAAGGAAGCTCTCCAGGGCAGTCCCGAAGTGGAGAATAACATTAGCGGGATGGAAAAGCCTGAACTGCTCTCTGTTAATCAGCAGTTTGTACTGACATAAGAATTTGAGACAGGCTAGAAGGATGCACAAAATAGTGTTAAACTTGCTTGTGTAATATAATGTCTGCTTGCATCAGGTTGCTGGTGCGTGTCAAGCTTGCCCAGTGGAGATCTGGTAAAAATCACATTTTTCTACTGAAATTTTCTGTCAAAAAAAAAAATCATATTTTCTCTGTGCACACACATCTACCCTCATTTTTCTGGTCAAATGAAAACTATGTATGAAAAAATGTGAATCAGGAAAATGTTTTTATTTTTGCTCTCATTCCATGAAAGAAAATAAGTATTTATGCATAAAGCCCTCTCTAACTTTCTTCAATGCCCAATCAGCTAAGACCATTGCTCATATAATGATAGAAAAAGTTTTAACTATGAACAGAATGAACCATCTCAAGTCAGGTGATTCTTTATACAGCTCACTCAGTTCCAATTTTTGAGTGCCTGCAATTACATTTTCCAGCCCAATGACCCAGCTGTTCAACTGCCAGTCATATGCCTAACAACAGCAGCAGGATACCAATAAGTGAAAAGTAAAATTGGAAGCTGCTGAGAAAAACACCACTACAGGAAACCTAGTAGTGTTGAGAAGGCTACAGAGAAAGAAACTTCTGTCCTAAGGGAAATTCTCCCCTTTGTGCTCTAGACTATAAGCTTGTTGTGGGCGGGGAACTTGTCTACCAACTCTGTTGCACTGTGCTCACCCAAGCACTTAGTAAGTGCTTTGCACACAGTAAGTGATCAATAAATACAAATAATCGATTGCTTTTTCCCCACCATTCATTCATTCAATCGTATTTATTGAGCGCTTACTGTGTGCAGAGCACCACCATGCCTTCACAAATAAACCAGGAATGAATTTCCTCTATGAGTTTTTCACAGAAGTCCTTCTTGGGTTAACAAAGGGATTCTCTGACTAATAAATCAGATAATTTTGGCCAGTCAGTACTTATCAGTCTGCAGCCAACTACTCTAAGATATCTTCCATAAATATGAGTTCCATGAAAACTAATAAGATAGCCAAAAAGATAGGTAGGCTATATTAAATTTCTTTCAGTACCTTTACTTGATTTCCTTTATCCCAATCCTTTCGGGTTCTGGGCATGTGGAGGGCGTGTGAATTTGAAAGGTTAATATTAAATTTTATACAGGATATCACAAAAAAAATCCCTGTGAGCCAAACCTTTAAAGGCTAATATTTGCTTTTCATTAGAATAAGATGCCTAGCTTATATGCTGAAAGATCGGAACTATAACCCAAACAGCTATTGGTATATTTTCAGCCTTCATACTCTTGCCTGATTTAAAAGGGCTTCCAACCAGACAAACTGGCAGGGCACCTGGGAGCTGAACCAATACAAGTTGGGGATGAGAGCAGAAGGAAGCAGGGGACTGCTTAACAAAGAGACAGGAAGTGGAGACCTCAGTTGAGAATGGGATGGTGATGCCCATGAGGTTCAAGTACTTGAGAGAAAGCCATAAAGGCAAAACATGTGGGAAAGCCAAAAAAAAAACCACTCTGAAAACCTTTAAGAACCTTAATCCAAGCTCAAGGGGGGCTGTAGTACAAGAGGAAAATTTAGGTATGTGACAATTTTATCATAAATTACTGTTTAGTATTTTACTTGCAATCTGAACCTCACGAACTTTATGCCTCTCATGAACTTAATGAAAATGCTTTTCTCTCCTCTTTTCTTGTTAATCGAGTTCTACAATGCAGGAGCTGTATGTTTGCTAAATAATAATGATAATTGTGGTATTTGTTAAGCTCTTACTATCTGCCAAGCATTATACTAAGCGCTGGTGAGGATACAAGCAAATCAGGTTGGACACAATCCCTGTCCCATGTGGGGCTCGCAGGCTCATGAGGTAACTGAGTCCCAGAGAAGTCAAGTGACTTGCCCAAGGTCACCCAACAGACATGCTGCAGAGCCGGGATTAGAACCCATTACCTTCTGACTCCCAAGCCCAAGCTCTATCCACTAGGCCGTGCTGCTTCTCTACCCCAAATTTAAATTTGCTATTGCTGAACATCCTTATGTCCAACCCTGCAGACACGTAAACATGTGCAAGAGCACAAACCATTTCATTCATTCATTCATTCATTCAGTCGTATTTATTGAGTGCTTACTGTGTGCAGAGTAGTGTACTAAGCGCTTGGGAAGTACAAGTTGGCAACATATAGAGACGGTCCCTTCCCAACAGCGGGCTCACAGTGTAGAAGAACCATTTCTTCCAACACCAAGGTGTGAGGTATTCACACAGTCTAGGGTTGTTGGACCCACATTCCCCAGGTCCCAAATGTTCCAGACAAAAGGTATGCTGCAAACACATATATAATTCACAGAGCCTGCACAATTCACAAGACAACAATAAAGAGTGACAATCCACAATGAGCTCACAGTCTGGGGGTGAGAGGGGAGACAGTCATCAATACAAAGACATCAATACAAATAAATAAAATTACAGATTTGTACATAAGTGCTGTGGAGTTGGGAGAAAAGGGAAGAGCAAAGGGAGCAAGTCATGGAGACGCAGAAGGGAGTGGGAGATAAGGAAAAGTGGGGCTTAGTCTGGGAAGACCTCTTGAGGGAGATGTGCCTTCAGTAAATCTTTGAAGGGAGGGCTGGGGGGAGAGTAATTGTCTGTCAGATTTGAGGAGCGAGGGCGTGGGCTAAGGGTCGGTGGCGAGACAGGTGAGATGGAGGCCCAGTGAGAAGGTTTGCACTAGAGGAGTGAACTGTGCAAGCTGGGTTGTAGAAGGAGAGAAGTGAGGTGAGGAAGGAAGGGGCAAGGTAATGGAGTGCTTTAAAGCCAATGATAAGTAGTTTTTGTTTGATACGTAAGTGGACAGGCAACCACTGAAGATTTTTGAGAGGAGGCAGGAGTGGCATGTCCTAAATGTTCTGTAGAAAGATGGTAGAGTTAATGCCTAAGGAACTTTTCAGTGCACTGGGTCTTTTGACTGCGTGTGTTTTGTGTACCTCAGGCAGGGACTAAGGAATGCAGGAGGCACCTTGTATTTCTCTAGCCAGTATGCCTATGCATCTGAGAAGGAAGCCATTGTTTCAGCAATCACTCCCACTTATCGATCCTGAAACTGTTATCAAATTAATCCCACCTCATCATTTTCCTGCTCTGCCCCTCATCGCTCAGTATATACCCTCTATCAAGGCAGCAATTCCTGGCATCTGCCAAATGCCTTGAGTTGACACTTCTTGCAGTCTTTCTTCCATTGCTGCTTGCTTGGCAACTTAAATCACTGAGTAAAGGGAGCCAAAGAGCTGTGGTAGGATGATGTATGGGCCGGGGCTCTTCTCCCACCACTTCTGGATCAGTGCCTTATGCTTAGCTCCTGCAGACCCAAGAATGTGATCATCACCTTCAAGGCAGATCTGGGGTAGCACAGATCACCTTGCCCACTCGTACCTCACCTTGCTACTTCTACTACAACCCAGCCCACACACTTTGTTCCTCTAATACCAACCTTCTCACTGTACCTCCATCTTGTCTATCTCACCATTGACCTCTCACTCACATCCTAGTTCAGGCCTGGAATGCTCTCCCTCTTCACATCAGACAGATAATTGCTGTCCCCCACTTCAAAACCTTATTGAAGGCACATTTCCTCCAAGAAGTCTTCCCTATGTCCTCCCTCCTCTTTTTCTACTCCCTTCTGCGCCACTCTTACTTGCTCCTTCATTCATCCTCTCTCCCATCCCCACAGCACATATGTACACATCTGTAATTTATTTATATATGCATGTTAATGCCTGTCTCCCCAACTAATCCGGGAACTCGTGAGCAGGGAATGTGTCTGTTGTTATAGTGTACTCTCCCAAGTGCTTAATACAGTGCTTTTCACACAGTAATTGCTCAATAAATACAACTGAATGAATGAATATGTTGAGGGTTAGGTGAGAAGCTCATTCTCTTGGACCCTGTGAGAAAAATCTGTATTATCAGCATCCACTGAGCTTGCTGGCTCTCAAGGTGTGATCGCTACTGAATGCAGGGATAAGCCTGGTTTAAGTGGAGAATGTGGGATGTGGGTTGGAAGAAGAGATTGCTTTTTTCCTCTCCAAATCCAGAGGGCATATTTTGCACCTTCCATAAGTGCGAGACAAGGCTCAATACTCCTATAGCCTCGTGATAAGGAAACCCTAAGAAAGAGGGGAATTCATTGGTGAACATAGAGGCAAACAACAGAAAATTTGAATGCTGAAATAAACTTATGGAGGTCCAAATATATTTTGAAATAATATTTAAGGGCAACTGCTAAAATAGCTTGTGTTACAGAAATGTGGGATTTTAGCATAAAAACATTTATGGGACTCTTTTTCTGGTCTTTGTTATAGACAGGAATATTTATTAAAACAGTTCTTTAATATATATCCTTCTCTACACTTAAAACTAACACACTGGATGCCACTCCCATTCTGAAAAGGGAATTACTGGGTAAATGATTACGTAAATATCAATGGGACAACTGTCTTAAGTTTTTCCCTACTCGTTTGGACAGGACTAATAACAATAACAATGGTATTTGTTAAGCACTTACTATGTGCCAGGCACTGTACTAAGTGCTGGGGTGGATACAAGCAAATCAGATTGGACACATTCCCTATTCCATATGGGGTCACAGTCTTAATCCCTATTTTACAGATGAGGTAACTGAGGGCCAGAGAAGGGAAATGACTTACCCAAGGCCGCACAACGGACAAGTGGCAGAGCCGGAATGACCAATGACCTGACTTCCAGGCCTGTGCTCTATCGACTACGCCATGCTATAAATTCCACATTATTTTCAATAAGTTCTGGTTATTGTTCACTCCTTGGGTGAAAATGATCTCAGGAGAAATACAAATCAGTTTCCCAAAGCCTCTCATTTACCCAAGATTTACCCCTTTAAGCATACTGACATTCACCCTACCCCACAGCAGCACTTTTATACTGCTGCTTCCCCTAACTGTAATTTCTTTTACTGTCCATCTCCTCTACTAGACTGGAAGATCCTTGAAGGCAGAGATCTTGTCTACCACCTCTACTGTACTACCAAGCACTTGCTCTGTGCAGAGCACTGTACTAATTGCTCAAAAATATCACTAATTGAGAAGCTGCGTGGCTCAGTGGAAAGAGCCCGGGCTTGGGAGTCAGAGGTCATGGGTTCTAATCCCAGCCCTGCTGCTTGTCAGCTGTGTGACCCTGGGCAAGTCACTTGACTTCCCTGTGCCTCAGTTACCTCATCTGTAAAATGGGGATTAAGACTGTGAGCCCCACGTGGGACAACCTGATAATCTTGTATCCTCCCCAGCACTTAGAATAGTGCTTTGCACATAGTAAGCACCTAATAAATGCCATCATTATCATTATTAAACGTTTCATATGAATCATTTAGAAACTCTACAAGCAAGAATGTATATCATTTGAAAATTTTCAGAGGCTTTGAAGTTCGTACAATACAAAAACTAATCAGTATTTCCCTAAGCAAACTTCATACATTTTTTAAAGGGTACTTGTTAAGTGCTTATTATGCTATGTGCCAGGCACTTTACTAAGCACTGGGGCATATACAAGCTAATCACGTTGGACACAGTCCCTGTCCTGAATAGGGCTCACAGTCTTAATCCCCATTTTACAGATGAGGAAACTGAGGCATGGAGAAGTTAAGTAAATTGCTCAAGGTCATAGCTGTCAAGTGGTGGAGTCAGAATTAGAAACCAGGCCCATGTCCTTTCCACTAGGTCACACTGCTTCTCTATCTTGACAAGGCTATTAGCTTTAAAATCTGACAAAAGGGCCTTCAGACAATTTCAAGTCAACTGTTCCTCTGAATGTTGCACTGACAAATAAAGCTATGCTAACCACACTCATTAGAATTTTAAGTTCCTCTTCTAAACCTGTTATTCTAAAAAAAAAATTCACTGGTTAATTTTATTTCTTCAGAATGTACAATGATGGGAGGGACATATTCAGAATTTTTATTACTTTCTTAATGCCTATAAGAAGGATCAATTTATATCATGTTGAACATGGGGTGAGGGGATTAAATATAAGATTCTTAAAACCTAATTACAAATCAATTCTGTAATTGCTTGTAAGAGTAACCAAAATAATGGAATCAGTTTATTCCACTTACTTTAGACTCACTGCAAATTACAAACATGCATATTACCTAAATTCAAGAAAACGGATTTTGTATCACTAAAAAAAAACTATCTAATTTTAGCCTCCAAACCCAAAATGACTCTTTTACAAACCCCAGAATCAAATCTCCAATGGTCTACCCCATAAGTCAATCAATCAATTAATCCATGGCATTTACGGAGCACTTACTGTGTGCAGAGCACTCTACTAAGCACTTGGGAGAGTAGAGACATTACTAGAGGGGGAGACCAACATTAATATGAATGCATAAATGACAGATATGTGCTTATTATTATGTGCTGTGGGGCTGAGGAAGGGGTGAATAAAGGGAACAACTCCAAGGGTGAGGGTGACACAGAGGGAGTTGGAAAAGAGGAAATGAGGCCTTAGGGAAGGCCTCCTGAAAGAGATGTGCCTTCAATAATCAATCAATCGTATTTATTGAGCGCTTACTATGTGCAGAGCACTGTACTAAGCGCTTGGGAAGTACAAATTGGCATCACATAGAGACAGTCCCTACCCAACAGTGGGCTCACAGTCTAAAAGACTATAAGGCTTTGAAAGCGAGGAGAGTGATTGTCTGTTGGAGTTAAAGAGGGTGGGTATTCCAGGCCAGAGGCAGGATGTGGGCAGGGAGTCGGCAGCAACATAAACGAGACTGAGTTATGGTGCATAGGTTGACATTAGAGGAGCCAAGAGTATGGGCAGGATTGTAATAGGAAATCAGGGAGATAAGGCAGGAGGGAGCAAACCCATGGTAAGGAGTTTCCCTCTGATGCGGAGGTGGATGGGCAACCACTGGAGGTTCTTGAGGAGTGGGGAAACATGGACTGAAGGGTCTTTATAGACCCTTATATAGATAGACCCTTTATAGACCCTTATATAGTCTTTATATAAATGAACTGGACACCAGAATGAAGTATGAACTGGACTGGGGTAAGACAGGAAGAAAGAAGGTCAGCAAGGAGGCTGATGCAGTAGAGGTAGGATAGGATAAATGGTTAGATTAATGTGGTATCGGTTTGGATGGAGAGGAAAGGGCAGATTTCAGTGATATTGTCAAGATAGAACCAGCAGGATTTGGTGACAGACTGAATATCTGGGTTGAATGAAAGGAGTTGAGGATAATACCAAGGTTAGAGGCTTGTGAGACAGGGAGGATGGTGATATTGTCTACAGTGATGGGAAAGGCAGGAAAGAAGACAGAGTTTGGGTGGAAAGATTAGGAGTTCTGTTTTGGACAATGTAACTAATTGGCATTAAAAAAATTCTGCATACACCTAATTTCCCTACAACTCAAGAGCTTTAGAAAATTCACCACAGTACTCACCAATTTTGATGCTGCAAGCATGCATATACAGTTTCTTCTAAGTCCAAATATCCTCCTGTTGGACAAAAAGTCCCTAATTTTCCTAGTAATAGTCTAGCCAAACGGCAAAGTGAAAATTGGCTGAACTGGGTTTTCTGCATTTTAAGTCCTTAATTCCTCAGCTCAAAACGTTTTAAAACCAATTTTCTACACTGATGAAATTAGATTTCAAAAAAAGTGCAGATTCTAAATTACAGCAATTCCAAAGTCCATAAAATGTTTCTTTTTGTTTGTAATTGTTTTTATAAGCAATTCCCAAACACATACTTGAATCATTTATAACTAATCCTCTGACTGAAGCTAACCCTGATCTCACAGATTACAACACTGGAATTCTCAGAGGCTTCCAACTGTGCTCACTTTGTATTATCTGCTATTTGGAGTCAGCTGTTTCCAAGTCTGCATTAAGAATCTCCCCGAGACTTCAAAGGGACTGTTAACTCCATTAGAAGAGAAAACAGCAGTCCCCTTTCACTCTTCACACAGTTCCAATTGATGCAGAATGTCTTTGAAAATTACACATCACTTTATTAATCTTCCCTCAGCTACAAAATGACATCCTGAGCTGACACTTTCTTCACAATCTGAGCTGAAGTTACACGCCAAAAGAAACACGTAAGTAAAACCCACCATCCCTCTTAGCATTTACCTTCCAACAATGTGTCTATGGATTCACTTCAAAATTCTTATTTTTGAGAGGTTTGAAACCAGATACAAAAGTATTCATTTAAAATTAGACCCAGATCTTTGGTTTAGCAATGTCAACTTAGTATTTTATATTTGAGTAATTCAGATGAAAAACTGTCCTTTCAAGTTGTCAAATAGGTCTGGCTCATACACAGTAAGGCTTTCTAACCTATTCTTCCCATAATAATTTCCAGCCTCCAGACTGGGCTGCACAACCAGTGCATCAAACCAATCAACAGAATAAGTGTTCATAGCAAAAGAGAAGCCATTAGAGTCTGTAGTTTCATTAATCTTCCTCATACATTTCCTCAATACGCAGTGAAAGAATGCAACTAAATTGTTTTGAAAAAGCTACTGCAATGTAATGGTCACCAGTTCTTTCTTTCCAAGGCACTTCACCTTACCTCTCACAGCCATCTTCTTTAACTGCCTGAAAAATTCCCTTAATTAGAATCATCAGGTTTCAGTTTGAAAAGGTAACTGCACCTGGAATGCTCTATGGTTCTCCAATCAGCTCCACCTCTTACCTACTTTCCTCTTATCTTTTCCCACTAAATCTGATATTTCCTCTTGTTTCCAGGGCATCATCCCTGAAAATTCTGCCAACACTTTCAATTCAACATAACTCAAAGTGAACTCCTCTTCTTCCTTCCTAAACTCACTCTCTTTCCCAACTTTCCCCCAACTTGTCTTTGACTTCTCTGTCTTTTACCTGAGACGTGCTCGGATGCTAAAATTATCCTCAATTTTTTTCCCATACTTCCTGGATCCACCCATTCCACAACCCTGGTTTGAGTTCTAACCAGTTTCCCTGCCTCGATCAATCGTATTTATTGAGCATTTACTGTGTGCAGAGCACTGTACTAAGTGCTTGGGAGAGTACAACACAATATAACAGACACTATCCCTGCCCACAACAGGCTTACAGTCTAAAGGGTATACGTTTGCACTTTATGATTAGTCCATCTGTGAATCAATCATTTATGGAGCACTTACTGTGTGCAGAGCACTGTACTAAGCATTTGGGAGAGTAATAATAATTATTATTATGACATTTGTTAAGCGCTTACTATGTGCCAGGCACTGTACTAAGCACTGGAGTAGAGGCAACATAATCAGTTTTGACAGTCCCTGTCCCACGTAGAGCTCATAGTCTTAATCCCCATTTTACAGATGAGGTAACTGAGGCACAGAGAAGTTAAGTGATTTTCCGAAGGTCACACAACAGACAAGTGAAGCCAGAATTAGAACACAGCTCCTCTGACTCCCAGGGCCATGCTTTTTCCAGTAGGCAATGATGCTTTTCATTCTAAGCTCTTCAAGGGCAGGGCTTGTATCTGACATCTATGCATTTGAATCTTGTCTATGCACTTGGATCAGTTACCTTTGGGCATATTCACACTCAGCCCCACAGCACTTATGACTATGAATTATATATAATAAATTATTGATTTATATTAATATCTGTCTCCCCCTCTAGACTTTAAGCTCATTGTGGGCAGGGACCATGTCTGAGAAGCAGCGTGGCTCAGTGGAAAGAGCCCGGGTTTGGGAGTCAGAGGTCAGGGGTTCAAATCCCGGCTCTGCCGCTTGTCAGCTGTGCGACCTTGGGCAAGTCACTTAACTTCTCTGTGCCTCAGTTACCCCATCTGTAAAAGGGGGATTAAGACTGTGAGCCTCCCATGGGACAACCTGAACACCTTGTAGCCTCCCCAGCGCTTAGAACAGTGCTTTGCACATAGTAAGTGCTTAATAAATGTCATCATTATTATTACTAAATCTGTCATCATCTATCGTTAATCATATTTATTGAGCGCTGTGTGCAGAGCACTGTACTAAGCGCTTGGGAAGTACAAATTGGCAACATATAGAGACAGTCCCTACCCAACAATGGGCTCACAGTCTAAAAGGGGATTGAGATTGTGAGCCCTATGTGGGACAGGGACTGTGTCCCACAGTCTTGCCGCTTGTCAGCTGTGCGATCTTGGGCAAGTCACTTAACTTCTCTGTGCCTCAGTTACCTCATCTGTAAAAGGGGGATTAAGGCTGTGAGCAACCCGTGGGACAACCTGATCACCTTGTAGCCTCCCCAGCGCTTAGAACAGTGCCTTGCAGTGCTCAATAAATGTCATCATTTTTATTACTAAATCTGCTAAATTGCACTCTGCCACTTGTATGGTTTGTGACCTTGGGCAAGTCACTTGACTTCTCTGTGCCTCAATTACTTCATTTATAAAATGGGGATTGAGACTGTGAGCCCTATGTGGGACAGGGACTGTGTCCAATTCAATTTGCTTGTATCCACCCCAGTGCTTAGTACAGTGCCTGGCACATAGTAAGTGCTTAACAAATACCATTATTATTATTATTACTCTCCCAAGCGCTCTGCACACAGTAAGCACTCAATAAATACCACTGATGATTACTTAAATATTATTTTCCTAAGCACCTAGTACAGTTCTTTCCACACCGTGCTGGAGTCTATCAGGAATACCAGATTAGCTTCAGTTCTGAGACTTCAGAATTGAGAACCCAAGCAGAGTACTTGATTCTAGTGCTAGTGGCTTGCACACAACCACTCCCACTCTTTCCTTCCTCAGAGTTGTGTTCTTGCTGAGGAAAGGAGGGCAAAGAGCAAGTAGGCAGACAGGAGTGCACCTGCCTGAGAAGTCCATGTGTAGTCTCCACCCATTTTGGCCAACTACGGGCAGAATCAGGAAGAAATTCCAGGTTTCCCAATTCCCAAAGGACCAAGAGCATGACTGAATGCATAACAGAGAAGCAGCGTGGCTCAGTGGGAAGAGCACGGGCTCCGGAGTCAGTGGTCATGGGTTCAAATCCTGGCTCCGCCAAATGTCAGCTGTGTGACTTTAGGCAAGTCACTTAACTTCTCAGGGATTCAGTTACCTCCCCTGTAAAATGGGGACTGACTGTGAGCCCCCCATGGGACAACCTTGTAACCTCCCCAGTGCTTAGAACAGTGCTTTGCACATAGTAAGCGCTTAATAAATGCCACTATTATTATTATAAATGCCCAATAAAAGCAACTGACTGTAATTTTCATATATCACTTTTATCATAAATTGTTTTTCTTCAATATTTTGAACTGCTTTAAAATCTTTTAAAATAACCCATATCATGTGGTTTTATAGATCAAGCATTACAATATTAAAGAGCGTCCAAATGAGAAAACATCAAAATGCCCAAGGTGAGTTTTTTTAAATTTTTTCAAAAGAATGCTCAGTTTTTCCAAGCTAACAGTCCCAAAATGTTTTCATCAGGGTCAGCTACATAAAGTGATAAATCAGTAATGTGGCCCTAGAGGTTCATCACCCCCATTGAATTGCATCTGTGGGATCAAAGCCAATTTTTTGGCAGGGTGAGAAGCTACATTGCGTCTTAGAGCAGGAAAACAGCTAAAAGACATTGAGATGTCCGTTCCGGTTCCTGCCCCTTTGGCAGGGCTCAGCCTGTGACCTGGTCTTGACACCGGTGAGATTCCTACAGTGGGACCAGTGAGAATGAGCCGGGAGAGGGGATGGGTGGGGAGAGAAACCGTCCACCTCGGCCCCAGTTTGCCTAGATGGCCTAGGGGAAGCAGCGTGGCTCAGTAGGAAAGAGCCCGGGCTTTGGAGTCGGAGGTCATGGGTTCAAATCCCGGCTCTGCCAATTGTCAGCTGTGTGAGTTTGGGCAAGTCGCTTCACTTCTCTGGGCCTCAGTGACCTCATCTGTAAAATGGGGATTAAGACTGTGAGCCCCCCGTGGGACAATCTGATCACCTTGTAACCTCCCCAGCACTTCAAACAGTGCTTTGCACATAGTAAGCGCTTAATAAATGCCATTATTATTATTATTATTATTCCCCCAAAAAACTGGAGTTGGAAGCTGGGTTCATTTCTTTGATCTGAGGGGCTACCATGATGCTTCCAAGCCCTGGGCTGCCCTGGCTGCTATCACCCAGACCACCCAGCAGCTCTCCTGGTTCAACTGGCCTATCCTAGGCCAGAGTCGCAGCCATTTGGCTGATGAAAAATACCTACAGGAAGGAAAGGGGAGGAAGAGAGAGAAGGAGGAGGAGGAGAAGGAGGAAGAAGGCAAAGGAGACCCCTCTATTGCTGCCGACGCCACCACAGCCTCCTCCTCCTCCCCCTTTCTCTTCTCCCTCTCCAGCCATCCCCACACTATGGAGCCAAGGAAATAAGCACTTCAGGTCCCTTTCCCAATACGTCGCTCCAATTCCGGAACACTTCTATTTTAAGCCAGGCCATAAAAAGACAAAGACCACTGAACCAGAGCCGCTTATCACTTCCTTCTGTGGGCCACTATGATATTTCCAGGCCAGGGGACACTTCCAATTCCACTTTCAGGGAGTCATCACAGGACCTATTCATCCAAACATCCTATCATCATCATCATCAATCGTATTTATTGAGCGCTTACTATGTGCAGAGCACTGTACTAAGCGCTTGGGAAGTACAAATTGGCAACATATAGAGACAGTCCCTACCCAACAGTGGGCTCACAGTCTAAATGTTAGGGACAATGCCAATGTTAGAGACAGAAGAATCCTAGATTAGATGCAGCACTGGTCTACTCTAGCTTGGCTCTGCCCATGTTCCCATTTAAACCTAAATGCACACCTATGGGGTAGGTAAACTGTCCATTCTCATTCCATGACTCTTTCAGAGTTGCAAATCAAAGTGCTGTATTCTGATATAACAGGGGGATATATTATTACTCAAATTTAAAAAGCCAGAAAGAAGGTAACCAAGAGTTACCTACAGTAACTGTTACCTATAGTCACAGAAGCAAGCACAGTTCAAAAGTAGTTTTGCTGAATTCTGGGCAAAAGCTATGGTAAAGTTGTTTTGCACTGCCCTTGTCGTCTGATTTTAATAGTGTTGCTTTTTCTGTGCTTTTGAAATTAGGTGAATCAGAGAATCATGGAGCTTGAGAGGAGTTCTTAAGAGCTGGTCTTATTCAGGCAGGACCATACTGAAAAATCCCAGACAAATGAGACTCTCATTTGCTAGTTAATAAACCTTTAGTGATGCGGACCACCAACTCCCATTTTTTTTTGAAAAGTAGATCTCCAAATTTTAAGGAGGCAAGTAGCACTGGAATTTGTATCGTTACTATGTGTCTCTGTGCCTTGTCTGCTGTGTGACCTTAAGAAAGTCATTTAACATCTCTGTGCCTCGGTTCCCTCATCTTTAAAATGGGGATTAAGACTGTGAGCCCTATGTGGGACAGGGATTGGGTCCAACTTGATTATCTTTGTATTTACCCCAGATCTCAGAACAGTGCCTGGCACATAGTAAGCGCTTTACAAATACCATCATTATTATTATTACTTTCAGTCTGCCAACTGTACTGAAAGAAAGGAAACTTGGAAGGCATTTAATTAATAATGATGGCATTTATTAAGCGCTTACTATGTGCAAAGCACTGTTCTAAGAGCTGGGGAGGTTACAAGGTGATCAGGTTGTCCCACGTGGGGCTCACAGTCTTCATCTCCATTTTACAGATGAGGTAACTGAGGCCCAGAGAAGCGAAGTGACTTGCCCAAAGTCACACAGCCGACAATTGGTGGAGCCGGGATTTGAACCCATGAACTGTGACTCCAAAGCCCGGGCTCTTTCCACTGAGCCACGCTGCCAGATCAATCAATCAATCAACCAATCATATTTATTGAGCGCTTACTATGTGCAGAGCACTGTACTAAGCGCTTGGGAAGTAGATACTAGTAACTACTATCAATAATAATAAGTGGTATTTGTTAAGCATTTACTGTGTGACAAACCCTCTGCTAAACACTTGGACAGATACAACATGATCAGGACAGGCAGTTTAAAAAATTAAGAAATGTAGCAATGACTATCAATGGAGATTTAGAATGCTTTAGATACTTTCCATTTTTAGATTAATAGACAAAATTGCACAGTCAAGATACTGCAGAGGCAGCCTGTGCCCGAAGGAATGACTTTAACAATGTAAAGCCTCAGTGTGTCTCCTGTTGATTTTAGTATTCTGCAGCAATCCTAATTCACAACGAAAATCTTCCAGATCATATTAAATGTGCACAAATTGTAAAATAACGCTAGATGGCAGTGAATACTCAAAAACTGCAAGGCTGTTAGGACTAGACTAGTAAAATCATCATTTTTGTCCTTGCTAATACTTTTCCTGCACACAAATCACCTTCAAAATCTACTTACTGAGAAGTTCACCTTTAAAGAGCCTCCACTATCATCCATACGCAGTTTGAGTTTCTGGGGTTAAAGCGATGAGACATAAAACTGACCTGAAAACCACCAAACCTCCTGCTTGGTCTTTGAGATAAGTTGACTGAAATCTCATGATCTGAATTTGTGAATTTAGTATGCTGAATTACATTCATTCAATCGTATTTATTGAGCGCTTACTGTGTGCAGAGCACTGTACTAAGCGCTTGGGAAGTACACGTCGGCAACACATAAAGACGGTTCCTACCCCACAGTGGGCTCACAGTCTAGAAGGGGGAGACAGGCAACAGAACAAAACATGTACACAGGTGTCAAAATCGTCAGAATAGAATTATAGCTAGATGCACATAGTTAACAAAATAAATAGAATAGTAAATATGTACAAGTAAAATAAATATAGTAGTAACTCTACAAATATATACAAGTAATGATGGCATTTATTAAGCACTTAGTATGTGCAAAACACTGTTCTAAGCACTGGGGAGGTTACAATAATAATAATAATAATAATGTTGGCATTTATTAAGCACTTACTATGTGCAAATCACTGAATTATATCTCAGAATGCTAAGAGAATTTGCATAAACATCACTCTAAATTGTCATCTAAAAACGGATATGCTGACCTAAATTAACCTAACCTTAGGTCAGAGGACCTAAGGTCTGATCTCAGCTCCACCACTTGTCTGCTGTTTAACCCTAGGCTAGTCATTTAACTTCTCTGTGCCCTCAGTGTACTCATCTGTAAAATGGGGATTCAATACCTGTTCTAATTTAGACTGTGAGTCCCATGTGAGATAGGGACACTGTCCAACTTGATTAACTTGTATCTACCACAGCTCTTAGTAAAGTGTTTGTTACATAATAAGTATTTAAATACCACAACTGTTTTTTTTTTCATTCTACACTTAGAATTTTCTAAGATTTACACTTATTCTGGAAAATATATATTTTTCTGGATAATTTTTTTCTTTCATTCTTGTAAACAAAACAAATTTGTTCATGAAATTCTGAAGACACTGGAATGGTTTCCTGAGTAATTTTATTCCACATAGACCACAGAAAAATTAGAGAAAATGGATTTTAGATGAAAGCACCCTAAATCATTTTTTCATCACAATCCTCAAAACCTAGAAGTAATTTATTTAACATGGGTTTATGGATTAATTCATACAGATTTATGGATTTAATGAAACTTCAGGTTTAGTACTCAGCAAGTCACCAGACTGGAAAAGACCAACATCGACCTTAAGATATTAATTTCCAGGGACCGTGACTGGAAAATCTCGAAAGATGGGCAACATAATACATGTACAATAACATCCTGTTGTATATTAGCACTGTATCTAAATATAAGTAATGAAATTCTGAATAATATGTAATTGAATTTTTTTAAGTGTAGACTGCTTCTTAAGATGATCTATTTTCAGCTACAGAAGAAACTCACAGATATAAACAATATGCTAATTTAAATCACCAGTGACTTTGATTAACCTTCCTTAAGATTCTGTTTTTGTACACTGCGGAATGACTTTTCACGCTTTATATGTTGCTGAATCAAATAACTGCATTATTTACATAAACTGCATTTTTCTACTTTACTGACTAAACTCTGGTCACATTTCCAAGCACAGATAGTTTTTGGCTAAAGTATCTGGTACATTAGACTTGCCTGCAACGAGCTTACAAGTCTAGAGGGGAGAAAGACATTAATATAAATAAATTAAAGATACTTACAAAAGTGCTGTGAGCTTGTTGTGGGCAGAGAATGTGTCTCATTATTGTTATATTGTACTCTCCCAAGCGCTTAGTACAGTGCTCTGCATATAGTAAGTGCTCACTAAATAGTGAGCACTGTAGCTCACTAGGGAGCCACGTTTCTGGTGCAGTCATTTCCCAAGACCTTCCTTTTCCCAACCACCTCCTTGGTGCTGAGGCCTGAGCAGGAGGGCCCTATGGGTCCAAAGCACCTATGGAGGGATAGGCACTATGGAAAGCAGCAGATAAATGACCTAGTGGATAGAGCACAGGCCTGGGAATCAGAAGTCAAGGGTTCTAATCCTGACTCTGCCGCTTGTCTGCTGTGTGACCTTGGGATAGTCACTTTATTCTCTGTGCCTCAGTTCCCTCATCTGTAAAATGAGGATTAGGATTGTGAGCCCCACATGGGACAGGGACTGTGGCCAACCCCATTATCTTGTATCTGCCCCAGTGCTTAGAACATGCCTGGCACATACTAAGTGCTTAACAAAAAGCATAATTATTATTATTTTATTATAATAATAACTATTATTCCCCCTCTCCATCCCCCCGCCTTACCTCCTTCCCTTCCCCACAGCACCTGTATATATGTATATATGTTTGTACGTATTTATTACTCTATTTATTTTACTGGTACATATCTATGCTATTTATTTTATTTTGTTAATATGTTTTGTTTTGTTCTCTGTCTCCCCCTTCGAGACTGTGAGCCCACTGTTGGGTAGGGACCGTCTCTATATGTTGCCAACTTGTACTTCCCAAGCACTTAGTACAGTGCTCTGCACACAGTAAGCGCTCAATAAATATGATTGATTGATTGATTGATTATTATTACTATTAGAAGCCTGCCACTCTCCACTGGCTATTCTCAAACCCCTGCCACTCACTATAGCATGGCAGAGTACTGGGTGGGTCATTAGGGCTGTGATGCTGGAAGGGTTCCAGAGGCCACCTAGCAACTGAGGAGACAGGGTTGTCCTCACACTGGGTCCAAATCCACCGTTTAACGTGCAGAGAATGTTTAACGTTCTCTATATTTAAAGGTTACCAAACAATTTTAAGGACATTTTAAAGGTACTTAGATTGTGCAAATATATACATACATTCTAACAGTTCTGTCATCAATATAACACCTGTTGATGGCTTAACGAGAATGCCCACCTCACTCTCCCTGGAAGGGCAAAATATCATTTGGCCACTAAACAACTGCTGATTTCTTTAACCTTTCCTAATTTCCAGCCCTTTAATCATCTTGTCATGAAAGCTTCTTGCTGGAATAACAGTGAATTGTTTGCTCTCCTTAACATCTAAATATTGATCCTGAGCTCATCAACATTAAATAGAATGCAATGGGGATTTGAGGATTTACATCCCTTGTATTCCAGACAACCCCGAATAAATATTCAGTATATCAATCAAAATTGGCAGGGGCAGGGAGGGCGGGGGGCGGAGGATTTCACTGTTTTGGCATAGGAGTGGAGTTTTTCCCTCATCCAGTATACCTGCAGATAGTCATTTTGTTTCCCATTCCCTAGGTTGGCATGTAGGTTCAGTGGGGTGGCCCCAGTGAACACTACCAGGCTCAGACTAGGTTTGGGTGGCCTTGTGGCACCTCCACAGCTCCTTTTTTTAGGGTCATGGGGCCACAGTGTGACGTCTGAGGTACTGTCACAAACTTCAAAATTTTGCCGTCCCTTAAAGGATGTAAACAGAATAAAATTCAGTAGAGTCTTTCTTGAAGTCATTTTCAATTCTCCAGAAATTTCAAAATACTAAACAAATCCAAACCTGGCTTCATTTCTCACATTTTACAGAAGAGGAACTTTAGGCAACCCAACCTAAATGGGATCACCAAAGCTTACTGGGTTTCTCTCCCAAGTCCTTGCAGTTCTAAAGCAGCGTGGCTCAGTGGAAAAGGCACGGGCTTTGGAGTCAGAGGTCATGGGTTTGAATCCTGGCTCTGCCAATTGTCAGCTGTGTGAATTTGGGCAAGTCACTTAACTTCTCTGTGCCTCAGTTCCCTCATCTGTAAAATCGGGATTAAGACTGTGAGCCCCATGGGGGACAACCTGATCACCTTGTAACCTCCCCAGCGCTTAGAACAGTGCTTTGCACATAGTAAGTGCTTAATAAATGCATTATAAAGCAGAACCCATTACAGGTCTTGCATTTGGGTGACACAGAGGCCAGATGACCACAAACCACAAGCAACATGTGCACAAGTGGGGAGAAAAGAGGGAGGAGAGAGGATGTGCTGAAAGGCAATGAGAAATGGGAACTTGGCTTGGAACTTTTGGCACTGATAACTCCAGGGAAATTTAACATGCCAATCAGTGGTATCTTTTGCAGGGAACATGTTTCTGGACAAGCTAATTCAGGGCTTTTCTAAAAGCAATTTACAGCCAGTTAGCTGAATTACAGGATATAGGGATTCACCTACTTTGGAAACATCAAGTGCTGCTTATCAAAAGGAGGGGTTGGGAATTACATACACGAATACTCTTATAGGTGTACTTAAATATGTCTTCACAGGATACCCAAAAATAAGTCTAATATTCACTTAGGATAAAACAGTGAATGCTTTTCCTCTCATTTATTCTCGTGTAATAAATTCCAAGACTTAAGAGGAAAGTAAAATGGTAAGCATTCAGTTTGAATTGTTTCCTCATAATTTCAACTTTCTCCATTCATTCAATAGTATTTATTAAGCGCGTATTGTGTGCGGAGCACTGTACTAATAAAATGCTACCTTTCAGGATTAAAATAATAAATGCCATGATCTATGCTGTGGTCAGACAAGAATCTCTTTGTGGTATATGCACTAATCTAGACGATGTTTATATAATGTTGCCTTATGAACAAGCATGGGCAAAACAAGGATATTTACTCTAATGATGAGGCAAGATGGAGGATTTGCTTTGCAAATTGCCAACAAAAAATCATTAAACCCATAAAAATTCTGTACAGTGTGCAAAATTTGTATTGGCTCCTCTCACATTTACCAATATTATTCCTTCCTCGCCCATTGACACTTCCTTCCTTTGCCTCTCTATTATTAAAAGAACAGCATCTGTCTGAAGCAAATGCAGTCGGATTTCTCCCAACAAAACACAGATTTCCAAATAAACAACAACAAAAAATTATACACTTTTGGCTTGCTGCCAGTTTTAAAAAACCCTTACTTTATTTTATGTCCTAGCATGTAGGCCAATGCTTATTTTCAAAGCTGCATTTTATTTTATTTTTTTTTAGTCTGAGTGGACTTTATTCCCTTTTATCTTAGTTTTGTTGCTCTTGATTTTACACACACATATTCAAGAAAAAACGATATTCCATTTTACATAGAAGCTTCGCAGCTATGATCCTCAGTATGGTAAGAGAACATACGCAAATTCCATTGTGTTCATACGGCTGCCCTCATTTGGGGGATTCCATTCGGGCTACTACAACCAAATATTTCCCAGGGCAAAAATGAACTGCAAAAAAGGGAACACTGGAGGGGGTCCTTTTTCATATTCTGATACATTATTATTTCACCCCATCTCAACAAGAGGTGGGACTATTGCTCAGAAGAACACTGGTCCAAAGAAAGAACCCATAGCTCAGTCTGACAAAATGACTCTTATAGTGCATATGAAAAATGAAATCCACATCCAGGAGAAACCTGCCCCGAAACTGGAAATCATTTTATTTTAAAATACAATGTGTGGTGGAAGAGAAAAGAGACAAGGAGTGGGAGGAAGCAAATATATATTCAGTCAAATCTATCTAAAAATCTGGTCACGATTTGCTTTCTCCATAGGGCATTAGTATACTATCCCCATCTAGCCTCACTAGCCAAAGGGATCCCTTAGCACTACTTAAATACAAAGTCAGTGGTGGTTGGTTATGTAAACACATACTTCTCTGATAGTGCAGGGATTGCACTCTTGCAGAACCCTAAATTAAGGAAAACATATGCTGTAGACTTATCCATGTTTACCCCGCTAGCTTACAACTTTTTCTTTTGACACTGCTTTATGCTGCATCAGACAGTTCAGCTTTGTCAGACCCAAAAAAGTAGTGTAAGCATGGGTTACAGCAGAACTGAGCCTTCATTCATATATCAATCAATGGTATTTATTGAGCATTTACTACATGCAGAGCACTGTACTAAGCACATGGGAGAGTACAATACAACAGAGCCGATCCCCACCCACAAGGAACTTACTGTGTGCCAGGCAGGAACTTACTGTGTACAAAGTGTGAAAAAGAATGAAAGACTCGCCTCAACCTTCTCAGTCATCCTAACACACTGGAAAATTTTGACTCCAGAAATATTTCTTTTTCTGCTTCCCTAGCAGTTGTTTTTCGCCAGGGTTGCCATTTTTCAGATTTCCATGGCTCACCACCATCCAATCCTGCCCCATCAAGCCTCTCTGCCAGAAATTCTGGTAAGATCAATCCTGCAAGCTGAAGTTTGCGTTTTTCCCCCCAGAGCCTCCAAGTCTTATTTAAAACATAAAGGACGCGAGCTATGATAACACAGCGAGTGATATAATTGTTTAACGTTCACTTACCTCCACTGCTACCACAATCAAAATAAGGTCTGTTTTGGACTCTGGAAACACAGCGTGTACTTGTGGGGACATTCCAATCAGTGCACAGTTGGTAACCACTGATATAACACTCATTGTTTCAAAAGCCAACTAAAACAAAAGAACGATATGATGTCATTGTCAGGTTATGTTTGCTTCAGTAAATTACTAATCTTTTCAAAATCAAAAAGAGGTAATGGGGGGAAAGAGCTCGGGCCTGAGAGTCAGAGAACCTGTGTTCTAATCCCGGCTTCTCCATTCACCTACTGTGTGACCTTGGGTAAGTCATTTTACTTTTCTCTGCTTCAGTTCCCTCATCTGCAAAATGGAGATTCAATACCTGTTCTCCCTCCTACTTAGACAGTGGGTACTATCTGGGCTCTGATTACCTTGTATCTACCCCAGCACTTAATACAATGCTTAGCATACATATTTCAATGCTTGGCACAAAGTAAGCACATAACAAATACAACAATTGTTATTATTGTTAGGAAAGAGGGCTTTCTTTAGCCCAAGGGTACTAGCATCTTCCTCTCTTACATCTTAATAGTTCCTGACAAATTCTTAATTATAAATAATAATTACAATTATGTTTCCAACTTGTACCTCCCAAGCGCTTAGTACAGTGCTCTGCACACAGTAAGCGCTCAATAAATACGATTGATTGATTGATAATAATAATAATAATACTTAAGCACCTAGAGCGTGCCAAGCTCTGTATTAAGCACTAGGGTATGTATAAGATATACAGGTGGACACAGTCCCTGTCCCACACATGGCTCACAGTCTAAACAGAAGGGAGTAGGATTTTTTTAATGGTATTTGTTAAGTGCATACTATGTGCCAGGCACTGTGCTAAGTGATGGGGGTAGATACGAGCTAATCAAACTGGACACAATCCAAGGCTCACAGGGGATTCGCAGGGGATGCTGATGTCACCTAATAAAATTTTTAAATCAATCATCAAGACAAACTAAGTTTTTGGACTCATATACCTACAACTGATTTAAAAATTTTCCTTCTATTACACAAAAGCTTTGAGATACCTGAAGCATACCACTAAAGCACAGTAATGAAAACTGTACCTTTAACACAATGCAAAACAAGACCCTTATAATCAAAAAGATTCTGTGTAATCCATCAGAAGCTATACAATCCCTGAAAATTCACATCTTTTAAAAGGAATGCCAGTGACATTGAGAGGTTTTTTTTTTTAATGGCATTTATTACACACTTACTATGTGCAAAGCACTGTTCTAAGTGCTGGGGAGTTTACAAGGTGATCGGGTTGTCCCACGTGGGGCTCACAGTCTTAATCCCCATTTTACAGATGAGGTAACTGAGGCACAGAGAAGTTAAGTGACTTGCCCAAGGTCACACAGCTGACAAGTGGTGGAGCTGGGATTCGAATCCATGACCTCTGATTCCCAAGCCCGCACTCTTTCCACTGAGCCACGCTGCTTTTCTTGGGTGCAAGACAAAATCGGGCTTAGATTTGCAAGTCAGTAAATCAGGATGAATTAGCAGAAACCTGTTTACCGGGATAAGGAATCACCAACATTAAGGCATTAAACAAGTCATTCACGTGTCCTTTCTGAAACTACTGCAGCATTTTACCAGGCAAACATGTCTTCCTGGTTGTTGTTTTCTTGGCTAAATCGTGATCATGTGATTTATTAATGCTCCTCTCTCTTTCAAAGGAGGAAAGAGCAGCTGGCTATAATACATGCACATACGGAAGAGAAAATATCACTCCCCCTTATGCATAGGTATGAGCCCGGCTGGATGAACACTCTCCATGGACCAGGGCTAATCGATTTTATCATATGGTGGACAACATGGAGAGAGAGAGAGAAAGAGAGAGACAGAGACAGAGACAGAGAGACAGAGAGAGACAGAGACAGAGAGACAGAGAAAGAGACAGGGACAGAGTGTCATGAGGAGAAGCAGGTGCCAGCAGTAAGTGAGAAACCTCTGGCCAGACCCAACCCCAAATGACACTACTGGGCACCCTAGTCCCTCAGGCTGGACAGGAGCAGCCAACAAGTGGGCTCCATTGTCCCCGTCCCTCAAAACGATTCCCTTTCTCCTCCCAACACCCTAACGTACCCATTTCCTGTTCCCTTACCCTCCCTACCCCCTCATTCCATCTAAGCCCATGCCGCTATTTCTGCTAGTCACACGCTAGAATTGCACAGAATTGTGGAAGCAGCATGGCCTAGTTAATAGAGCACGGTCCTGGAAGTCAGAAGGTCATGGGTTCCAATCCACTTGTCTGCTGTGTTGGCCTTGGGCAAGTCAGTTTACTTCTCTGTGCCTCAGTTACCTCATCAGTAAAATGGGGATTGAGACTGGGAACCCCAAGTGGGACAGAGACTTTGTCCAATCTGACTTGCTTATATCTACCCCAGCGCTTAGTACAGTGCCTGACACATAGTAAGTGCTTAACAAGTACCACAATTTTAATTGTGCCAGAATTGCTCCTGGCCACAGGCCAGAGCTGCAAGAAGGGGAAGGGGGGAGTTCTGCCAATCAATTGTACTTAATGAGCACTTACTGTGTGCAGAACACTGTACTAAACCCTTGGGAGAGTACAATATAATATAGAGTTGGTATACATGCTCCCTGCCCACAACAATCTTACAGTCTAGAGGAATGACTGGAGGGCAAAGCAGGCTCTATCGGGCAGCGATTGAGAGCGACCTTTGATAAAGGCAGAAGTTCAGCCACATTATGAAATGATCCTGTGAGCCCCTGTGATCATCTGTTGCTGGGTAAGAGGCCACTCAAAGGCCTGTGGATACACACCTCCGAGTGCATGGCAAGGGTTCTTTTTTTACTTTTCATTTATTATGGTGTTTGTTGAGCACTTACTATGTGTTCTAAGCTATTCTAAGCATTAAGCCGGAAATAAGGCCAACAACATGTATCCAGGAATATGCCAAGATGGGAAGCCATTGTATGCTATTCCTGCAGGTCTCCATGTGAAAGTTATGTGAGAAACTTGTATTTTCAGTAGGTTAGCGATGTTAGCAGCTTAACAGTCTCAAGCCGAGAACCCAGGTAAGCGAAAAAAAGATGACCTCTTCCCTGTGCCTGGAAGAGTGTGATGATGGAAGGAAAAGTGGCAAATTAGACTGATTATGAAGGTGAGTATAAAGCAGTAAATAAGATGTAACAATGCATCTGTCTTATGCACTTGGCAACAATGCAACTGTCCTATGTTGTAGGAGCAGCATGGCTGTGGGAGCAGCATGGCTTAGTGGAAAGAGCACGGGCTTGGGAGTCACAGGTTTTGGGTTCTAATCCCAGCTCCACCACTTAACAGCTGTGTGACTTTGGGCAAGTCACAACTTCTCTGCGTCTCAGTTCCCTCATCTGTAAAAAGGGGGATTAAGACTGTCGCCCCACATGGGACAACCTGATTACCTTGTATCTACCCCAGTGCTTAGAACAGTGCTTGGCACATAGTAAGCACTTAACAAATACCATTATCATGTATTTGCATATTTTTATGTAGATTATGATAAAGTCATTCCCAATCTATTTCACTAATCCCTCTAGACTGTAAACTCACTCTGGCAGGGAACATATCTACCAAATCTGTTGTAGTGTATTCTCCCAAGCGCTTAGTAATCAATCATATTTATTGAGCGCTTACTGTGGCAGAGCACTGTACTAAGCACTTGGGGGAGTACAATATACACCATTCTGCACACAGTAAGCACTCAGTAAATGCCACTGATTGATCCCTATGCTTCCTTCCCTCTTTTAGCTCCCTTGTCACTTTCTCCTCCTGCAAATAGTTATTGACTGCTTTCCTCTAGAATACTATATCCATGATTTCTCTTTCCCATCTTCCCACTTCCACCTCCATCCTCTCTACCCATTACTTTCCTTTCAATTTATTTCAGGAGTTACCCTTGGCCATAAAGACCCTACCCAGTGCTGCCCAAGGTTTCTGATACCTTTCTTTTAGAAACACTGCTGCTTTAGGCCATCAAAAGAGGTAGGAGATGCCTTATAATTTACAGAACGAATGAAAATTTCTATGAAAAAGTGTGTCATGGGATTATTCTTGTTTGGAAAATTTATGCGTTCATTTTGTGAGGTGCAAAAAGATTTTAAAAAAGTTAAAAAGCTAAAATAATTACCTGCCAGACGCCAATGCTTGCTGATGGTTCCGAAAAAGGACGTTTGTAGACCCGGCACATTTTTAGGGCATCTGAATATATCTCAGTGACATTGTTTAAAACTGCAAAGACAGCAGCTAGAGGGTAGACACATGAGAAAAGACTCACATATCCAAACTGTAAAAACAATTCTAAGTAGTCATCAAAGGTGCCCTGAAAAAGAAACCACAGAAAGGAAAAGAGTAGATTACATTCATAGCCCTATTATATGAAAAACAGCAGCACCAATATCATCAGGAAATCTTGTCCCCATGGACTCAATCCATCAATCTCTGATTTTTTTTCCTAGTTCTTTAACTTAATCCTCCCAAATTTATTGAGTCCAAGGACAAATTCACTTTAAGGCCCAGGAAATTAGATCTCCTGAAGATGAATACCATATGTTCTTGAAATTAGTACGGTACCACTGAGCTATCAAGCAGTAACACAGTAACACATCCTTTAATAATGGCACTTACTAAGCTCTTACTAAGAACTGAGATAGATACAAAATAATCAGATAAGACACGGTTTCCGTCCCACACTGGGTTCATGAGGAATGGAGGGTAAGGATTTTATCTCCATTTTACAGATGAGGCACGCCCAAAGAGGTTTTGTGACTTGTTCAAGAACCCACAGCAGTACTCGAAAGACATTAATTCCAAAAGAACAGGTAAAGCTCAAGTCAGGCACCACTGGAAACGAGATATTTTTTCTTTGCCTTGCTCTAGCTAACCCATGTTAAAAACCATCCTTTGGGAAAATTAATCCCAAATTCACTCTATTTGAAGATTTGTTCCAGAATTTTGTTAGTCTCAACTCACGGTTCAGACAGTCAGCGACAAATAGGGGTAACAATACATTCAAAATCCCAAAAGTGGATCTTAAGTGGAATTTCACATTAAAAAAATAACTTTTTATCTTTACTTTACAAATGGTCTTCTTACAGCCATGCCATCACCTACATATGAACTTCACCATCAGTAGTGTATTCTTCAAATATTAAGGGCAGTATGTCCCGATATCTAAAGGACACAGGTTGCAATACAGTGGAGAAAATACAACTATATTTATAAAATATTTAAATATCACGCCCTATTGTACACAACTAGCAAATTAAAGCTAGAACATTAATTGAAACTATAAGTAGAAAGTAAATATAGGCAAGGGAAAACAATGGACATATCTACACATGCCTTTCAATAAGAAAAAATGTTCTCAAATACCCAAAATATGAAAATGATTAAGGAAATGATTCCAGTGAAAAAAATTTTAACAAAAATATTTACACTCAAGATGTCTGTAATCAAACAAGGCAAAAGACATAGTTATAAAAGGAAATAATTGGGAGTGTAAAGACATGTGAAATTAAGGAATGCCTGGGGTCACACTTTCCTTTAGAGCCTGGGAAGGCAAGGCACAAATTTTATGGAAAAAAGAGTTTTCCAACATTTTCTCAAAGCACATTTCTTGTCCTGCAATTCAGTACTTGAAATTTTTTCCACCTTTTCTAGCAAATGAAAGGGCAAAAGACAGACTAACATCTCTGACATATCGGATATTGTCTCCAGCTCACAGATACATTCTAAGATGAAAAGCCGAGAAAATAGTGGGAGAAATCTGACTTCAGATGAATTAGTGATATGGTAAAATCCCCAGGTAAAGATGACACTCATGAGAGTACATTTTCATTCAATTAATCAATCCATGGCATTTATTGAGGACTTACTGTGTGCAGACCACGGTATTAAGCACCTGGGAAAGTACAATACTGTAGAGTTGGCAGATGCAATAGGCCAGTCCACTCTGAGATTTGCAATGTTCACCTATGTCAGCCAAACAAAAGTCTCTATACTATACTAGTCAGGCCTCTCTGCATTAGTATTCCGTTCCAAGAAAACTTATAGGTTTACTTTCCTAGTTTCTAATCTTGGCTCTGCCACTTGCCTACTGCACAATTTTGGGCAGGTTATGTAACTTCTCTGTGCCTCAGCTTCCTCATCTGTAAAACAAAGATTCAATACCCATTCTTCCTCCTACTTAGATTGTGAGTCCCATGTGGGACTGGGATTGTCTCCGAACTGATTAATTGTATTTACCCCAGCACTTTGTACAGTATTCGACACAGTGCGTGTGCTTAATACCGCAATCTTTATTTTTACTCTCCAAGCACACTGAGCCAATCTCTAACCAACTTTATCATACTTTTTGATGCTTCATTGTTGCAGAGTTCTATGGCAGTCTTTTAAAAGATGTTATAGCTTTGTTTTCTCTCAGAATAAACTAGCCTCGAAAACACTGACTCTGAGCCTAACTCCATGTCACTGAATGTAAGGGTCTCAGGACTCTCCAGCATAATACACTTGTCTTTAAGGACTTTTGTCCTGTAATGCAACCAACCTAAACCCCCAAAGAGCACCAGTATGGCCTGACCAAGATAAGCCAGGCCTGGTACAGCCTACATCCTTCCCCTGTCCTGGAATGCCCTCCCTCCACACATCTGCCAAGCTAGCTCTCTTCCTCCCTTCAAAGCCCTACTGAGAGCTCACCTCCTCCAGGAGGCCTTCCCAGACTGAGCCCCCTTTTTCCTCTCCTCCTCCCCATCCCCCCCCGCCCTACCTCCTTCCCCTCCCCACTGCACTTGTATATATTTGTAGAGATTTATTACTCTATTTTACTTGTACATATTTACTATTCTATTTATTTTGTTAATGATGTGCATACAGCTATAATTCTATTTGCTCTGACGATTTTGACACCTTTCCACATGTTTTGTTTTGTTGTCTGTCTCCCCCTTCTACACTGTGAGCCCGTTGTTGGGTAGGGACCGTCTCTATATGTTGCCGACTTGTACTTCCCAAGGACTTAGTATAGTGCTCTGCACACAGTAAGCGCTCAATAAATACAATTGAATGAAATGAATGAATGGTACTGGATTTGCTCTGTAAATTAGCAACCAAATGTGCCTCTTCCAGAGGAAAACTGGACCTGAAGAAGGCACATTTGAAAATTTATCTCACTACCAAGTTATACATAAAGTGAATTGATTTTGGCTCTGTTTGCCACAACTGAGCTGTTTAGTTGGGCCTTCATCACCAAGCAGAAATTTATAGTTGCAATTAGTCCTTTAGTTGCATTCCTCTGTTAAAGGAACACTCTCAAGCTATTAAAGAGCACAGCATGTCTGCTAAGCTATTTAATGTGCAGACTAGATGCTAGAGAACCTTCTTAACCTCTGAAAAACACCAATTAGAGAAAGCATTAATTAGGAAAAAAGTTAACACTGAATTTTTCAGTCCACTTTCTATCAGCATAAAACACTGTTCATTTTAAAAAATCAGCAAGAGGCCAATTGCTGTTCTTGTGGCCTATTTGGGCACTGTCCAATTATCTATATAATATGCTTCGTATCTGCCCTTACAATAAACCCGGTGTGAGCAGGGTGTGTCTCTCTTTATTGCTGAACTGTACTTTCCAAGCAGTACAGTGCCCTGCACATGCTAAGTGCTCAATAAATATGATTGAATGAATGAATGAATAAAACTTCACGCTGTCTTTGAGCTGCTCATGAGCAAGGACAGGCATTAAGACCCAGGGCTGGGGTAAGAGTGACCCACCAGAGCAAGCGGAAAGGGAGAGGGAGAGGCCAGGGTGCTCAGAAAAGTCAGGCACAATGGGCCCACAATCATTAGGACTCAGTCATTCAGTGCTATGGATCTGTGCTTAGAACACTGAACTAAGTGCTTTGGAAAGAACAACAGAATTAGTAGTCATGATCCCTGCCCTCAGGGAGTTAACAACCTAGAAGAGGGGACATCCATTTACATAAATTACAGACAGGGGAAGTACTAGACTCTTAAAGGTATGTACAGAAGTGCTAAGGAGAGTTGTCAGTACAAAAGTGCTTATGCGGTGCAGAATTGAGGAAATGGCAAATGGTGGACATAATATGGACAGATTAGAATCAACTGAGGGAGGCCTTCTGGAGGAGATGTGATTTCAAGAGATTCGACGATGGAGAAGAAAAACACGAGGAACGGTATGTAGGTTAGTTAGAGAGGAAGGAAGAATGAGAATTGGCGTAGTGTGAGAAGAGTGGATAAGTAGGAGGGAGAGAGTTAACTGAGTGAGAGCCACTGGTCAGGAGTTTCTGCTTGACAAGGCAAGAAACGGGCAACCATTGGAAGTTTGTGAAGAGTTGGAGAGCACCTCCTCCAGGGGGCCTTCCTAGACTGATCTCCCCTTTTCCTCTGCTCCTCCTCCCCTACCCATTGCCCCTACTCCCTCCCTCTGCTCTACCTGCCTCCCCGCCCCACAGAACTTGCATATATATGTACATATTTATTATTCTATCTATTTTATTAATGACATGCATATATCTATAATTCTATTTATCTATTTTGATGCTATCGATGCCTCTCTAATTGTTTTGTTGTCTGTCTCCCCCTGTGAACCCGTTTTTGGGTAGGGATTGTCTCTATCTGTTGCCAAATTATACTTTGCAAGCGCTTAGTACAGTGCTCTGCACACAGTAAGTGCTCAATAAATACGACTGAATGAATGAAAAGTGACCCGGGCAGCAGAGTGAAGTATGGACTGGAGTGGGGAGAGACTAGAGGTGATGAGATTGGTGAGGGCTGATGCAACTGTCAAATTGGGATATAGTAAGTGCCTGGACCAGTAATAATAATAATAATAATAATAATAGTGGTATTTATTAAGCATTTATTATGTGCCAAGCACTACTAAGCACTACTACTATTAGGTGCTACTGAAGGTACAAGGTAACCAGGTTAGACACAGTCTCTGTCCCACATGGGACTCACAGTCTTAACTCCCATTTTACAGATGAGGTAACTGAGGTACAGAGAAGTGAAGCATATCGCCCAAGATCACACAGTAGATGTGGCAGAGCCAATAATAGAACCCATGACCTTCTGATTCCCAAATCTGTGCTCTTTCCACTAGACCACACTGTTGTATGACTGGTTGCTTACTGGGACAGGCAGAAAGAATTTTGTCCATTTAGAATTAAAAAATATATATATAAACCTCTTTTTTATCTTTTTCTGATATAAGAATAGTACCAACTATTCTTACATTGAATAGTCTTCCTTTTACTGTTGTATTTTATGTATTCTATACAGCAAAAATGTTTTAGTAATAGAAAACCCCAACCATAGCTTTCAGCATTATTCTTTGTTACGGATCCCAAGGTTCTTTTCCCAAAGATGTCATGGTACTTGTCTCAACACTAAGAGTGTTAATCTGGGTGTGGAGAAAAAATTAATCACTCAAGCAATTACAGGAACTACAAAAGGAGGAGTAAACCATATCACACTGACTTCAGTTCAAACAGGTTTCAACAAATTCAGGCCCCAAGAGATTTACCCCATACCTAATCAACCCAGCAAAGTTTTTTAAAAAACCAGAAAAGTTCTGGCACCACGTTTCATAACCACGTTTCGTTCCCGCCTGTCCCGCTGTCGACCCCTCGCCCACGTCCTTCCCTTGGCCTGGAATGCCCTCCCTCCACACATCCACCAAACTAGCCCTCTTCCTCCCTTCAAAGCCCTACTGAGAGCTCACTTCCTTCACAAGGCCTTCCCAGACTGAGCCCCCTTTTTCCTCTCCTCCTCTCCATCGCCTTCCCCTCCCCACAGCACTTGTATATATTTGTACATATTTACTACTCTATTTTACTTGTACATATTTACTACTCTATTTTATTAATGATGTGCATATAGCTATAATTCTATTTATTCTGATGGTTTTGACACCTGTGTACATGTTTTGTCTTGTTGTCTGTCTCCCTATTCTAGACTGTGAGCCCGTTGTTAGGTAGGGACTGTCTCTATTTGTTGCCGACTTGTACTTCCCAAGCAGTACAGTGCTCTCCATACAGTAAGCGCTCAATATGATTTAATGAATTAATGAATAACAAGACCTAGAATATGATTTGCAAAAAGCAAGGATTTTGCTTTCTGCCATCAATATAGTGCTTGGCAAATCCATATACATAAATCTGTACCAATTCCCTGGGTCTTCCTCCAAATGCAAAGTTCATGTGTCAGGGTAGATAGAGCATGAAAGAGAAAAGGCATGCAAGAGCACGAGCTTGGGAGTCAGAAGACATGGGTTCTAATCCTGGCTCTGCCACCTGTCTGCTGTGTGACCTTGGGCAAGCCACATAACTTCTCTATGTCTCAGTTACCTCATCTGTAAAATAGGAATTAAAAATGTGAGTTCCATGTGGGACAACCTGATTACCTTGTATCTACCCCAGTGCTTAAAACAGTGCTTGGCACATAGTAAGTGCTTAACAAATACCATAATTATTATTATTATTATTATTATTATTATTATATCCCCCATCCATACCTTAGAAGGAGCAAACTTCCATTGACATGGCATTGGCCTCGACAGTAACAGATTGCAATCATTAAAAATTGGACTATTCTATACATGAGTATGATTAGTAGCAATTTCAAAATGATCCAAAGAGCTGAAAAAAAGTTACCTTTGTAAAATATGCAATCATTTCAGTTAATACATCAAGAAAACTGTCATTTTAGAATTGTATCGAGGCACTTATAACTGAGAAAAACATTTTGCATTCTTTTAGTCATGGGTGATCTGCTAGAAAGCATTAATAGATGACTATTATCTAACCAGTTCATACCAAATAGTCTCAATAACTTGAATAAAGACAGCTTAAAATATGCTTTCCAAAATTTTTGGTAGGTCCCAAGATGTCTTTTGGCAGGCCTGCAAATTGCTTTTTTTAGATACTCCAGGAAAGTCCTACTAGTAATAGCAATTGATACATGCTATTGATGCCTGTCTGCTTGTTTCGTTTTGTTTTATTTTGTTATCTGTCTCCCCCCTTCTAGACTGTGAACCTGTTGTTGGGTAGGGATTGCCTCTATTTGTTGCCTAATTGTACTTTCCAAGCACTTGGTATATTGCTCTGCACACAGTAAGCGCTCAATAAATACGACTGAATGAATGACTTGAAATAGTAACAGTAATAGAATATATTGAATATCCACTGACAGCAATATAGTGAACTAGAAGAACATTCTTAGTCATCCCTCTAGACTGTAAACTCATTGTGGGCAAGGAACAGTGAAGCAGCTTGGCTCAGTGGAAAGAGCACGGGCTTTGGAGTCAGAGGTCATGGGTTCGAATCCTGACTCTGCCAGCTGTGTGACATGGGGCGAGTCACTTCACTTCTCTGGGCCTCAGTTACCTCATCTGTAAAATGGGGATTAAGACTGTGAGCCCCACGTGGGACAACCTGATCACCCTGTATCCTCCCCAGCGCTTAGAACAGTGCTTTGCACATAGTAAGCGCTTAACAAATGCCAATTATTATTATTATTATTACCAACTCAGTTGTACTCTCCCAAGAGCTTAGAACATTGCTCTGCATACAGTAGAAGCTCAAGAAATGCCATTAATCCTTCCTACGCCCTGGATCATTATCAAAATAATCTACAAACACCTCAAACCTCAAATCAATTAATCGTATTTATTGAGCGCTTACTATGTGCAGAGCACTGTACTAAGCGCTTGGGAAGTACAATTGGCTACATATAGAGATAGTTCCTACCCAACAGTGGGCTCACAAAGAACCCCCTTCCTAAAAACCCAATCCCAGAAAGCACAGAGTGGTTCACCCTTTTAAGAGGCCATTTCACAAGCCAAATTTAAACTATTCTCAATAGGCACTTGATTTAGGAAAATGGTACAGAAGACAGAAAGAAAGAACCAGCAACCTTTCCTGTCAGCAGTGCTTTTCAGCCTTAACAAAGAGATCAAACACTCCACATCAGGCAGTTCTGCCACACTTTTCAGGGATTCTTGAAGACTGGGGGTGGGGAGGAAAGAGCGGAGAGGGAAGAATGAATTCCTCAGTGGCAGTGAGGACAACAACCTTCTTTTGCAGCTGTCACTGTAAAGGAGGAAGAGCACCCTTCGACTGCCACCACCTCCCATGCCATACCAGCAGGAGATCCTCTAGCTATATGCTTCTGGACACAGAGGAAGGAATCTCACACTGCTCTCCTGGTCTGGTTGGCAGCTGTGGGATCCTTGAGGCCACACACCCCATAGCAAGAGCAATATCCCTGCTGAAGATATGTTGTTGTATATATGTTTGTACATATTTAGTACTCTATTTATTTATTTATTTATTTTACTTGTACATAGCTATTCTATTTATTTTATTTTGTTAGTATGTTTGGTTTTGTTCTCTGTCTCCCCCTTTTAGACTGTGAGCCCACTGTTCGGTAGGGACTGTCTCCATATGTTGCCAATTTGTACTTCCCAAGCCCTTAGTACAGTGCTCTGCACATAGTAAGCGCTCAATAAATACGATTGATGATGATGATGATGGCCAGGCAGCAGTGAATATTGCCTTTGTATCTCTGCTCAGTATTTACGTTTGGCCACATGCCCATAACCTGGGTCACCATCTCCCTCTCTCACTGTCCACCTCTCTGGTACCCTCCCTGCTCTCTCTTTCTTTTTCCTCTCCCTGTCTCTCATTCTCTTTGAATCCCAACCCCTTTGAACTCCCCAAATCTGGTCACTTGAATGAGGAAAAAGCAATCATTCTTCCCTTTGATTTTTACCAATTTTTAAGTGCAAATTACTATCCTCCTCAAGGTTCACTCTTTTCATACCCCTTGAAGTTTTAACCAGCTTGATGATGGCAGGGAGGCTTGTAAAAGCAGAACAGGAAATTGGACTGTGTGCAATCAAGGGAAAAAGCAGGAAGCCACGGCAAGCAGTCCCCTTAGAAAATCCTCCTCATTCAGCCCCTGCTGAAACCTCTCTCTTTATGCATATCCTTTTAGCACCATATTTTTAATAATTTTTAATACTTTTTTCAAACATAAAAATACAAAATCTTAAGATCCCATCCCCATATCTTCCTGGAGTTAAGGATCTAAAAAAAGTGATTTTGAAGTAATGAAATATTTTCCAGCAGATTTTTATCATTTAAATTTTTGTTTTTACTATTGTTCATATTCTAAGTATAGTATTTGATTTGCATCTGCCTTTGTCCGCCTTTGTCTGCTTATTAGACTATAAGCTCTCAGAGGACAGTGTTCATGTCTTCCACTTTTATTTTATGTGCATAAGCACTAATACAGTTTTCTACACAACGTAGACACTTAATAAAAAAGAAGGTTTCAATGATGATGAAAACAAGACCTGGATGGGGTTTTATTGACGTTTTGGTAAATAATCTAACTTCAACATGGCCTCAGCAAAAGATCCCAAATTATAATTATCACTTGCATATTTTCTTCTAAACTATGAAGAAATAGAAAAGAAAAAAGGACAAACAATTTTAACACTTGGGGAAAATTGATCTTTCCTCAAGTTGTTGTCCTGTGCTTAATTAATAATAATAATAATAGCATTTATTAAGCGCTTACTATGTGCAAAGCACTGTTCTAAGCACTGGGGAAGATACAAGGTGATCAGGTTGTCCCACAGGGGGCTCACAGTCTTCATCCCCATTTTCCAGATGAGGTAACTGAGGCACAGAGAAGTTAAGTGACTTGCCCAAAGTCACACAGTCACACAGCTGACAATTGGCGGAGCTAGGATTTGAATCAATCAATCAATCGTATTTATTGAGCGCTTACTATGTGCAGAGCACTGTACTAAGCGCTTGGGAAGTACAAATTGGCATCACATAGAGACAGTCCCTACCCGATAGTGGGCTCACAGTCTAAAAGGGGGAGACAGAGAACAGAACCAAACATACCAACAAAATAAAATAAGTAGGATAGAAATGTACAAGTAAAATAAATAAATAAATAAATAAACAGAGTAATAAATATGTACAACCATATATACATATATACAGGTGCTGTGGGGAAGGGAAGGAGGTAAGACGGGGATGGAGAGGGGGACGAGGGGGAGAGGAAAGAAGGGGCTCAGTCTGGGAAGGCCTCGACCTCTGACTCCAAAGCCTGGGCTTTTTCCACTGAGCCACGCTGCTTACTCTATCATTTATATTTATATAATATAAATATATTTATAATTCATAAACTTATATTTATAATTCTCTAATAACATTATTCACCGTTCACCTACAGTTTTCAAGTATTTGGATCACAGGTGTTCGAAAAGCACTTTGAGACTGCTCATGCATTATCACTAAAGTTCACCTTATTCACCATGCTGAGAAGCAGCACGATGTAGTGGATAGAGCATGGGCTTGGGAGTCAGAAGGTCATGGGTTCTAATCCCAGCTCTGCCACTTGTCTGTGTGATCTTGGGTAAGTCACTTCACTTCTCTCAGCCTCAGTTACCTCATCTGTAAAATGGGGAATGAGACGGTGAGCCCCACGTGGGACAGGGAATGTGTCCAACCCAATTTGCTTGTATCCACCCCGGCCCTCAGTACGGTGCCTGGCACAAAGTAAGTGCTTAATAAATACCACAATTATTATTATTAGTCAATCAGATTTTTGAGTGCTTACTGTGTGAAAGCACTGTATTAAGTGCTTGAAAGAGTACATTATAATAAAAAACAGACACATTCCCTGCCCACAATAAGCTTACCTTCATCATTCTTGTCTCACTGTTCAGCCAGCAGACTCCACTAGTCTGCTTCCTCTCTAGTCAAAGCCCATCTCTACAGAGAGGTGTCAACTTTTCCATTTGAATGAAGGGGCACAAAAGGGTCAGGAACCTTAAACTCACTGTGGGCAGGGAATATGTCTATCAACTCTGTTACACTGAACTCTCCCAAGTGCTTGTGCTCTGCACAAAGTGCTTGACTGACTAAAGGGGTGAGGATTAGGAGAGGGCAGGCTTCAAAGAGCTAATAGGTCAAAAAAACAGGCCTGAGTGGAAATTCTCAGGTCTTGTCAGGTCTGGAATAAGCAAATCTGGGAGACCGGCTCAGAGAGTTGCAGGGACAATCATCCCTTGGAGTGGACACCTAGGTCTCCACCCAATTCCAACGGGCTTTAACAAGCCTTCACCAAAACTTGCTTTTTAGTAATAAAAGCCTATATGGGTGTCTCACAACATGCGAAATTTTGGTATCATCACTTTGACCTTTAAAATGTATTCCCGAGTGAGGAAAAAAAGGAGAGGGGAATCAATATTCCCATAATAAAGATTCCAAGTCCTTTTGGAAAGATTAATGGAATCACTACAATACACTTCTTCATGCATGAACACTCTTCAGGCACAGAAACAGTACAGATAAATTTTACTCATTTGCATATTCCAACTTACCAAATAAGTCCCCATTTCTTTTTCTGAGATGACTTGTTCAAATAATGTGACGTCAACATTTGCTTTTAAAGACTGAACTCTTTTCTTCACCTTTCTATCACAGCGCTTTTGGAGCCAATACGGAAGAAAGGCTTCCACAATCTGATTAAGAATCTGTGAGGTTATCAACAGAGTAGCCAGGCTCTAGAGGGAAGCATAGAATAGTTAAAAACCTTGACTAACACAGAGCAAATTTTCCCTAAACATGGGAGCATATTATACATTTAAAATGATCTCTCTAAATGCATGACATAAGAAACCTTAGCTGAACTAGACTGTGGTGAGTAGGGCTATTAAAGCTTTGCAGTTCCATGGACTAACAGTGGCCCTTCCCCCCTTGCCAAATCCCAAAGCAGCTCAGCCCTTTCTGAGCTCTGGGGTGATTTGATGGCGAAGCGAAAGAAGACAGGCTTTTTGGGTGCTTTCTGTTCACCACTTCCTGGCCCACTAACCACCCCTTCCACTCTCCATTACAGACCCACCCCAGTCCCTGCTATCCTAGCTTTGGGGGATGTCTCACTGGAACATGTCCAGAGCCATCACCTAGAGCAACAGCATTCGATATGCCTTAGTCCCTTATTTATCCACTCCACTGGATGCCATCCTGGGAAGGATAGCCCAAAGCAGAAACAGGACAAAATCCCCAATTTTTCCTATGCAAACAATTGTGTTTGAATAGGAAAACTTCCAGCTCGGGAGGCAGGGTGGGGGATGTCAGAAGTTTGACTCTCAGGAGACAATCATTGCATTCTCCTCTTTAGGCTTCAGTAAGGGGCTGTAGCAATGTCGGTAAAAACAGAACCCAACAACCCTACTATCCTTTTTGGTAAAATATTTTTCTCCTCCAGCAAGAAGCCTAAGGTCGGCAAAAAGTTTTGAAATCAAGATAAACAATCTATTTTTGTAACTGTATCAAGTCCTAATAAACAGAATCTAAGCAACTTTCCTTAAATTAGTGACCCCTGTAAAGCCATGTGATGTATGGTAATGATGAATTACTGAAAGAAGGTTATTATTTTTCCTGAATACAGGGGATAACATGCAGTACCCTGTTGCTTCTAAAGTATTACATTTATTAAGTTAAAATTAAAGAAAACCTTCAAATAGTCGATAAAAGCTACACAAATGAAACTTTCATCATGTCCTACAAAAAAGTTGTTTTTATGTTATTTTGCAGCAGCTGTCTACACCTTTCTGTGCAGAGGTGCCAAACAAAATGCAAACTTTGAGCAGCTGATGGGCAAAGAACCAATCAAACAAATTAAATACGAAGTGTAGATTACTTCATTGTGTCACTCATAATAATAATAGTAATAATAAAGGGGATGGGGAGATATGGACTAGAAATAGAGAAGGAAGAAGGAAAAGTGAGATGGAGAAAAAGCTGAATAAATAATGAAAAAGAGGGGGGAAGAGGAGGAGAGACTGGGGAAATATGGGGCGAGGAGTTATGGGGGGATGGAAGAGGGAGGAGGAGAGAGAGGAGAAGAGTGGGAGGAAGGGAGAAAGGGAGATTGATTTCATTGGAAAAAGGGGAAAAGGTGCAAAGCACCATGCATAATAATAATAATGATAATAACAATGATAATAATAATATTTGATAAGGGCTTACTGGTTGCTAAGCACTGAACTAAGCACTAGAGTAGATATAAAATAATCAGAACAGACATTATCCCTATCCCACATGGGGATCACAATCTAAGAGGGAAGGCAAACAGATATTTAAACAGGCTACCTAGTTAAACAGACTTCTGAAAAAGCATGGTGTGCTTAGTACAGTGCTCTGCACACACCAAGTGTTCAAAAAATATGACTGAATGAATGAATACACTCCATGGGGATGGGGAAAGGAGGACTTATGACAATGGCCCCATTTGAATGGGCTTCAATGCTCAAAAGTCAAATTGGCTACCAAGAAGAGCCATATCCAGCTCAAGTGCCATTGCTTTCTGACACTAGTCTACACCAACAATACCATTAAGTTCATTTGTTGCTCTGGATTCACTTAAAATTCTTTTCTCTCTCACTGGTAAAGTTTATGCAAGTATTAATTTCCAGTTACATTTGAATATTATGAAGATAGTCTGAGCTCCTTGTGGGCAGGAAATGTGTCTACCAACTTTGTTGCAAGTGCTTAGTACACAATAAGTCCTCAATAAATGCCATTGACTGATTGTCGATATTTATTGAGAGCTTAATCTGTGCTTAGTACACAATAAGTGCTTAGTACACAATAAGTGCTCAATAAATACCATTGACTGATTGTCGATATTTATTGAGAGCTTAATCTGTGCTAAGAACTGGGGTAAATAAAAGATAACCAAATCAGATTCAAACCCTGACCCATTCAGGGCTCACAATCTAAACCGCATTCCAGACTATGCTGAAGCAAAAATGATTTTATGATTTAATCCTTTACCAAGCAGAAAACTGTATAATTTGCATATACAAAAAAATTCATTTAAAGCAAACTCCTGGTGCTGTACTGTTAATGCAGCTTCTTTTACTTCATCCTCACCTGGCGCAAAAGTTTCATATCCATCAGAACAAATGCAATGTAGAAGAGTGATGCAAAGCAATTCAGAAAATTGAACTGTCAAAACAAAGAAAAATTTACTATAACTTTACCACATGAAGAAAAATGACAGAACACTGCATACTTTAAAATCAAATACATTTTAAAACATAAACTTTTTCTTAATATTACCTTCCCTCCCATTCCATCCACCCTCTTTCTATTTATCTTTAGTTTTATTTATTCTCCAATCCTCTCTAAAATTTAAGATTGAACCGAGATTTTCCTGCCAGCTTGTTTAATTTACTGCCCATTTTATTGGCTCTGTCACCCACTACCACAATGCTTTTATGCACTCCAGTTTTACAGGTTGGCTATTTTTTTCCTACTCAGAATACTATAATGCTATTATTTCTATTACTAGCCAAGATTCAGTATTCAGCTGAAAAAAATACAAAACTTAAGCATTCACTGGGATACTTGATTTATGAAAATATTTCTTATGATTAGGTTCTCATATTTAAATCATACTGACTCAATCTAAGTTTGTTTCTAAAAGACCTCATTAATTAAAATACTGTTTTCAAATAGTAGCTAAAAAGCCATCATTCATCTTTCGGTAAGCAGCTGGGATTGACACAAAAAAATAAGCAGCTGGAATTTTAAAAAAAGTAAACAAAGATTAAAAATAACTGGAATAAAGCTGGAATTTTCAAATAAATTCAATTCAGAGTTAGCTTTATATAAAAGCTATCGTTGCTTTAGTGCTTTATCCCCCAAAAAAGAAGGATTTCCTTTGCAAAGACTTGAAAATTATGTTTAGTTACGTAAAATGCACATTCTTAAAACATAAGCGAGAAATTTTCATTCTAAAAGTCGAAACTATAATTTTAGCTAATTATAAAATACTGTTAAAAATGTAACACATCAAGAAAACTATATGAAACATGACTAGAAAAAAATCACTTATTTTATAGCATATTTTTCTAAGTGTTTAGTACAGTGCTCTGCACACAGTAGGCACTCAATAAACACTACTGACTGTTATTCAATATCTCACTTTTACATGTCTCACTGTTTCCAAATACTAAAAATATGCATTTTTAGTAAAGTTCTCAGTCTGGGCAGTTGATTAGTCACAAGATTTAACCTAATGATCATTATTAATCATGTGTTGACAGTCATAATTTTTATTATATTATGAAGTTCATTTTTAAAACACAAGTAAAATCATATAAGTGCCCAACCTCTACCAGGGGAGACTCAATTGAATTACTTTACTTAACTTTTGGTCTTCCTACACTGATTTTTCAGAGCAGTACAAAGGGCACCACCGAGCAATGACCACATGCTTGAAATAAACCTTGCTCTGAAGATTTTTACTGAAAGGCTTACATTATAAAATTCTAAATATGTGTTCATCTATTTCTTTTGATAAACATACACAATCAGATGACATATAATGAATGAATTCCTGATGAAATATATTAACCTAGGTGGGATTTCAGATACATTTATTTTAAGGGAACAGAATTTTCTTTAGAAAAACCAGAAAATGGGACCATCAAGGATCAAAAGGGGATCCACCTGGGGCAGTGCCTAGGACACAGTGAACTAATCAGTTGATTAATAGACTTTATCGTGAGCCTACTTACTGTGTGCAGAGCCCTGTACTGAGAGTTTGGGAGAGTAGCAGCGTGGCCTGATGGAAAGAGCATGGGCCTGGGAGTTGGAGAACCTACGTTTTAATCCCCGCTCCACCATTTGCCTTGCTGTGTGACTTGAGCAAGTCACAACTTCTCTAAGCCACAGTTCCCAGCAATGTGGTTTAGTGGAAAAAGCCCAGGCTTGGGAGTTAGAGGATATGGGTTCTAATCCCAGCTCCACCACTTATCTGCTGTGTGACCTTGGGCAAGTCATTTAACCACTCTGTGCCTCAGTACCCTCATCTGTAAAATGGGGATTAAGACTGTGAGCCCCATGTGGGACAACCGTGACTCCGCTCTCTCATTCACCCCACACATCCAATCTGTTATTGAAACCTGCCGGTCACAACTTCACAATATAGCCAAGATCTGCCCTTTCCTCAACATCCAAACCACTACTTTGTTGGTTCAATCTCTCATCATATCCCGACAGGATTACTGCATTGGTCTCCTTTTGATCTCCCAGCCTCCTGTCTCTCCTGGCTTCAGTCTATTCTTCACTCTGCTGCCTGAATCATCTTTGTACAGAAATGCTCTGGGCATGTCACTCCCCCGCTTAAAAATCTCCAGTGGTTGCCTATATGACCTTCGCATGAAGCAAAAACTCCTATCAGCTTCAAAGCCCTCCATCACCTCGCCCCCTCCTACCTCAACTTCCTTCTCTCCTTCTACAACTCAGCCCGCACACTCTGCTCCCCTGATGCTAACCTCCTCACTGTGCCTCGTTCTTGTCTGTCCCACCGTTGACCCCTGGCCCATGTCCTAACTCTGGCCTGGAAAGCCCTCTCTCCACACATCTGCCAAACTAGCTCTCTCCCTCCCTTCAAAGCCCTACTGAGAGTTCACTTCCTCCAAGAAGCCTTCCCAGACTGAGTCCCCCTTTTCCTCTCCTCCTCCCCTCCCTATTGCTCCCTCCGCCCTACCCCTTTCCCTTCCCCACAGCACTTGTGTATATTTAAACATATTTATCACTCTATTTATTTTATTAATGATGTGTATATAGCTATAATTCTATTTATTCTGATGGTATTGACACCTGTTTAATTGTTTTGTTTTGTTGTCTATCTCTCCCTTCTAGACTGTGAGCCCATTGTTGGGTACGGACCGTCTCTAAATGTTGCCGATTTGTACTTCCCAAGCGGTTAGTACAGTGCTCTGCACACAGTAAGCACTCATTAAATATGACTGAATGAACAAAATGAATGACAACCTGATTACCTTGTATCTACCCCAGCACTTAAGTGCTTGGCACATAGTAAGCACTTAAAAAATACCATCATTTATTTATTGATCTTTTTTAACCTGTTCTCTCTCCTACTGTGAGCACCACGTGGGACCTGAGGATTCATTCAGTCAATCGTACTTATTAAGCGCTTATTGTGTGCAAAGCACTGTACTAAGCGCTTAAAATAATAATGGATGATCTTGTATCTACCTCAGTGCTTTGTACAGTGCTTGACATAAGGTAAGCACTAACAAATACCACAATGGTGATGATGATTATTACTACAAAAAACTTAGTAGACAAGATCCTTGCTTCCAAGGGGAAGACAAGCAAAAGGAAGAAGGAAAAGGGCGTATGAGTTATTGCTGAAATAATAGAGTACATCAGATATGTCTATAAATCCTTCAGGAGGTTGTGAATACAGAAGTGCTTAGGTGGCGCAGACTTGCTGACAGGGGGGAACATAAGCAGAGGAGAATTAAAAATTCATCAGGGAAGGCCCCCTGGAAGAGATTCCGTTTCAGAAGGGCTTGAAAAATGGGGAGAGCTGTAGTCTGTCAGATTTGATGAGGAAGGGAGCTTCCAGGCCTGGGGTAAGGAAAGGAATTCTACATTATGATTAACAAGTATCATTAATATATATTTACATATTCACTCTTGTATTCCTGCCAGTCAGACTTTGTTAATAATCATTTTTAAAATAAAGTTAGTATAATTCACTGTTGTCCTGACACTGACCACAGTGGATTGATTTTAATGTTCTGGTGGCTCTCAGCTGGATTGAGGATGCAGGGGTGAATGCTACTTTCACCCCAAAATCCTCTGGGCTACAGAAACACATGTATATACAGATGTATATATGAATATATGTGTGTGTACATATATTCATATATACATCTGTATATGTATACACACATATATTTGTATACATCTGTATACATGTGTGTGTATACATATACATATATACAGAGAGGAATGAGTAGCCACTGAAAGTTTCTAAGGAGTGGGGAGATGCATGTTAAATGACATTTCAGAAAAATAATCCAGGTAGTAAAGTGAAATATGGACTGGAGAGGAGAGAGACTGGAGGGAGGGAGGCCAGTGTGGAGGCTGATGGAGTAGTCAAGCCAGCATAGAAGTGCAGTCAGACAACTGGCCTCATGCTTTAGAGGACTCCATTTCTCCCAGCAGAAATGACATAACCACTCAGTGTTGAAAGAAAACTGGCTTCCTAAAAGCAATGGTTTCTGGGCTTTATTATTATGATTATTATTATTATTATCATTGCTACGGTTTAGGGGCGCAGGGAGGAAGCAGCAGGGGAGGATAAGGAGTCGAACTACTTTGCTGACAAGCTGTTCCACTCTGTAAATCCCATTCCCTCAGGAAGAAGCCTAGAAGTGAGACCCTACATTGTAGGCTGGGTTGTAGTAGCAAATGAGAGAAGCAGCGTAGCTTAGTGGCAAAAGCACGGGCTTGGGAGTCAGAGGACATGAGTTCTAATTCCGTCTCCGCCACTTGTCTACTGTGTGACCTTGGGGAAGCCACTTTACTTCTCTGTGTCTCAGTTACCTCATCTGGAAAATGGAGTTGAAGTTTGTGAGCCCCATGTGGGACAACCTGATTATCTGTATCTACCCCAGCACTCAGAACAGTGCTTGGCACATAGTAAGCGCTTAACAAATACGATCATTATTAAATCAGTGGGGTACCTTAAGTCTGATGCTCAGGACCTTATGCTTCATGTGAAGGGAAATGGGCAACCACTAGAGGTTTTTGAGGAGTGGAGTAGGGAGATGTGAACTGAACTTTTTTTAGGAAAATGAGCCCGTTGTTGGGTAGGGACCGTCACTATACGTTGCCAACTTGTACTCTCCAAGTGCTTAGTACATTGCTCTGCACACAGTAAGCACTCAATAAATATGATTGAATGAATAAATTAATCTGGGCAGTAAGGAGTAGTATGAGCCGGAGAGCAGAGAGACAAGAGGACTGGCAGGAGGCTGATGCAGTAGTCAAAGTGGAATATGATAAGTGCTTATATCAGCATAGTAGCAGTTTGGATGGAGTGGAAAGGCAGATTTTAGTGGTGTTGTCAAGGTAGAACTGACAGAATTTGGAGACATTTAATATGTGGGTTGAATGAGAGAGACGAGTTGAGGGTAGTGCCAAGGTTACAGGCTTTTGAGTAGGGAAATCTACAGTGAGGGGAAAGACACGAGGAAAACAAGTTTTTTGTGGGAAGATGAGGAGGCCTATTTTCGATAAGTTAAGTTTGAGGTGTTGGCTGGACAGCCAAGTAAAGATGTCCTAACAGCAGGAGGAAATGCAAGCATAGGATAAGTTAAATTCACAGATCCCCAAATCCTTTGGAAAATAATTTCACTCTCCTCCACCAAAACATTTAGCAGAGGTGTCAATAAGTAGAACTGGCAGATTTTTGATTCACTGGAGGCAAATTATCTTGGCTTGATATTAATGAATGAGCAAAATAAAAAAATCTAAAATACCGTGCCTAATTTTTTTCCCCCCACAAGAGGAGTCATTTAAATGACATAAAAATAATGAAAGTATTCCAATTTAAGCAAAGGTTTTACAGTGGAACTCAGCAAGACAAGGCTAAAGAATCCTCCCAGCTGTATACACAGTCACTGGTCGATGACTTACTTGGTCTGTATTGGTTACATTTTCAGGGTTGGCAGTTACTGCACTGACACTGGTCAAAACATGTTTTTTATTAGTTATTACATAGGCTAGGTGAACAGGGTTGGTAAAAGGAGGGAGACTAACAAGGCAAATCTCTCCCATATCTAGTCCTGAGACAGAGGCTTGGCCTCCAAACAAAGGATCTTCCCTACTGGAATCACTCCTCCCATGAATCAATAGGACAGGGTTGGCCCAAACCCAAAATACCAAGTTTCTAGTCCAGGATTAGCCCCTGAAGTTCACTTGTTTACTGAAAGGGTCAGTAAGTCGTCTCATTCATTCCAGCTACTGCCCCAACTCCCTCTTTCTATTCCTGGCCAAATCCCCCCAAAGCCCTCTGCTTCCATTTCCTCTCTTCAACATTATTTTTGACCTACAATCTGGGTTTTGCCCTCTTCACCACACTGAAACCACTCCCTAAGGCTACTATGTCTTCCTACTTGCTAAATCTAAGACTCTACCCTTCACCTGCCCTTGAGATTGTGGAGCACTATTTTTCCTAGCTAACCCTGGAGAGAACAAGGGAAATAAAATCTAGTGCTCTTCATCTGTCTAGACAATCTTTCTCAGCTTCCATCGCAGGCTCTCCATCTGCCTCCTACCCTCTAACTGTGCCCTCAAGACTGTTTTCTCTTCTTAATTTACACTCACTTCTTTGTGGAGTTCATCCACTCCCCCGGCCTCAACTACCACCTTTACTCAGATGACTGCCAAATAAGCCTAGAGAGCCCCACCATCACCTCCTCCTTTGCAGTCTTGCATTTCCTTCTGCTTCTAAGCCGTCGCCACTGCAACCTCAAGCTCAGCATCTCAAAAACTGAACTCATCTTTCATCCTAAATCCCTTCCTCCACCAAAATTTCCCTTCACAGATAATTCCACCACCAAACTGCTTCAGGGCTGTACCCTTATCTCCTTTTCTTCCAACTCCTCTATGCAGTCAGTTGCCAAATACTGTTGGCTTTTCCCCCAAACCATATCCAGGGCTCACTCCTTACTCTGGAGAAGCAGCATGGCTCAGTGGAAAGAGCAGGGGATTTGGAGTCAGAGGTCACGAGTTCAAATCCCAGCTCTGCCAATTGTCAGCTGTGTGACTTTGGGCAAGTCACTTAACTTCTCTGAGTCTGTTACCTCATCTGTAAAATGGGGATTAAGACAGTGAGCCCCCCGTGGGACAACCTCATCACCTTGTAACCTCCCCAGTGCTTAGAACAGTGCTTTGCCCATAGTAAGCACTTAATAAATGCCATTATTACTATTATTATTACTCTACATCCAAACCATTGGATGTAAGCACTGGAGTGGACGCAGGATCATCAGGTCCCACAGGGGCTCACAGTTTAAGTAGGAGAGAGAACGGGTATTGAATCCCCATTTCACAGATGAGGGAATTGAGGCACAGAGAAGTTGAGTGACTTGTCTAAGGTCACACAGCAGGTAAGTGACAGAGCTGGGATTAGAACCCAGTTCCTTCTAATTCCCAGGCCCATGCTTTCACTGGGCCATGCTGCTTCCTGCTTCATCAGGAGGGGGGTCTGATGGAGAACAGGGAGGAAATTAGCAATAGGGCAAGGCCCACATTCAATCTGTTTCGCTATGTCCCTTGTTTTTCACTGCTGTATAATACTAAATAATATCATCTGAATTCTTTTATTTGACCTTTGTTTCTTTAACGAATACAACACAAATACTGACTACAGGCTCACATTCCTATATATTATGAGTTCCTTCCTTTAATACAAGAAAAACAGCACACACACAAGCTATACTTACCACCAAAACCTTCAAAATCAGATGATTCTGATGAGAAGACTCCAGTCTGTGATTCTCTAAAATTATGAAAATAGTAATACTGCATAAATATATTGACATGAAAAATAGACATGGTATGAAAAATACATGCAGATATGGTTTGTTTCCTTCTGGCAAGAAAACAGAAAACCAATAGCCTAAAGAAAATGCCACCGAGACTTTGGTTTTTAATTTTTTTTAAGAATCCAAGCAAGGAAAGCACTGTCATTTATTTTTTAAATATCTTCATTGGCTTAACACTGGCTCTACTTCTCACTTAAAAAAAATGGTTTTGCAATTTGATGACATTATCATTGGAATTTTTTCCATTTAAAATCAAGTCAAAATGAACTGATCAATTTTTCTGTCCAGTACTCTGACATTCAGTCAGCTGGAATTTGTTACCCCACCTTCATCGCTCTGTTGAACAACTGCTGAAGCTATTTCAACTAAAACACAAATATCTGTAACTTTTAAAACCTGTTTCGCTGACAAATTTAAGCCAATCCTCTCACAGTAAATTATTCAGGCAACAATTATTTATCCTCATCTTGGGGGATGCCTGCCTAGGGCAAAGGTATTTTTTTTTATCTTTCTAGGGTGGGGAAAAAAAATGTTTCTAACCAGAATGTAGAAGCTAAGCCTCTACATGAGAGCAAAGATAACAGTTGGATGGCTAGTTTAATGTATTTGAGTCCTTGTTCCACTTATTCCACTTCAGGGGCTGCCCTAGGAATCCTAAAATCAAGAAGGACCAGCATCCTATTCGACCCCCTTCCCTTTCAGGGAAGCTCTGAGAAGAAAATGGCCCTGTCAAGTTAATGTTACCAGGCAGGATTTCAAGAAAAGCTATTTGTTTACAACTTTATTATTCTCATCACAGTGTGTGTTGCCTACTTATTAAAACAGTGGGAGGGAGGTGTTTACTAAAATTGCATGAGGGAGGGGGGACTGTATGGCCGACCAGGGAAAGAAATTAAAAGCTTCTCTCCTGGTTCTTCCCAGGAAATAAGTTATAATTAGTACATTAGTCTCTCTCAAAAAAGATCACCTCAAGAATGTTTAGGTCCAAATCTTTTCTTTTCTATCCTCCCTCACAGTTATGTCAATCTGGCAACCTCCAAGGCCATTCAGGAACCACAGCAGGAGGACACAATCTCCCACAACCTCAAATCCTTTATTGCCTCAAGAAATGCCTCTCAAGCAGCTTTATAGTAGTAGTAGTAGTAGTAGTAGTAGTAGTAGTAGTAGTAGTAGTAATAGTATTTAGTGAGCAGCCACCTGTTGCAGAGCATTATACTACGCATTTGGTAAGCACATAAAAAAGTGACACTTCCCCTGACTGCAAGGAGGCTACTCTCTAACAGGAGACAAACTTAGAAATATTTACAACTACTGATCAACATAAAGAATTGAATACCCTCTATTATAGTCTAATCCCTGCATAATTTCCAGAAAACGTTAATAGTCCTGCATTTGCTTTCGCTAATCTCACTACCCGGTAGCCCTTAAAGTCAACACTTTTTCACTAGTTCTCCAGATATTACTGTAGGTACCTTCACATGATCTTAAGCATTATTCATTTTTCTGACATGCAGAAAATCAGAGGCCAGTGAAGGTGGAGGGGTTAAAATCGTGTTTAGCAAGTCTATTTTATCACCATCCAGATAATTGAGTTCTCAGTTTCCACAGTGCCTATAAAAGAAAAACCCCTAGAACTGTCCTACAGATCACACTAAAAGAAAAATGTTGCCTGAAAGAGTGTTTGAAACAGAATGCCTTTTCAAGGCCTCTTAAGTTTTCTTCCAGTATGACTTCAGCACCTCAACTCTCAAAATCTTTCTGGTCATTCAACAGTAATCTGGGGAATGGCTCACTAGAAATTCAGAGGGGTATGTGATATGAGTTCATACCAAAGTATATATTTAATAATCAAAGTACAAACTGTTTTCATTTTTCTTGTCTCTTTTTTGTCCCTGCTTCTTGCATTTTAAGGCTTGTTTAGATGTAGTGAAAGGGACCTCGACTTTCATAACCTTTCCACTCGATTCAGCATGGTCAGAGAACTGGGGGTTGCAATACCTCAGCATGACTGAACAGCTACATTCAAGTCCATATCTGAAGTACACCCACCTCAACATCTTCAACATTACATCACTCTCTTTCGCATTGGAGTGCTACAGTCTCTGGGTTATAGACTTTTGACCTTTCTCTTTGAGTTCTCTGGTTACGGCTTGCATATCCTAAGAGCTGGGCACAATGTGGGGGTTCCATTACCTTCGCCAGGCCATCATATCATGGTGTTAATTCAAGCCCTGAGCCAGAGGCCCGTTGAACTGAATGATGTAAAGGTGGACCAGAGCTAAGCCAGTGAGAGGAGGAGTTAGAGTTCAGTCTCTCACCCTAATGGGCACTGCATTCTCTGTCTGTTCACGTTTTGCTATGGCTAGCCCAAGGAATAAGCACGTCTCCTTCACTGAGCAAAGCGGGAAAATGAGGGTTGAAGCAATACAAAACCCAAACCTTACCCCACGAGGTTAAAAACTCGGCAGCGTATCGATAGAGGCGGTTCATGACCTCTATCACAATGGCATAGATGACGCTGGGCACAAACAGCAAGAGGTTGGTGAGTTCTGACTGGTGCGTTTCATGGAGCTCCAGAGCCCAGTTCTCCAAATCGAAGTAGATCATCATGACATAAAGTGAGAAGTAGAGGCAGAGACACACAAATGGCAAGGAGACCAAGTAAATTCGTAACTGTCTTTTGAAGCTGGAGTACAGTGGCTCTTCCCGGCCGGTGATAGGATTGACACCTAAAGCCCCATGAAACCCTGGCCTGGGTTCTTCGAACTGCCGTTTCATTAGCAGTGTACCCCACCGGTAAGTCATGAGGGCGCAACTACGCTTCCAAACCTCCAAGATAACTGTGGACCAGATCAGGTTGAAGGAGGCAAATATCACATATTTGTCATAGTCCTCCCAAGCAAACACATAGTACGGTATCCCAATGACAGCCATAGGGACCAAGGCAAAAGTGAAGTACTCCAAGAAGCCAAAGTAAAGGGCAATCGTCTCCCCAAAGTAGTTCCGGATTCCATCTGGGGAAGAAAGAAGAGCAAAAATAACCTTAAGCATAAGAATTCCACAGAACATTTCAAATGTAAAATAAGAAGTCAGATTCTCAATTGACTTAATAACTCTCGGTTGCACTTTGGCCACACATGACTCATTCCCAATTTCAGGCCCCTGATGCATCCCTTCATTTAGGCTTATGGGAGACTGGATAATTAATAGAATGTTCGGGTATTCATGTGTTTCCTGGAACCTCACACAATATGCTACAGGATAAAGTCCTCAAGGACTTCTAAAATACACTACTGAAAAAGAAAATAAACTGCACATTGAGTTGTGATATTTGAGAGATGTCCTAAAGACAAGACTTTCTCCTCCAGGAGTATCAGCAAAATCTCAGTTGGCTTCTTCCTTCATGACATTGACCTTAAAAACATTGTTTAAGTGACATTAGGGGGTACTGAAAGTGGACACAGAGCTTAAGTGCAGCCCTTCTTCACTGATATGAACCCACCCACAGGATGAATTTTTCAAAATAAGATTTGCCAACATATAATTTAAGAAAATATTGGTAGTCATGTATGTTACAGAATGCACTGACAATTGCCCTTTTCTGATGACTGATTAACATGAATGAACCAAAGCCGGCTCTCAAAATTACTTCGATGTTGCCATTTTGCAGCCCCATCATTTATAATGCTGGGATTGAAATATAATAACAGTAGCAGCATTCACTCATTGGAACTGCCATCACACCAAATGACTGGCAGGTAATGCATAGCACACAGAAATGATGATCCTTGCAGTCAAAAGGTAGGCCCTTCAAAAAATGAAAAAAAAATTCTTATTTTTCTTAAGGCATGATGCCATATAATCAAGTTTGGCCTGACCTGCAAGAGCCAACCATATCGGTTCTAGCTGTGTCCTTGGATGCCAATCAACATTACTCCACTTGCAGGAGTGTTAAAATCATTCTTGGTTTTAAGTCCTTTGGACAGGCCATCCCTAGATGCCTGCATTGAGTCCCTGAACTGGAAATCTAGTACTTTTCAACCACTGTAAATGGTATTCCTTGAATAGTCCTCAGCACACCCAAATCCCATACAAAAATCACTGCCAAGTTTGTTTTATTAATGTAGGGTAAGGGGAATCTATTGGTTTCATGTTTCCTTTATATAATTCCTCCATCTTTTTAATCTATGCAACATTCTAACCCTGAAATGTGTGCCAGACCCCTTTATTTGTTAAATTCTCCATTCTGTGTCCAGCAACTATTCTTCCTCCCATCTGTATTTCTTGTGAAATAGAATGGGGGACAAGTGGTATCTAATGAGTGGTAATCTCAAAAGACAAACATATCTGTGTGCCAAAAGAATTCAAGATGATTTTGATCATCCTCATACAAGAAATGGAAAATAAAACAATAATATTAATAATAATTACAGTATTTGTTAAGTGCCTACTATGTGCCAGGCACTGTACTAAGTGCTGAAAAAGTGGTTCATTCTATTGATAAAATGAATCCAATAATCAGTCAATAGCATTTAAGGCCTACTGTGTGCGGAGAACACTTTAGTGCTCATGGGACTCTCGGTCTTCATCCTCATTTTACAGATGAGGTGACTGAGACACAGAGAAATTAATTAATTTACTTGCCCAAAGTCACACAGCAGAGAAGTGGTGGAGTCAGGATTAGAACCCAGTTCCTTCTGATTCCCATGCCCATGCTCTATCCACTATGCCACACTGCTTCTCTCCTACTGCTTCTGCTTTCTTCCATGTGTTGGTGGGGGGTTTTTTTTCCAACTCTAGTACTAAAATTACCCATTATGACCAGTATATTTTATTCAGTGCTGTTACTTCTGGGATGAAGATGTCTAGGTCTTTGTAGAAACACCCTTTTTCTTCATTGCAGTTGATCCTTGCGGAAGCACACACACCTATGACGGGGGCAGAGTGCTTTTGTTTCAGGGTAGGCACAGCATCACCAGTTCCTTAAACCTCTAGGTATTCATTCCTTCATTCATTCACTCATATTTATTGAGCACTTACTGTGGACAGAGCACTGTACTAAGCGCTTGGGAAGTACAATTCAGCAACAAAAAGAGATAATCCCTGCCCATAACAGGCTCACAGTCTAGAAGTGAGGAGAAAGACATCAAATAGGCATCAGTAGCATTATTATAAATAGAATTATAGATGCATATGCATCATTAATAAAAATAAATAGAATTATAATTATAAATATGTACATATATACACACAAGTACTGTGGGCAGGGAGGGGGGTAGAGCAAAGGGAGTGGGCTGGGGCAGTGGGGAGGGGAAGCAGAGAAAAAGGGGGGCTTAGTCTGGGAAGGCCTCCTGGAGGAGGTGAGCTTTCAGGAGGGCTTTGAAGGGGGGAAGTGAGCTAGTTTGGCAGATGTGAGGAGGGAGGACATTCCAGGCCAGAGGTAGGACGTGCGAGGACAAGTCACAGTGAGAAGGTTAGCAGCAGAGGAGTGGAGTCTGTGGGCTGGGATGTAAAAGGAGAGAAGGGAGGTGAAGTAAGAAGGGGCAAGGTGATGGAGAGCTTTGTAGCCAATAGTGAGGAGTTTTTGCTTCATGCAAAGGTTGATAGACAACAACAGGAGGTTTTTGAGGAGGGGGTTGACATGCTCACAGCATTTCTGAAGAAAGATAATCCAGGCAGCAGAGTGAAGTATAGATTGAAGAAAGGAGAGACAGGAGGTTGGGAGATCAGAAAGAAGGCTGATGCAGGAATCCAGTCGGGATAGCATGAGTGACTGTAGTGATTGCCTGACTGCCAATGTTAACCCTGATGGTCATCTTTCTGAAGATGGCTGGCCTCTCCAAAAGAAGGGGTATCTGTCACTTATTTCTGTAAGTTGTCCTCCATCAGGTAGTCCAAGCTCATTTAGTACTAGGATATTAACTCTCTACTTGGCCAGTTCAAGTCTCCAGTTTTTTACCTGGAGAACAAAGGCAATAATAATTATTATATATATATATATATATGTATACATATAGTATACAATATATTAATATTATTGATGATTATAATTATTAGACTATTTGTTTTTTTGTATTAGTATTAGTATTTTTTTGTATTAGTATTTTTTTAGTGCTATGTGCCAAGCATTACCTCTGAAACAATATCACAATAGCCCTTGTAGAATAGGAAACTCACCCCTTAGTTGCCAGTATAATAATAATATAATAATAATATTATGGTGTTTGTTGAGAGCTTACTATGTGTCAGGCACTCTACTAATTACTGGAGTGCACACAGGCAAATTGGGTTGGACAGAGTCCCTGTCCCACAAGGGCTCAAAGTCTCAATCCCCATTTTGCAGATGACATAACTGAGGCACAGAGAAGTGAAGTGACTTGCCTAAGGTCACACAGCAGACAAGTGGTGGAGTCGGGATTAGAACCATGACCTTCTGACTCCCATGCCCGTGCTCTATCCACTATGGATACTAGGCAGCTGTCAAGTCATTAGGAATGTCCAAGGCAAATCACCAAGGTTGGTTTGACACAAATGACTTGGAGACAAATAGCCTACTTTCAGGGAGATATCTACTGCATCAACAGCATTTAGTAGAAATATCGGACTCAGGCAGGAGTGAGGCTTAGAGAACCCTGCACTGCAACATGCACTACAGGCTGTGAGAAGTCAAAACAGAAGAGATCCAGGGCTAAAGAATTCACCACAAGAGTGTCTTCACTATAGCCCTGTATGTGCCATCACAGCACTTCTGAAGAGTGAAGATGGCTCCAGCATCACTGAAGACAAGGAGAAACCTGAAGTGAAGGCAACAACATTTCAATATTCTGCTAAACATGCATTCCACTACTGAAGATGAGGCAATGTCTCCAAACACAGAAAATCTTCCAACCTGTCAAGACAGGCATTTGTCCCAAGTACAAGGAATCACCATGGAGGTTACAGCCATCAAAAATTACAAAGCACCTGCACCTGATTGTAAATACCTGAGCTAAGGCAAGCCATTTAATTTCTCTGAGTCTGTTTCCTCATCCATAAAATGGGGATACAATAACTGTTCTCTCTCCTTTTAGAGGGTGAGGCCCATATGGCTGAAGGGATTGTGTCCATGCTAGATTATCTTGTATCCAACATAGAGCATGGCACAGCATAAGTGCTTAAAAAATTCCACCATCATCATAGCCCCTGGGATCTACAAGAATAGTGGGTACAGTCTGTCTACATGTTTATACAAGCTCTTCAAACTATAGAACTCTAAAAGGGTGCCACAGGATCTCAAAAATGACACTTCCATTTCCATCTCCAAGAAAAAAGCCAAGAAACCAGCCAAGGCATCTCATTATTTTCCATGGTCAGCGAGATCCTAGCCAGAGTACTCCTGGGATAGATACTAAGGAATACCATTGACTGAACACTCCTAGAATCTCAATGTGACTTTAGATGACAGTACAGCATAGAAGACATGATCACTGCTACCAAGAGAGCATCACCAACACTTCTGTACAGTTTTTACAGACCGTACAAATACACTTGACACCATCAACAGATACAGGCACTGGAAATCCTTTAGCAAATTTGCCTCCCCTGAAAAATACATTAAGTTTCTGAAACTATTTCATGTCAGCATGACTGACCATGTCAGCTCTATCTGATCCATTCCCTGTCACAAATGGGGTAAAAGGCAGGAATGCATTCGTGTACCCCATCAGGTTCTATTTATTCTCTGCAACCAGGCTGGAAGATACAAAGAGAAACTTGCTTCTCGAGGAAACTCTTCCAACTCAACCAACTTGGAGTATTAGCCAAAGGCCTAGAGCGAATCATTCATGAATTACTCAAGGCAGATGCTTTGGCCCTGAAGGCACACACTCACATTTGTAAACCATTTCACCAAATCAGCCTGGCATTCTGAGCAGCAATAAAACCCAAAGAAAACTGCGGTGATATATCAATCTGCTCCTGGGAAGCCAGACACCCACACCAAAACGCTATACTGACGAAACAGAGCTTAACCCTGCCACAAAATTCCAGTTACCTAGGCAGTACCTTAAGCACAGTGCAACAATAGGCAAAGAGGTAAAAAAAAAAAGGCTAATCAAGAAGGCGAGCGCATCCCTCCAGAGACTGTCACACTGAGCAAGAGAATGGGGCAGGAACGTGGAATCGGGTTCGAAATCAAAGGTCTACGAGAGGTGGAGAGCTGCCCAACCATCTCCAACTGCTGCGAGACCCAGGACTCCCCACAGATGTCACAGCGGACTCCTTGAGCAGTTCCCGCCAGCATCACTTAAGGGCTATTCTCGATCTCTCTTGGTAAGATAAGATTACACACAACATTATCCTGGAACAAAATTTGTCTCCTGTCACTGAGGTTATGTGCCCCGCAGCATAACTGTGCTGGGTGAGACACTCGAGGAGAAAAAAATTCAGAAAAGGATAACCAGGCAGCTACTTTTCGGCAAACTGAAAATGAGCCACAGAAAACAAAGAGGCCACAAGAAACAATTTAATGACACAATAAAACACAGCCTCAGACAAGGCTGCACTGCTAGGAGTCAATTACAGCTTTTGCTGAAAATGAAATATACAGGTTCTTTTCCTTTTTCCAAAGAAAAAAAAAAATCTCACACATACCTAGAGGCTGATATTGAAATCTAAGTCTGTAATACCAAGAGTTCTGAAGCTTCTTCAGTTCTTCATGATCGTGAAGTGGGAAAGTCTGAATCATGATGCCACAAGTAAGTAATCTGCGCACTGAAGGAAAAGGGAAAATTTAAATTACTACTATACTACTCATGATCACCTTCACCAAATATTCAGTACTTCCATGTGACTTATGCTGTACAGAGTATTTTACAGATTTTAAGAGATTCCCCTCTCAGCTCATACTATATCGATTTGAATATCATATTCACGAGAAGCAGTGTGGCCTCGGGGATAGAGCATGGGCCTGGTTTTCAGAAGGACATAGGTTCCAACCCTGGCTCTGCCACTTCTCTGCTGCGCAACCTTGGGCAAGTCACTTCACTTCTTTATGCCTCAGTTCCCTCACTGGCAAAACAGGGATTAAGACTGCGAGCCCTAGGTACTGTGTCCAAACTGATGATCCTGTACCTACACCAGCACTTAGTAATAACAATAATAATGGTATTTGTTAAGCACTTACTATGTGCTGAGCACTTTACTTAACACTGGGATGGATACACACAAATCAGGTTGGACACAGTCCCTGTCCCACGTGGGACTCAGTTTCAATCTCCATTTTATAGATGAGGTAACTGAGGCACAGAGAAGTGAAGTGACTTGCCCAAGGTCACACAGCAGACATGTGGTGGAGCTGGGATTAGAACCCATGACATTCTGACTCCCAGGCACACACTATATTCATTACGCCACTCTGCTTCTGCCTCACAGAACAGTGCCTGGCACATAGTAAGCCATGGGAAGCAGTGTGGCCCAGTGGAAAGAGCCCGGGCTTTGGAGTCAGAGGTCATGGGTTCAAATCCCAGCTCTGCCACTTGTCGGCTGGGTGACTTTGGGCAAGTCACTTCACTTCTCTGCGCCTCAGTTCCCTCATCTGGAAAATGGGGATGAAGACTGTGAGCCCCCCGTGGGACAACCTGATTACCTTGTACCCTTCCCAGTGCTTAGAACAGTGCTTTGCACATAGTAAGCACTTAATAAATACCATTATTATTATAGTAAGTGCTTAATAAATACACAGTGTGGCATAGTGGAAAGAGCTTGCAGAGGATGTGGGTTCTAATCCCGGCTCCGCCACTTGCCAGCTGTGTGACCTTGGGCAAGTCACTTAACTTCTCTGTGCCTCAGTTACCTCATCTGTAAAATGGGGATGAAGACCGTGAGCCCCAGGTGGGACAACCTGCTTACCTTGTACCTACCCCAGTGCTTAGAAGAGTGCTTGGCAAATACCAACATTACTATTATTATTATTATTATTACACCATTAAAAAATGGCTTAAAAAATAGGCAATGGTACAGTGGTGTACCCTATTGTCAAGGTCTCATAAACATTCTGTTCTGTGATCAGAGACTGGATCCACTCTCCTCCAAGCCATCTTGCAATGCATGTTGCTGAGTGTAAGAGCACCAAGATACTGTGGATGGCTCAGCACAAACCATCACCTTAACTGCAAAAACAACTAAGGCGCAGGCACTTCTGATGGTGAGACACACCTCTCCCCTCTTAGCCAGTGGAGTCTGAACAACACTACCCCTGAATGGCAAGGAACCCGAACAGGAGCTACTGTATTTCTACTGACACAGGATGCAAGGGATTCTAGGTACAAACTGACAGAAACGTTGCCTGCAAACCAAGGACAAGTTTAGATTTAACAACACCGCACCTTCCCTCTGATGGATGAAATCATCAAATGGATGGCCTTACATAGAAGAAGTGTGCTTTTAAGGAGATCATCTGTGGTGCCATTTTTTTTTACTGGTGAGTTATTATCTAAAATAGGTTCTTGTAGTTTTTGTCTAAAATTTCTGACAAGAATATTTAACCTTGAAGGTAGGAGGTCTTTACAGTGGAGTTTGTTTCACTGTACTGTGTCTTAATTGGCTTCATAAAACTAGAGTGCTAAACTAGTTATCCTCAGAAAATGAAGTAACTTGCACTCCCAAGGACCAAAAGAATAAGACTAAAACAATATATATATATATACATATATATATATATATTTATTTAAATAGTAAAAAAATTAACACTAGATTATCTAATAACATAATTGTGCAACAACAAAAGTATTAATTTACACAATAAGGACAGGTTTAGATTTAACAACACTGCACCTTCCCTCTGATGGATGAAATCATCAAATGGATGGCCTTACATAGAAGAAGTGTGTTTTTAAGGAGATCATCTGTGGTGCCATTTTTTTTTATTGGTGAGTTATTATCTAAAATAAGTTCTTGTAGTTTTTGTCTAAAATTTCTGACAAGAATACTTAACCTTGAAGGTAGGAGGTCTTTACAGTGGAGTTTGTTTCACTGTACTGTGTCTTAATTGGCTTCATAAAACTAGAGTGCTAAACTAGTTATCCTCAGAAAATGAAGTAATTTGCACTCCGAAGGACCAAAAGAATAAGACTAAAACAATATATATATATATATTTAAATAGTAAAAAAAATTAACACTAATAACATTATCCAATATACTTATGCAACAACAAAAGTATTAATTTACACAATTAAATGTTAACATTTAATTATAAAACAATACATATCCTTACTTTTGACCCCAATAAACAAAAAGCTTTGCACATGTCAATTTGATACTCACCTGAGTTCAGATAAAACACAATTTAACTGCAAGACTTAAGCTCTTAGAATATTTTCTCTCTGTTTCAGTAACAGTAGTTTTGGTAGCACACTTTGAGGTCCAGAAGGGAAACATTTTTTGTAAATGTTGTTTGTGAAGCACTTACTATATGTAAAACACTGTTCTAAGCACTGGGGTAGATACAAGTTTATCAGGTTGGACACAGTCCCTGTCCCACATGGGGTTCACAGTCTAAGCAGGAGGGAGTAGGATTTAATCCCCATTTTACAGGTGAGGAAACTGAGGAACAGAGAAGTTAAGTGACTTGCCCATGGTTCACACAGAAAGCAACTGGCAAAGTTAAGATTAGAACCCAGGTCCTTTGACACCCAGGTCCTTGCTCTTTCCAGGAGGTCACACTGCCTCCCAAACTTCAACCCAAAACACAGCAGGTTTGTGTGTTAAGGCATGGAGGCTGTGCTGTGAACCTGTATATGGCCAGGCCACAGAAAACATGTACATTGCTCAGAAAACATGTGTTGCCAAATGAGAGCATTATAAAACTACTGGCATTAACATGCAGTAGTGCTACTCCACTTATAAAAAGCACTAAAAGAAAAGGGTGGCTGTACAATATACACCAGAAATAAACAACTACACAGACAACAATAAAAGTGAAAAGTATATACATCCAGTAATCCTGAAACCGAATCTTGCATATCTACCATATTAGACAGAACTCATGTTATAGTATTCACAGTATCCTCCACAATCTGCATAAACTGTTTCTTTCAACCCTCTGGCATGCTGCCTCCAAACCAGCTCATACTGTCAGATGACATTTCTCTAAAAGTGATCTAGCCAAAACACAAAGTGAACAGATAGTATTCAGAACTGAGTATATTTACAAACACTGCCATAAGCGCAGGAGCTATTACTGCAGCAGAGGGGCAAGAGGAGAAATTCCATTCTTCACCATCCATGTAGGGGAAAGTTTCATGAAACAAGTACGACCTTTTTTGAAAAGTCCGTGAGCGCAGGAGCTATTACTGCAGCGGAGGGGCAAGAGGAGAAATTCCATTCTTCACCATCCATGTAGGGGAAAGTTTCATGAAACAAGTAGAACCTTTTTTGAAAGGTCCTTGAAAGATTTAATGAACAAGGACAAGGAATCCAGAAGGCCACTTTAGTACTGTCTCCAATTCAGGAACACAACACAACTGATATTCTCAGTGAGAAAGGGGGTTACAGGGAGTTTCTGACCATCTTCAGAACAAACACACATGAGTAGAGAAGCAGCGTGGTTCAGTGGAAAAGAGCCCAGGCTTTGGAGTCAGAGATCATGGGTTCAAATCCCAGCTCTGCCAATTGTCAGCTGTGTGACTTTGGGCAAGTCACTTAACTTCTCTGTGCCTCAGTTCCCTCATCTGGAAAATGGGGATTAAGACTGTGAGCCCCCCCGTGGGACAACCTGATCACTTTGTAACCTCCCCAGCACTTAGAACAGTGCTTGGCACATAGTAAGCACTTAATGCCATTATTATTATTATTATTATTATTTGTCTGGTCCAGCATTCACAGGCTAAATGACCAAAGGCATTGGTCATTGGATTAGTGGGGGCTTTCCATCCATATTTACTTAGAGTACTGAAGTCAGTTCCTGGGGCAAGAGTTGATGCACTCTACAGAGTGCTTATGTCTATGAGCTCAGTTACCTCATCTGTAAAAATGGGGATTAAAACTGTGAGCCCCCCCGGGGACAACCTGATCACCTTGTAACCTCCCCAGCCCTTAGAACAGTGCTTTGCACATAGTAAGCGCTTAACAAGTACCATCATCATCATATAATTCATCTCTCTTCACCCTTTTTCACCTCCATCCGCTCCTCTTCGCCCTAACCATGCCACTTTACGGAACTTCTGCTAGCTATCTCTAGTGACAGGGTACGCGGCAGAGGGGGAATTCATTCATTCATTCAATCGTATTTATTGAGCGCTTACTGTGTGCAGAGCACTGTACTAAGTGCTTGGGAAGTATAAGTTGGCAACATATAGAGATGGTCCCTACCCAACAGCTGGCTTACAGTCTAAAAGGGGGAGACAGACAACAAAACATACTAGCAAAATAAAATAAATAGAATAAATATGTACAAGTAAAATAGAGTAATAAATACGTACAAACATATATACATATATACAGGTGCTGTGGGGAGGGGAAGGAGGTAGGGCAGGGGGGATGGGGAGGGGGAGGAGGGGGAGAGGAAGGAGAGGGCTCAGTCTGGGAAGGCCTCCTGGAGGAGGTGAGCTCTCAGTAGGGCCTTGAAGGGAGAAAGAGAGCTAGCTTGGCGAATGTTGGGAGGGAGGGCATTCCAGGCCAGGGGGATGACGTGGGCTGGGGGTTGACGGCAGGACGGGTGAGAACGAGGCACAGTGAGGAGATTAGCGGCAGAGGAGCAGAGGGTGCGGGCTGGGCTGGAGAAGGAGAGAAGGGAAGTGAGGTAGGAGGGGGCGAGGTGATGGAGAGCCTTGAAGCCAAGGGTGAGGAGTTTTTGCCTGATGCGTAGGTTGATTGGTAGCCATAGTAAGTATTTATTATTATTATTAGCATTCTGACACATTGAGCCAGATGCTCTCTTCCCTCCAGCTCTCCTCCGCCTACTTTCCCACATACTTGCAGTGGGGAAAAAGGCCTGTTGTGGAAGCAGCATGGCTTAATGGAAAGAGAACAGGCTTGGGAGTCAGAGGTCATGGGTTATAGGCCCAGCTCCGCCACCTGTCTGCTGTGTGACCTTGAGCAAGTCACTTAATTTCTCTGTGCCTCCATCTGTAAAATGGGGATTAAGACTGTGAGCCCCACATGGGACAACCTCATTACCTTGTATCCACCCCAGTGCTTAGTGCTTGGCACATAGTAAGCACTTAACAAATACCATCATTATTATTATTATAACTCTGGAAAGCTGTCTTCAAAATCCTTCTTGACGCTGCGGTCGAGGCAGTCTCATAAGTATAGTGTCCTCACAACCCTCCTCTCTCACCTCATCAAAAAAAGGCCATAGCTGGGGTTCAATCATTCAGTCGTATTTATTGAGCACTTACTGTGTGCACGACACTGTATTAAGTGTTTGGGAGAGTTCAGTGCAACAATATACAGGCATATTTGTTTGTTGTCAGCAGGGAATGTGAAACTCTGTTGTATTGTACTCTCCCAAGCGGTTGGTACAGTGCTCTCCATAAAGTAAGCACTCAATAAATATGATTGATTCTGGGGGAGGGACTGGAGTCAGGTTTAAGTGTCCTCTGGCTTCCCTTAATTCTTGCTTAGGACATTTTTCTGGGAGCTCAAAGAGGGTACTCCAGGTAGCTATAGACCTTCATGGCAGAGAAGCAGCGTGGCTCAGTGGAAAGAGCACGGGCTTGGGAGTCAGAGGTCATGGGTTCGAATCCCAGCTCCGCCACTTGTAAGCTGTGTGACCTTGGGCAAGCCACTTAACTTCTTTGTGCCTAGCAACAGATGCCAATGGCAGCATGGCCTACTGGAAAGAACACAGGATTGGAAGTCAAAAGACGTGGAGTCACACCCCAACTGCAGCATTGGCCAATTGTGTCACCCTGTGTGACCTTACTGGGCCTCAGTTTTCTCTTCTGTAAAATGGACATGAGATAGGTTAAGAGCCCCAAGTGGATCAGGGACTGCATATAATTACATAACCTTGAATATGTACCAGTGTTTAAGATGTAGTAAGTGCTTAATAAATGCCATTTTAATTCATTTTAATTTTAACACAATTTATATTTTATACACATAAGCTTTCATAAATGGCAATAGGAAGCAAGCAGGGAAGCTCAAGCTCTTAGTCAATATCCTCCATCTGCATTGGCTCAGCCTATCTGAACTGCAACAAATAGTTCTAATTTCAAATCCCTTTAATGCTACCTGACTAATATATGATTCCTTTGTATCATTAAAATCCAAGTGGAATTCTTAAAACTTCTGCATCCTCCGGTTGGGTTTGCCTCATAAGGAAAGGGCCTAAAGGGTTGTTGGAATACAAAGAGTTATTCCAAATCAGGGAATTTTCAATAAAGTGGCCCAGAATACTGATTCCTTGGTTACTGAAAGAGCTGGAAGCACTGTGTGGTAGCACTCTGAACTTTGGGTCTATTAAATTACAAATTCCTTAGGGAGGGGACCATAACTTTAACTTCTTTTGCATATTCCGCAGAGGGGACCTCAATAAATGCTTTAAGGGTGATTATGAAGATTACTCAGTTCCCCCAAATGGAGAAAGCACTAGAAAACAGTCTATACATTTGCCTGCCTCTCCAAACAAGATGCAGACAAAACAGATTACCATTCTAAAGGGTTTATTCTTGCAGTAAACTCTTTAATATTTGTTTTTATTACTTTGCTTCAAGGGTTTTAACTGAAATCTCTTTTGCCCAACAAGACAATGGCATGAAATAAAAAGTTTTCCTAACTGGTCCAGTGAATGTGCACTAAAAAAAGTATCCAGTGTTTCTATTAGTGCCTGTGCCTAAAGGCTTTTGGCTTTGGATTTTATAATTTGTGCTTTAAAATATTGTTTTCTGGCGACCTTAAATTTTTTTACACCTTAAATACTGTTAGAAAAGAGCCTGAATATCGAGTCAGGACAGTACCTCCAACCCAAGAATTTGACACCAAGAAGGTACTTGGAAACATATTGTGGGGTCAGGGGTTCTAATCCTGACTCTACCACTTGCCTGCTGTGTGACCTTGGGGAAGTCACTTTGCTTCTCTGTGTCTCAGAGGCCTCATCTGTGGGGTGGGGATTGAGACTGTGAGCCCCATGTGGGGCAGGGACTGTGTCCAACCCCATCTGCTTGTATTTACCACAGTGCCTGGCACATAGTAAGTCCTTAACAAATAACATTATTATTATTGTTATTATTACCTTGCATAAAGGAAAAAAACACCCCATCGCAGAAAAAAATCTCAGCACTAAAAGAATACGAGAAAACTAGCTTTCTGGAAAAGGAACAGCACAGGTTGAACATGAGCCATCCAAATAAGGAAGCAACAACAGACTTCCTAATGAAAATCAGCTCTTGGTGAAAGAACGGCATTGGCTGCTAGGACTCAGTCAATGTAGAAAATGTGCTGTAAAATATTTCCGCAGGACAGAACTGCGGCTGATCCAGCAGTGAGCTCAAGTCAGAGGAGTCCTTGCAAGTTGGGCACACAGAAAAAATATGCTAAATCAAAAATTCAAACAATGGGTTATAGCTTAAAGGTGGAAGGTTCAAAACAAACAGGTGTCGGTTCTTCACCAGTGGGTGGTGAGCATCTGGAATTTGCTACCATGGGAAATGGTGCACAAAGAAAAATATAAATAGGTTCTGAAACAGTGTGGATAAATTTAAGGACAATAGGATGATATAAGGGCAACCAAAAGACATTATATATAGCATAAAGTATTTTCCTCACAATGGGAAGCAGCATGGCCTACTGGATAATCCTTGCTCTACCAACTGCCTGCTGTGTGACCTTGGATAAGTTACTTAACTTCTCTGTGCCTCAATTTCCTCAACAGCAAAATGGGGATTCGACACCCTTTTTCCCTCCTTGACCATGAGCCTCAGGTGGGACAGGGACTGAATCCAGCCTGATTAATGTATATCTACCCCAGAGCTTAGAATATTTCTTGTCACATAGAAAGTGCTTAACAAATATCACATTTTTAAAAAATGAGAATGAGTGTTACGGAACTCTACATTGTTTCTCCAAGTGCCTATAGGAATTAAAATTCTGAGCTGGATGGACCATTTGGCTGAGGAGATGTATTACGTTCTCATTTCCTCCTAGTAGCAGACACGTACATTTGGGGTACAAAAATCAGCAACGGGATGGTTTTTTTTCAATAAAAACACTGTGCTGCACAAAATGCAAAGAAGCAGAGCCAATGCAAAGACTGTAGCTTTATCAACAGTTAGATGGCAGCCTATGCATGTAAGTAATGTGAAAAGAAATGATGGTTTAAGCTGGACCTTATCACCACCCCCAGTTTCTTGGAACACAGTGTTATTGTCATCATGATTTAGTACAAGGCAGGGCATTCATTTGTTTCATGCAAGGCTTATTGGCAGTCTTCCTGCTGCCAGCAGTATTCTCTTCACTACTGAAGAGTACCACACAGCCCAGCGATCGACTAATGTTAAATTGGGTGTAAATCTTTTTCAGCTTCAGCTTTGGGTAAGTCATCAGAAGAGAGCCACTCCTAAATTGCGCACATTTAGCATTACCAAATTGCAAACCAAAGTCTATGGCTGGCGAAGGGGTGACCTGAAGGACTGGAAGAAGTGAATATACTACATATAAGGAAGGCACACCAATCGCTACAGGAAACTACTAGCAAGTTACTGCTACTCCTACACCGCTTTGTTTTCTAGAGCAGTTTATGTTATTTCTTCTGAGCAGTCTCAACGTCTCAACATCAGTCGTCTTCAACGCGATGCAACAAAACAGAGCCACCTGCATACTTTGGGAGGGGGCAGCCTTTGAGGCAAAACGTATAGGGAATATTTGGACGAGCTTAAAGCAAGAAGAAAGGTCAGAGCAAACCATGAAACCCCAAGGCAAATGAGGTCTAGCACTGATCAAAGAGACTGCAGGGTCCCTGGGCTCCTTGTGGACAGGAAACATGTCTACCCAACTGTGTTGTATTATACTCTCCTAAGCACTTAGTACAGTGCTCTGCATACAGTAAGTGCTCAGTAAATACCTCTGATTTATTGATTGATTGGAGCAGCACTGCTGGCTCCCCTCCGGCCTGGGCAGGCATTACCTAGAACATTCCCCACAGGAAATGAAAAAACAGTATAGTATTTTTCCCATTTTAAAGATGGAAAAACACACAAAGTCTACATTATTTATTCTGGGTTTCATCATTAGGGAATGGCATATCTGAGACTAGAAACCCTGCTGCTTGTTCTGTTTCCATTTTCTCTAGGGACTTAGTTCTTGCATGATTAACTGCATTCTGCTGTGGGCAGGGAATGTGTCCGTTATAATGTTACACTGTACTCTCCCAAGTGCTTAGTACAGTGCTCTACACACAATAAGTGCTCAGTAAACATGATTGACTGATTCAGGTCATTTCAATAAAAATATTTTCACAAAAGCTGGCTCTTTTTTTTCCTATATACTACTACTAAGAAGCATTTGAATCTTATAAAACTCCCGTCTGATTTTTATCTTAAGGTATATAAAGATGCTTCTAACCTTTTCATCCTCACTGCCATTTGCTGAGCCCTCAAGAGCAAAGCACTGTATTAAGCATTTGGGGAAATACCACATTAGCAAGACACACAATCACTGATCACCAAGAGCTTATAGTCTTTCATATGGCAACAAGAATGTTCGCAAATCAAATCAAGTTAATGAAATTCATTATATGTCCTTTAACGAGTCATGGCTCTAATCTTTAAAATGAAAAAACGCCCATCTCTAAAGAATTAACTAAAAAAAATTGAACATTTCAAGTCAATGATTGATGACTATGGTTCCAAAATAATAATGGTTCCCTTTGGGGCTTCCAGTAGCCAAGGATTTTCTCACTTAAGGAGTTGTATCACTGTTTCCCTTCATCTCTAATAATCTCCCCCTCCTCCCCCTCCCCATCGCCCTGCCTTACCTCCTTCCCCTCCCCACAGCAAATGTATATGTGTATATAGAGAAGCAGCGTGCCTCAGTGGAAAGAGCACGGGCTTTGGAGTTAGAGGTCATGGGTTCGAATTCTGGCTCCGCCACGTCTGCTGTGTGACCTTGGGCAAGTTACTTAACTTCTCTGAGCCTGTTACCTCATCTGTAAAATGGGGATTAAGACTGAGCCCCACGTGGGACAACCTGATCACTTTGTAGCCCCCCCAGCGCTTAGAACAGTACTTTGCACATAGTAAGCGCTTAACAAATGCCAACATTATTATTATTATTATATATGTTTGTACATATTTATTACTCTATTTATTTATTTATTTTACTTGTACATATTTATTCTATTTATTTTATTTTGTTAATATGTTTTGTTCTGTTGTCTGTCTCCCCGTTCTAGACTGTGAGCCCGCTGCTGGGTAGGGACCATCTCTATATGTTGCCAACTTGTACTTCCCAAGCGCTTAGTACAGTGCTCTGCACACAGTAAGCACTCAATAAATACCACTGAATGAATGAATGAATGAACTGTGGTACTTGTTAAGCGCTTACTATGGGCTAAGCACTAGGGTAAATACAATACCAAATACAGTCCCTGTCCTGCATGGGGCTCACATTACTCTATTTATTTATTTATTTATTTTACTTGTACATATCTATTCTATTTATTTTATTTTGTTAGTATGTTTGGTTTTGTTCTCTGTCTCCCCCTTTTAGACTGTGAGCCCACCGTTGGGTAGGGACTGTCTCTATATGTTGCCAACTTGTACTTCCCAAGCGCTTAATACAGTGCTCTGCACACAGTAAGTGCTCAATAAATACGATTGATTGATTGATTCTGAAGGGGAGGGAGAACAGGCATTTAATCCCCATTTTGCAGATGAGGAAAATGAGGGACAGAGAAGTTAAGTGACTTTCCCAAGGTCACCAGTAGGCAAGTGGCAGAGCCAGTATCAGAACAAATGTCCCCTGATTCCCAGGCCCGTACACTTTCTACTAGGCCTGGCAGCCTCTCAACCTCATCCCTGGCAAGGATTTCCATAGATCATCTCCACTACATTTGCTCTCGAGAACCCACAGAAAGCTTCAGGGAGTCCCGAAGACTCCCCTGCCCACCCCAAAGAAAGGAGCTAATATTTTCTGTAATGCCAAATGACAGGATGGGGAAGAGCCTGAATGTTTACCTTCCTCTCACGAGGGACAACCAACTTGGTCCAGTCTACTTGGTGACCAACAGAATTCCATCGAGTCATAATTATCTCCAGAGCCTCCACACTGAATTATCAGTCACGTCTCAGAACATTCCTCTACATTTTTCAATATCGACAGTGCCTTTGCTAAAATGTACTGTCCATATTTTTCTATATCTTGAACACACTGTTTAATGTGGGGTACGCATTTTTAAAAGGAGAATGTTTAAAACTACAGATTTATGGGCCTGAAAAAAAATCAATCAATTGCATTTACTGAGCACTTCCTGTGTGCAGAGCACTGCACTAAACACTGGGGAGAGTACAATGTAACAGAGTTGATAGACAAGTTCCCTACTCTCAAGGAGCTTACAGTCTAGAGAAAAAAAGTGAAAAGGAGATGTTATAAAATTATGGATGATTTTCCTTGTTAGCTTAAAGTTCTTTGGCAGGGAGAAAAAAATTAAACTCACGATCACTGATTATATATGCTACATATATTTTGTTTGAACGCTGATGTTGACTAAATACATTCATGATATTGCCTCAAAATAACTTTGAATACTTACTTATTGATTTTCCAGGATACAGCTTTGCCTGAGGGTAACCAGGAATCATTTGTTCATCTCTGGCTCTAAGATTTTCAAGCTCATGCTTGATGATGAACTGGCATTCTGCCATTGTAAGAAAATCATCGTTGCTGTCTAAAACCAGAAATGAAATATTTTAGATATATTTTGATTATACATAGTTCAAAAGAATAAGTAGGTAGTGTTATTACAGGTACTTAGGCAAGAGAAACCGAGACCATCCCTTGGTCTCCAAATACTCCTATTATACAAAATTTCTGCCATCCATTCTCAGTGTCAAAAAATGGCCTCAATTACAACCTAGAAAAGCAATTAATTTTATAATCAACATGTTGCAGGGCACCAACAAAAATGCAGACATTAAACAGTTATTCATAAATCACTTCACTTTTGTCTCTCTTCTCACTAACTTAGAAATGACTGCTACACAATGGTTAGTGCTCTTAATTGGCTCCATGAAAAGAATTACATGCAAGAATACTAAATGAAATCATTTACAATAAAAAATAATGTAAAGAACTTTAATGTGTTCCTAAAATCCAAAATATTCACCGACACAGTATATATAATTTTTAAAACTGATTGCATTGTTGATCAAAATAATGTAAATATGTACAAAGAATGAAATATTTTGATGGGTTTTGTTCACCTATGTAATGCCATACTTCATTTTGAAAATTATCATATACCATTCAATAAATAGGAACTAGGTACTAAAATAATAAAGACTCATGCTACTAGACTAGAGGATGGAGGTGAACAGAGTTTCGCTAACCAAAGACTGGGGATGTCATATATTCTGCTAAATTGAAATAGGCTTTCATCACTCTATTCAAGTCTGTCCAGCTTCTGATAGAGTCTGTTAAAATTCAACAGCAAGGAACTCTAAAAGAGTGCTTTGAAGAGACTGCTGGAATTTATAACCAAGCTGAATCAGTAATCTAGATACGTACACCCAGTTCTCCTGTAAATAGGGATTATCAATCAATCATATTTATTGAGCACTTACTGTGCGCAAAGCACTGTACTAAGCACTTGAGAGAGTACACCACAGCAATATAACAGATACATTCCCTGTCCACAACGAGGATTATGTTCTTGCACACATTAAGAAAAACTCACACGTCACATTCATGTGCACAAACCATTTGCCCTGGCACCATAGCAGCATGCCATATCTCAACAAACTCCTGTTGTCAGATAAACATTCTCTACTAATTCTCTAAAAACACCATACCCAATTGCATAGTGAAAATTGTGGTCAATACCACCAGTGATAGGTCCTTTCTTGCAGTCCCCAGGACATCTCCTAAAACATGGAAAAAGAGGAGAGCCTCCCTAGGAGTTGCTCCTTCTCCATAATCTGCAACTCATGCCATTCTTAGCTTTAAGCATTTAATCAGTAGAGTGATGTTAGAACAGTAAGCCTGACTCTGACAGTGCCTAAACTACTGACTAGATTTGGTCAGGCATCTTGGAAGCTGCATTAACTTTTCAGCACTATATTGTGCCCCGAAGAAATTATTTAGGGAATATAATTCACGAAACCTGAATTATTGAAGTTTCCAAAGGTGTCATACTTTATCCCCAGTGAGTAATTTAGGACCTAGGAGACTGAGGCTCCAGATTTTGAAAAGGGATCGACACGACCAACCCTATAGAGCAAAAGTCCCAGTTAACATCACCTCATTCCTCGACCCCTAAAAAATTGTTTGATTCTAGTATTGGGGTAAAGAATCCAATCTAATCCCAGATCATCCCTGATCTGCAGGGCTTCTTGGGGTGGAGGGAGTTTATTCCTAGGGTCACAGTTTGTTCTTAGATGCCCTTAAATTATTTCTGCCCCTCTATCAGATCAGAAATGATCCCAGAGCAGTCCAGATACCCCATAAATTTCAGGCCACACCCAATGCCGATGACCCAAATCCAGTCATTCAATTGCAAGTGGGAGGGCATCATTTTAAAATGAGATGTAAGAATTCATAATGTTGTCTTCAGCATCTTCAAAAAAAGGTAGGCATTTTTAAACTGGCGACGCTTGCACTCAAAACTCTTAGTCCATGTGTATTCTTTATTTTGTGTAACACACTGTAGCTAAGTTTCATTATTCGAAGAAAAAGAAATAATAAACTCTATCTGTTCCCCACTAATTTACAGATCCATCAACACCGTTCCATTTCGGTAATTCAGAGAGCAACTAAAATGACAAGAAGGATTTACCGTCGAAGTCTTTAAAGTTCTGTCTGTTTCCATATGTAAAGGTTCTCATGGAGTTATCATTGCACTCTTTCACCAGTCCCACTGATTCAGCCCCCAGCAACAGTCTTATCCTGGATGCTCCAACAAGATAGAAATTCTGATTTCCATCTGTTTGCTCCCCATTTTCATTTAATAACGGTCTAATTGACAACTGGGCACCTTGAAAGGAAACAAAAAAGGAAGAAAAAAGTTTTAAAAGCTGTACATATATTGATAATCACTTAAATCCTGTGAATGATCTCTCCTCCACCCATTCCCTATTGATTTTTATAATGTTAGAGACAGTACTATGCTTCCATTACACTATTTTAGCCTCAAAGATCAGCAAAAATTTCAGGAGAAGTTAGGCTAAACCTAAAGCAAATCAAGCCAAAAAAATATGGATTTCAACAAAAATGAAAAGCATACCTAAATGCACTGGTGTTGAGTAGCGGTGCCATTAAATGTATCTTTAACTCATGTGGGGAACACCCCTAAGGCACAGTCCCTTATAATTGGTGACTCCCAGGCAACCAACCAGTTCACCCTAAAAGAGGCTTATCTTACACTGCTCCAATAAAACCATTATTTGACCATTCAATTCACTATTTCCAAATATAATTAAAATATTATCTGAAAAACACACACAGAAAATATAAATACGTATGGGTGCCTGGTAGACAAGTGGAAATAAATGTTGAAACTAGCTATATTGTGCTGAATCTCAATTATCATCCAAGCTATTGGGATGTTTCTATGTCTTAAGGAACCGAAAGGTCACTATACCTTGGTCTCAATTCAGAGAAAGGTAGCCCCGGATACTGGTCACATAGCCAGAAGACTTTTGTTGTTATAGAAAAATTCACAAATAACACAGATTGATAAAATCCACAATAAACAGAGAAACAACAATACCAATCCTTGGATTTGTGCGAGACCTTTCAATTTAAAGCCTTAAAAGGTTCTCATGCATGTTATTTAAACATTCTCTTGAGCATTCAGGAAGCAGTGTGGCCTGGTGGATAGACTATGGGCCCGGGAGTCTGAAGAACCTGGGTTCTAAAGCCAGCTCTGCCACTTGTCTGCTGGGTGATCTTGGGCATGCCACTTAACAGCTCTATAATAATAATAATAATTATTATTATAATAGCATTTATTAAGCACTTACTACATGCAAAGCACTGTTCTAAGCGCTGGGGAGGTTACAAGGTGATCAGGTTGTCCCACGGGGGGCTCACAATCTTAATCCCCATTTTACAGATGAGGTAACTGAGGCACAGAGCAGTTAAGTGACTTGCCCAAAGTCACACAGCTGACAAGTGGCAGAGCCGGGATTTGAACCCATGACCTCTGACTCCAAAGCTCAGGCTCTTTCCACTGAGCCACGCTGCTTCTCTTAAGCAGCGTGTTTCTCTATGCCTCAGTTACCTCATCTGCAAATTGGGGAATAAAGACTGTGAGCTCCAGGGACTATGTCCAACCTGATAAACTTGTATCTACCCTAGCACCTAGTACAGTGCCTGGAACGTAGTAAACATTTAAGTACTATGAAAAAAAAACAAACCCATGAGCTTACAAGTGACATGACCTAGTGGATAGAGAACAGGCATACAAGTCAAAAGGACCTGGATTCTAATCCTGTCTACACCACTTGTCTGCTATGGGACCTTGGGTAAGTCACTTTTCTGTCCCTCAGTTACCTCATCTGTAAAATGGGGATTAATGAGCCCCAGGTGGGACATGGACTGTGTCCAACCTGAGTAATTTGTGTCTACCCCAGCACCTGGCACATAGCGCTTAACAAATATCATTGAAAAAACAAAACAAAGCAAAAACCAAGCACCAAAAGGGAAGAAATCTGGAAATATCTGGTCTGGTTTTCCATTCTCCTGGCCTTCCACTGGCCCCGACTTTGCTTTCTCATTAACCTGGCGGAGCTCTCTAGGAAATCCCAGCAAAAACTGACCTAGCTCGGATAATTGCTGCAGTTACCTTCTAAGGAAAATATGCAGCTGCATTCCAGTATGATGTAGTTATGTAATGGCCCAAATACCAAGTGGCTTTGAACAGAAGTCAACCTATTTTCACAACACAAAAACCTAAAATAACAAAAGTTGATTAAAATACTCATGTTTCTCACAAAGCTGTTAAAACATCTGACTTTTTTCTTTACCTAGTACCGACCTGAAAGAACTGTCTAAGACTCGTACTCAATGCTCATTACTTTATTAGTCCACATCTAGCAGAACAAGATTCCTTCACCCCTCGCCTTTACCCATTCATTTTGTTATTAAATATTTCCTCTTTCCCACTGAAGAATAAAGGGAATTGTTTAAAGACGCTCCAATGTGGCTGAGTAATAGGGCGGCCACTGACTGTACTAAATAATGTAAGAGGCTTCTTTGCCAATAACAATAACTGTGGTATTTGTTAAGCGCTTTCTAGGTGTCAGGCACTCTACTAAGCACTAGGGTAGGCACAAGCTAATTGGGTTGAACACAGTCCCTGTCCCACATAGGCTTCACAATCTATTCACAGATGAGGGAACTGAGGCACAGAGAAGTGAACTGCCTCGCCCAAGGCCACACAACAGACAAGTGGCAAGACTGGGATTAGAACCCAGGTCCTTCTGACTCCCATGCCCAAGCACTATCCACTACGCCATGCTGCTTCTCAATCCATCTTTTTGCACATGTTACATAACTTTTCTAGACTGTGAGCCCATTGTTGGGTAGGGTCCATCTCTATATGTTGCTGACTTGTACCTCTAAGCGCTTAGTACAGTGCTCTGCACACAGTAAGCGCTCAATAAATATGATTGAATGAATGAACCCTAGTAACGTGACAACAGGGTGTTGTAATCAGAGGTATTTAATGAGTGTTTAATGTGTGCCGAGCTAAACTAAGTGCTTGGGAGAGTACAACAGAGTTGGAAGACACATTCCCTGCCCACAACAAACTTGCAGTCTAGACGAAGAACACAAATTTCTTCTGTGCAGAAATTCAGACTATGGTACTCTGGAATGTGTTGCCAGGATCCCAACCGCTCTTTTGCCCAGGAGAAACTGTGTTCCCCTCCCTGCAAACACAGGCACTCTTCCTGAGCTGCAAGACTCAGTAGTATGAGCCAAGGCAGAGAGATGTTGGGAATTTAAAAATAAAAAATACTGGACATAAAGAGATGCCCGGTGCCACATTCATTCATTCAATCGTATTTATTGAGCGCTTACTGTGTGCAGAGCACTGTACTAAGCGCTTGGGAAGTACAAATTGGCAACATATGAGACGGTCCCTACCCAACAGGGGGCTCACAGTCTAGAAGGGGGAGACAGAGAACAAAACAAAACATATTAACAGAATAAAATAAATAGAATAAATATGTACAAGTAAAATAAATAAATAATGGACTGGGATCGGACCAGATGAAAAACAGATAGCCAACCGACCTAGGACTCCAATTAAGGATGGCCAGATTCCAGACCCAATTGGGTCACAAGTATGAGACAGAGGGTGACAGTCCATCACCACTTGGTGCCTATGTCTGAAGAACAATTTCCCTAGCCAATCCAGATAAACAATATTTTTGAAAAGTGGAGAAAATGCCTCACGGCAGAAAAGCTACCCAATACAAAGTAGTTGCTCTGTTCCCATATTTGCCCATATCTAACAGAGACAAATCTGAAGAGGCCTGATAACCTGATAGCAGATTAAGTGACAGCTCAGGTACAGAGTGGCATACGGAATTGCGCACCATCAACCTGCTCCCTTGGCAGGCCTGAAGGAAAAAGATACTGAATTCCCATGGCTCCTCCTTCAAAGCAGTCCCCACCTGAGAATTTATAGGATTGCTTATTTATAGGATTGCTTCTTGGAGAAGAGAGGGTGCAATTTCCAAGCCATTCCTAGATACCTGATTAATCATGTCCCCAAGCAGTGGTTAGAAGGCTTTCAAAAGCATTCAATTTAAAGACAGAACAAAAATCTACCGAGGTCTATATCCAGATTTACGACGCATAAGTTGTATGGAAAATTATTTTTAACATCTCAATCAGCTTCTGTGGTCATTTTTAATGTTTTCTTTTTTTGCATGCAATTGGCCTAGTGGAAAGAGCATGGCCCTGGGAGTCAGAGAACCTGGGTTCTAATCCCAGCCCTGCCACTTGTTTGCTGTGTTACCTTGGGCAAATCACAACTTCTCTGTACCTCAGTTATTTCATCTGTACAATGGGGATTAAGACTGTGAGCCCCATGTGGGACACGGACTGTGTCCAACCTGATTAGCTTGTATCTACCCCGGCCCTTTGTACAGTGTCTGGCACAGAGTAACACAGTAAGCAGTGTGGCTTAGTGGAAAGAGCACAGGCTTGGGAGTCAGAGATCGTGGGTTCTAATTCATTCATTCATTCATTCAATCGTACTTATTGAGCGCTTACTGTGTGCACAGCACTGTACTAAGCACTTGGGAAGTACAAGTTGGCAACATATAGAGACTGTCCCTACTCAACAACAGGCTCACAGTCTAGAAGGGGGCGACAGACAAGAAAACATATTAACAAAATAAAATAAATAGAATAGTAACTATGTACAAGTAAAATAAATAGAGTAGTAGATCTGTACAAACATATGTACAGGTATCGTGGGAAGGGGAAGTAGGTAGGGCGGGGGGATGGGAAGGGAGGGAGGAGGGAGGTGGCTCAGTCTGGGAAAGCCTCCTGGAGGAGGTGAGCTCTCAGTAGGGCCTTGAAGGAAGGAAGAGAGCTAGCTTGGCGGATGTGCGGAGGGAGGGCATTCCAGGCCGGGGGAAGACCTGGGTCGGGGGTTGACGGCGGGACAGGCGAGAACAAGGCACAGTGAGGAGGTTAGCGGTGGCAGAGGAGCGAAGGGTGCGGGCTGGGCTGTAGAAGGAAAGAAGGGAGGTGAAGTAGGAGGGGGCGAGGTGATGGACAGCCTTGAAGCCGAGAGTGAGGAGTTTTTCCTTGATGTGTAGGTTGACTGGTAGCCACTGGAGATTTTTGAGGAGGGCAGTAACATGCCCAGAGCGTTTCTGCGCAAAGATGATCCATGCAGCAGCGTGAAGTACAGACAGAATTGGGGAGAGACAGGAGGATGGGAGATCAGAGAGGAGGCTGATGCAGTAATCCAGTCGGGATAGGATGAGAGATTGAACCAGCAGGGTAGGGGTATGGATGGAGAGGAAAGGGCGGATCTTGGCGATGTTGCGGAGGTGAGACCGACAGGTTTTGGTGATGGATTGGATGTGAGGGGTGAACGAGAGAGCAGAGTCGAGGATGACACTAAGGTTGCAGGCTTGTGAGACGGGAAGGATGGTAGTGCCGTCAACAGTGATGGGAAAGTCAGGGAGAGGGCAGGGTTTGGGAGGGAAGACAAGGAGTTCAGTCTTGGACATATTGAGTTTTAGATGGCGGGCAGACTCCAGATGGAGATGTCTTGAAGGCAGGAGGAGACACGAGCCTGAAGGGAGGGAGAGAGAGCAGAGGCAGAGATGTAGATTTGGGTGTCATCAGCGTAGAGATGGTAGTTGAAGCCGTGGGAGCAAATGAGTTCACCAAGGGAGTGAGTGTAGATAGGGAACAGAAGGGGACCAAGAACTGACCCTTGAGGAACCCCTACAGTAAGGAATGGTAGGGGGAGGAGGAGCCTGCAAAAGAGACTGAGAATGAACTGCCAGAGAGGTAAGAGGAGAACCAGGAGAGGACAGAGTCTGTGAAGCCAAGGTTGGATAGCGTGTTGAGGAGAAGGGGGTGGTCCACAGTGTCGAAGGCAGCTGAGAGGTCGAGGAGGATTAGGGTAGAGTAGGAGCCGTTGGATTTATCAAGCAGGAGGTCATTGGTGACCACTGGTGACCTTTGAGAGGGCAGTTTAAGTGGAATGTAGGGGATGGAAGCCAGCCTGTAGGGGGTCGAGGAGAGAGTTGGCATTAGAACAGTGCTTTGCACATAGTAAGCGCTTAACAAATGCCATCATTATTATTATTATTATTAATCCCGGCTCCGCCACTTATTGGCTGTGTGACTTTGGGCAAGTCACTTAACTTCTCTGCGCCTCAGTTCCCTCATCCATAAAATGGGGATTATGACTGTGAGCCCCACATGGGACAACTTGACTACCTCGTATCTACCCCAGTGCTTAGAACAGTGCTTGACAGATAGTAACTGCTTAACAAATATCACTATTATTGTATTATTATTAATAACAAATGTCATTAAAAATTTGCCAAGTTAACTTCTGGAAATTGTAACAAAGTTTAGTCTGAGTCATGCACATTTTGCTCACCTCCATTTTTCTTTTTGTCGATAATTTTTTGTTTCAGCCATTCTTTGGTTTCTTCCTTGGCATTTTTGGCTAGCTCTAAAACTACCAATGGTCTGAAATGAGTCTCAGACGTGTCTATTGCTGACAAACTTACTTTCATCTTCTGGCAAGTACCTGGAAATAAAAAGGCAAACAAGAAAAGTGTTACTGGGAGAAATTCAAGAGAAAATGCAATCTGTAGAAACCTAAATTACATCTGGCTTCTTGTAAGCACATTCAATGAAATGTGCAGGAACTATGAGCTCAGGTCCTGAGAAGCAGCAGGTATAAGACCAATTCCCCAATTCTACCGGTGAGTACTCAAAAGAACCCTGTTCAATTCTGAATAACTGAACTTCCAGTTAAACTTGAGATGAAGATGTGCATTATAATGATGGAAAGTCTCCCGCTCGACAGTAAGTTCACTGTAGGCAGGGAATGTTATAATGTCTGTTATATTGTCATATTGTACTCTTCCAAGCACTTGAGCACTGAAGGTGCTCAAAAAAATTGGTCAATTGATGTAGTGATGAAGCATAATTCGAAACAGGTAGTACAAAAGGGGAATCTAATGACACAGCAGAATACGAAACAGGAGGTACAAAGGGAGAATCTAATAGCATCCAACTTTCAGAGTTCCAGAAAATACTGGCTCACCCCTTCAATCAGTGGAATTTATCGAGCACTTTCCGTGTACAGAGCACTATACTACGTGCTGGGGAGAATACAAGCCATTAGTGTAGGGAGACATGATCCCCAACCACAAGGAGTTTACAGACTAGAGGAAGGACAATGCTCCCCTGCCACTCTCTCCCAAGGAGGCCTCACCTCCTCCCACTCCCAACTCAATGGGAACAGTGTATAAGTCACTCAGTTTCTTGCCTCCCAATGCTTGGTTTGTACCATCCCTCCCTTTTTCTTCCTTGGAAGCCCATATCATCATCCTCTACCACCCACTTCAATTACCCGTTGCCATTATCTACCGACCGGCCCCCTGGGCTATATTCAATTTTTCAAGAGATTTTGATGTTTTTCTCACCTTCATTCTCTCCTTCCTCCCAATATTGATCAGGGTGAACATTCCTGATGACCGCCCAGCTGCCCAATTCCTCTCTCTCCTCAATTCTATCAACCTACTTCTCCGCCTCACCTTACCCACTTACCAACTTGGAAACATGATGTCCAAATAGTTAATATGTGCACAGTGCTGTTCTAAGTGCTTGGGAAATGACAATTCACTGTACAGCACTCTCTAACTCTGACCAACTGACATTCCACTCACTGAACACCTCCTTCATGCTAAACTGTTCTTTCCCCTCACGGAGAACTTGGATCTCTTGATGCTCCTCCATTTATCCCAGGTTATCATGCCCCATGTGAACTCCCTACCCAACCTAGCTCTCTTGATGCACAATTCCACACCATCATCTCCTTCCTCAGAATCCTGTCCATCCATAAGTCTTGCAACACCAATCCCCAACCATGGATCACCTCCATGGTGCGCTTTCTCTGCTTTAGAACTCTTGGTACAAAGTACTGCTCACAGAAATCCAAGTACCTGGTCAACCTCTGCCATCTGAAATTCATCTCACCAGGTATAATTTTGCCCTCTTTGCTCAACAACATTACTTCTCACTTAACTGACTTCCATGCCTAATTGCCCAGCTATTCCATATTTATACTTCCCTTAATACTAATAACAATAATAATAATAATGGCATTTATTAAGCGCTTACTATTTGAAAGCACTGTTTTAAGCTCTGGGGTAGAGACAAAGTAATCAGGTTGTCCCACACGGGGCTCACAGTCTTAATCCCCATTTTACAGATGAGCTAAGTGAGGCACAGAGATATGAAGTGACTTGCCCAAGGTCACACAGCAGACAAATGGTGGAGTCAGCATTAGAACCCACAACCTGACTCCCAAGCCCGCACTCTTTCCACATTTCTTAATCCCTTCTTAAACCCCTTGGGCCTACACACTTCCTCTCCACAATTCAATCTGATGCCTGGATCATTGTTTTAAATCACGGTTTTGCTCATGTCTCCCCACTCCTCAAAAACCTCCATGGGTGACCACTCTTCTCTGCATCAAACAAATTCCTGACCATTGGCTTTAAGACACTCTTTCAGCAATCTTTTCCCTACTTATTCTCACTCCTTTCCCACTACACCTAAGCTCATATGCTTCACTCCTCATGTCAACCTATTTGCTATGTCTTGTTCTCCAGACTGTCCTCCAGACTGTAAGCTTATTACAGACAGGGAATGTGTCTACTAATTCTCTTGTATTGAAGTCTCCTAAGTGCCTAGAACAGTGCTCTGTGATCAAGCTAAGCACTCAATAAATAGTATTAATTGATTCTGGTCTCGTCTCAAAACCAGTCCCTTACTCACACCCTCCAACTCCTCTCACATCTGGCAGACCACTTGCTCTACCCATCTTTAAAACCCTTTTGAATCCACATCACCTCTCAGTGGTCTTCCCTCCCAACAAAACATAAACTAAAAGTAGGAGGAAAGAGGTCTTTCTCCTTCATGTGAATCAAAATACCTAAATAATAATAATAATAATGATAATAATGGCATTTGTTAAGCGCTATGTGCAAAGCACTGTTCTAAGCACTGGGGAGGTCACAAGGCGATCAGGTTGCCCCACGGGGGGCTCACAGTCTTCATCCCCATTTTAGGTGACTGAGGCCCACAGAAGTGAAGTGACTTGCCCAAAGTCACACAGCTGACTGATCCGGCAGAGCCGGGATTAGAACCCCTGACCCAAAGCCCGGGCTCTTTCCACTGAGCCACACTGCTTAAGCGACTCTAGACTGTAAGCCCGTCATGGACAGGGAACGTATCTTATGTTGTTCTACAGGACTCTCCTATGCTGCTTAGTATGGTGCTCTGCACACCGTAAGCACTCAGTAGATATGACCAACCAACCGGCTTGCCCAAGGCCACTCGGGAGGTAAGCGGCGGAGCCGGGATTAGAACCCAGATCCTCTGAGTGCCCTGCTTCTCGCCTGGCACTCTCAGGGCGTCTGGGATGGTGGCCACTGCGGATAGCGGGCTGGCTCCCTGCAGACAGAAGGGACTTCTTTCTAGACAACAGGGGGTTGCAAAAGTTAATGACAATGATGGCATTTTTATTAAGCGCTTACTACACGCAAAGCACTGTTCTAAGCACTGGGGAGGTTACCAGGTGATCAGGTTGTCCCGCGGGGGGCTCACAGTCTTAATTCCCATTTTACAGATGAGGTCACTGGGGCCCAGAGAAGCGAAGTGACTCGCCCAAAGTCACACAGCTGACAGTTGGCGGAGCCGGAATTTGAACCCATGACCTCTGACTCCAAAGCCCGTGCTCTTTCCACTGGACAAACAAATGAAGATTTTGGCAATAGGCAGTATATAAGCAGGAAGAATAAAGGTAAGCAAATCCCTTCAAGATTTAAAATCAGTTTTGCACTTTCAGTTTCTGAGCTAATGACCCACTGAAAGTAATTTAAGATAGCTTCATAAATAATGGAGAGTTAAATAAAGAAAAGGTGATTAAGCCCTGTTAAACAGGTTTTTTTAAAGTCGTGGGAACTCACAGAGAATTAAATTAGATGACTATGATTTTGTTGCACTTAATTTCTATTACAACTATTCAAGAAGGGGCTTTCAAGCTCAGCACTGGCCGAAAGCCCACTATCAGACACAGCAAAAAGAGAAGAGCATTGGTGCTGTCTAACAATAAAATAAAAGCCACATGAAGGCAGACCATTCCATCCACATTACCCACCCGTCTGAGTCATTGCCTCGGGCCTTCCATTACTAGTTCTGTTGCCTTCCTAGTTTCACATACTACAGAGCAGTCAAATGTCCTAGGATCCAAACTCAGGAGTTAACTAAATAGGCCCAATGGAAGAAAGGACGGAGAGGGAACTTTTTGAGGAGGCTCGTCCCTGACAGAACTGTTTGAGGAAAGGCTAATCAATCTATCATTGGTATTTATTGAGCACTTACTATGTGCAGAACACTGTACTAAGCCCTTGGGAGAGTACACTATGGTCATCAGTGCCTACAACTCAGAGGGAATCTGGACAATGCGCGCTGAGCAACCACCAGTTACTCCACCAGAGCTGGGCTCCCCGCTCTCACCTGCTGTTTCCTGTCTCATCACACTGGCCAATCAATTAATCGCATTTACTGAGTGCTTACTATATGCAAAGCACTGGACTGCGCACTTGGGAAAATACAATATATTAGAATTAGCAGACATGTTCTCTGCCCATAACGAGCTTACAATCTAGATGGGGAGACAAACAGTAATATAATAATAATAATAATAACAACAACAATAGTAATGGCATGTGTTAGGCACTTACTATGTGCCAAGCACTGTTCTAAGTACAAGGCAATCGGGTTGGACACAGTCCCTGTCCCATATGGGGCTCACAGTCTCAATCCCCAGTTTACAGAAGAGGTAACTGAGGCACAGAAGTGAAGTGACTTGCCAAAGGTCACACAGCAGATAAGCGGCAGAACCGGGATTATAAATAATTTATAATATGTAATTTAAAGTTATGTACATTAATGCTGTGGGGTTGGGGCAAATGTCAAATGTCCAAAGGTCACAGAATGAAAGGCGTAGACAAAGTACAAGGGACCTGGGAACCGCCCGAAATCTGGCCCCTCCTCAGAGGGCCCTGCCATTCTCCAGCGGCTCCACCCCTAGCCTCCCTTTCATTCATTCATTCAACCGTATTTACTGAGCACTTACTGTATGCAGTACTGCAGTACTATTTTATTTACATATATACACAAGTGCTATGGGATGTGGGGAGGAGGGGGGATAAAGCAGAGGGAGGAAGTCAGGGCCATGGAGAAGGGAGGAGGAGCAGAAGAAAAGGGGAGCTCAGTTTGGGAAGGCCTCCTGGAGGAGGTGAGCTTTCAGTAGGGCTTTGAAGGGGGGAAGTGTACTAATTTGGTGGATATGAGGAGGGAGGGTATCCAGGCCAGAGGTAGGACGTGGCCCAGGGGTTGATGGCGGGACAGGCGAGAACGAGGCCCAGTGAGGAGGTTCGCGGCGGAGGGTGTGGGCTGGGCTGTAGAAGGAGAGAAGGGAGGTGAGGTAGGAGAGAGCGAGGTGATGGCGAGCTTTGAAGGCAATAGTGAGGAGTTTTCGCCTCATGTGAAGGTTTATAGGCAAGCACTGGAGATTTTGGAGCGGGGGGTGACATGCCCAGAGCGTTCCTGTACAAAGATAATCCGGGCAGCAGAGTGAAGTATGGACTGAAGCGGGGAGAGGCAGGAGATTGGGAGATCAGAAAGGATGCTGATGCAGTAATCCAGTCGGGATATGATGAGAGACTGTACCAACAAGGTAGTGGATTGGATGGAGAGGAAAGGGTGGATCTTGGCGATGCTGTGAAGGTGAGACCGGCAGGTTCTGTTAACGGATTGGATGTGTATGGTGAATGAGAGACCGGCGTCAAGGATGACACCAAGGTTGTGGGCTTGTGAGAGGGGAAGGATGGTAGTGCCGTCCACATTGATGGGAAAGTCAGGGAGAGGACAGGGTTTCGGAGGGAAGATAAGGAGCTCAGTCTTGGACATGTTGAGTTTTAGGTGGTGGGAGGACAGCCCGGTGGAGATGTCCTGAAGGCAGGAGGAGATGCGAGCCTGGAGGGAGGGAGAGAACTGGGAAGGAGATGTAGATTTGGGTGTCATCTGCGTAGAGATGATGCTTGGAAGCCGTGGGAGTGAATGAGTTCAACAGGAGAGTGAGTACAGATAGAGAAGAGGGGACCAAGAACTGACCCTTGAGGAACCCCTACAGTAAGGGGATGGGTGGGGGAGGAGGAGCCAGAGAAGGAGACTGAGACTGAAGGGCCAGAGAGATAAGAGGAGAACCAGGAGAGGACAGAGTCCGTGAAGCCAAGGTTAGATAATGTGTTGAGGAGAAGGGGATGGTTAACAGTGTCAAAGGCAGCTGAGAGGTCGAGGAGGATTAGGATAGAGTAGGAGACTTTGGATTTAGCAAACTATCTACCAAACTAGCACACTTCCCCCTTTCAAGCCCTTTTGAAAGCTCATGTCCTCCAGGAGGCCTTCCCCCCTTTTCCTTTGCTCCTCTTCCCCTCCCCATCGCCCCAACTCCCTCCCTCTGCTCTATCCCCCTGCCCCGCAGCACATGTGAATATATGTACATATTTATTATTCTATTTATTTTATTAATGATGTGCACATATCTATAATTCTGTTCATTTATATTGATGCCTGTCTACTTGTTTTGTTTTGTTGTCTGTCTCTCTCCTTCTAGACTGTGAGCCCACTGTTGGGTAGGGATTGTCTCTATCTGTTGCCGAATTGAACTTTCCAAGCACTTAGTCCAGTGCTCTGCACACAGTAAGCACTAAATAAATACGATTGAGTGAATGAATGGATTTGGCAAAAAGGAAGTAATTGGTGACCTATGAGAAAGCAGTTTCGGTGGAGTGGAGGGGACAGAAGCCAGATTGGAGGAGGTCCTGGAGGGAGTTGGAGGAGAGGAATTTGAGGCAGCGAGTGTAGACGACTTGCTCCATGAGTTCAGAAAGGAATTCATTCCTTCATTCATTTAATCGTATTTTTTGAGCACTTACTGTGTGCAGAGCACTTGGCTTAAGTACTCGGAAAGTACAATTCGGCAACAGATAGGGACGATCCCTACCCAACAATGGGCTCACAGTCTAGAACGGGGGAGGCAGACAATAAAACAAGTAGACAGGCATCAATAGCCTCAAAATAAATAAATAGAATGATAGATTCATTCATTCAATCATATTTATTGAGCGCTTACTGTGTGCAGAGCACTGTACAAAGTGCTTGGAAAGTACAATTCGGCAACAGGTAGAGACAATCCCTGCCCAACAACGGGCGCACAGTCTAGAAGGGGGGAAGACAGACGGCAAAACAAAAGGACAGGCTGAGAAGCAGCGTGGCTCAATGGAAAGAGCACGGGCTTTGGAGTCAGAGGTCATGGGTTCGAATCTCGGCTCCGCCAATTGTCAGCTGTGTGACTTTGAGCAAGTCACTTAGCTTCTCTGTGCCTCAGTTCCCTAATCTGGAAAATGGGGATGAAGACTGTGAGCCCCCTTGGGACAACCTGATCACGCTTTAACCTCCCCAGCGCTTAGAACAGTGCTTTGCACATAGTAAGTGCTTGAGAAATGCCATCATTATTATTATTATTAATAGCATCAATATAAATAGAATTATAGATATACGCACATCGTTCATTTAATCGTATTTATTGAGCGCTTACTGTGTGCACAGCACTGTACTAAGCGCTTGGGAAGTACAAGTCGGCAACATATAGAGACGGTCCCTACCCAACAACGGGCTCACAGTCTAGATCATTAATAAAATAAACAGACTAATGAATATGTGTGTGTATACACACATATACATATATATATATATATATATATATATATATATATATATATATATATATATATACACCAGTGCTGGGGGAGGCAGAGGGAGGAGGGCGATGGGGCAGCGTGGCTCAGTGGAAAGAGCATGGGCTTTGGAGTCAGAGTTCATGGGTTTGAATCCCGGCTCCACCAATTGTCAGCTGTGTGACTTTGGGCAAGTCACTTAACTTCTCTGTGCCTCAGTTCCCTCATCTGTAAAATGGGGATGAAGACCGTGAGCCCCCCGTGGGACAACCTGATCACCTTGTAACCTCTCCAGTGCTTCGAATAGTGCTTTGCACATAGTAAGCTCTTAGTAAATGCCATTATTATTATTATCAAGAGCAGAGGAAAAGGGGGGCTCAGTCTGGGAAGGCCTCCTGGAGGAGGTGAGCTCTCAGCGGGGCTTTGAAGGCGGGGAGGGGAGGGCTGGGAAGCAGCATGGCTCAGTGGAAAGAGCTCAGGCTTTGGACCCCGCTGTTAGGTGGGGACCGTCTCTATATGTTGCCAACTTGTACTTCCCAAGCACTTAGTACAGTGCTCTGCACACAGTAAGCGCTCAATAAATACGATTGAATGAATGAATGAATGACAAGGTGATCAGGTTGTCCCACATGAGGCTCACAGTCTTTAATCCCCATTTTATAGATGAGGTAAAGGAGGTACAGAGAAGTTAACTGGCTTGCCCAAAGTCACACAGCTGACAAGTGGTGGAGCCGGGATTTGAACCCATTCATTCATTCATTCATTCAATCGTATTTATTGAGTGCTTACTGTGTGCAGGGCACTGTACTAAGCGCTTGGGAAGTGAAAGTTGGCAACATATAGAGGCAGTCCCTACCGAACATTCATTCATTCATTCGATCGTATTTACTGAGCACTTACTGTGCGCAGAGCACTGTACTAAGCGCTTGGGAAGTACAAGTTGGCAACATAGAGGCTGTCCCTACCCAACATTCGTTTATTCAATCGTATTTATTGAGCCCTTACTGTGTGCAGAGCACTGTACTAAGCGCTTGGGAAGTACAAGCTGGCAACATATAGAGACGGTCCCTACCCAACATTCATCCATTCGTATTTATTGAGCGCTTACTGTGTACAGAGCACTGTACTAAGCGCTTGGGAAGTACAAGTTGGCAACATATAGAGGTGGTCCCTACAACATTCATTCATTCAGTGGTATTTATTGCGCGCTTACGGTGTGCAGAGCACTGTACTAAGCACTTGGGTAGTACAAGTTGGCAACATATAGCGACGGTCCCTACCCAACATTCATTAATTCGTATTTATTGAGCGCTTACTGTGTGCAGGGCACTGTACTAAGCGCTTGGGAAGTACACGGCAACATAGAGGGACGGTCCCTACCCAACATTCATTCATATTTATTGAGCGCTTACTGTGTCCAGAGCACTGTACTAAGCGCTTGGGAAGTACACGTTGGCAACATATAGAGATGGTCCCTACGCAACATTCATTCATTCGTATTTATTGAGCGCTTACTGTGTGCAGGGCACTGTACTAAGCGCTTGGGAAGTACACGTTGGCAACATCTAGAGGCGGTCCCTACAACATTCATTCATTCAGTGGTATTTATTGAGCGCTTACTGTGTGAAGAGCACTGTACTAAGCTGTTGGGAAGTACAAGTTGGCAACATCTAGAGGCGGTCCCTACCCAACATTCATTCATTCAGTGGTATTTACTGAGCGCTTACTGTGTGAAGATCACTGTACTAAGCGCTTGGGAAGTACAAGTTGGCAACATCTAGAGGCGGTCCCTACAACATTCATTCATTCAGTGGTATTTATTGAGCGCTTACTGTGTGCAGGGCACTGTACTAAGCGCTTGGGAAGTGAAAGTTGGCAACATATAGAGGCGGTCCCTACAACATTCATTCATTCAGTGGTATTTACTGAGCGCTTACTGTGTGCAGAGCACTGTACTGAGCGCTTGGGAAGTACAAGTTGGCAACATATAGAGACGATCTCTACCCAACATTCATTCAATCGTATTTACTGAGCGCTTACTGTGTGCAGAGCACTGTACTAAGCGCTTGGGAAGTACAAGTGGGCAACATCTAGAGGCGGGCCCTACCCAACACTCATTCATTCAGTGGAATTTATTGAGCGCTTACTGTGTGCAGGGCACTGTACTAAGCGCTTGGGAAGTGAAAGTTGGCAACATCTAGAGGCGGTCCCTACAACATTCATTCATTCAGTGGTATTTACTGAGCGCTTACTGTGTGCAGAGCACTGTACTGAGCGCTTGGGAAGTACAAGTTGGCAACATATAGAGACGATCTCTACCCAACATTCATTCAATCGTATTTACTGAGCGCTTACTGTGTGCAGAGCACTGTACTGAGCGCTTGGGAAGTACAAGTTGGCAACATATAGAGACGATCTCTACCCAACATTCATTCAATCGTATTTACTGAGCGCTTACTGTGTGCAGAGCACTGTACTAAGCGCTTGGGACATTCATTCAATCGTATTTATTGAGCGCTTACTGTGTGCAGAGCACTGTACTAAGCGCTTGGGAAGTACAAGTTGGCAACATCTAGAGGCGGTCCCTACAACATTCATTCATTCAGTGGTATTTACTGAGCGCTTACTGTGTGCAGAGCACTGTACTGAGCGCTTGGGAAGTACAAGTTGGCAACATATAGAGACGATCTCTACCCAACATTCATTCAATCGTATTTACTGAGCGCTTACTGTGTGCAGAGCACTGTACTAAGCGCTTGGGAAGTACAAGTGGGCAACATCTAGAGGCGGGCCCTACCCAACACTCATTCATTCAGTGGTATTTATTGAGCGCTTACTGTGTGCAGGGCACTGTACTAAGCGCTTGGGAAGTGAAAGTTGGCAACATCTAGAGGCGGTCCCTACAACATTCATTCATTCAGTGGTATTTACTGAGCGCTTACTGTGTGCAGAGCACTGTACTGAGCGCTTGGGAAGTACAAGTTGGCAACATATAGAGACGATCTCTACCCAACATTCATTCAATCGTATTTACTGAGCGCTTACTGTGTGCAGAGCACTGTACTAAGCGCTTGGGAAGTACAAGTGGGCAACATCTAGAGGCGGGCCCTACCCAACACTCATTCATTCAGTGGAATTTATTGAGCGCTTACTGTGTGCAGGGCACTGTACTAAGCGCTTGGGAAGTGAAAGTTGGCAACATCTAGAGGCGGTCCCTACCCAACATTCCTTCATTCAGTTACTGTGTGCAGAGCACTGTACTGAGCGCTTGGGAAGTACAAGTTGGCAACATGTAGAGGCGGTCCCTACAACATTCATTCATTCAGTGGTATTTATTGAGCGCTTACTGTGTGCAGGGCACTGTACTGAGCGCTTGGGAAGTCCAAGTTGGCAACATGTAGAGGCGGTCCCTACCCAACATTCCTTCATTCAGTTACTGTGTGCAGAGCACTGTACTGAGCGCTTGGGAAGTACAAGTTGGCAACATGTAGAGGCGGTCCCTACAACATTCATTCATTCAGTGGTATTTATTGAGCGCTTACTGTGTGCAGGGCACTGTACTAAGCGCTTGGGAAGTGAAAGTTGGCAACATCTAGAGGCGGTCCCTACCCAACATTCCTTCATTCAGTTACTGTGTGCAGAGCACTGTACTGAGCGCTTGGGAAGTACAAGTTGGCAACATGTAGAGGCGGTCCCTACAACATTCATTCATTCAGTGGTATTTACTGAGCGCTTACTGTGTGCAGGGCACTGTACTAAGCGCTTGGGAAGTGAAAGTTGGCAACATCTAGAGGCGGTCCCTACCCAACATTCCTTCATTCAGTTACTGTGTGCAGAGCACTGTACTGAGCGCTTGGGAAGTACAAGTTGGCAACATGTAGAGGCGGTCCCTACAACATTCATTCATTCAGTGGTATTTATTGAGCGCTTACTGTGTGCAGGGCACTGGACTGAGCGCTTGGGAAGTCCAAGTTGGCAACACGTAGAGGCGGTCCCTACCCAAGACCCCGCAGCTCTGCCCGTCGACGACCGGTTGCGCTGGCTTACCGGGCCTCCTCTTCTCTCCGCCGCTGCCCAGGCCCGGGGGAGGAGGCGGCCGGATCCGATCGGAACCGATCGGAAGGGATCGGATGGGATCGGAACGGATCGGAACGGATCGGCAGCCGTCGGAGAGGGGCAACGGACCGGCCGGGACCAACAGCGCCTGCGCAGCCTGGGCGGCGGCGGCGACGACAAAGCGCCAATGCGCCTGCGCGCGCGCTCCACTCCCGCCCCCGCCTCCCCCTAGTGGCGGCAGCCCGCCCTGCCCTCCTTTTTCTCACATTCATTCATTCATTCAATCGTATTGATTGAGCGCCTACTGTGTGCAGGGCACTGGACTAAGCGCTTGGGAAGTACAAGTTGCCAACATATAGAGGCGGTCCCTACCCAACATTCATTCATTCAGTCGTATTTATTGAGCGCTTACTGTGTGCAGAGCACTGCACTAAGCGCTTGGAAAATACAAGTCGGCAACATCTAGAGATGGTCCCTACCCAACATTCATTCATCATCATCATCATCATCAATCATCATCATCAATCGTATTTCTTGAGCGCTTACTATGCGCAGAGCACTGGACTAAGCTCTTGGGAAGTACAAATTGGCAACAGATAGAGACAGTCCCTACCCAACAGGGGGCTCACAGGCTAAAAGGGGGAGACAGAGAACAAAACCAAACATACTAACAAAATAAAATGAATAGGATAGATATGTACAAGTAGAATAAATAAATAAATAAATAGAGTAATAAATATGTACAAACATATATACATATATACAGGTGCTGTGGGGAAGGGAAGGAGGTAAGATGGGGGATGGAGAGGGGGAGGAGGGGGAGAGGAAGGAAGGGGCTCAGTTTGGGAAGGCCTCCTGGAGGAGGTGAGTTCTCAGCAGGGCATTTGTTGAGCGCTTACTGTGTGCAGAGCACTGTACCAAGCGCTTGGAAAATACAAGTTGGCAACATATAGAGACGGCCCCTACCCAACATTCATTCATTCAGTCGTATTTATTGAGTGCTTACTGTGTGCAGAGCACTGTACCAAGCGCTTGGGAAGTACAAGTTGGCAACATTTAGAGACGGTCCCTACCAAGCATTCATTCACTCAATCGTATTTATTGAGCGTTTACTGTGTGCAGAGCACTGGACTAAGCGCTTGGGAAGTACACGTTGGCAACATATAGAGACGGTCCCTACCAAACATTCATTCATTCAATCGTATTTATTGAGCGCTTACTGTGTGCAGAGCACTGTACCAAGCGCTTGGGAAGTACAAGTTGGCAACATATAGAGACGGTCCCTACCCAACATTCATTCAGTCAATGGTATGTATTGAGCGCTTACTGCGTGCAGAGCACTGCACTAAGCGCTTGGGAAGTACAAGTTGGCATCATATAGAGACGGTCCCTATCCAACATTCATTCATTCAATGGTATTTAGTGAGCGCTTACTGTGTGCAGAGCACTGCACTAAGCGCTTGGGAAGTACAAGTTGGCATCATATAGAGACGGTCCCTACCCAACATTCATTCATTCAATCGTATTTAGTGAGCGCTTACTGTGTGCAGAGCAGTGTACTAAGCGCTTGGGAAGTACAAGTTGGCAACATATAGAGATGGTGCCTACCCAACAGCGGGCTCGTTCATTCAATCGTATTTATTGAGCGCTTACTGTGTCCAGAGCACTGTACTAAGCGCTTGGGAAGTACAAGTTGGCAACATATAGAGGCGGTTTCTACCCAACAGCAGGATCATTCATTCATTCATTCAATGGAATTTATTGAGCACTTACTGTGTGCAGAGCACTGTACTAAGAGCTTGGGAAGTACAAGTTGGCAACATATAGAGACGGTCCCTACCCAACAGCGGGCTCACAGTCTAGAAAGGGGAGACAATCAATCAATCAATTGTATTTATTGAGCGCTTACTGTGTGCAGAGCACTGTTCTAAGCGCTTGGGAAGTACAAGTCAGCAACATCTAGAGACAGTTCCTACCCAACAGTGGGCTCACAGTCTAAAAGGGGGAGACAGAGAACAAAACCAAACATACTAACAAAATAAAATAAATAGAATAGATATGTACAAGAAAAATAAATAAATAGAGTAATAAATATGTACAACCATATATACATATATACAGGTGCTGTGGAGAAGGGAAGGAGGTAAGACGGGGGGAAGGAGGGGGAACGAGGGGGAGAGGAAAGAAGGGGCTCAGTCTGGGAAGGCCTCCTGGAGGAGGTGAGCTCTCAGCAGGGCCTTGAAGGGAGGAAGAGAGCTAGCTTGGCGGATGGGCAGAGGGAGGGCATTCCAGGCCCGGGGGATGACGTGGGCCGGGGGTCGATGGCGGGACAGGCGAGAGCGAGGTACAGTGAGGAGATTAGTGGTGGAGGAGCGGAGGGTGCGGGCTGGGCAGTAGAAGGAGAGAAGGGAGGTGAGGTAGGAGGGGGCGAGGTGATGGACAGCCTTGAAGCCCAGGGTGAGGAGCACTGCACTAAGCGCTTGGGAAATACAAGTTGGCAACATATAGAGACAGTCCCTACCCAACATTCATTCATTCAATGGTATTTATTGAGCGCTTACTGTGTGCAGAGCACTGTACCAAGCGCTTGGAAAATATAAGTTGGCAACATATAGAGACAGTCCCTACCCAACATTCTTTCACGCAATCGTATTTATTGAGCGTTTACTGTGTGCAGAGCACTGTACTAAGCGCTTGGGAAGTACAAGTTGGCAACATATAGAGGCGGTCCCTACCCAACATTCATTCATTCAATCATTTTTATTGAGCGCTTACTGTGTGCAAAGCACTGTACTAAGCGCTTGGGAAGTACAAGTTGGCAACATTTAGAGACGGTCCCTACCCAACATTCATTCATTCAATCGTATGTATTGAGCGCTTACTGTGTGCCGAGGACTGTACTAATCGCTTGGGAAGTACAAGTTGGCAACATATAGAGACGGTCCCTACCCAACAACGTGCTGTTCTAAGCGCTGGGGAGGTTACAAGGTGACCAGATTGTCCCATGTGAGGCTCACAGTCTTTAATCCCCATTTTATAGATGAGGTAACTGAGGCACAGAGAAGTTAAGTGGCTTGCCCAAGGTTACCCAGCTGACAAGTGGCAGATCATCATCATCATCATCAATCGTATTTATTGAGCGCTTACTATGTGCAGAGCACTGTACTAAGCGCTTGGGAAGTACAAATTGGCAACATATAGAGACAGTCCCTACCCAACAGTGGGCTCACAGTCTAAAAGCAGATCCCGGATTCGAACCCATGACCTCTGACTCCCAAGCCCGCGCTCTTTCCACTGAGTCACACTGCTTCCCCAAGATAATTGCTCTTCCCCGCTTAAAAGCCTTATTGAAGGCACATCTCCTCCAGGAAGCCTTTTGACTGAGCCCTCCTCTCCTCTTCTCCCACTCCCTTCTGTACTGCTCATACTTGCTCCTTCATTCATCCTCCCTCCCTTCCCCACAGCACATATGTATATATCTGCAATTAATTCATTTATTTAGCTATTTATTCATAGTAATGTCTGTCCCCCCCAGACTGTGAGCTCGTAGTGGGCAGGGAATGTGTCTGATGTTATATTGTACTCTCCTAAGCATTTAGTATAGTGCTTTGCACAAAGTAAGTCCTCAATAAATACGATTAATAAAAAAAATATAATTTCCCATTGGGGAACCAAGTCCAATAATCCAGTAGGCAAGCAGGGGAACCCAACCCATGGCAAAGTACACATGAAAGTATTTTCCTTGAAAGATTCATTTGCAGCCAATGCTGGGCCGCAGTGTTATAACCCAACAGCTGTTCCAGCCATCACCACCCACGTTTGCCAGCTACTTCTCAAGATTCTTCCGACTATTTCTGGGGAGGCATTCTATCGCTTTCAATTCCAACTTTTTATCTAGTCATTCATTTATGAAAAGGAAATTAGAAAGAAACAGGGCACCTGAACGCGAATCAGAGAACCTACCTTGGCCTACCATATGGTTGAGCCCAATATATATATATCCTACCCCTATACATATATATATGGGTGTTAAGAATATCAGTGACAGGCCTTAATGATTGGAGTTTAGTGAGATCTAGGAAGTGTTTCTTATAACATTGTGAAGATAAATTATTTACATTTTCAAAATTCTTCTTGCTGGCCTACAGAAGCACGTTTTGTTAAATCCAAGTCTTAAATTGTACTTGCAAAAATAAACATTGTCTTGTCTTATGCTGTTGAGCCATCACCAACCCATAGTGGCACCGTGGACACATCTCTTCCAGATTGCCCCACCTCCATCTGCAATCATTCTGGTAGTGTATCCATACAGTTTTCTTGGTAAAAATATGGCCATTGCCATTACCATTGCCTCCTTCCGAGCAGTAAACTTGAGTCTCTGTCCTCAACTCTCTCCCGTATAGCTGCTGCCCAGCACAGGGGAGTTTTGACTCGTAGCCGATTGCCTTCCACTCACTAGCCACTGCCCAAGCTAGGAATAGAATGGCTAGGCCTCTGCTTGACTCTCCCTCCCATAGTCGAGACTGGTAAAAGACTGGAAACTCTGCTGGGGCAACCCTGCGAGGGGAAAAATAAGCATTACCCAGCCTGAATTAGTGACCCTGCTTCTAACTGCACGTAAAATTCCCCATTTATAAATGCAATAACCCAATTCGCAGAAATTCAGCTTCTGTTTGCAATTGAGGTTGAATACATCATTTTTACAGGCAAAGCTAGCCTACCAATTTTGAAAAGTTGCTTTTGTGATGAAATCATCAATAAACAAATGAAAGTATAAAAGGAAGAATCTGTGTTTTAAATTATACCATCACAGTTGTTATTTACAGTCAGTTTTATAACAGATAGAGTGGAAGCTTCTCCAAACTTGGGTTTCTTAAAGGGTTGCTAAAGTAATACGAATTGGAATACTAGACAAACATTGGCTATTTAAGGCTCTACTAAGTTAATGGAGCCCATTTAGTTTAAAAACCAGACAATCAACTTAATGCCAGGCATTCCATGTACATAAAGGGATTTGAAAATAAAGTCTTTATGTGTAGTTTGATATTTTGAAAAGCTACGGGTTTGCTTTTTAATTAGGACATTTTAATCAAACTGAGCATTTAATGGATAAAAGTGCCACATTTTTTTCACTCAGGATTATAGGAAAGAATGTTCACACAGAACTACCTGGATTCTTAATTAATGGTATATATTGAGTGCACACTGTGTACCGAGCACTATATTAAATGCTTGGGACAGAGTGCACTACAACAGAGTTAATAGACGCATTCCCTGCCCACAACAAGTTTCCAGTCTAGAGGAACGAGTTTACAGTCTAATGTAGCTTATAGCATACATTCTTAGGTGGCAAGGCAATAACGGACAAATAAGAACCTTCAAAGGACTAATTAAATTGTGTTTGTGGAAAAATGGATTAGGACACCATTCCAAATATGTATGCTTTCCCTTTTTCTTTCAGCAAACAAGGAGGAGGAGGTGGAAACATTTGGGGTTAAAATTAAACCCCAGCAAACCCTGGCATTGTTCTGACACTCTGAACTCTGTGGAGTGGAAGTGATTGGATCAAATGCCCCAGACTCTAGGCTAAAACAGGACTTAAGCTTAACAGGGAAACTGGGTGGGCTTATTTACCTTATTTTTTTGTCAATCAATCAATCCACCAATTAATCAACGGTATTTATTGAGCTCTTATTGTGTGTGGAACATTGTAATAAAAGCCAGGAGGGTACAATACAACAGACTTGGTAGATGCAGTCCCTGCGCACAAAATCTCTCTAAGTTTCAGAAACGTATTATCATCCCCTTAGGAAATTGGAACACGGAAAAGTTAAGTGTTAAGAGAAGATGTTAAGTCACACAGGAGGTAAATAGCAGAGCTGGAGTTAGAACACCAGTCTCCTGACTTCATGCTCTTTTCACCACATTAATGATACAAATAGTAATTATGGTATTTGTTAAGTGCTTACTATGTGTCAACCATCATCATCATCATCATCAATCGTATTTATGGAGCGCTTACTATGTGCAGAGCACTGTACTAAGCGCTTGGGAAGTACAGATTGGCAACATATAGAGACAGTCCCTACCCAACAGTGGGCTCACAGTCTAAAAGGGGGAGACAGAGAACAAAACCAAACATACTAACAAAATAAAATAAATTGAATAGATATGTACAAGTAGAATAAATAAATAAATAGAGTAATAAATATGTACAAACATATATACATATATACAGGTGCTGTGGGGAAGGGAAGGAGGTAAGATGGGGGGGATGGAGAGGGGGACGAAGGGGAGAGGAAGGAAGGGGCTCAGTGCAGCTGGCTTGAAATGGCCTTTTTCCTTTGTTTTCCACGAGCCTTCCTGAATTGCTGGGGTAGATACAAGGTCGTTAGGTTGGACACAGTCTCTGTCCCTCAAGGGGCTCACTACCTTAATTCCATTTTACAGATGAGGGAACTGAGGCTCAGTGAAGTTAAGTGGCTTTCCCAAGGTTACACAGGAGACAAGTGGCAAAACCAGGATTAGGACCCAGGTCCTCGGACTCCTAGGCCTGCAATCATCCCACCAGGTGACACTGCTTCACTGTCTAAGGAGACCACCCCAATCCAGATCCAGGATTTTGCTGATAGGCCTTGCTGCTCTGGGCACGGAGAAGGCTGGCAATAGCAGCAGAAACTCCAGATCCTGGCCTGAATAATAATAATAATAATGGCATTTATTAAGCGCTTACTATGTGCAAAGAACTGTTCTAAGCGCTGGGAAGGTTACAAGGTGATCAGGTTGTCCCACGGCGGGCTCACAATCTCCATCCCCATTTTACAGATGAGGGAACTAAGGCCCAGAGAAGTTAAGTGACTTGCCCAAAGTCACACAGCTGACAATTGGCAGAGCCGGGATTTGAACCCATGACCTCTGACTCCAAAGCCCGGGCTCTTTTCCACTGAGCCACGCTGCTTCTCTGAATGGTCTGTAGAGTTCATGCAGACCTTCACCCAGCCCCAGGAAGCATTGCCTACTGGCTCTGGTCCACTGAATATGGACAGACTGCTCTGACCTGGGCAGAGATGTTTCACTACTCCTTCCCTGCCTTCCCTATCGGCCAAGGCATTGTTTGGATCTGGGATGGCACTAGGATCGGTGCTAGCTGTTGAAATTGGCATTTGGCTCCCCATCTCTGGATGAAAAGGAAGGACAAGGGGGGATTTCCAGAGTGGAACTACCTGCCACTCCAGTAGTTCCACTTCCTTTTATCACTTCCTCCCAGAATCATGCCTGGGAGGCTTTGGTTTCAGAGTCCCACGGGGAATTTAGACAGGACAAGACATCTCGTCCAACAGACATGTATTCATTGCTCAAGAGTTGTTCTGGGAAAGCATTTTTCAGTAAGACAATTCCTGATTGAGCCACATACGAAAAGTAGTATTTTTGAAGTCCTGCCTGGTTTATGCTGTCTCTTTTAAGAAATGGGCAGAATCTGGTAACTATTTTCAACTGCCTTCAGATTTACTTCATGCAAACATGAGAAATATCTGCCAAACCTCATCATCATCATCATCATCAATCGTATTTATTGAGAGCTTACTGTGTGCAGAGCACTGTACTAAGCGCTTGGGAAGTACAAATTGGCAACATATAGAGACAGTCCCTACCCAACAGTGGGCTCACAGTCTAAAAGGGGGAGACAGAGAACAAAACCAAACATACTAACAAAATAAAATAAATAGAATAGATATGTACAAGTAATACAACAGCAGGCAATGCATTGCATTTCTGACATTTCAATGATTATCCTAAATTCAAAGGGTATACATTACCAGGACAGCCTTTAGCAACTCAGGTTTCTTCAAAAATAGATCTCTGATGGTGGTCTGTGCTTTAGTTCATTTTCAGGCAACTCTCCCTGCTTGCCATTGTCCAACCCAGACCCTTCTGGAAGAGAGGAAGAAATTCTGGCCTTGGAATTAAAGAGAGCATTCATAACCTGCTTTTTTAAGTGTGCGTGGCAGCAATTGAATGCTAAACTCTACCCTTGAATAATAGGAAGATGGGATCAAAGTTTACCTCAGTACTGGGAACTTCACAAAACTGGGCTCTCAGCTTATGGTTTAGCTGGAGATTTTAAGGAAGATGTGATTAAGAGTACCTGATAATAAAACCAGATTACAGTCCTTGAAAATAGGTTTATATCAGGAATGGATGTATTGGGGGTTATTCTTGCCCGTGGATTTACATATTAAGCTTAATGTGTGCAGAGCACTGTTCTAAGCACTTGGGAGAGTACAATATAAGCGAGTTGATAGATATGTTCCCTGCCCACAAGGAGCTTACAGTCTAGAGTCCAAAACTAATCCTAATGAGCAACCAAGCACTACAAGCAAATAAAATATTATATTATAAATCCTTCCCCACTCTCCCAGAACCTTCCCTGCAACTGTCCTCACAACCCAAATTTGTCCCTCACCCCCACCTCTGTTTCCCAGGTTCCCTTACATTACACTCTATAGTACTGTGGTTCCTTTTTTATAACCTTATAAATCTCAGCAGCAGCCATGATGGCTACTGTTTTCATCCATCCTGCCCCAGTTTTTTGGGTTTTTTTTAAATAGCATTTGTTCAACACTTACTAATGGTCAAACATGGTTCTAAATGCTGGGGAATATACAAATTAATTAGGTTGGACACAGTCCCTGTCCTGCATGGGGCTCACAATCTAAGTAGGAAGGAGAAGAGGGGAACTGAGGCACAGAGAAGTTGAGTGATTTGCCCCAGGTCACAGCAAGCAGTTGGCAGAGGTGGGATTAGAACCCAGGTCCTCTGACTCCCAAGCCCGTGCTCTTCCCACTAGGTCACACTGCTTTTCCCTATTTCCATTCCCATGCCTTTGACCAGGGCAGGCAGGTGGGGTTGCAGACTAGCAAGGCAGAAGGAGACGGAGGCTGGTGTGAGGGACGCAGCGTGGCTCAGTGGAAAGAGCACGGGCTTTGGAGTCAGAGGTCAGGGGTTCAAATCCCGGCTCTGCCAACTGTCAGCTGTGTGACTTTGGGCAAGTCACTTCACTTCTCTGTGCCTCAGTTCCCTCATCTGTAAAATGGGGATTAAGACACACTCACAGCCTCACGTGGGACAACCTGATCACCTTGCATCCCCCCAGCGCTTAGAACAGTGCTTTCCACATAGTAAGCGCTTAACAAACACCATCATTATTATTATTACTCCGAGTGCTGCTAAAGTGACTGTTAACTATCAAAGCAGGAGTAGGATTACTACACCGTACAGTAAAAAGGGACAGCAGGGATGCATCACAGAGATGAGGGAGAGGCCACTTCAGGGGAGGGGGATGTAGGCAAGAAAGCCGCCAAGAACAGGGAGGGGAGGGACATAGGGAGTGGTGAGGTGAGGGAGGAGAGGGCAGAGAGAAAACTGACTCACCTGTGGCTGTCCAACGTAACGTTGGAACTGGATGGATTAATACTGGGAGAAATCAACAAGTAGTAGAGGCCGTATCCCCAAGGTGGTATTGTGGGGTGTTCACGGCTCAGGGTGTGCCTATGAAAGAAATCCATGATACGGATAAACAATGACCCACTGAGGCCAAGGAGCCCCAAACACTTGTGCCCAGGCTGTTGCCTCAGAAGAAAATCAAGGCAGGTACTTGGTATTTTCTAATGATAAAAATAATGGTATTTATTAAGCATTTATTGATGGGGGTGAACACTGTGCTAAGAGCTGGACTAAGCACTGTGTAATCAGATTGAACATGGTTCCCTTCCCATTTGGGGCCCACATCTAAGAGGAATCTTATCCCCATTGTACAGATGAGGAAACTGAAGCACAGAAGCTAAATTACTTGTTCAAAGTCACATGCAGACCAACGGTGCAGCTGGGATTAGAACCTGGTTCTCAAGATTCTCAGTCCCTTTCTCTTTCCACCAGATCATGTCGCCTTGCCTTTACTGGTTTTAGAATAACTCTTATTTGCCACTATCACCTGCTCCAACTGGTCACCCTATTGCTCAGTGTACCCAACTCCAGAACACATCCCCTGTACAATCAAGATATTGAAATCAAGGTCAGAGATCAATTTCTTCATCAATTTTTACAGCCTAAGATCACCTAACTAGCCAATTTGCGGAATGTGTGAAGTCAAAGAAATGCACTGCAAAGGCTGCATTGGAAAGTCTGATCATGTCTTTGTGAGTTTTCCCAGTTCCCCCAGTTTTCCTGGCTGAACTCTCAACCTCAAGCAGCTCCAAATAAAGTCAATCTTTAAGTAGCTCAGGCCCAAATAAATAATAATAATAAATAATAATAATGGCATTTATTAAGCACTTACTATGTGCAAAGCACTGTTCTAAGCACTGGGGAGGTTACAAGGAGATGCAGGTTGTCCCACGGGGGGCTCACAGTCTTAATCCCCATTTTACAGATGAGGGAACTGAGGCACAGAAAAGTGAAGTGACTTACCCAAAGTCACACAGCTGACAATTGGCAGAGCCGGGATTTGAACCCATGACCTCTGACTCCAAAACCCAAGCTCTTTCCACTGAGCCACGATGCTTCTCAAATGGAACCCTTCTGAAGTCTCTTCCTCTTTTTCAGATGTTTCTGAAGGGGAATGGATCCTTTCTAGATAAGAGGTAAAATACTATTAAAACGAGTTCTAGTTTTTAGTTTGTTTTGATTTTCTCTCAGATACTTTGCCTTTAACAGACCATTACAAAGGTCTCCTTGCAATGTTTGTGGTAGCTCAAATTACACACAATATAACCAATGAAAGCTTTCCTTTGGCAGTAGTGTTGTCTCAGAGAAATAATCTGGGAGTTCTCTTTTTCCTCCAAAATAGCAAAGCAGTAGTAATCTGGGGCCTTGTTTGCTTCTTGTGGAAAAACCTAGGAATGAGGAGTATGTGTTCTTATGTTGAAGGTGCCAGGAAGCCAATGAACTGTCAGGCTGAAAAACAGCTATACTGTTGGGTTCTTGTAGAAAGAACATATCTATTCTACTTATTTTATGCATATCTATTCTATTTATTTTATTACATATCTATTCTATTTATTTTATTTTGTTAGTATGTTTGGTTTTGTTCTCTGTCTCCCCCTTTCAGACTGTGAGCCCACTGTTGGGTAGGGACTGTCTCTATATGTTGCCAACTTGTACTTCCCAAGCGCTTAGTACAGTGCTCTGCACACAGTAAGCGCTCAATAAATACGATTGATGATGATGATGATGATGAAAGGATTCATGCCCACAGTTTCTCATGAATCTGCTATCTGTAGGTCATGCACCCCCTCATCAATTTCAGGAATTGACATTAAAAGTTGCAGGAAATAAATTAATAGAGAGGCACCGAAAGGGATTAACTGGCACAGATTGCCATTGATGGTCCGAATTTAGAGAGCTCTGATGTCCAGAAGTCCCCTATATATCCATCTAAGATGCCAAATTGTCTAGCCAGCATACAGGGTGCTTTGGTTCCATCTCCATATTGCTTGGTCTAGCTGATTAAGTGTCCAAGTGCCCTTATTCCACAGTTTAAAGTGGTTAGGCATGGTCTCATCAATCAATCAGTGGTATTTATTGAGCACTTATTATGTGCAGAGTACTGTACTAAGCACTTGGAAGATACAACAGAATTAGCAGACATGTTCCCTGCCCACGATGAGCTTACAGTCTTTCAGGCCTAGATCAATCAATGGTACTTAGTAAATATTTACTGTGTGCAGAGCGCTAAGCGCTTGGGAAAGTACAATACTATGGAGTTGGTAGCCATGATCCCTGCCCACAAGGAGCTTATAGTCTACATGGGAGACAGATATTAAAATAGATTAGGGATAGGGTAAATACAGATCCCCTTGGACACCTGGTTCCGCCATCTGTAAATCCCAGTGTGGACTGAGTTTTGGCCATCAGACTTCAGCCTCATTCTCGTAAAGGTGGACCACATTCGGATCAAGGTGAGTGACCCTGTCCTTCTACTCCCCTATCTGAGCCCTTTCCACAGGTAAAATCATATTGGTATTTATTATTAGTAGTAGTAATAATAATAATAATGATGATGATGATATTTTTAAGCACTTACTATGTGCCAGGCACTGTACTAAGTGCTGGGGTAGATACAAGTAAATCGGGTTGGACACAATCCCTATCCCACGTGGGGCTCAGTCTCAATCCCCATTTTTACAGATGAGATAACTGAGGCCCAGAGAAGTGAAGTTACTTGTCCAAGGTCACACAGCAAACAAGTGGCAGAGCTGGAATTTGAACCTATGACCTTCTGACTTCAAGGACCATGCTCTATCCTCTATACCATGCTGCTTCCCTAAAAGAACTGTGCCCAACATGGGGCACGAACCCAAAACCCCGCAATTAAGAGTCTCATACTCTACTGACTGAGGTATTTAATAAGTGCCTACTTAATACTGTGCTGTAGGCTGCAAACTCCTTGTGGGCAGGGAATGTGTCTATCATCTTTGTTGTATTGTACTCTCCCAAATGCTTAGTACAGTGCTCTGCACACAGTAAGCGCTCAATAAATATAACTGACGGACTGACTGATTATATACTAAACCCTGTACGAAGCACTAGGAAAGTGCAGTGCTAAGTGATATGTGCAGTGGTTGAGTTACTACCACCAGCCAATTATTCATTCATTCATTCATTCAATCATATTTATTGAGAGCTTACTGTGTGCAGAGCACTGCACTAAGCGCTTGGGAAGTACAAGTCGGCAACATATAGAGATGGTCCCTACCCAACAACGGGCTCACAGTCTAGAAGGAGGAGGCAGACAACAAAACAAAACAAGTAGTCTTCCTTAAGAATATACAGGGTCTACAAGCCCCAGGAGTCCAGAGGGGAAAAGCACAAATGTGCACTAAAAGCAGCTCTCTTCCTCACCCTCAGAAATTAGGTTGGTAATTACTGAACAAGGCAATGGATCAAGGCCCAGATTTTCATCCCATGCAAAGCTCTACCAATCCCAAGGTCTGTAGGCTGAAACAAATAGCTAGTCATATCACCACATTTTTGTTGCTCTCCCATGCAATTCCAGACCTCAATTGTGTTTCTCAAATATGACCCTAAATATAATAATAATAATAATAATAATAATAATAATGGTACTTGTTATATGTTTACTATGTACCAGGCAATGTACTAAGTGCTGATCTGGTTTCTACTTCATCTGGGGAACAAATTGGCTTGTACACCCTAGGTTTGAGATTAATCAATCAATCAATCATATTTACTGAGTGATTACTACGTGCAGGGCACCGTACTAAGCACTTGGGAGAGTACGATACAACAAAATTAGCAGACAAATTCCCTCCACATAATGAGGTTAAAGGCTTGAGGGGTTGGGAGGAGGGGAAAGGAATTCAATTCTTGGACTCATGACATAAGTTCTATGATCTTCCTTCCTCTCCCCCTCGTCCCCCTCTCCATCCCCCCCATCTTACCTCCTTCCCTTCCCCACAGCACCTGCATATATGTATATATGTTTTTACATATTTATTACTCTATTTATGTATTTATTTTACTTGTACATATCTACTCTATTTATTTTATTTTGTTAGTATGTTTGGTTTTGTTCTCTGTCTCCCCCTTTTAGACTGTGAGCCCACTGTTGGGTAGGGACTGTCTCTATATGTTGCCAACTTGTACTTCCCAAGTGCTTAGTACAGTGCTCTGCACACAGTAAGCGTTCAATAAATACGATTGATTGATTGATTGATTGATTGATGATCTGAAATGGGACTCCATAGAGACAAAGTCGCGACTTTAGATGTAGCTTCAGTATGAATTGATTTGAACATTTTAAAAAATTCCCTTGCCAGATTTCTTGGTTGCCACCAATGCATTCCTGCCCCTTTCAAATCAAAGTCTCGTCTGGATAAATGGTTCTTGATTGGCTAGGAAGGCAGCATGTTCCATAACATACAACAAGAAAAATAGTGCTAAAGCTACCCAAGAGAATGTTTTCCTTGGATCTTCTGTCGCATCTGAAGGATCTCAAGAGCACTGGCTAACCAATTTCCAAACTAAGTCATTCAACAACCCACTGTAACTTCCCAGAAGAAAAATAACAGATGCATCGAAATATCAGTCTTCTGAAACATATACTCAATCAAATATTTCCACTATTTCTAATAAATAATCATTAATCTAGACAAGTCTGACTGTCCTTTAGTTGCCCATTAAGATAGCTAGTTGGTTTCATTCAATTTCATAATCCATCTCAGACTTAGTTATATGTGCCCGCCCCCAGCCCCCTGGCCCAGAGTCAATGTAGGGCCAAGGGGAAAAAAATCAGTGAAAATCAATTAATAGAATAAATTCTAGCCTGCAACATTCTGCTTAAAACATTATTGGGATTGTTCACAAATAATAGTAATAGTATTTGTTAAGCACTTACTATGTGTCAAGCACTGTTCCAAGCGCTGGGGTAGATACAAGCTAATCAGGTTGGACACGGACCCTGTAATAATAATAATAGTAGTAATTATGGTATTTGTTAAACACTTACTATGTGCCAAGCACTGTTCTAAGCACTGGGGTAGATACAGGGTAATCAGGTTGTCCCATGTGGGGCTCACACTTTTAATCCCCATTTTACAGATGATGTTAACAGAGGCACAGAGAAGTTAAGTGTCTTGCCCAAGGTCACACAGCAGACAAGTGGCAGAGCCAGAATTAGAACCCATGTCCTCTAACTACCAAGCCCATGCTCTTTCTACTGAGCCACACTGCATCTCTATAAACTCACATGCTTAATCCCCACTTTACAGATGAGGTAACTGAACCCAAAGAAATGAAGTGACTTGCCCAAGGTCACACAGCAGGCAAGTGGCAGAGCCAGATTTAGAACCCAGGTCCTTCTGACTCCCAAGCCCGTGCTCTACCACTAGGTCATACATAATAAATATTTAAATCAGTTGGATTTTTAGTCATTCATTCATTCATTCAATCACTTATTGAGCGCTTACTGTGTGCAGAGCACTGTACTAAGCACTTGGGAAGTACAAATTGGCAACACATAGAGATGGTCCCTACCCAACAGCGGGCTCGCAGTCTAGAAGGGGGAGACAGACAACAAAGCAAAACATTAACAAAATAAAATAAATAGAATAGTAAATATGTACAAGTAAAATAAATACAGTAGCAAATCTGTACCAACATATATACAGGTGCTTTGGGGAGGGGAAGGAGGTAGGGAAGAGGGGATGGGGAGGGGGAGAAGGAGGAGAGGAAGGAGAGGGCTCAGTCTGGGTAGGCCTCCTGGAGGAGGTGAGCTCTCAGTAGGGCCTTGAAGGGAGAAAGAGAGCTAGCTTGGCGGATGTGCAGAGGGAGGGCATTCCAGGCCAGGGGGAGGACGTGGGCTCGGGGTCGATGGTGGGACAGGCGAGAATGAGGTACAGTGACGAGGTTAGCGGCAGAGGAGTGGAGGGGGTGGGCTGGGCTGTAGAAGTAGAGAAGGGAGGTGAGGTAGGAGGGGGCAAGGTGATGGACAGCCTTGAAGCCGAGAGTGAGGAGTTTTTGCCTGATGCATAGGTTGATTGGTAGCCACTGGAGATTTTTGAGGAGGGGAGTAACATGCCCAGAGCGTTTCTGCACAAAGATGATCCGGGCAGCAGCGTGAAGTATAGACTGAAGTGGGGAGAGACAGGAGGATGGGAGATCAGAGAGGAGGCTGATGCAGTAATCCAGTCGGGACAGGATGAGAGATTGAACCAGCAGGGTAGTGGTTTGGATGGAGAGGAAAGGGTGGATCTTGGCGATGTTGCGGAGGTGAGACCGGCAGGTTTTGGTGATGGATTGGATGTGAGGGGTGAACAAGAGAGCGGAGTCAAGGATGACACCAAGGTTGCAGGCTTGTGAGACGGGAAGGATGGTAGTGCAGTCAACAGTGATGGGAAAGTCAGGGAGAGGGCAGGGTTTGGAAGGGAAGATAAGGAGTTCAGTCTTGGAAATGTTGAGTTTTAGATGGTGGGCAGACATCCAGATGGAGATGTCTTGAAGGCAGGAGGAGACACAAGCCTGAAGGGAGGGAGAGAGAGCAGGGGCAGAGACATAGATTTGGGTGTCATCAGCGTAGAGATGATAGTTGAAGCCGTGGGAGCAAATGAGTTCACCAAGGGAGTGAGTGTAGATAGAGAACAGAAGGGGACCAAGAACTGACCCTTGAGGAACCCCTACCGTAAGGGGATGAGAGGGGGAGGAGGAGCCCGCAAAAGAGATTGAGAATGAACGGCCAGAGAGATAAGAGGAGAACCAGGAGAGGACAGAGTCTGTGAAGCCAAGGTTGGATAGCGTGTTGAGGAGAAGAGGGTGGTCCACAGTGTCGAAGGCAGCTGAGAGGTCGAGGAGGATTAGGATAGAATAGGAGCCATTGGATTTGGCAAGCAGGGGATCATTGGTGACCTTTGAGTGGGCAGTTTTCGTGGAATGTAGGGGACAGAAGCCAGACTGGAGGGGGTCGAGCAGAGAGTTGGCATTGAGGAATTCGAGGCAGCGGGTGTAGAAGACTTGTTTAAGGAGTTTGGAAAGGAATGGTAGGAGAGAGATAGGGTGACAACTAGAAGGGGAGGTGGGGTCAAGAGAGGGGTTTTTTTTTAGGATGGGGGAGACGTGGGCATGTTTGAAGGCAGAGGGGAAGGAACCAGTGGAGAGTGAGCGGTTGAAGATGGAAGCTAAGGAGGGGAGGAGGGACAGAGCGAGAGATTTGATAAGATGAGAGGGAATGGGGTCAGAAGCACAGGTGGCCGGAGTAGCACTTGAGAGGAGGGAGGAGATCGATCTCATCTGAGGATACTGCTGGGAAGGATGGGAGAGTAGCAGAGAGGGTTGAGAGCTGAGGGGTTGGAGAAGGGGGAGGAGTGATTTTGGGGAGCTCAGACCTGATGGAGTTAATTTTGCTAATGAGGTAGGAGGCCAGATCGTTGGGGGTGAGGGAAGGAGGAGGGGGAGGAACAGGAGGCCTGAGAAGGGAGTTAAATGTATGGAGAAGCTGACAGGGATGATAGGCATGGGTGTCAATAAGGGAGGAGAAATTGTTTTGTCTGGCAGAGGAGAGGGCTGAGTTACGGCAGGAAAGGATAAACTTGAAGTGAACGAAGTTGGCTTGGTGTTTAGACTTTCGCCAGCAGTGTTCAGCAGCTCGAGCATAAGAGCGAAGGAGGCGGACAGTGGCAGTGATCCAGGGCTGTGGGTTAGTGGTACGAGAGAGGCGAAGGGAAAGGGGAGCGAGCGATTCTAGCTGAGTAGAAAGGGTAGAGTTGAGAGCAGTAATCTGATCATCAAGATTGGGTAGAAAGGAAAGGGAGGCAAGGTGGGGTGTGAGGCTCTCAGAAAGATGGATGGGGTCTAGAGAGCAGAGGTCTTTGTGAGGTAGTAATACAGATTTACAGGGGAGAGGAGTGTGAGTGAGGAGGCAGGTGAGAAGGTTATGATCAGAGAGAGGGATTTCAGGGTTGGTGAGGGTGGAGATAGTGCAGCGGTAGGAGATGATGAGGTCGAGGGTGTGACCAAGTTGGTGAGTAGGCGAGGTGGGGTGGAGCAGGAGGTTGGCAGTGTCAAGGAGAGATAGAAGGCGGGCAGCAGAGGAGTCACCAGGGATATCCATGTGGATGTTGAAGTCTCCAAGGATCAGAGTGGGCATGGAAAAGGAGAGAAGGAAGGTGAGGAAGGGGTCAAAATCATTAAAGAAGTTGGAGGTGGGGCCCGGGGGGTGTGTGGTAGATGACGGCTACAATAATCTGAAGGGGGTGGTAAAGGCGAATAATGTGGGCTTCAAAGGAAGGGAAGGAAAGGGAAGGGGGAGGAGGGATAGTGCAAAAGCGACATTGGGGGGCGAGAAGGAAACTGACACCTCCTCCTTTTCCGGTGAGTCTGGGGGAGTGGGAGAAGACGAGGCCTCCACTGGAGAGAGCAGCAGAAGAGACTGTGTCATTCGGAGACAGCCATGTCTCAGTTAGGGTGAGGAGGAGTAGAGAGCTGGAAAGGAATAGGTCCAGGATGAAAGGGAGCTTACCTATAATGGAGCGGGGGTTCCAGAGGCCACATTTGGCAGCAGCTGTGGAGGGAGGGGAGGGAGGGGGAAGGATTCGAGGGGTGGGGAGAGTTTGGATTGGGATGAGTTGGTGGGGGCCTGGGTGGGGAGAGTGGGAAGAGAGGTGGCGATGAGAAAGGAGAACTGGGATGGGGTGGGGGCGGGGAGGAGGGGAGGGAGAGGGCTGGGAGGGAGGAGTTGAGGGTTGGTGCTGGTATAGAGGGATCCTGGGTATGGGGTGTGGGGGAGGGGTGGTGGGGGGGAAAGGGAGGAAAAAAGTTTGGTGGGAGAGGGGAAGGGGAAGGTGAGGAATGGGAATGGCAGTCGGTAGCAGGGGAATTGATAGTTCATGGTGAGGTCAGCAAGGTAAATGACAGCAAAGCAGGAGGTTAACAATTGAAATGCAGAAGCAATAACACAGCAGCAATGATATAAGTAGGTGATGGCATCACAGAGGGTAGTTAACAATTAACATGCTATGGCAATAATAAAATAGGCAGATGATATCACAGAGAGCAGATAACAACTACTACGTGATGGCAAAAAATTAGCAGATGATGACATTGCAGACAGCAGTTAACAATTAACATGTGATGGCAGTAAAATCACAGGTGATGACATCATCGAGATGTTAGCAATTAACATTCGATGGGAATAATAAAATAAGCAGATGATGACATCACAGAGAGCAGTTAACAATTAACATGCAGAAGCGACCATAAGATGGGCAGATGATGCTCAAAGCAGAAGGATGAATTGTCCACAGGTCAGTCAAATCAGGGCAAAGAGGTTAATGGCAAGCAGAGTCCAGGGGCTCTTGGAAAACTTGTCTCGGAGGTGGAGGAGGATGGAGTCCTATGGATGGCAGCTCTGGAGTAGGAACTGTTAAGGGAGGTCAGGGAGCGGAGATGCCTGGGGAGAGGAGTGAACAGCCAAATAGCATGGGAGGGCTGACCATTCAACCATTAAATACCACTGAGTATGCCATTGTGTGTAAAGTCTCATATTTAACGCTTTAAGAAAGTTGGGATGGAGTCTCCCCTCAGGAATGACAGATAAGCCTCCATCCTAAAACTTCACAGAGAAATTGATTCTAGTCCTAATGGCTTGCCCAGCACCATTCATACTCTGTTGCCCCCGTAAGCCTTCCCTATCTGGCATGGAGTGGAATGAACAAGTTGGCAAAGAGGGGTGCAGTTGGGATTGCTGGGAATTGCTGGGATTATTTTTCCCATTTTCACCAATGTTCAGATGCTCCTCCCTTCATGGTCACAGGTTCTTCTCCCCCAGGAGCACCTCAGTGGCAAACAGATGGCAGAGTCAGGATTAGAACCCACATCCTCTGACTCCCATGCCTTTCTCTTCTCACTAGGCCACACTGCTCTTGGCTGAACGCAAGCCAAAATGTTGCTTATTGCCCCTTGTCCTTCTATTAGAACATGTTGACTCAACAAGTTAAAACCATGACTACTTACTATTTTAAATACTTTCTCCTCTCCCTACTTGCATTCTGGATGTTTTATGAGTAGAAAAAAAACCCTTTTCATTCATATTTCCCTTTCCTATGTCTAGGATATTTTAAAGGGCATTTATGAATACATGTTTAATGAATATTTACTTTTGTGATCAATTTAAAAGTTCAGACTTTATTCCTGTGGTTATTTCTAACTGAGTTTCTAGAACCCCAGACAGTCAGAGGGGAGAGGTAATAAGCACATCCATAAACAGTCAGCTGAAGAGCAACCCACTCCAAGGAATAAGTATTTTAGAGGCTGAAAGCATTAGCATGTTGAGCAGCTCTAGGAAGCTTCTTGCTCCCACTCGTGAAGCTGGATGGGGAAATCAGGAAATGAAGCCTCAAGATGGCTGTTCCTTTCCAGTTCACCTTTAGGGCCTGGGTGTAGGCTCTCCCCCAACCAGTTCCAAGGCCTGTTTGAGTATCTATCTCTCTGATCTCTCTGTCTCCCCCTTTTAGACTGTGAGCCCACTGTGGGGTAGGGACTGTCTCTATATGTTGCCAACTTATACTTCCCAAGCGCTTAGTACAGTGCTCTGCACACAGTAAGCGCTCAATATATACGATTGATGATGATGATGATGATGATGACTGTCTGTCTGTCCCCTGCCTCTGAAAGCCCCACCCAGGGAAGTCATTCCCAAAGTCTTTTCTGGGGTTAAGAAAAAAGAAGCGGAGGGAAGAGTGATTTTTTGAAAGTCAACTAACCACTTTCAAAGCCTCTTCAATTCAATTCAATAATGGCATTTATTAAGCGCTTACTAGGTGCAAAGCACTGTTCTAAGCGCTGGGGAGGTTACAAGGTGATCAGGTTGTCCCACATGGGGCTCACAATCTTAATCCCCATTTTACAGATGAGATAACTGAGGCACAGAGAAGCTAAGTGACTTGCCCAAAGTCACACAGCTGACAACTGGCAGAGCCGGGGTTTGAACCCATGACCTCTGACTCCAAAGCCCAGGCTCTTTCCACCGAGCCACGCCGCTAGTTTGGATGCCAAGGCCAAGGACTCTTCCCCGCCTCTCCCCCAGCTCAAAGTCAGGCTCATAAAGTAGGCAGGGAAACACACATTCTTAGTGCATCCAGATTTTTCGAATTTTCCGTTAAAGACGCAGAATTAAATCCTAGATCATTCAAGAGGGCATTTTCCTGCCCTTTCTTTCTTAGGTACCAAAAAAAACAAAAACCAAAATAAAAAATCCTGCCAATTAAGAGCCTATTTAGTTCTGGGCTCTTGCAGCAGATGTCACTCTCTCCCTGAACTTCCTATAGCGCTAAGGGGATGGGCATGAAGGAAATGAATCCTTAGCCAGACATGCAAGGGATTCAGATCTAGTGCCTTTTTTGTTACCATTAAAGTCCTACTAGTATGAAGAAAGAATACAGAACAGAATTTAAATTTGAAAAGGAGGGAAAGTGATGCGAATTAGACAGGATTTCAGGATTTAAAAATATTAATTAATGACAGCATTTATTGAGGGCCTACTGTATATAGAGGACTGTACTTAGAGCTGAGAACACATACACATACATTGTGAAGCAGTGTGGCTTAGTGAAAAGAGCACGGGCTTGGGAGTCAGAGGTCGTGAGTTCTAATCCCAGCTCCGCCACTTGTCAGCTGTGTGACTTTGGGCAAGTAACTTAACTCCTCTGTGCCTGTGACCTCATTTGTAAAATGGGGCATTAAGACTGTGAGCCCCACGTGGGACAACCTGATTATTTTGTATCCACCTTGGCACTTAGAACAGTGCTTGACACAAACTAAGCTTTTAACAAATACCATTAGTAGTAGTAGTAGTATTACAAGAAAGACAGGTGTAACCCAGTATATGTATGTAAAATATTTCTCAAAAATGTGGGTGTATTGTGAACCATTGTATTGTGGGATTTATTTTCCCACTAATTTAAATGGTAGTTTTCAGTTTCCCATTCCAGAGTGAAACCCATCGTAACGACTGAACCCTTAGAGGTCATTAAAACGTACCCTGTAGGGCATGCCCTTGTCACCTCCCCCCTTCTCTTCCCTTCCCCTCCCACTATCCTTAGGGACTTTCTTGATTCCCACATACCCCAAACATGGCCCTCTCCACCACTCTCCCCAGCACCCTTCCACCCACCTCCCCTGTATGTTTTTTCTTTGAACAGGGATTTGCATGGCTTGTTCAAGCTGTGTGCAGCAACTGCTGCTTCCAGCAGAAAAGGGGCTGGAAGATTTTAGGGGGTTCCAGCTGAATCCCAATGGCCAGACTCCTGAATCGTGGCCCCACCTCCTCGCCCCAAATGACAGCAAGCAGATTTGGCTTGACTTGGTGACATTCATTCTTGCCATTCAGCTCTTAATTCCTCTCTGCAAGCAGCTCCGTCACCTACTGTTGGAGCTGCCTGGCAGGTTTTGTCACGTTGCTTTAGACCAGGGCATTTCTAGATGTGAGGTGACAGCAGTTCTTCACAACCAGCAGCTCAGTGGCCGCACTTAATGAAGGGGAGGGGGCAGGGCATGGAGAAGCATCTGAAAGACTTTCTCTTCCGTCAGCCAAACACAGCACAGGGTCAGAACAGGAGAGAGGAAATCTCCATTCCTTCCATTCCTATCCCATCTGTGCAATTTCTCTCCTAATTCACTGCCGAATTGGAGAACCCAGGCTACAAGCCACTGATTTAAAAGCTTCATGGGGGAGGCAGAGGAAGGGAAGGAACGGTCTTTCCTGTGGCAACTGGACAGGATGGCAAGTAAGGTTTACGGATCCTGGGCCATTGCCTATGGCAGCAATGAATGCATCATTTATTTCCAGATGTTAGGGATTGTGGTCCTTTGGAACCAAAGGTATACCTATATTTTAAAAGATGTGAACCCTATCCTCCAGGATCTAAGTATGTATCGTGGGAGGGGAAGAAAGCTGGCATAATTTAGAGACTGTTAGCACTCTCGGATGGCTGTGAGGAGGAGCTAGAAAATCATCCAACAATAGGGAGAGTCAAGTCTGATACCTTGAAGTTTTAACCAGTCATGTCATGGAAAATGTGTTTTGCAAAAGTTAGGCAACAATGGTGCTTCAATATAATTCCTTGATAAGGTGAATTAGAGTCAGAGCTCATTATTTTGTTCTTAGAATTCCAAATAACCACATCGAAGTACGGCTTGACCTCCGGGCGCATAATAATTCACTTTTTTTCTTTCCTGACAGAGAGGTACCAGGCTAGATTTCTTTCCAAAGTAAGACAGGTTAATAATAATGTAATAGGTTAACAATTCATTATCTCCAAAAACAGCCATCAGACCAGAATACATTAATTCAAGTTCTCATTTTTGGGATAACAAGAACATGTGTTAATTTCCTTTCACATGGCACATAACAGCATCCTCTGTGAACCAGCACCTTTTGATAATGTGAGCAACAAATAGCACGCCAAGTCATTTACTTCTTGTTCCTTGTGATGTGCCAGCAAAAATATGTTCCTTTCTGCTTATTTTCCCTTATTTACCCATCCTCTATTTGATGGTAAAGAATGTACTGCTAAATTATCAAGGGGAAAATCTAAAAGGTGATTTACAAAAAAGATACTTTGTATGAACTGAGAAAAACTGAGCTCGCTCAAGTCGGCTCTGTGCTGATTCCACACTTGCAGAGACTTGGCATTTAGGCTGTGGAGAACACTTAGAGGCCTAGTCTTCGACTCACTCTTTTTGTGAGACAAGAACCACTTTGCTAAAATTCCTAGAAAGAGATGCAAAAATAACTTTTCACCAAGCTCAGCATTCAAAAAGAATCAAGGAGTTATGAAATCTGGCCAGAATCGGAAAGGGAACCAAGCCTGAGTCCTTCGAAGGATTGTGAAACTGTAATGAAACGTGCATGCTAACAAATATTTTCATCGGAGGTGCGACTGAAAAGAATGCAAGCAAGGAAATCCAGATAAAGACTTAAAATCATAAACTAAAATGTAAGCCGAAAATCTCCAAATATGCCATCAAACCCCCACTTCTCTGTTCTACCTTCCCAACAGCTGAATTAACTGACAGAGACTTCTTACCACGCAAAACCTGTATGTGCGGAGGAAGAAATACTTCACTCCACCGGAACCAGGAGAAAAGAGAGAGAGAGATTTTGCCTCCATCCTTCCATCAGGAAAATTCTGGGGGCCTGGCACCATCCAGGACCCCCTTACTGTTTCAATCAATCAATCAAATTTATCAAACACTTACTGTGTGCAGAACACTGTACTAAGTGCTTGGGAGCATACATTATAACAGTTGGTATACCTGTTCCCTGTCAACAATGAGCTTACAGTCTAGAGTGGGAGAGGCAAAAGGTAGAATCGGCACCTTTTCTTCCTGGAAAAGGAAGACTCTCTTTTTCTTCTCCACCATTCCCTCATGAACTTCCCAGTCGACTTCTGACTGGGAGTTTTGAAAATTTCAAGTTCTCACCAAAGTTGGACTGTAATACAGCACAGTCTAACCCCTAAGCCACCTTTTGACGACTTGTTCTTGGGTCTTCTTCTCAGGTCTGGCTTCATCTTAGAGAAGCAGCGTGGCTCAGTGGAAAAGGGCATGGACTTTGGAGTCAGAGGTCATGGGTTCAAATCCCGGCTCCGCCATTTGTCAGCTATGTGACTTTGGGCAAGTCACTTCACTTCTCTATGCCTCAGTTACCTCATCTGTAAAATGGGGATTAAGACTGTGAGCCCCCCATGGGACAACCGATCACTTTGTAACCTCCCCAGTGCTTAGAACAGTGCTTTGCACATAGTAAGTGCTTAATAAATGTCATCATTATTATTATTGGGAAGCAGTGTGGCTCAGTGGAAAGGGCACGGGCTTTGGAGTCAGAGGTCTTGGGTTCAAATCCTGGCTCCGCCAATTGTCAGCTGTGTGACTTTGGGCAAGTCACTTAACTTCTCTGGGCCTCAGTTCCCTCACCTGTAAAATGGGGATGAAGACTGTGAGCCCCCCGTGGGACAACCTGATCACCTTGTAACCTCCCCAGTGCTTAGAACAGTGCTTTGCACTTAGTAAGCACTTAATAAATGCCATTATTATTATTATCTTATATCTTGGAGCCCAATCCCCTCACTTCCAGTTGAAGATTTTGGACACAAAGCCAGAGTGATAGATAGGGTCAGCCAATCAGACACTCTTCTAGTTTTTACCTTACATACTAAGAGAGTGTCCTGCCAAAGCCTGAATTCATGTAACAAAAAAGAAAAGGGGTGAAGATGGGAGATTTTAGGAAATGCCTTCTCATTTTTTTCCCGTTGGTTGTTTAATGGTACTTGTTAAGCACTTACTATGTACCAGGCACTGTACTAAGTGCTGGAGTAGACACAAGATAGTCAGGTTGGACATAGCCCCTGTCCCACGTGGGGCTCACAGTCTAAATCAGAGGGGGGATTTAGTCCCCATTTTACAGATGAGTAACTGAGGCACAGAGAAGTTAAGTGACTTGCCCAAGGTCATTCAGCACACAAGTGGCAGAGGCAGATTTAGAACCTAGGTCCTCTGACCCCAGGTCCGTGTCCTTTCCACTAGGGCATGCTGCTTCCCCATCTAGTTCCCCAGCTTGGTCCAGCTAATTTGGATTACAGGTGTAATTTGAAAGTGCTGAGATTGACTGGGACATTGTAATAGGATGATGCCAACAAGGTGTTGGCAAGAGACACAGAGTGGGTCAACTGGGAAGGAAGGTGAGGGAAGAACAAAAGGGATAAATGTAGGAAAGAGGTCAGAGAAATTAGGAAGCAAAAAATTTACAGATTAAGTGAAGATGGGAAAGAATCCTGAATATAGGTGTAATCCTCTCTGAGTTACTGGAGGAGACAGAGGGTATACAAATTTTATATACAGTCAAAGCTTCTGAATCCCCCCTTTCATTTCCTCCTTGAGTCCACTTTTAATTTTGCAGAGTCCATTCCATGGCTTAACAAAAAGGAAAGGGAATATTGAAATGGTTTACCCAGCTGGAAAAGTTGGAAAGTGCCTGTCTCCTGAAAAATGGGGATAAATACTTTGAGCCCCATGTGGGACGTGGTCTGTGTCCAACCTGATTGTGTTGTATCAACACCAGCACTTAATACAGTACCCAGCACATTGTAGGGGCTTAACAAATACCGTAAAAAAACACTGTCCAAGTAGCTAATAATAATAATTGTGGTATTCGTTAAGCGCATACTATATGCCCAGCACTGTTGTAAGCACTGGGGTAATTCAAGGTAATGAGGATGGACACAGTCCCTGTCCCACATAGAGCTCACAGTCTTAATCTGTAAAATGGGGATTAAGACTATGAGCCCCACTTGGGACAGGGGCTGTGTCCAATATGATTTGCTTGTAGCTACCCCAGTGCCTGGCACATAGTAAGTACTTATTAAATACCATAATAATAATTATTCTTTATCTCCATTTTACAGATGAGGTAACTGAGGCATATCTATTCTACATATACATATCTATTCTATTCTATTTATTCTATTTATTTTATTTTGTTAGTAGGTTTGGTTTTGTTCTCTGTCTCCCCCCTTTAGACTGTGAGCCCACTGTTGGGTAGGGACTGTCTCTATATATTGCCAATCTGTACTTCCCAAGTGCTTAGTACAGTGCTCTGCACATAGTAAGCGCTCAATAAATAAATAAATACGATTGATGATGAGGCTCAGAGAAGTTAAATGACTTGTCCAAGGTCACACAGCAGACATGGCAGAGTCAGGATTAGAACCCACACCCTCTGACTTCTAGGCCTGGGCTCTTGCCACTAGGCCATGCCGCTGACACTGGTTCCCTGACTACTGATCCCAGGATAGGGCGGAGCTCCTTGTGGTCCGAGATTTACATGGGTAAGAGAATAGGGAATAGCAGGGAACTGGGTGGTGGAAGCGGTAGGAAATCCAGAGGGCTGGAGCCTGAGAGATATTAGTGGGGAAAAACGGAAACTCAAGGAAAGCCCAGGGAAAGAAGGCCATGCCTCCCCTGAGGCTGTAAACTGAGGTTCTAGCCGACCCGCTGCACCCGCTCCAGGAAAATGCTGCCAAGATTGCTGATTCCTCAGTGACGAGATGTGTCAGCCCATTTACCTCACAAGAGAGTTCAGTAATAAATAGCTCTGTCATAAAATCTAATATTGATCCAAAGGTTACACTATATCAAATGGGTATGGTTGCTCACCCCTTCGAAAACCTTTTCGGCAATAATAAAGAGAGCCGCAACGAGGATGAATGAGTTCTGGCTGCGTGAACAAAGTTAGAGCTTCTTAATACCATTAGCTTGCCATTTAGTTGTTTACAGTCTTTGTTTTTCAACAGATTTGGAGCGTATATTGGCTTTGTAAGAAAATGGTTAACACCATCATTTTGTAGCTAAATGAATCACTAAAACTGACCTGTAAACCAGACTTACGGGATGACTACGAGCACTTGTCATCAAGATATTTTCATGGCAGTGTTCCAGGCCTCTCGGTCTCATGATTGACATGCATATCATCATCATCATCAATCATATTTATTGAGCGCTTACTGTGTGCACAGCACTGTACTAAGCGCTTGGGAAGTACACGTTGGCAACATATAGAGACAGTCCCTACCCAACAGTGGGCTCACAGTCTAAAAGGGGGAGACAGAGAACAAAACCAAACATACTAACAAAATAAAATAAATAGAATAGATATGCATATAGAGGGAAGCAGCATGGCTCAGTGGAAAGAGTATGGGCTTGAGAGTAAGAGGTCATGGGTTCCAATGCCGGCTCCACCACTTGCCTGCTGTTTGACTTTGGGCAAGTCACTTAACTTCTCTGTGCCTGTCACCTCAACTGTAAAATGGGGATTAAAACTGTGAGCCTCACGTGGGGCAATCTAATCACCTTGTATCCCCCCACAGTGCTTAGCACAGTGCTTCGCAAATAGTAGGCACTTAACAAATACCATTATTATTATTATACATTGGATCAGTTAGAATTCATAGAATTCCAAGAAAACTCAACAGTCCTTTAGGCTTTCTCTGATGAACTTTCACTAAATACCAGGGTAAAATTTTCCCTCCCCAAAAACAAAAACATGCTAGAAGTTTCCTTGGGAAGAAGCTTTGGGAGTTGAAAGTCCTTAAAGGGACTACTGTAAAAAAGATTTATCACACTCAGTTTTAGAGAGATAAAGCTCTTCATAAAAACCATGACACACTTGGTTAAAATCCTGCATTTCATTTTTATACCCCTTCTACTTTTAATAGTAAAATTATGAGCTAAGTTTTCCATTTGCTTCACTCTGTTGACCAATAATTATGCCAATTCTTTCTTTTTTAAAAGTGTTATTAAACTCTGATCATCCCATCTGCAGTATTGTTTAGGATGGTGATGGCATGGCCATGGCCAACCACACTTAGTTTCTACTCTTCACAGTCCCAACAGTATGCAAAGCAAGCAAACGAGAAAGAAGAGTTGAGCTGTTGGGATCAGTCAGAAATAGGTTATTAATAATTACGGCACTTGTTAAGTGCTTACTATGTGCCAAGCACTGTTCGGAAGGATGGGATAGATACAGGTTAATCAGGTTGGACACAGACCCTGTCCCACATGGGGCTCACAGGCTTAATCCCCATTTTATAGATGAGGCAACTGAGGCATAGATAAGTGAAGTGACTTGCCCAAGGTCACACAGCAAACATGTGATGTATCCAGGACTAAAATCCAGTTCCTTCTGACTTCCAAGCCTGTGCTCTTATCTACTAGGCTACGCTGCTTCTATTTATTTTGGATCTGTCTTCCCTGCTAGATGGCAAACCCCATAAAGGCTGTGATTGTGTCCTCTAACTCTACTGTACTCTCCCAAGTGATTGGTCCGGTGCTCTGTACACAGGAGGCACTCAAATACTACTGATTGTAGGGACTGTCTCTATATGTTGCCAACTTGTACTTCCCAAGCGCTTAGTACAGTGCTCTCCACACAGTAAGTGCTCAATAAATACGATTGATGATGATGATAAGGTAATGACTGAGAGTCACCTGACACCTAGGATCCCTCTAGACTGTAAGCTCGATGTGGGCAGGGAATGTATCCGTTCATTGCAATATGGTACTCTCCCAAGCACTTAGTACAGTGCTCTGCACACAATAAGAGCTCAATAAATATGATTGAGTGAATGAATGAACTTCCCAAACGCCATTTTGCAGAGCTATGCCAATTTCACCCCATTCTAGAGCCTTCTCCAGGGAGATCCTTGAATCCCCTACGTGCTCCAGAGCCTCTGTGTCCCCCCCTTCCCACGTCATTTTGAAGGTCGGTGCCATGGCCAAGCTGTGGATACAGCAGCAGGAGCTGTGGCAGAGGGAAGCTTTTTACTGAAAATAAAATAAAAAACTGCATCCAGTCCCTTTTCAGGACCAGACAGAACAGACCAACCTATTCCCCTAGCCTTAAGCACCCACCCCTCAGAGGAGCACTCATGAAGCCATGTGTTTGTAAGTAAGAATACGTGGGCAGAGCATGCGTGAGGGGGGTGGAAAGTGGGTTGGAAGGCCAGGAAGGAATTAGAATAGAATCACAGGAGGTAGAAAAGAAACAGCAGGTGCTGTTTTGACAGGAGGAAAGCTAATCTAGTCCCTCCTACCTTCTACCTCTGCACCTATTTCTCATTGATAATTTTGATTCAGGATAAGTTTCTCAATTCAACTGGCACTGCTTTTCTGAAGGGCGTATAATAGGAAAGGCCAAATGTCTGCCTAGCTGGACTGAGTGACAAGTGCTGCTCTTTCCATAGGCTCGTACCCAGGGGAGGGGGCACAGTCACGACTGCCACCACCCCCACCACCTAAGCACACAGCGGCTGACGTCAAGTCAGGGAAGAAATTAACGTACACGTTCTCAGGAGTCAACCTGGTTCTGCTATTGAGCTTGGTTACCTAACCAAGGCAGGAAAATAGAGAGAATGCCAAGCTACTACCCAACATTTTAGCAGAAAGAAAGAAAACCCACAGTTGAAGTCATTTATCCAAGAAAACTGGGAAGCAGTTTAGCCTAGTGGATAAAGCACGGAGCTGGGAGTCAGAAGGACCTGGGGTCTAATCCTGACTCTGCCACATGTCTGCAGTGTGACCTTGGGCAAACCACTTCACGCTGCTCAGAGAAGCAGCATGGCTTAGTGGAAAAAGCATGGGCTTGGGAGTCAGAGGCTGTGGGTTCTAATCCCAGCCCCCCCCCACTTATCAGCTGTGTGACTTTGGGCCAGTCACTTAACTTCTCTGGGCCTCAGTTCCCTCATCTGTAAAATGGAGATGAAGACTGAGAGCCCCACACGGGACAACCTGATTACCTTGTATCTACTCCAGTGCTTAGAACAGTGCTTGGTACGTAGTAAGCGCTTAGCAAATACCATCATTATTATTCTCTGGGCCTCAGTTACTGCATCTGTATAATGGGGATTAAGGCTGTGAGTCCTATTTGGGGCATGGACTACGTTCAACCTGAGAACTTGTATCTACACCAGTGCTTAGTACTCCAGTGCTTAGTACATAGTTAGTGCTTAACGGATACCATTAAAAAAAAATATCAAAACTCTGAGTTATTGTCCCAATCTTCCCACTCTCTCTAATATCTCCTCCATTGCCTCTAATGTCTACTAATTGCCCTGTGCCTACTAGGGCCCCACTCATGTGGAATAAAGCACCTTTCTCCTTTCCACTCTCCCTATTCCACCTCCCTACCACCGTTTTCCATCTTCTGATGGGGGAAAAATGGGCATCTGTGAACCAGCCTTGCCTCTATTGATGCAAAACGCCCATGGCATGGTCCACTGATAAGATTCACAAAAGTGGTTTGGGAGAAAAAACGAGTAGCTCCTGTTTAATTGTACAGTTCATAAATCCTCCAAATCTTTGCCTTTCCACCAAAAGATCTGCACTGTGTGTGAACAGACTATTATTTTAACCCAGATTCTGAATTATTTTTCCTATCTCTGTAATGCACAATCCATAACTAAATGATGTGCCTTATCTAGTACACCTACACAGATACATTCACACATTCAGATGATATTTGAAGCAGCGTGGCTCAGTGGAAAGAGCACGGGCTTTGGAGTCAGAAGTCAAGGGTTCAAATCCCAGCTCTGCCACTTGTCAGCTGTGTGACTTTGGGCAAGTCACTTAACTTCTCTAGGCCTCAGTTACCTCGTCTGTAAACTGGGGATTAAGACTGTGAGCTCCCCATGGGACAACCTGATCACCTTGTAACCACCCCAGTGCTTAGAACAGTGCTTTGCACATAGTAAGCGCTTAATAAATGCCATTATTATTTATTATTATTATTATATTTTTCTTTATCTCCGAAACATGTATACTTACAGGCTTTTTCATTAATTTTTCTGGGACAGGTTGGGAAAGATGTGGGTGCAGCAATCTAGGTGTAGCTGAAAGGATGGTTAGAACCCATGGCCTTCTGACTTCCAGCCCCGTGTATCCCCACAACTAGTCAATCACGCATGTCTGATGACCCCAAAATAAAGCCAAGATCAAATGAATATATAAAGAAAACTGTCAAAAAAACCTCTTTAACTCCAACATTCTTTCTCCACTCCTGTCTCTACTTTGCTGCCCGAACCCTCAAAGTCCCAGGGCAGCTCCTCCTAGGCTTCCTCCCCAGTCTCTTCATCCTTCCGGGCCTCTTCTCTGGCCTCCTCATCCTCCCAGGCTTCCTCCCCATCCTCCTCATTCTCTCAGGCTTCCTCTCCAGCCTCCCCATTCATTCATTCGATCGTATTTATTGAGCGCTTACTGTGTGCAGAGCACTGTACTAAGCACTTGGGAAGTACAAGTTGGCAATATACAGAGACGGTCCCTACCCAATAACAGGCTCACAGTCTAGAAGGGGGAGACAGAGAACAAAACAAAACATGTGGACAGGTGTCAGGTGCCCAGAAAATCCATCTCTGAGAAATTACGAGAAACAAGCTGAATCAACATTGAATCCCACTTCTCTGGTAATGTATATGACATTTTCAAATACTTAATGAAGCTTTAGAAAATCAAAGTGGCTGGTGATTTGATGCTCAGGTGGCTTTGGAAGAAAGCACATTTTCAATTGCGTTAATAGGATATTTACTGAGCGCTTACTATGGTGTTTGTTAAGAGCTTACTATGTACCAAACACTGTTTTAAGACCTGAGGTAGGTCAAGATAATTAGCTCAGACACAGTCTCTGTCCCACACGGGATTTACAGTCTAAATAGGGGGGAGAATAGGTATTGAATCCCCATCCTCCCAGGCTTCCTGTCCAAGCCCCCCGATCCTGCTACGGGGCAGGGCATGGAACCAGAAGGAGTTGTCCTGGGAGGATCTTCTGCACTGTCCTTCCCCTGTCCACCCCACCCTAGTTCTCTTTCATCTTCAGTGTCAGGAGAAATGTGCTGGGCAGGTTTGGGGTTTCAGATCCCGGAGGTTTACAGGATTATAGTTGGGCAGGGCAAGTGGCTACAAGGGTGGAGGATGGGGAGGGAGGGAGATTCCTTTTTATTTAAAGTGTGGAGTGTAGCGATCAAGGCTTCAGGTTGTGGGGAGAGCGACTGGGTGGACCTTCCAGAGAGCAAGTCAAACAATGATAGGAAAAACGTCATCCAGAAATTTAAAGACAGAGAGGCAGCAAATGGAAAAAGAAGGGGAAGACTGCTGTTAGCCATACCCATGGATGAGGAGCAGAGACATTCATTCATTCATTCAATCGTATTTATTGAGCGCCTACTGTGTGCAGTGTATTGTACTAAGCACTTGGGAAGTACAAGTTGGCAACATATAGAGACGGTCCCTACCCAACAGTGGGCTCACAGTGTAGAAGGGGGAGACAGACAACAAAACAAAACATATTAACAAAATAAAATAAATGGAATATGTACAAGTAAAATAAATAAAGAGTAATAAATATGTACAAACATATATACATATATACAGGTGCTGTGGGGAGGGGAAGGAGGTAAGGCGGGGGGATGGGGAGGGGGAGGAGGGGGAGAGGAATGAGGGGCCTCAGTCTGGGAAGGCCTCCTGGAGGAGGTGAGCTCTCAGTAGGGCTTTGAAGGGAGGAAGAGACCTAGCTTGGTGGATGTGCAGAGGGAGGGCATTCCAGGCCAGGGGGAGGACGTGGGCTGGGGGTCGACGGCGGGACAGGTGAGAACGAGGCACAGTGAGGAGATTAGAGGCAAAGGAGCGGAGGGTGTGGGCTGGGCTGTAGAAGGAGAGAAGGGAGGTGAGGGAGGAGGGGGCGTTGTGATGGACAGCCTTGAAGCTGAGGGTGAGGAGTTTTTGACTGATGTGTAGGTTAACTGGTAGCCACTGAGATTTTTGAGGAGGGGAGTAACATGCCCAGAGTGTTTCTGCACAAAGACGATCCAGGCAGCGGCGTGAAGTATGGATTGAAGTGGGGAGAGACAGGAGGATGGGAGATCGGAGCGGAGGCTGATGCAGTAATCCAGTCAGGATAGCATGAGAGATTGAATGAGCATGGTAGCGGTTTGGATGGAGAGGAAAGGGTGGATCTTGGCGATGTTGCGGAGGTGAGACTGGCAGGTTTTGGTGACGGCTTGGATGTGAGGGGTGAACAAGAGAGCGGAGTCGAGGATGACACCAAGGTTGCGGGCTTGTGAGACGGGAAGGATGGTAGTGCCGTCAACAATGATGGGAAAGTCAGGGAGAGGGCAGGGTTTGGGAGGGAAGATAAGGAGTTCAGTCTTGGACATGTTGAGTTTTAGATGACGGGCAGACATCCAGATGGAGATCCAGACAGAGCCAGGTCTAAGGCAGTAAGACAAGAGGAGGGATATTCCTCCTTCAGCAGGTTCTAGACTATACCTGGGTCAATGTGAGCAGAAAGTGCTGATGTTGGATAGCTGTGCTCAACCAGCTCTGGCTGCATCTTCAGGGGTTTAGACTAGGCCAGGGCCGCTGCTGAGGGCAAAGGGGGACACTGGGGGCCCAGGGCTGCTCCAGGGAGAAGGGAAGGAGCGAGAGAGAGGAGGCAAGCCTGGGGCCCAGCCACTTTTGAGAGTGTTAATGTGGGCTGTGAGCAGTTGAGTTGCCATTTTGATGTGCTCTTGATTCCCACCCGTAACCCAGTTGAGAAACGAGAGGGCTCCACGGCCTTTCAACACAATTCAAGCCTCTACCTGTCAGGAATGTTGCTCCCCTTATCTCCGGCCCGGAAAACTTGCTGCTGTTGTTTCAGGAGGCCCAGGGCTCACCCTGTCGGGGTGAAAGCAATGGCCCCACAGGGTTTACACCTCCACCTACACTCAAACAGCTCCAAGTCAGTGAAACCAAAGTGGAGTTGAGAATTGAGCTGCTGAAGCTGTTCTGTGGCATTCTTGGATCTGTGACCTTTGGGCATTTGATACTTGCCCCACCCCCAACCCTAAAGCACTTATGTACACATCTTTAAATTATATATTATAATTATTTATTTACTTATAGTAACATCTGTCTCCCCCACTAGACTGTAAGCTCGTGTCTGCTACTTCTGTTGTATTTTATTCTCCCAAGCGCTCGGTATAGTACTTTGCACACAGTAAGCTCTCAATAAATACAACTGAATGAATGAATGAACTAATGCTCTGCAAATAGTAAGAGCTCAATAAATACCATTGATTGATTGATTCTTATCTCAACATGTTCATACATACAAGTAGAGTAATTTAAAGGTAAAATATGGAAGCTTGTGACTTCGCATTATCGATAGTGTGGTTAAAGTGGAGAGTACATTCCAATGACACTGGAATTCAATTTAGAAAAGACAATTTAGCAGCAGTCGATAGACTTGAGCCTGACCTGATTATCTTGCGCTGAAGGCATAGTAAGTGTTTATTATTATTATTAGCATTCTGACACATTGAGCCAGATGCTCTCTTCCCTCCAGCTCTCCTCCGCTTACTTTCCCACATACTTGCAGGGGGGAAAAAGGCCTGTTGTGGAAGCAGCATGGCTTAATGGAAAGAGAACAGGCTTGGGAGTCAGAGGTTGTGGGTTATAGGCTCGGCTCCGCCACCTGTCTGCTGTATGACCTTGGGCAAGTCCCTTAATTTCTCTGTGCCTCCATCTGTAAAATGGGGATTAAGACTGTGAGCCCCACGTGGGACAACCTGATTACCTTGTATCCACCCCAGTGCTTAGAATAGTGCTTGGCACATAGTAAGCACTTAACAAATACCATCATTATTATTATTATAACTCTGGAAGGTTGTCTTCAAAATCCTTCTTGATACTGTGGTGGAGGCAGTCTCATAAGTATAGTGGCCTCACAACCCTCCCCTCTCACTTCACCAAAAAAAGGCCATAGCTGGGGTTCAATCATTCAGTCGTATTTATTGAGCACTTACTGTGTGCATGGCACTGTATTAAGTGCTTGGGAGAGTTCGGTGCAACAATATACAGGCATATTTGTTCGTTGTCAGCAGGGAACGTGTAACTCTGTTGTATTGTACTCTCCAGACAGTAAACATTCAATAAATATGATTGATTGATTGATTGATTCTGGGAGAGGGACTGGAGTCAGGTTTAAGTGTCCTCTGGCTTCCCTGAATCCTTGCTTAGGACATTTTTCTGGGAGCTCAAAGAGGGTACTTCAGCTAGCTATAGACCTTCATGGCAGAGAAGCAGTGTGGCTCAGTGGAAAGAGCACGGGCTTGGGAGTCAGAGGTCATGGGTTCGAATCCCGGCTCCACCACTTGTCAGCAGTGTGACCTTGGGCAAGCCACTTAACTTCTTTGTGCCTCAGTTACCTCATCTGTAAAATGGGGATTAAGACTGTGAGCCCCACATGGGACAACCTGATCACCTTGTATCCCTCAAGTGCTTTGAACAGTGCTTTACACATAGTAAGCGCTTAACAAATACCATCATTACCATGGCAGCCCTTTGAATGCATGATTTTAAGGTGTCCTGGCTGGGCTGATGGCCATTTCCTCAGTAGTTGAGGCACAGTATAACATGATTAGAAGACCATTTCTATTTTGAAGGGCATGTGACAAAATCATCTAATTTTCTTTCCAAGAAGGTGTATTTGCTAGCCCATCTGGCAAAAAGAGGGCTTTGCTGGTACCCTCTATAAGCAGGTTTCATTGATTTTTTTGATAGCCAGGATAGTCTTACTCTGGTTGTGCTGAGGAATCAATCAGTGGTATTTAATGAGCACTGACTGTGTGCAAAGTGCTAGACCAAGCACTTGGGTGAGTAGAATACAACAGAATTGGCAGATCTGTTCTTTGCCCACAAGAAGCTTGGAGTCTATAAGGTGAGACAGATATTAAAATGCATTACAGATGTCAGCTCAGCTTGCCCAGGGATAGTCTGTAAAATCCATCTTTTAGCTCAGGCATGGCAAGTTCAGAATCTTATTTTTACCTGCCACTTCTAGTAGTATGAAAATGAGGCCCAATATTAATTTCCATGATGCATTTGGCAAATCCCAGATAGTGAAGGGTATTGCACATTAAACATAGTCAATAGCTTTGTTTCCCTTTCCCTCAGTTTGAATACTGTGAAACCCAAGAACTTTAGAGCCATGCCTTTGTGCTAAATCCTCCTCCCTCCAAGTATCCATCCCAAAAACAATAGTTATTGGTCATTTAAATACATTTCTCTATTACTAATTAAATTCAGATTTGGTATTCAAGTGTCTTGGAAACCTCCCAAGTCTAAAAAGTTCTGAGAACAGGGCTATATCAAGTCCCTTGATTCCTAGAAGAGCCAAACAGAACAAGAACATTTCATTTCCCTCAACAACAATAAAAAATAGTCCCTAGGAAGCCCTGGTAGCCTTGCAAATTGAGAGGTGGGGTCTTTGCCTTTCCAGCCTGTGCTTGAAAATTTTCCAATTGCTTACCTGTACCTACTGATCTGCAGTAGAAAAGAAAAAAAGATCCATAAATGCTTAATAGGCATCTCTCAAGATGATGTTTTCAAATCCTGAAGAGTCTTTTTCTCATTGTGATTCTAGCCCAATTTCACTATTTGCTGTTTTTGCAACACTCAGCAAGGCAAACAGTTTCACAGCCTTGGAAACAGCATCAAAGAAAGAGAAATAAAAACATTTAAGAAAGTCTATATGGGTAGAGATATATTTTTTGTCCTCACCCACAACACTGCTTCACTGTTTGGAAAGGCAAGTATTGGAACGTGTTCTGTCTCTGAAAATAAAATCGTTTTGATTCTTCTTCTGTCTTCCCCTGCAGACTGTAAGCTCCTTGTGGGCAGGGATCATGCCTACCAGCTCTTTCCCAAGAACTTATTACAGAGCTCTGCACATGGTAAGCGCTCAATAAACACCAATCAAACCAAACAACTGACTGCTTTCTCAAATGGCTTGTGAAGCTCTGTTCAGGGGGAGGTAAATCTGTGGGACACACCACCCATGACTGCAGAAGTCTAAGAACAGAGACAGAAGAGTCTTTTTTAAAAAAAAATATATATATATATAATACTATTTGTTAAGGAATTTCTATATGCTAGACACTGGACTAAGCACTGAATCAGTTACAATTCAAATATTCATTTTTAAGTGCAACCCACTAGACTTCAAATTAAGATCTTTTTATATAGATCTTCCTCCTTCCCAGGCCAACTGAAAGTCCATTTCTCCAGCAGTAATTATAGTGTAAGTCTATTTATTCTGATGGTACTGACACCTGTCTACTTGCTCTGTTTTGTTGTCTGTCTCCCCCTTCTAGACTGTGAGGCCGTTGCTGGGTAGGGACCGTTTCTATATGTTGCTGATTTGTACTTCCCAAGCGCTTAGTACAGTGCTCTGCACACAGTAAGAGCTCAATAAATACGATTGAATGAATGAATGAATAATTACAGTTGGATAGGGAAAGAACTGGAAGTAGACTGACTTCCCCTCCAGCCAGGCTAACTCAGACTTCTCAGGCTGTATCTCCCTGCAACCATTCAAAAACCAATCTTGATGTGGAGTTCTTCAACACCCTTTTCATACTGACTTTTATTCTTATAGTGGCTCTATATACACAGGGTTGAGGCTTTAATTCATTTATTCTTCTGCCCTCAGTGGAGAAGGAGGATAACCAGTGACCAATCTCTGCATTGTAATATTTCACTGATTAGGTCATTTCCCAGCCATTTATTCTCTAAGCAAATCAACCTAATTCTTTTAACTTTTTCCCTTTGATTTTCTTTAAACTCTCCATAGGTTTCCCAAACCTGATAAACTATGGTTCTTACAACTGGACATGGCCCCACCTCCTGTTCCTCACCCTAGGCTAAGTACTTATCCCATTGATCATCGTCACATAATTTTTTATCTCCGCTTTATGGATTTTGCAGAAGTTCAAGCACAGAAAGGACAAAGACCTTGCACCTCTGCTAGAGCCAGAAAGAGGGGCAGATTTCCTGAATGCAATCCTTCCTATAAATGGCATGCACATTTATCTTGTACCTAGTTTCTAAAAATCTATTTGGAAATTCTATTTGGCCTGAAAATTTTCCATTGATCTCACCCACATTTACCATACCATCTCCTTCCCTTCTAGACTACCAACCTTCTTCCAGTGAGCCTCACCTCATTAGGCATCTGTCTGTAGCCAATGCCTCCAAAGACTCCCACATAAAACCAGACTACATGCAACTAAACTCAAAAAGACCTGAAGAGCATGGCCAAACATATTGAAGCTGCATGACCCTGCTGCCTGATTTCCATTAGTGCTACCCTTGTTTCTTTTAAATGGTCACCCACAGTAGTGACAATGTCTGAATCTCAGAGCAATGGAGGTGACATTTTCCATCCTTTCATCACAAACAAGACTCAAGGCTGCAGGCATCAAGGGAACTAAGTAAATTACAGTCTGTAGCACCACCAGAGTGGGCTGCTGCTTCGGTCCATGTTTCATTCTGACAATCCTTTCCATCTTTTCAGGTAGCGACAAGTAGGTAATGAAGTCTATGAACTGGATTGGGATAGGTCTTTAAAAATAAATTATTTTTTAGAGTAATATCGCCTTTTCTTGTCACTGGCATATCATTAGAATAAATCTACCTCTTTCCTGTATAATAAGGCATATAATAAGGCATGCCCAGACCTGAGAATTGGTCTAAAAAGCCAGAGCAAAAGGGTGTCCCTAAACTTAGTCCGTATGTCTTTCAGCATTCCTTCTTAATACTTAGTGTTCCTCCATTTTACTGTGGACGCAAAGCCTTCCACTCCTCGCATTCAAATAAATCAATGTGTGGACAGCATGGAGCAGATACGGGAGGACCTCTCCTATCGTATACCAAGAATACATCAGGAATCTAAAAAAAAATAGGTTTTCTACTTTAGGAGCATTTACGCTGAACAGATTAAAAGAAGGGCCAATGTAATATATGGGAGGAGCTGCAGGTTTTGGTCAGGGGGATGATTCTCGACCGACAGCTTCTCCCCCAGTGCTGTTCTACTTCTGAGGCTGCTACTCCTCTCCAGCTGTGAGAGGCTCCTTGCTTGCTTGGAGTGGCTATGACACAGCCCAGATCAGTTCTCATGGGCACCAGCCCACTGAGATTTTCCCTAAATCCCTTTAGAGGAGCTTAGCCCCAAATGTTGGATAGGGTTGGGTTGAAGACAGGGATCAGGGCAGGGCTATGGGTTCCACAGGGTTCATCCATTCATTCGGTCATATTTATTGAGCGCTTACTGCATGCAAACCACTTGGGAGAGTACAATACACCAACAAACAGACACATTCCCTGCCCACAACCAGCTCACAGGCGTTTTACACGGTTCCACGCATAGGCTAAGTGTCTCAGGAGAGGGACCACAGAGGGTCAGAAACTGCCCCAGGTGACTCATTGCCAAACTTTCAAGAGATTTTGGGGGACGCTGAAAAGAGAGTTTACTTTCCCAACTATCCATGACAATTCAAGCAGCGTGGCTCAGTGGAAAGAGCATGGGAGTCAAAGGTCATGTGTTCCAATCCCAGCTCTGCCACTTATCAGCTGTGTGAGTTTGGGCAAGTCACTTAACTTCTCTGGGCCTCAGTTGCCTCATCTGTAAAATGGGGATTAAGACTGGGATCCCCATGTGGGACAACCTAATTACCTTGTACCTCCCTCAGCGCTTACAGCAGTGCTTGGCACAGAGTAAATGCTTAACAAATACCATTATTATTATTACTATCATTATTATTACCAACAAGGAATACCCTCCTGGGAAGCCACTGCAATTTGCTGGAATGGGGGTCGGTTCTGATAGTCCTGTAGCCTCAGGAACCCCTGGGTTGACCCCATCTGTACTTTCATTGCTTCTTTGGAAAAGACAGAGCATCGGTTTCTCCACATTAAACAAACTGTAGCTCTCTGCTGTTGGATATATACTCAACAACGATAATTGGATGTTTACCATAAGCTGGTAAATGAGTCCTCTGTGAAACTACGGACTTGTGCAATTTCTTTTTATCCCCTCTCCCATCCACCCCTTCCCCAGCCAGCCAAGCTATGACAACACACCACTTCTAAAATGCTGGACATTTTCGTTATGAACTGCCCACAAAAGGCAACCACTGCGTAAACAGTTCTTGGAAAGGCTAACAACCGATTATTACAAATATAACTATTCCGGGGCCCTTGGTTAAAGAATGACCTTTCTAATACATATTTGGAAGGCAGGCACTTGGGAAATGTAACAAATAAAATGAATAATCATCTGGGATGTCATATAATAATGGAATTGTTCTAACCTAAAACCCATTGAACTGGACAGATGGCTAACGCACAAGAGCTTTGTAGTAGTGAGCAGTTATGTCCAAGGTCACACAGCAAGGCATGGCAAGAAGAGGAATAAAGCCAAGATTTCCTAGCTTCCAGAAAAAGGCTACACCTACTCTAGCGATGATTCTCAAACTTCTGTCAGAGACTGTATGAATGGATTAATTTTCATTTGCTGGATCATTGCTCCCCTAACCCTTTTCCCCCCTTTTTCTTTCTCTCTCTAGTCCTCAACTGAATTTGCTGCACTTAACGGTGACAACATGGATAACTTGAAAAGTCTTCTCACACCACTGTTAGTTTACAGACCATATTTGAAGAATGATTTTAACAGACATGATTTAATACATGTCCTGACTAATGTGATTTTAGGCAAGAATTCAGGCATATGATATTATATTGAACACTGTGTGTGATATGGGAAATTAATGTTGCTATAAAGACAATGTTTTTTACATTTACTGACTTCTCAGTGTTTATGTTTATAGTGATGTACCAGTATGAGCTATTGGCTTCACCTTTTGTGTTGAAGTTTTCAAAACATTTCACTTAATGCTTATAAAAAGACTGAGGACAAAAAGAAGCCAACAGATACTCAAGATCATTGAAAATAATTTACCAGGTGAGAAACAATTTTATTTAAAATAATACTATATCTCTGCCCCAGTCTCGGGATTTGAAATTCAACTACTGATTGTGATGAGTAATTTGCAGTGCAATGATTGCTCTTCTTTATATAAAAGTTTTTATTTCAGATGGTGAAGAATTACACATTAGTAAATAGCTCCTGTGTTTCCTTTCTCTCAAGAGAATAAAAAAATTGCAAAATGGAAAAGAGTTAAGCAACAAATTTTCAAATCCCTGCAAAAACAATACCAAAAAATATTTAATGACCTTGATGAAAGGCCTAGGGCATCTCTTGATTTGAAATACTAAGGCCCACTCTAGAATATGTGAGCTAATATTACACTGCAGAGCTTTTATGTTGATTTACTTACCAAGATCCATTAAACATTAACAAAATTGTGAGTTTTCCTTTCCTTAGTTTCTTGGTGCATTTCCTTTTCTTTCAGTCTTCTTTCTTTCCTAGTATTTATTTGTATAATTGCTCACATTTTTTGCAAAAATTTTGTAACATTAAAACAGAGGTAGAGTTATTATGTGGGGTCATATAGGAATTAAAGAAGCAGTGTTGCCAATGGATAGAGCACGGGCCTGCAAACCTGAAGGACCCGAGTTCTAATTCTGGCTGTGGCACTTGTCGGCTGTGTGACCTCGGGTGAGCCATTTTACTTCTCTGTGCCTCAGTTACCTCATCTGTTAACTGAGGATTAAGACTGTGAGCCCTATAGGGGACAGGGGCTGTGTCCAACCTGATCAACTTGGATCTGCCCCAGCGCTTAGTTTAGTGCCTGGCACATAGTAAGCACCTAAAAATGCCATTAAAAAATTTAAGTCTAGAAATAAGAAGAACAGGAGAAGAGAAAGAGAAGAAAAGAGGAGGAGGAGAGGAGGAGAAAGGTAAAAGGACATTTGGGACTGCATCTGTTACACTCTTCCAAGTGTTGCATACAGTAAGCATTCAAATATTTAACTCCTTTTCCCTTTTCCTCTTCCTCCCCTGAGAACATAGGGTTCTGACCCTACTTTTCCTATCCCAGAATGGCCTATTTCAAAGAAGTAACTCTTCTCCCCTAGGATGAGATTGTCTCTGCCTCATTTGTGTGTTCTGACCTTTCTCCTCTTCCTATCCTTACACACTCTGATCACAATTAAATATTTTATTTCCTCCTCGAAAATCAGGGTGCAAGTAAATTTTGATAATTCCCTAGTCTTCCACTCTCCCTACTTCTGTCTTTATGTCTTATCCCTCCTTGTCCCCCAGAAGCTCCCAACTCCCCACTCTATTTTGGGCATCTGGATCTGATTTTCTCTTTTTTAACTCTGCTGGTATAATCCCGTGTATGTTCCCATGCTTGAGTGTACCTCCCTGGGTGTATCGGTCAACATGTGTCCTCGTTTGAATGAATTTCTGCTTAATTGGTAATGAAACTGGCACTGTGGCTTTGAAAAGCAGCAGTGCAAGCTCCAGACATGAAAAACCAAATCCAGTCACACTGGAGCTATGGACTACCATGCTCAAAGATGTTACTGTATGAAGTTGTTCCATTGCACATTGGACCGCGTGTGCCCTAAGAATTTGAGGGCCCACCACCTTTGATTTCAGTGCATACACATAGGCATGTTTCCAAAGACAGTCATGGGTTGAAACAGGAACATCATTTTATTTGAAAAGGAGGCCTGTGAGTATACCACCTCTGCTGTGGACTACTGCCAGCAAGCAAAGAAGTGTGCGCACAGTCTATTCCTCAAGCGTTTGGAGGACTGCCAACCCAAAAATCTGGGACCATGTCCAACCCTTTGATTCCAGATAGGGCTATATTCAAAGATGCCTACTCCCTGAGGGCAGTGGGGGAAGATGGGCCCCACAGCTTGCTGATCTAGACTCCCAGACTTACTCATCCTAGGTCTCTGACAAGATCTGAGTTTCCAGTAATCCTGAAAAGAAACAAAATGGTGGCTTTCTGAACACTTTTTATGGCATTTGTTAAGTGCTTAATAATAATGATGACATTTATTAAGCGCTTACTATGTGCAAAGCACTGTTCTAAGTGCTGGGGAGATTACAAGGTGATCAGGTTGTCGCACGGGGGGGCTCACAGTCTTAATCCCCATTTTACAGATGAGGGAACTGAAGCACAAAGTTAAGTGACTTGACCAAAGTCACACAGCTTACAGTTGGCGGAGCTGGGATTTGAACCCATGACCTCTGACTCCAAAACCCGTGCTCTTTCCACTAAGCCACACTGCTTCCCAAGCATTGTTCCAAGTACTGCGGCAGAAACAAGGTTTTCCGGTTGGACACAGTCTAGGTAGGAGGGATTTACTCTTCGAAGCCTATTCCTCCTCAGTCCTCATTCCCCCTAAAACCCTCACCTCCTTTTTGACCCTTCTGGTTATATTGATGTTTAATTTAGGCAAGATTTTTTTTTGGGGGGGAGGGGGACACTATTAATAGGGTGAAAAGGATAGGCATGACCCTTGACATTCAACTCACTTCTCATTTTCCGGGAGCAGGGGGTCTCATTTTCCAATTTTCACCTCCAGCAGGTGGTCACCTTCCAGGTGTACCTTAATAATAATGGTATTTGTTAAGTGCTTACTGTGTGTCAAGCACTGTTCTAAGCACTGGGGTAGATACAAGCTAATCAGGTTGGACACAGTCCCAGTCCCACATGGGGCTCACAGTCTTAATCCCCATTGAGTTGAGGGAACTGAGGCACAGAGAAGTGAAGTGACTTGCCTGAGGTCACATACAGACAAGTGGCAGAGCCAGGATTAGAATCCAGGTCCCTCTGACTCCAAAGCCTGTGCTCTACCCACTAGGCCATGGAATTCCATACTGACCTCTGAAAAGAAGCTCCCTTAAAGGCCAAGCTGGATTAAAGGTAGAGAAGCAGCGTGGCTCAGTGGAAAGAGTCCGGGCTTTGGAGTCAGAGGTCATGGGTTCAAATCCCGGCTCCGCCAATTGCCAGCTGTGTGACTTTGGGCAAGTCACTTCACTTCTCTGTGCCTCAGTTACCTCAACTGTAAAATGGGGATGAAGAGTGTGAGCCCCCCGTGGGACAACCTGATTACCTTGTAACTCCCCAGGGCTTAGAACAGTGCTTTGCACATAGTAAGCGCTTAGTAAATGCCATCCTTAAAGGTTCCAAATGCCTGGAACTGAGCCACACTGGCCTCTTAGAATTGGGGAAAAAAAAGAGTTGAGGTGAGGATTAGAGCAAAAGAAGTTCCTTTATATTTTATATCTGTTTAGTGACTGATAGACTTTGAGATGAGGAATTGCACTTCTACCTGGCTCAGAGTGGCTCCTTGGTTTGGAGAGATTACAGAGTCATGACAAAAATAAAAGAACTTCCATGACACCAGCGCAGCACGAACAACTACCCAAAGTCCTTGGAGATGTGGGGCTTGGAGAAGTTGTTTCATGGCACCAGTGCTTTGACCCTGCACAGAGTTGACAGCAGGTAGGGCAGACCAAGAAGAGGTGAGGCAGTGTGGTCTAGTGGATAGAGCATGGGCCTCGGAGTCAGGGGACCTGGGTTCTAATCCCAGCTCTGCCAATTACTTGCTGTGTGTCCTTGGACAGGCCACTTCACTTCTCTGTGCCTATTTCCTCAACTGTAAAATGGGGATTAAATACCTGTTCTCCCTCCTACTTAGACTGTGGGAACTGTGAGACTGGGGGACTGGGGGAATGAGGCCTGGGAAGGGATGGGCTTCAAAGAGTAAATCCCTCCTACCTAGACTGTGTCCAACCTGAAAACTTTGTATCTACCCCAGTACTTAGAACAATGCTTGTCACAGAGTAAGCACTTAACAAATACCATAAAAAAATGTTCGGAAAGCCACCATTTTGTTTCTTTTCAGGATTACTGGAAACTCAGATCTTGTTAGGGACCTAGGGTGAGAAAGTCTGGGAGTCTAGATCAGAAAGCTGTGGGGTCCATCTTCTCCAATGTGGGAAAGGGACCGTGACAAACCCTAATTAACTTGTGCCTACCCCAGTACTTAAAACAGTGTTTGACACATAGTAAGCGCTTAACAAATACCATAAAAAAATGTAGAGGGCCAATTCCCCAAATGACTACTCTCCTACTACAACCCAGCCTGCCCATTCTGCTCCTCTAATACTAACCTTTTCACTGTACCTCGATCTCGTCTTTCTCGCCACTGACCTTTCGCCCACATCTTGCCTCTGGCCTGGAACACCCTCCCTCCTCATTTCAGACAATTACTCTCCCCACCTTCAAAGCCTTATTGAAGGGGCATCTCCTCCAAGAGGTCTTCTCAAATTCCTGTTTTCCTTTTCTTCCACTCCCTTCTGTGTTACCCTGACCCCCTCCCTTTATTTACCCACGCCCCCCAGCCTCACAGCATTTATGTACATATCTGTTATTTATTTATTTATTTATTTACTTATTTATTTAGTTATATTAATGCCTGTCTCCCCCTACCCCTCACTGTGGACAGGGAATGTGTCTGTTATATTATGCTGCACTCTCCCAAGTGCTTAGTACAGTGCTCTGCACACATAAATAAATACGATTGACTGACTGACTCCGTGTGAGCATTTGTGGGGCCTCAGGGCAGGGGTACATGCAAACAGTCTCAGTGTCATCTATAGCATTGCCTTGGCATGCTGGAGACTACTACTGGGGGCAGGAAGCCATCAGAAATGGAGGGAGTGACCTAGCAAACTTCATGTGACCCACAGGCCTGTGGTTGGACCATACCCTGGGCAGACGATGAAAGAGATTGTCATCTACGTAGGGAATTTTCCTAAACATAAAAGATTAGTTTTCATGTCAACCACAGTGTGGTTTGGGGACTCTGAAATGGCATATATGTTACCATTCTAATGATGAAATTGTTTACGCTTAGCAAAATGGAGACTGCTCACTTTGAGAACTAATAAAGCCAAACATGCAGCATATGCCGTAAGAATGAAAAAAATGTTTGATAACAGCTTTTTTCTTTCCCACCGCACAAAAAAGGTGCAAGATTAAATCGGAGACATCACTGAGGAGAGTAGAGCGTATCCAGGCAACCATTTCAAGGCTCCAAGGAGAACTAAGAGGGGAAAAAAAAAAGCTCTAAATTTAGCCACCAAATGTATATTCAGTGGCAACACTGAAGGAAATTTCCAGGAATGGCTTGCTGCAGCCAACAAAATAAAAATGTGTTCATATTCATGACCACAATATTACACGATTGAAATTCTAGGAGCTAAAAGACCTGTTAAGGAATTGAAGACACATCTACCCTCTGCTATCACCAAGTCATTCCTTCCGGCTTTTGCTACTCGATTTTTGGAGCCTGTCAGGGCGGTTTGAGAATCTCCTCTGGGGAGGAGATTCACAAGCACCGACTTGTCACACGACTGCTTACTAAATCCCAGTAACCTTTTATCCCAGCTAAGACAGCTTACATACCAGACAGCAATGTGGGTTTGATACCAGCTGACAGCCACAAAAGACAAATTGTCTTGATTGGGGGACCGTCTTACAGGGCACTTCTTTCTTCAGCTCTCTCTGCCGATGGTCTGGGGTAAGGACTGACACTACTGCAGTGACATTACCTGACTACCAGAGATTGAGATCCACAGAGAAGCCCAAGGAAGATGGGCAAGGGTAGTGATTGCCACAAGTGCACAACCCTAAGGAATGCAGTCACAATACACCTGTCTTTGCTGCCCTCCACTTTATATCTCACCCTACCCAGTGTGGAAAGACCATCCACCATCCCACTCCTGTCCTTCCTTCTGAGAAGCCATCTTGTACATGAGCAAGAGAAAAGATGATGGGGAATGCTGTTCTTGGGGCTACAGGTAAAGGGGGAGGAGACCTGTGCTCGATTTTTGTAAGCACACTGATTTTGTCACTCTGTAGTTATCACTCTTCTCTCTCTACAGCTCCTTGCCTCTGGATCAGCGGAGAGGTAATGTTGCTGCTCACTTCATGTTCCTGCTTGAACCCAGTAAGGGCAGGATGGAGCCACAGAGAATGGTGGAAAAAATGAGAGATGAATCACGGTGGAAGTGCCTATTAAAACTGAGTACAGCCCCCTCCCTCCCACCCTACCGAACATCAGCAGGCATTTGTCCTTCTTTCACCCTGTACCTATTTAGCAGTGGTAGTAATTGTATTTATTAAGCACCTATTGTGTGCAGAGACCTGCATTAAGCACTGGGGGAGAATTCATAGGTGGGAAGTAGAAACGGTCTCACTTTAAAGAGGCAAGATTTCATATTCCCCTCTCAGGAAATTGCTTCACTTGGGGCTGGCTGGTCTGAGTCAGAGAAGGCCACTGGGCAAAAGGACTGAGTTCTGAAAGTTCCTGGGTCAGCAAAAATAGTAGTAATAGTAGTAGTAATAGAATGTATTAAGTTCTGACTGTGTGTAGAACTCTATCCTTGTCTTTGTTAGTATGTTTGGTTTTGTTCTCTGTCTCTCCCTTTTAGACTGTGAGCCCACTGTTGGGTAGGGACTGTCTCTATATGTTGCCAATTTGTACTTCCCAAGCGCTTAGTACAGTGCTCTGCACATAGTAAGCGCTCAATAAATACGATTGATGATGATGATGATGCCGTCGAATCGTTTCTGACCAATAGCTACACCATGGACGTATCTCTCCCAGAACGCCCCACTCTCCACCTGCAATCGTTCTGGTAGAGTATCCATAGATTTTTCTTGGTAAAAATATGGAAGTGGTAAGTGCTGGGAAAAAATACACACAGAGGAACTAGACCTATTGTATTGTACTCTCCCAAGTGTTTAGTACAGCACTCTGCACACAGTAAGTGCTCGATAGATATGATTGATTGAATGAATGAACCTAGTCCGTGCCCCTTGAGGAGGCTCACAGTCAAAAAATAAAAGGGAAGGTGATGGCTACATAAGGATAGATGAAACAAAACACTGAGACAAGGGTAAGTAGGGTAACGGGGCTCAAAGAGCAGATTTCAGGCTCCTCTGGCTCAGTCAGTGGGTCAGTGGGTGGAGGAGTTAAACAGTTGTTTATCTTGAGCATTCACAATACACTAACTGCCTAAGACAGTGATTGCATGCCACTAGAAATGAATAAGGTCTGATCTATTTTGTCAGAAGTTTTGAGCAAGGCAGGGAACTTTCATATTCATTGTATTCTTCCAAGTACTTAGTGCAGCGGTCTTGCACATAATATATGCTCAAGAAATTATTAATGATTGATAAGTTAATTAGTCGTGTTTTCCCTGGAACTTGAGCACTACTCTCCGAATAATTTCAAATAAATACTTTGAAACATCTAAATGTTCCTTCCTTGTTTAGGTTACAAGCAATAGATCACCCACATTCTGAATTATGCTATTGGGCTATCTAACACAGATTGCTGTGGAGTTCTGGAAAACCTGGGGAAGATGGGTCCAGGTGCATTTGCAGAACTTCAACTGATTACTATCCAGTAATTAAACCAGCACATGAATTTGGGCTTAGTGCCTTACAAATCAGACCCACTTAAGGGGACCAAACATTCCCAAATGAGTGGGATGGCAATTCTACTTGGAGTTTTGTTTCACCACATGAAAGACAAAGGCGGGCTTTTGGGGAAAACTTCTCATCTGAGGCAGCAATGACAGTACCTGGGTAGCAGAGAAGAGGATGAGTAATAATGAGTATTTGTTAAGTGTTTAGGCCCACGCTCAATCCACTACGCCATGAGTAGAGGAGGAAGATGGCCCCTCTTCTTCCCCTTCTCATCCTTTTTTTTTTTTAGTGGCACCAACAACAGCTCCCACTGTCATTATCACTGTTATTGTAATGGTCCTTCCAGAATACTGATGAAGTCACTCCAGAAATTCCCATCAGCAACTCCAAGAGACCAGCTTTAGCATCATGAAGTAGTTATGGCTTCCACCAGCCCTAGTCAGCTACCATATCACTTGGATGTTGGTGGCCACCTAATCCTGGCAAAGAAAGGTGAAGGGAAAAAGTAGCATCAGCAGTTGAGTGAAGAATTTCCCCTATCTATTCCTCTCCTCCTTTCCTCAACCCCAAAATGTTCTCCCTCCCTCTTTTATTATCTTCCCTTTCTCCTTATGTTTTCCTCTTTTCCCAGGGTGATCCCTCTGGGACCTGGGAACAGGCAGAGCTTTTTCTTTTTTCCAAATCCAGGATTCCTATGACTAGACTCACTTCCTCTTAGAATGTTCTAATTCCCAAAAGATTCTGAAAAGTTTAGTCCTTTGAAGTTTTCAGCAGGGTAGTCCCCAGAAAGGGAAAGGTCACTGGAATGAGTTTTCAACTCTTCCAATCACCTTTGGTTACAATTTGACCTCTCATTTGGGCCTGAATATTCATACAACCAACGAGAGAAGCAGAGTGGCCTAGTTAGTGAATAGAGCACAGGGCTGGGAGTCATAAGTCTGTTGTGTGGCCTTGGGCAAGTTACTTAACTTCTCTGAGTCTCATCTATAAAATGGGGCTTAAGACTGTGAGCCCCATGTGGGACATGGGCTGTGTCCAACATGATTAGCTTGTATCTACCCCAGCACATAGTGCCCAAGCTGGGAGTCAAAAAGACATGGGCCCTAATCCTGGTTCTGCCATATGTCTGCCTGTGTGACCTCGGACAAGTCATTTCACTTATCTGGGCCTCAGTTACCTCATCTGTAAAAAACGGGGATTAAAAGTGTGAGCCCCAGGTGGGACAGAGACTGTGTCCAATGTGCTTAATTTGACTAGAACAGTGCTTGGTACATTGTCAACACTTAAATACCATTAAAAAAACCCATCCTCCACCAACATTATAAGAAGACTGCCAGGATGAAGCAGAAAGAGGAAGGTGGAGAGCTAGCGAATGAGGCAACTTCTGCTTTGCCAGTCGAGAGGAAGACAGTGTGGGCAGGCCAACAAGCATGAGTTGAGGTAGAGATTTGGCAAAAGGAGAGAACGCAGCAGAAGAAGCTGTTCAGAATTCATTCAATCGTTTATTATGCGCTTACTGTATGCAAAGCACTGTAATGAGTACTTGGGAAAGTACAATCCAACAACAAATAGACACATTCCCTGTCCACAACAAGCTCACAGTCCAGAGAAAGAATGAGGGCTCAGCCCCTCAGCAGCAAGATCATTGAGCCAGAATTTGGAATATAGGTCAGAAGATGGAAGTAAAATGGCCCAGGCTGGACCAGGTTTGGACACAGTGGACAACAGACTCTTAACCTGAACTGCTCAGGGAGAAAGAGGTTACTTGAGCTTTGATAGATTTGTGAAGATCACTAATTCATTCATTCATTCATTCAATTCATTCATTCAATTGTATTTATTGAGCGCTTACTGTATGCACAGCACTGTACTAAGCGCTTGGGAAGTACAAGTCAGCCACACAGAGAGATGGTCTATATCCTTGCCCAGTGCTAAGTGACTGTTATGAATGTTCTGACTGCCACTGCCCCCCTCCTCAACCCTTCTACCCAAAATCCAGGGTGATCTTTAGTACCACAGGATAGCATCGTAAACTAATGGAATACAATCACAGAAAACTACAAGCACCTCAAGGAGTCATCTGTCAAGTCCCCAAAGATAAATGGCCAGGTTATTGAGGATTAAGGTTTGTCTATTTTTTTTGTAATAATAACAATAATAATGATGACATTTGTTAAGCGCTTACAATGTGCCAAGCACTGTTCTAAGTGCCGGGGTAGTTGCAAGATAATCAGGTTGCCCCACACGGGGCTCACAGATTTAATCCCCATTTTACAGCTGAGGAAACTGATTCACAGAGAAGTGAAGTGACTTGTTTAAGGTCACACAAAACACAAGTGTTGGTGCCGGGATTAGAACCCCACGTCCTCTGACTCCCAAGCCCGGGCTCTTGCCACTAAGCCACGGAATTTCCAACCACAGAAATGCCATAACCTCCCAAATTATCTTGTTCCATCTGCAGTCAGAAAATTCTTCCTTGTGACTAATTGAACTCTCAGTACATTTTAAGTCTATTTCCCCTTGTTTGGCCTTCTGGGGACATGAGGAACAACTTCTTCATAAGCACTTATTACATTTGAAGCAGCATGGCATAGTGGATACAGCACAGTCAGAAGGTCATGGGTTCTAATCCTAGTCCCACCACTTGTCTGCTGTGTGGCCTTGGGCAAGTCATTTCACTTCTCTGTGCCTCCGTTACATCATCTGGAAAATGGAGATCGAGACTGTGAGCCCCACATGTGACAGGGACTGTGTCCAACCCAATTTGCTTGTATCCACTCCAGTGCTTAGTACAGTGCCTGGCACATAGTAAGAGCTTAACAAATATCACACATCATTATTATTATTATTATTATTTGAAGACAATCAATAGTATTTATTGAATGCTGTGTGCAGAGCACTGTACTAAGCATTTGGGAAAGTTTACTTTAAGTTACTAAAGTTACTTTAAGTTACTTAAAGTTTACTTTACAACAGAGTGGGTAGAAACATACCCTGCTCACAAGAAGCTCACAGTCTAGATGGGGAAGACAGACAAAAACATAAATAAATTACAGATACATAGATAACTGTTGAGGGGCTGAGGGTGGGTGAATATCAAGTGCTTAAAGGGTACAGATCCAAGTGCCAGGTGATGAAAAAGGGAGAGGGAGTAGGAATAATGAGGCCTTAGTTGGGAAAGGTCTTTTAGAGAAGGTGGATTTTAATAAGGCTTGGAAGGTGGGGAGGATGGTGGTTGTATATGAAGGGGGAGGTATTTCCAGGCTAGAGGAAGGGTGTGGGCAAAGGGTTGGCAGTTAGATAAACAAGATCGAAGTACAGTATGTTGGCAAAATGTTTGGGCTGAGTTGTAGTAGGAAATCAGCAAAGTAAGGCGGGAAGGGGTGAGCTGATTGAGTGCTTTAAAGCTGACTGTAAGGAGTTTCTGTTTGATGTGGAGGCGGGTGGGCAACCACTGGAGGTTTCTGACGAATGGGGAGATGTGGACTGAGTGTGTTTTTAGAAAAATGATTCAGGCAGCAGACTGAAGGATGGACTGTGGAGAGATAGGAGTGGGGAGAGGCAGAAGGCAGGGAGGTCAGCGAGGAGGCTGATGCAGTAGTCAAGGTGGGATAAGAAAAGTGCTTGAATCAGCATAATAGCAGTCTGGATAGAGAGGAAAGGGAGATTTGTGTGATGTAGGCAGGTTAGGCTAACCTGCCTAATTGATTTTGGAGACTGTAGCTGAAATTACAATTAGTGGTTGGTTCTCTCTATTTGTAACTCTTTCCTCTTGGCCGAGTCACGACTCTCAACACCACCTTCAAAACTCACTTCCTCTTTCAATGTCTTTCCAGGCTAGCTCCTCCGGGATCAAGTAACTCTAGTATTGTAAACCTAAATATTTCAGTAATCTACCTGACCCTCAACACCTTTCTAAAATAATAAACACCATTGTTCCTGTGTATATTTGGATTTTTATGGTCAGATGCATTTTATGGGATTTTTAGGCTTAGCATCTTTTTTTCTTCAGTAGATTATGCTCTTGGAGCCTGCTACTTGATGACTACTTCAGAACCCAGCACAGTGGGAGCTCAAATGTGGTTGTGACAGTGGTGTTGCTGGAACTTTGGCATCGATTTATTGCACCATTTTGACTAACAACTCTCTCAACCATAAGCCACCGCATACCCTTTTAGGCTATAAGCAAAGACGGTAAGTATTGCAATGCTGAATCGACGACAGGTGAAAATTGTTCCCACTTCTCCCTGAGGTGCTAAAGCTAAATAAACCAAATTGCTGAATCACCTACAACCAAATATTTATTACCACACTCAAAGATATTCCCCACCTGCTAGGAAATGTAATAGGGCTACAACACCAATTGCTGGTTTTCTGCTATATGTCAGACTGAACTGAATGGTTATTCAATAAGTTGTATTGGACTGAGAGACACAATTTCAAAATGAGAGAAAACCAGATGCCATTAGTGTCTACAGGATTTATGGGAATGAACACTCCTGCCATAATACTGTGAAACACTTGCCTCCATTTCAAATGTTCTGTTGCACAAATAATGAACATGTAAATGTTTTGTTCCCTTTTAGAGGTTATCCTGACTCGACTCTTCCATTAGCCTCCCTGACTTCAGTTTCTCCCCTCTCCAGTCCACACTTCACTCTGCTCCCAGATCACTTTTCTCAAACATATCTCCCCACTCACACAAACCTCTGATAGTTGGCCCACTCTTCTCCGTGTCAACGAGAAACTTCTGATCATTGATTTTAAGGCACTCAATCAAGGTACTCCCCACTACTTCACCTCACTCCTCTCATAGCACACTCCAATTTGTACACTTCCCTCCTCTTAACTTACTCACTGGGCCTCATTCTCAACTCTATCGCTCCCGACCTCTTGTTCGAGCCCTTCATTCTGCCTGGAATACCCCTCCCCACCCCGAAACCCATCTCCCCATCTTCAGGGTCTTTGGAAATCACAATATTCCAGGAGGCTTTACCTGATGAATCTCTCTTCTCCCCGTCCCAATCCCCCAACTACCACCAGTTTAGCATATACACATCACTTCAGGATTTGTATACTCACCACCCCATTGTAACACTTATTTACATGTCTTTAAACACTGTTGCTTCTCCCTACCTGTAACTGATTTTAGGGACTGTCTCCCCTGCTAGACGTTAAGATCCCTGAGGACAGGGATCATGTTTATTAATACTACCATACCCTCCCAAGTACTTAGTAAAGTGTTCTTCACAAGCATGGGCTTGGGAGTTAGAGGACCTTGGTTCTAATCCCAGCTTCACCCATGTACCTGCTGTGTGATCTTGGGCAAGTCAATTTGCTTCTCTGTGCCTCAGTTCTCTCACCTGTACAATGGGGATTCAATACTTGTTCTCCCTCTTATTCAGACTGTGAGTCCCATGTGGGACCTGATGATCTCATATCTAACCCAGCATTTAGTACAATGCTTCACACATAGTAAATGCTTAAATACTGCAATTATTAGCATTATTATTATAAAAGCCATTGCTCAATAAATTCCATGGTGATGTGAAATGTCAGATTATGTGAATTCACTATTTTATTTTACATTTGAGTAGTTTGTGATGATGGTGGTGATGATAATCACCTGGACCTAATGATTTTTCCTCTAGAGAAGCAGAAGCCACCCAAGAAATCATTTTAACCTCCAAATTTACCTGGGAAAATCACTGGGGGGAGGGGGGATTTATAAATGGAAGAAAAGGGGTCAGGTGGGTACATTTATTTAATTTACTGACATATCTCAATTCTTATAGTTTTATTATTGAATGATTTTTTTTTAAGTAGTTTCAAAGTCAGGAATAACCTCTGCCAATATATTTGTTTACTTATTCCTAGTTCAGTCACTCAAAAAGAAATCAACAATGCATCATACAAGCTGTTTTCAGATATTGCAAGGGAATGAACTAATTAAAAACTAGTGTGCAAATGGGACAAAAAAGATAATTTGGAAAATATATATTGATGAGTTTGTAAACTCCAGGGTGGCACAGACCAGGCCTTTCACTTCTATTATATGTTCTCCAAGTGCTGAGTGTAATATTCCACATTTAGTAGAAGCTTAATAGATGCTGCTGATGAAGATAGTGTGTGCTCAAAAATATGTAAGGGGCTCAGATCTTAGTTTTCAAGGCCAGCTACAGGTTGAGTAATATGTAAGTGTGAAATATTTTTCCCCCATAAAATCAAATAAATCATCTAATTCAGAAATGAATCACAAAGAGAAGCAAATGCTGGCAAATTTTTGTGCCGGGATTTCTCTTAAGGGGCTGATAAAATAAATTTACCTTGTCCCAAAGTGTAACAATCAAGTCAGTTAATCGTATTCATTGAATGCTTGCTGTGTGCAGAGCACTGTACTATGCCTTTGGGAGAGTACAATTTAACAGAGTTGATAGACATGTTCCCAGCCCACAAAGGCTCTTTAATCTATCAGATTATCACACAAATGGAGCCTCTTCTCTGAGTAAGTATGCAGGCACCTGACACCTGACTTTTCACAGGCATAAAAATGATGTCACTCAGTTTACTCACAGTAAAATAACAGATGTAATCATGGCTTCCTTAAATATACTGAGCAATTTCAATTGCAGACTACAAGCAAGAAACTCTACCAATTCCATGTTCAAGAAATGTGTATTCAAGATGACAGACGTACCATTTATCATGTATTGAGCTGATCACCTTTGCTATTTACCTGACATTTTCACCTATGAGAAAGAAGTATCAAATTTTCACAGCAAAAAGGTGAAGAAAAGGTACACATCAAAAGCTAGTTAAATTGCAAGACTTTTTGGTCTCTAGTCTCATTGTCTCATAAATATCAGAATTATTACTGTCCAACTTGGGGAAAACAGCAGGCTTCAGGGGTGGTAGTGTAAAACAGGCCTCTTATACCCCGCTTCCAGGACTCCAGTACAACAAAGGCCTTACTCTGCACCTATTTTTTAAAAGATGCTTTAATTGGGAGACCACTAAGTTGCAGTGTATGGGAATGTTTTATTCCACAGCAAGATACAGTACTTGCAACTGCACTAATTCCAACATTGCATAGCGAGAGATAGCTTAACCCTTCACTCCACAGAAACAGCCCCCGCTAAGGTCACCAAGGACCTCTTTCTCCTCAAATCCAATGATTTCTGTGCCATCCTAACCTCCTCGGCCTCTCGGCTGCCTTTGACATTGTGGACCACCCCCTACTCCTGGAAATATTATCTAACCTTGGCTTCACAGACACTGTCCTCTCCTGGTTCTCCTATCTCCCTGGCAACTCCTTCTCAGTTTCTTTCACAGGCACCTCCTCTAACTGTGGCAATCTCTCTAAGCTCAGGTCTGGATCTCCTCCTAGTCCCCATCTTCACTCACTCCCTTGGAGAAGTCATTCACTCCCACAGCTTCAACGACCATCTCTGCAGATGATTCCCAAATCTACCTCTCCAGCCCTGACCTCTCTTCTTCTCTTCAGTCTCGCATTTCCTCCTGCATTTAGGATATAGCTACTGGGATATGCTGCCAATATTTCCAACTTAACATATCCAAAACAGAGCTCATCTTTCCACCTGCTTTCCCATCACTCTAGACAAAACCATTATCTTTGCCTCCCAAATCATAACTGCGGTATTATACTTGACTGTTCTCTCTCATTCAACCTACATATTCAATCTGTCACCAAATACTCCTGGTTCTCCCTTTACAACATTGCTAACATACACCCTTTCCTATCCATGCAAACTGCTACTATATCGATACTTATCATATCTTGCCTTGCGTCAGTCTCCTCACTTATCTCCCTGCCTCCTGCCTCTCCCCACTCCAGTCTTTACTTCACTCCGTTGCCCAAATCACTGTTCTGAAAACACTTCAGTTCACATCTCCCCACTACTCAAAAACCTCCAATCTTTGCCCACTCACCTCCACATCAAACAAAAACTCCTTCCCATTGGCTTTAAAGCACTCAATCAGCTCCCACCCTCCTATTTTACCTCACTGATTTCCTACTACAACCCAGAATGTTCACCTTGCTCCTCCAATGCCAACCTAATCACTGTACCACCGCTTGTTTGTATTGACAGCAACCCTTTGCCCACATCCTCCCTCTGGCCTGGAACTCCTTCCCCACTTAATATATATGAGACATCACCTCTCTCCCGACCTTAGTAAAATCACATTGCCTCCAAAAGGCCTTCCCTGACTAAGGCCTCATTCCCCCTACTCCCTCTCCCTACTGTGTTCTACACCACTTGACTTTGTACCCTTTGAGCACTTGATGTTCACCCCACCCTCGATGTGTATGTACATATCTCTAATTTATTTTACATATCTCTAATTTATTTTAATATCTGTCCCCCCTTTAAGTTGTAAGCTACTGGTGGGAAGGGAATGTGTCTACCAACTCTGTTGTGTTATATTCCCCCAACCGCTTAATACAGTGCTTTGCACAGAGTAAGCCCTTGATAAATATCATTGATTGATCCTAAAAGGAACACATTTCATTACTATTCACCCCCCACAAGAGCTTCCTTTAATTCCCCAGTCCAAATTCCACATGCCCCAACTGTCTTTCATTTACTTTAAGTCTCTGTGACTGTTGGACCTTACATCTTGGCACCATGAGGAGTATGGGATCCTGACATTTGAAAATTTCTCTATCACATTTTTTTTCTTAGACACGAACTTACTGCCCTTGCCTGATCCTAAATATTGCCTGTTTTTAGCCAGCTTCTTGACTGAATTCACGTGTCAGGCCAGGGGTAGAGCCTAGATAGAACCCAGGTATCCCAGCTCCCCCAAATGTTTAATATAGTGCAGTGTACCCAGAGGGCACGAGGTGCATATAATAATGACTACTCTTAAAATGTCCTGATGAAATTTCTTCCTTGTGTCCTCATTCTCTAGATACTGGACATCCAGCTGCTTCGGTGGTTTGAATGTCTCTTTTGTGAGGCATTTGCTGCACTTCCCAGATGGGGATCCACTTCCCAAAAGTTTGGAACCGATCCGGAGACTGCATTTTTAGCACTGCATTAAGCACTGGGGTAGATACCAGCTAACCATATTGGACATAGTCCATTTCCCATATAGGACATACAGTTTTAATCCCCATTTTGCAGATGAGGTAACTGAGGCACAGAGAAATTAAATGGCTCACCCAAGGTCACTCAGCAGAAAAGTGACAGAGGCTGGATTAGAACCCAGGACCTTCTGACTCTCAGCCCCATGCTCTATCCACTAGGCCTCTCTTCTTCTCCAGGGTTTGTTTTTTTTTGATCATCCCTTTCACTGGCATGGAAAAATTAAGCTAGTGGGGTATGTAACATTTAAAATTGATGGTATAGCTTGGGATCTGGGGCACTTGTGGCAGAAAAGAACAATGTGTGGCCAACACTTCACTGTTAGTTGCTAGTTTTAAATCTGGGCCAGACACCTATGCTCTCAGCTAGCCTTCCCAACTGCCCCCATTTCTGAGTGTTCTACACTAGATGAGGAGCAATAAGGTATGAATCTTCCTTAGGCCTCCTAAAGGAGAGCTAGATCTGATAGAGAATTAACAAAACAGCTGTATGTACCAGGCTTGGACTTGCCTGGTGGCAATGTGGCCATTTACCTGTCGACCTGATCTAGTTTAAACTAGCCTGAATGTTGGGAAAGCCACTGGGCATGGGGATATGCAGGATTGGCAGCAAGGGGCCAGGTTTGCTGCCAGTTCTCCTGACCCTGGGGGAGCACACCTATTCACATTTCTGTCCTGAACAGTATGTCTGTTCAGGAAAGAGGCCACCTGGCCTCACCCCAAAATCTCCCCCTTTCTCTCATGATATTACAAAGTGGGTACAGACAGTAAGTGACATCGAGACGCTCCGGTAGCGCACTTTCGATCTGGATCATTACAGCCCATATCAGGCTTTTCTCTGGTCCAGTAAAGGCCTCCCCTGCTTGGTCTCAAGTTGGCTGCCACGTGCCAGAAAGGTCTCAGGAAGTACTGGAAAGAACCAATCCACATCACATACAACTGGAAGGCCTCAAAACCAAACCCGTGACCTGTCTGGTGAAGCAGCGTGGCTCAGTGGAAAGACCACGGGCTTTGGAGTCAGAGGTCGTGGGTTCAAATCCCGGCTCCACCAACTGTCAGCTGTGTGACTTTGGGAAAGTCACTTCACTTCTCTGTGCCTCAGTTCCCCCATCTGTAAAAGGGGGATTAAAACTGTGAGCCCCCCGAGGGACAACCTGATCACCTTGTAACCTCCCCAGCGCTTAGAACAGTGCTTTGCATATAGTAAGTGCTTAACAAATACCATCATTATTATTCTGGTATGGGCTAGAGCTTTTCCAAGCTCACTAGAGCCTTTCCAGTGAGGGCTGGAGGTTTTTGGGTATCCCCTAGCTTGTGCCAGAAAGGCCTCAGCAGTCTCCGGAAAATTCCTAACCCACACCAAAAAGCCTTGGTGACCTAAGCCAGCACTTTTTCAGTGACTTTACATTAAGGTTAATAGGATAAAGGGTAGGAGAACGTGGTAGTAATGGTATTTTCTAAGTCCTTCCTGGGTGTAGAATGCTGTTTCAGAAAAGTGAAAGTTCAGCAGCCGCTATCTATATATATAGATATCTATAGACAGTCCCTACCCAACAGTGGGTTCACAGTCAAGAAGGGGGAGACAGAGAACAAAACCAAACATATTAACAAAATAAAATAAATAGAATAGATATGTACAAGTAAAATAGAGTAATAAATATGTACAAACATATATACAGATATATATATACAGATTTATTACTCTATTTATTTATTTATTTTACTTGTACATATCTATTCTATTTATTTTATTTTGTTAATATGTTTGGTTTTGTTCTCTGTCTCCCCCTTCTTGACTGTGAGCCCACTGTTGGGTAGGGACTGTCTCTATATGTTGCCAACTTGTACTTCCCAAGTGCTTAGTACAGTGCACACAGTAAGCGCTCAATAAATATGATTGAATGAATGAATGAATGAGTAAGCTAACTGACTCTCTGCACCACCACGTTGTGCTACCGTGTCCCTCTGCTGCCAATGGAGAGGCAAACCAGCTAGCCCTGGCAGAAGCAGACTTTCTGAGGTCTTCCTGGGAATTTTTGATGCATTCATAAGATCCATTTCTGGCCATACAAGAAGTCCCAGAAATAGCTTAAAGGAAAGGTTAGTTAAATCACAGTGGTAGTGGCGGTGACAGTAGCAGGGCTTGCTGCTATTGCTGCCGACAAAAAGGAGGCAGAAGTAGAAGCTGAGCATCTTCACTTCCTCTCCTGTTCAGTTTGGGCTTTTGTGGCATCCCATTTTTCCAGTGCTTACATATGAGGTGGAGAGTTGGGGCACAGGGGTAGGTGTGAGAAGCAGTGTGGCACAGTGGATAGGGCAAAAGCCTGGGAGTCAGAAGGTCCTGGGTTCTTGTTCCAGCTCTGCCACTTGTCTGCTGTGTGACCCTGGGCAAGTCACTTCACTGGGCCTCAGTTACCTCATCTGTAAAATGGGAATGAAGACCGTGAGCCCCATGTTGGACATGGACTGCTTCTAACCTGATTACCTTGTATCTACCCCAGCATTTAGAACAGTGCCTGGCACATAGTAAGCACTTAAATACCGCAATTATTATTATTATGATTGAAATTGCATTTTGCTGTAAAAAGGGAGGAGAGAAGGCAGACAGAGGAATGCAGCCCTGCTTCAGGTAAATACTGACTACCATGGAGAAGCTGCTTGGCTCAGTGGAAAGAGCATGGGCTTTGGAGTCAGAGGTCATGGGTTCAAATCCCAGCTCCGCCAATTGTTAGCTGTGTGACTTTGGGCAAGTCACTTAACTTCTCTGTGCCTCAGTTCCCTCATCTGTAAAATGGGGATTAAGACTGTGAGCTCCCCGTGGGACAACCTGATCACCTTGTAACCTCCCCAGCACTTAGAACAGTGCTTTGCACATAGTAAGCACTTAATAAATGCCATTATTATCATTACTATCTGATAGACATCAGGCTCACACTGAAACGTGGCCCCAAACCACCAAAACAACTCAACATTAGGTTCCTGCAGAACAAAATAATCTATAAAGATTTCCAGAGTAAGGCTTCAGTAGGCCTAATAGAAGAAGGAACCTATTCCTTAAGTTCCAATAAGAGAGGCAAATGGGCATTTCTCCACAATACTGTTTACCTGGAAGTCACTGGGACAGAAGTAGTTAATGTCACCAAAACTGGTCCAAACTCTATATACATATACAGTCTTCATGGGTAGGGAACATATCATTTCTTTCTGTTGTTCTTTCCAAAGTGCTCAATAAATACCCTTATACTATCTTCCATTATCATCAGTGGTATTTATTGAGGGCTTACTACATGCAGAGTATTGAAATAAGCATTTGGGAGAGTACAATACAACAGAATTGGGAGCATCTCATGATCCTGATAGCAGATAGGTTAACAAAAACTTACATTGTGATATGCAAAAAATAATAATAATGGCATTTATTAAGCACTTACTATGTGCAAAGCACTGTTCTAATCGCTGGAGCACTGTTCTAAGCGCTGGAAAAATGATGGTATTTGTTAAGCGCTTACTATGTGCCAAGCACTGTTCTAAGCGCTGGGACAGATACAAGGTCATCAGGTTGTCCCACGTGGGGCTCACAGTCTTAATCCCCATTCTGCAGATGAGGTAACTGAGGCACAGAGAAGTTAAGTGACTTGCCCAAAGTCACACAGCTGACAGGTGGCACAGCCGGGATTAGAACTCGTGATCTCTGATTCCCAAGCCCATGCTTTTTCCACTAAGCCACGCTGCTTCGCTAAAAAAGATTCAAGGCTGTGCAGACTATAACCAAACAAGGACATCTCTATCACTAAAAAGCAACAATGCTATAGTCACATTATTACAGCATTACTGCAGAATGAAAATAACTCTACCTTGTGCCCGATAAGGGGATAATAAATCAGTCAACTAATCAATAGCATTTACCGAGTTCTTGTGTGCTGAACCGAATACTAAGCACTTGGGAGAATAAAAGAGTTTAGTAGACATGATTCCTGCCCTCAGGAAACTTACATTCTAGTAGGGAAGATAGACACAGGAGGAAAGAGAAAAAGGTGATGAATACTTGATTTGGTGCACGGATAGCAACAATACTTCAATATCCTCTTGAAAATCCCTTCTTCTAATGAAGCTGAGGTCATCGTCATCAATCGTATTTATTGAGCGCTTACTGTGTGCAGAGCACTGTACTAAAGCACAGTGAATTTACCATCATGTAAAGAAATAGTATGACTTCCAGCTACTAAACCAGTCACCTCCAATTGTCAGACCTATGATAAACAGTAAAGTACCTGGCTCGATGGCATCCTTGCAGAAACCTGCAAGCATTGAAGTGACACTTACACAAGCTTTCCCTCACCGTAAAAAGACACAGAGGAGATGTCAGAGTATCAAAAATGCTGCCCTCCTCACTATCTGAAAGATCAGACTGTGGTAACTCTCTTGGTATCTCACTATTCTCCACTATTGCGAGATCCTAGCAGTAGACTTTCTATACCAACTACTGAAGAATGTTGTTGGCCACCTGCTCTGGGGCCACAATTTATCTTCCCAATCAATCAATCATATTTATTGAGCGCTTACTATGTGCAGAGCACTGTACTAAGCATTTGGGAAGTACAAACTGGCAACATCTAGAGACAGTCCCTACCCAACAGTGGGCTCACAGTCTAAAAAGGGGAGACAAAACCAAACTTAATAACAAAATGAAATAAACAGAATAGATATGTACAAGTAAAATAAATAAATAGAGTAATAAATATGTACAAACGTATATACATATCATCATCATCATCATCAATCGTATTTATTGAGCGCTTACTATGTGCAGAGCACTGTACTAAGCGCTTGGGAAGTACAAATTGGCAACATCTAGAGACAGTCCCTACCCAACAGTGGGCTCACAGTCTAAAAGGGGGAGACAAAACCAAACATAATAACAAAATAAAATAAATAGAATAGATATCATCATCATCATCAATCGTATTTATTGAGCGCTTACTATGTGCAGAGCACTGTACTAAGCGCTTGGGAAGTACAAGTTGGCAACATATAGAGACGGTCCCTACCCAACAGTGGGCTCACAGTCTAAAAGGGGGAGACAAAACCAAACAGAATAACAAAGGAAAATAAATAGAATAAATAGAATAGATATCATCATCATCATCAATCGTATTTAGTGAGTGCTTACTGTGTGCAGAGCACTGTACTAAGCGCTTGGGAAGTACAAATTGGCAACATATAGAGACAGCCCCTACTCAACAGTGGGCTCACAGTCTAAAAGGGGGAGACAGAGAACAAAACCAAACACACTAACAAAATAAAATAAATAGAATAGATATGTACAAGTAAAATAGAGTAATAAATATGTACAAACATATATACTATATGTTGCCAACTTGTACTTCCCAAGCGCTTAGTCCAGTGCTCTGCACACAGTAAGCGCTCAATAAATACGACTGATGATGATGATTTTACGGTGGAACAAGCCCCGGTCACTAAGGCCCCGTCCTTAGCAACGGGGGAGGATGAGCACGACCCCCCCCAGTGACGTCATCGCCGCCGCGGTGCGCAGGCGCGCGCGCCGCCGAGGGCCGGCTCCTTCTGCGGGCGGGTGCGCGCGCGTAGTGACGTCAGCCGGCCGCGCGCGCAGGCGTGCTATTAAAGAGCCCCGGCGGCCGGGGCGCGCGCTTAGTCGGCCGGGGCTAGGCGGCATGGCGGACCCCGATGAGCGGTGAGCGGGCGGCCAGGGCTGGGGGAGGGAGGGGAGGGGCCGGGGCGCGCGCCCGCCCTCTCGGGGACGCGCGCGCCCACCCGGGGCCCCCAGCAGGGGGCGCATCCCCAGCGCGCGCCCCCGAAACGGCCTCGAGGACCGGCCGCACCTGGGGGGGCTCACCCGATTGGCCGGCGGCCGTCACGTGACCCGCGTCAGGTGCTCCGCGCGGGTGGGGGGGGCGCCACTCCTCGTTGTGGCGTTTTCATTCATTCATTCATTCATTCATTCACTCACCTCCTCCAGGAGGCCTTCCCAGACTGAGCCCCTTCCTTCCTCTCCCCATCCCCCATCTTACCTCCTTCCCTTCCCCACAGCACCTGTAAATATATGTTTGTACATATTTATTACTCTATTTTACTTGTACATATCTATTCTATTTATTTTATTTTGTCAGTATGTTTGGTTTTGTTCTCCGCCTCCCCCTTTTAGACTGTGAGCCCACTGTTGGGTAGGGACCTGTATATATGTATATAGGGTTGTACATGTTTATTACTCTATTTATTTATTTATTTTACTTGTACATATCTATTCTATTTATTTTATTTTGTCAGTATGTTTGGTTTTGTTCTCCGCCTCCCCCTTTTAGACTGTGAGCCCACTGTTGGGTAGGGACCTGTATATAGGGTTGTACATGTTTATTACTCTATTTATTTATTTATTTTACTTGTACATATCTATTCTATTTATTTTATTTTGTCAGTATGTTTGGTTTTGTTCTCCGCCTCCCCCTTTTAGACGGTGAGCCCACTGTTGGGTAGGGACCTGTATATATGTATATAGGGTTGTACATGTTTATTACTCTATTTATTTATTTATTTTACTTGTACATATCTATTCTATTTATTTTATTTTGTCAGTATGTTTGGTTTTGTTCTCCGCCTCCCCCTTTTAGACTGTGAGCCCACTGTTGGGTAGGGACCTGTATATATGTATATAGGGTTGTACATATTTATTACTCTATTTATTTATTTTACTTGTACATATCTATTCTATTTATTTTATTTTGTCAGTATGTTTGGTTTTGTTCTCCGCCTCCCCCTTTTAGACTGTGAGCCCACTGTTGGGTAGGGACCTGTATATATGTATATAGGGTTGTACATGTTTATTACTCTATTTATTTATTTATTTTACTTGTACATATCTATTCTATTTATTTTATTTTGTCAGTATGTTTGGTTTTGTTCTCCGCCTCCCCCTTTTAGACTGTGAGCCCACTGTTGGGTAGGGACCTGTATATATGTATATAGGGTTGTACATGTTTATTACTCTATTTATTTATTTTACTTGTACATATCTATTCTATTTATTTTATTTTGTCAGTATGTTTGGTTTTGTTCTCCGCCTCCCCCTTTTAGACTGTGAGCCCACTGTTGGGTAGGGACCTGTATATATGTATATAGGGTTGTACATGTTTATTACTCTATTTATTTATTTTACTTGTACATATCTATTCTATTTATTTTATTTTGTCAGTATGTTTGGTTTTGTTCTCCGCCTCCCCCTTTTAGACTGTGAGCCCACTGTTGGGTAGGGACCGTCTCTATATGTTGCCAACTTGTACTTCCCAAGCGCTTAGTCCAGTGCTCTGCACACAGTAAGCGCTCAATAAATACGATTGATGATGATGATTGATGATGACTTTGAGTCTAAAAGACTTTAGTCTTTTAGACTGTGAGCCCACTGTTGGGTAGGGACCGTCTCTATATGTTGCCAACTTGTACTTCCCAAGCGCTTAGTCCAGTGCTCTGCACACAGTAAGCGCTCAATAAATACGATTGATGATGATGACTGATGATGACTTTGAGTCTAAAAGACTTTAGTCTTTTAGACTGTGAGCCCACTGTTGGGTAGGGACCGTCTCTATATGTTGCCAACTTGGACTTCCCAAGCGCTTAGTCCAGTGCTCTGCACACAGTAAGCGCTCAATAAATACGATTGATGATGATGATGATATTTATTACTCATTTATTTATTTTACCTGTACATACCTATTCTATTTTATTGTGTATGTTTGGTTTTGTTCTCCCTCTCCCCCTTCTAGACTGTGAGCCTACTGTTGGGTAGGGACCGTCTCTATATGCTGCCAACTTGTACTTCCCAAGGGCTTAGTACAGTGCTCTGCACACAGTAAGCGCTCAATAAATACGATTGATGATGATATTTATTACTCATTTATTTATTTTACCTGTACATATCTATTCTATTTATTTTATTTTGTTAGTATGTTTGGTTTTGTTCTCTGCCTCCCCCTTTTAGACTGTGAGCCCACTGTTGCGTAGGGACCGTCTCTATATGTTGCCAACTTGTACTTCCCAAGCGCTTAGTCCAGTGCTCTGCACACAGTAAGCGCTCAATAAATATGATTGATGATGATGATGGTATTTATTACTCATTTATTTATTTTACCTGTACATATCTATTCTATTTATTTTATTTTGTTAGTATGTTTGCTTTTGTTCTCCGTCTCCCCCTTCTAGACTGTGAGCCTACTGTTGGGTAGGGACTGTCTCTATATGTTGCCAACTTGTACTTCCCAAGCGCTGAGTACAGTGCTCTGCACACAGTAAGCGCTCAATAAATACGATTGATTGATTGATTCAACCGTAATAATAATAATGGCATTTATTAAGCGCTTACTATGTCCTAAGCACCGGGGAGGTTACAGGGCGATCAGGTGGTCCCACAGGGGGCTCACAATCTTAATCCCCATTTTACAGATGAGGGAACTGAGGCCCAGAGAAGTGAAGGGACTTGCCCAAAGTCACACAGCTGACAGTTGGAGGAGCCGGGATTTGAACCCATGACCTCTGACTCCAAAGCCCGGGCTCTTTCCACTGAGCCACGCTGCTTCGTATTTGTTGAGTGCTTACTGTGTGCAGAGCACTGTACTAAGCGCTTGGGAAGTACAAGTTGGCAACATATAGGGACGGTCCCTACCCAACAACGGGCTCACCGTGTAGAAGGGGGAGACAGACATGAAGACAAGGAGACAGGTGTCAATGCATCAAGAATAAATAGAATTATAGCTATATACACGTCATTAAAATAGAGTAATAAATATGTACAAATAGACACAATGGGCCCCGTAGTAATGATTATGGTATTTGCTAAAGGCTTACTATGTGCCAGGCGCTTAGTACAGTGGGGGAGATAAATGTGTATAAATCTGTAGTTCTATCATCATCATCAATCGTATTTATTGAGCGCTTACTATGTGCAGAGCACTGTACTAAGCGCTTGGGAAGTACAAATTGGCAACATATAGAGACAGTCCCTACCCAACAGTGGGCTCACAGTCTAAAAGGGGGGAGACAGAGAACAAAACCAAACATACTAACAAAATAAAATAAATAGAATAGATATGTACAAATAAAATAAATAGAGTAATAAATATGTACAAACATATATACATTTGTTCTATTTATCTAGTTTGTTGATATTGACACCTGTCTACTTTTGTTATCTGTGTCCCCCTTCTAGACTGTGAGCCCGTTGTTGGGTAGGGATTGGCTCTATCTGTTGCTGAATTGTACTTTCCAAGCGCTTAGTACAGTGCTCTGCACACAGTAAGTGCTCCGTAAATACGATTGCATGAATGAATACCTAGAGGCCGCCGCTTCTTGGGGCAGATTTGGTGTTTTTTCAAAAGTACTGCGCTGTCGCTGCCTTCAGACCTACTCACCTGGGGGAAGAATGTGAGGCCCGTATTTGATTTATGTTGTGCAGTTCTTTTTAATCCGCATCCTTCTGGAATAGTCATCTGCCGCATCAGCACGGTGAACACACAGCCCAGGTATGACAGTTGATTCACTGCGTGGTGTGTCATGTATGTGCAGTATTTGGAGACGACGTAAGGCCCCTTTTACAAAAAGAAAACAATAAAACAGATCCTGACTCTTCCCAAAATAATTTTAAGTAGCACTGATGATGATAGCGTGATGATGATGGTAGGAGAAGCAGCGTGGCTCAGTGGAAAGAGCCCGGGCTTTGGAGTCAGAGGTCATGGGGTTGAATCCCGGCTCCGCCACATGTCTGCTGTGTGACCTTGGGCAAGTCACTTCTCTGAGCCTCAGTTACCTCATCTGTAAAATGGGGATTAAGACTGTGAGCCCCACGTGGGGCAACCTGATCACTTTGTATCCCCCCCCAAGCGCTTAGAACAGTGCTTTGCACATAGTAAGCGCTTAACAAATGCCAACATTATTATTTAGAGAAGCAGCGTGGCTCAGTGGAAAGAGCACAGGCTTGGGAGTCAGAGGTCATGGGTTCAAATCCCCGCTCCACCGCTTGTCAGCTGTGTGACTCTGGGCAAGTCCCTTCACTGCTCTGTGCCTCAGTTACCTCATCTGTAAAATGGGGATTAAAACTGTGAGCCCCTCATGGGACAACCTGATCAACTTGTATCTTCTCCAGTGCTTAGAACAGTGCTTTGCACATAGTAAGTGCTTAATAAATGTCATTATTATTATTATGATACTAATAATAATTATTGTGGTATTTGTTAAGCACTTACTATGTGCCGGGCACTGTTCTAAGCACTGGAGTAGATAGAAGGTAATAATAATAATAATAATGGCATTTATTAAGCGCTTACTATGTGCAAAGCACTGTCCTGGGTTGGACACAGTCCCTGGCCCACACAGGGCTCACAGTGTCAATCCCCATTTTACAGACGAGGGGACTGAGGCACAGAGAAGTGAAGTGACTTGCCCAAGGTCACACAGCAGACAAGGGGCAGAGCTGGGGTTAGAACCTATGACCTTCTGACTCTCAGGCCCTTCTTCTATCCAATAGGCCATGCTTCTTTGATCTTTCCATTGCCCAAATTGACCAAATAGTCTACTCTCCAGGTTTTTTTGTTTTTGGGGTGGGGAGGTGTTTGTTTGTACTTCCCAAGCGCTTAGTACAGTGCTCTGCGCACAGTAAGCGCTCAATAAATACGATTGATTGATTGATTTACATATGGAAACTCTTCTGTCATATCTGGTCCCGGTTTTCCAACTGTATGGGAACATGTTCCCAGATCCCGGCTTTCCAAACCTAAAGAAATAGGGTGAGAAGGAAATCTCCGGTAGGACACAATAACAATGATAATTGTGTTATTTAAGTGCTTACTATGTGTCAAGCACTGTACTAAACGATGGTGTAGATACAAGATAATCAGTTCCCACCTAAGGCTCACAGAAAGTAGGCGAGAGAACAGATATTGAGGCCCTATTCTGCAGATGAGGAACTGAGTTACAGAGAAATTATGTAATATGCCCGAGGTCATGGAGCCAGGATTCGAACCCATGTCCTCTGACTCCTAAACCCATGCTCTTTCCACTAGGCCATGCTGCCTCTTAATAATTGTGTTATTTCTTAAGCCTTTGTTCTGTTCCAAGCACTGGGGTAGCTACAAGATAATCAGGTCCCACTTGGGGCTCACAGTCCCAGAAATTGAATCTCTATTTTGCAGATGAAGGAACTGAACCACAGAGAAGTTAAGTGATTTGCCCAAGGTCACAGAGCCAGGATTCGAACCCAGATCCCCTGAATGGCTAGGCCTGTGTTCTTTACTAGGCCATTGCTGCAGTGATTCAGCAGGGAGTGAAGGAAGAAGTAAAAATCAAGAGTTCACACTGGAACTTAAAGGGAAAAGAGGTAGGGAGCTCAGCACCCTGAGAACTGGAACTAGAATAGGAGAATGGAATGCTTAGTAAAGAGGGAAAAGCCAGGGACTTGGTGAGGAAAGAATCGGATGGGGAACTGGCACCCTGACTTTTGAATTGTTTGTGAGAAAAGGAATATTGCCCACAATTGAGTACCTACAGTTGGTTACACTTTAGGGTTCAAAAGTGCCTTTGACTTGTATGCAGTGAATGTAAGCAATGGGGGGGGGAAAATGAACTCTAATAATCTCGTTACACTTTATTATTTTTTCATCAAAATATCTGAGGATGGAAAATACAGTCCCCTTTATTGTGCTGAAAAATTAACTTGTTTCTGAGCCTAGAGTTAATCCAGATCTTGGCAACTCCTATGGCTGAGTACTTGTAATCTAATATTAAGCCAAATTTTCCGTATGTATTAAGTTGCTCCCTGAGAGCAAATAAGGCACTTGGAGGTCCACCGCTGTATGTTACCTACACTACAGTAATGATGCACTAAATTCTCCAGAGGTAATGCACTTCCCAAAATACCTTATTTGCCCCTATGGAGTAATTTTAGGCTCTAGGAAAATTGGGTCCATTTTTTCAGATGTTCTCCTATCCTGCTGCTGCTAGTAATGCGTGGACACTTTTTATTGAAGGACATATGCAGTTCAAACAGTGGAGCCAATTTATATGGGTTTTGAAAAGTATTTTACTGGGAGCTGTGGAACACCAAAAGATGCAGCGATTTCAGTCATCTGGCTTGTCATTACAACATGCCAATTAGCAATCAACAAGTGTTGCAAGTCAACAGTATTTTCTTTGTAAGAATCAGTATACTGAAAAGCTGTGATGTAAGTGGGATCTATGGCTGATGTTTGGAAATTAATTCTTTTATGGCATTAGTTAAGAGGTTACAGTGTGCCAGGCATTGTTCCAAGTGCTGGGGTAGATACAAGCTAATCAGTTTGGACGCAATCCATGTCCCACGTGACACTCACAGCCTTCATCCCCATTTTGCAGGTGAGATAACTGAGGCACAGAGAAGTGAGTTGCCCAAGGTCACATAGCAGACAAGTGTTGGGGCCATGATTAGTTTCTTGCTCTTTGGATTATAGAGGGTCTCTGGACTACTCATTTGAATAGATTGTGTCTTATGGAATTCATGCACAGATTTAGAAATTGCCAAGTTCACTTTAGTCACTTTGCACTCTGGGGATGTTCTGAAAAATATCAAACTTTCCAGGGTCAATAGAATTCTACTGTCAAGCTGGGGTCAGGATAATTACTAGGACCATGTAATGGGGAAAGAAGAGATTGGAGCCCATTGCATTCCGTTTTTTGCAACATCAGTCTTACAAATGCTACTTGATGTAAACCCATTTTAGGCTAACTTTTGGTTCTGTATCTGAAATTCGTTGATTGTTTCAGTCTTAATGGCAAGAAGAGTTGTCTCCTGAATTGTGACAAATTCTAGTTCATCCCTGGATATTTATTATCAAGTGCCGTCGAGTCGTTTGCAATTCACAGCTATTCTGTGGATATATTTTGTCCAGGAAAGTCCTGTCTTCTGCCATAATCCGCAACCTTGCTAACGGTTCTTCCCTTATCGTAGTTATGGTTTCTATCCGTCTAGCTGCTGGCCTACCTCTTCCGCACTTTCCCAGGACTTTTCCTACCATTAGTGTCTTTTCCAGAGAATTAGTCCTCCAGTGGACATTTGGAACTGCCCAAAAAGTAACTGAGCTTGGTAAAGTAGTTCAGAACTAAAAATAGCCTTAGTTACATCAGCCTGTTGGGTGACCTTTGCAGTTTGGAGCTGATTCCAGAACAGTTGAAAATTCGGTGGGGAGGGGAAGAAAGACCTGGGGTAAGGGTGTGGAAAGGAATGTAGTTTCATCACATGATTGTCTGAAAGAAAAGCCCTAACATAGCTGTCATTTAAATGACTGTTGGGCTATTTTGTTCTCTGTAGTTAAGAATGGTCTTATGAATATTGAGGGATAGTGGACTCTTGCCTGCCAAATGTTCTATCCAGAAGGTGGTTGGCTTATAATGCTACATTGCTTTAAGTGTGGAAGGATTTCTGTTTGTGGCATACTGGCATCTAGAGTTCTAGTATTCAGATGAGTTGAAGCTATTCCTGTCTGCACATAGATTTGAAAAAGATTACTCTCCCCTTGGTGATTTTTTTCCCCCCTTCTGTTCTCCCTCCCTTCTGAGTCATCTTTACTCTTAGGTCTGTATCCTCTTAAGCACTGTAATTTACCTTACCTCCCCCTGCCATTCGCTAACTCCACAGAACTTCTGTATGTATCCTTATTCTCCGCCATTTCCAGTATCTGTAATTGTCTATGTCCCTACTAAATTGTAAGCTCCTTGCGGGCACAGGTCATGTCTACCAGCTCTACTGTATTTCCCCCAAGTGATCAACTATATATACCTCCCCCCTGCAACAGTTAAAAGAACCCTTGTAAGCCCCAGTGCATAGATTGAAAATGAGAACCTCCTGTTGTTGTTGTTGTTACTGTTGTAGTATTTAAGCACATAGTATGTGCCAACCATTGTTCTAAGCTCTGGGGTAAATAGAAGATAGGTTAGGCAATGTCGCCATTCCTCAATCTTAATCTCCAGGTCCTCTGCTCTTTCCACTAGGCCAAGCTGCCTCTTAATACTTGTGGTATTGGTTAAGCACGTACTGTGTTCCAAGCAGTACAAAGCGTAGGGGTAGCTATGAAATAATCAGGCCCCACCTGGGGCTCACAGTCTAAGTGGGAGGGAGAACAGGTGTTGAATCACCATTTTGCAGAGGAGGGAACAGTCTTAATCCCCATTTTACAGATGAGAAAACTGAGATCGGGAGAAATTGTGACTTGCCCAAGGTCACACAGCAGACAAGTGGCTGAGCCACGATGCCGGTCCAGGTCCTCTGAAGCTCACGCTCTTTCCACTAGGCTATGCTGCCTCCCAATGTCATTAGCAAGAGAAAACCACAGGTCTGGGAACTAGATTCTTTGGCCTTCCCTGTGGATTTCCCCATCCCCCACCTCTTTGGAGGTGGTTCCTAGGACAGAAGGTCAAATAGTCTAGATGCTGAGACATGTGGCTCAGAATGGAAAATGTTGTGTGGATGGATGCGCTAAGCCTAGAGCTCTGCTTCTTTCCTTTTCTGTGGGTGATGACTCTGAGAGAGTCCCCTGAGCTCCAGTGGCTGGGAAGAAGAGAGAATCGTAGCTGTGGCTCTTCCGCTAAGCTATAACTCCTTACCGTCTGCTTGAAAGAACTTAATTCAGCTCACCTTTTCCTGTCTTACCTTGCTGATTTCCTACAACCAGTCTGCACACTTTGCTCCTATAAAACCAATTTACTCGCTGTTCCTCCATGTCATCTATCGCTGCTGACATCCTCCCTAAGACCGCGAACTCCTTCCCCCTTCATGTGACAGAACATCACTCCCCCCCCTTCAAAACCTCATTAAAATCATATTTCCTTTGAGAGAATTTCCCCAACTAAGCCTTCATTTCCCTTACTCCCCATCCCTTCTGCATCACACTTGGACCCGTACCCTTTGAACACTTGACATTAACCACAGTACTTATGTACATATCTGCAATTTATTTTAATGTCTGCCTCCCCCTTGATACTTTAAGCTCCTTGTGGGCACGGAACATATCTACCAACTCTGTCCTGTGCTCTCCCCACGCACTTAAGTTAGTACAGTGCTCTGCACCTAGTAAGTGCTCAATTAATACCATTGATTGAATTATGGAATGGAGCCAAAGTTGAGAGGCTTAATTTGGCTTCAGAGAGAGCTTCAGGAAGGAATCGGATTTGAATGTCAAGGGATATGTGGGATGCCTATTTGTAAGGGGAGGGGGGAAAAGCAGAATTGAAGTGAGAATTCTGTTCAACCTTACTGTAATACACCAATTAAGCAATGGTATTTATTGCTTGACTGCAGAGCACTGTTCTAAGCTTGGGAGAGTACAACAGAGTAAGTAGACATGATCTCTGTCCTCAAAGAAATTACAGAATTCCTGACTACTCTCTCAGTTAAAACAGCAGGAGCAGAATAATTGTACCACTGGAAAAAATAAAGCAGATTTTCACTTCTTACAAAAAAGGGAAGGAAATGATAGAACAAGCTGCCCTTCTGGTTCCACAGGGGATCTGGGGGAGAACAAAAGCATATATTACCTCAATTGTTCCCTTACTAATCCCACAGCATAGGTATGAGCCAAAGACACATTAGCCCCCTTTCTAATTTTAAAGAACCCAGAGGGAGAGTTGGATGAAACAAATACTTTTTAGTTTATTTTAGGGGGATTTTTGACTAAAATGTAATTACTACTACTAATAATAATAATAATGGCATTTATCAAGCACTTACTATGTGCAAACTTCTAGAGTGTGAGCCCGCCTTCTAGACTGTGAGCCCGCTGTTGGGTAGGGACCGTCTCTATATGTTGCCAACTTGTACTTCCCAAGCGCTTAGTACAGTGCTCTGCACACAGTAAGAGCTCAATAAATACGATTGAATGAATGAATGCAAAGCACTGTTCTAAGCACTGGGGAGGTTACACGGTGATCAGGTTGTCCCATGGGGGGCTCACAGTCTTCATCCCCATTTTACAGATGAGGGAACTGAGGCCCAGAGAAGTTGAGTGATTTGCCCAAAGTCACACAGCTGACAAGTGGCAGAGCTGGGATTTGAACCCATGACCTCTGACTCCAAACCCCGGGCTCTTTCAACTTAGCCACGCTGCTTCTCATCATCTGAATGTTGCCACCTGTTGCTATGTCAAGGCTTTACCAAATAGTATAACGTTTTGAAATTTCAGGACTTTAGTAAAAATAGAAGTCCTGTCAAGCTGTATATCACATTTTGATCATAAATGAGATGAAAAATAATTTAAACTATAAAGTGTTTTGTTTCCTCTATTAGAGAAGCCATTACGGATTAAATGAATGTTCTTGTAGTGATTAGTTGAAGTTCATTTCTCATCTGTTTTAAAATGTGGGTGAATTTTATTGTGTGAGTATGCGTCACAGGCAAGAACATAGTGCATGTGTTTACAGCACGTTTCTTCTGTGTAACCCTCCCAGCTGAACTTCCACACAGATCCGTGACACATCCAATTGCTCAGTCCTGCTTGAGTGGTGATAAACTTGGGGCAGGGGTGGGGAGAGAAGGAAACAGAGGAGGGAAACCATGGCTTTCTTGCTTTATAAAACTGAAAACTACTTCTTGGGGAACTGCTGCCTCATGAGGGATAGTATCTAGGAAGAAAAAAATAAGGCAAGCCCCTTCTAAATGTAGGAGAAGCTAGGTGCCTCGCCTCTACTTGGTTTTGTTCCTCTCCCCTCCTCCACCCCAGGTTTCACCACTACCTTGGGATGACAAGTGCTGGTTCCTGTTCCTTGCATGTGAATTTAATTTACAGAACACTTCCTCTTCAAAATAGTGATGACTCAAGCTGTGTTACCACCAGTGTCGACTATGGGCTGGTTTTAGTAAACCATTCATTCATTCAATTGTATTTATTGAGTGATTACTGTGTGCAGAGCACTGTTCTAAGCGCTTGGGGAGTACAAGTTGGCAACATATAGAGACGGTCCCTACCCAACAGCGGGCTCACAGTCTAGAAGGCGGGCTCACAGTCTAGAAGTTTGCACATAGCGCTTAATAAATGCCATTATTATTATTATTAATTACATTTTAGTCAACATTTTATACCCAACAGCGGGCTCACAGTCTAGAAACCAGATACCACTATTATATTGGCCTGTGCTGAACTAAAGTGCGGTACCTTCTCACCTTGACTAAAAATGAGACTCAACTGAGTTAAAGACAAAAGTAACTTGAAATGCGCCAACCTCAACTTTCCATCACTGCACAATCAAAATTTACTAGCTTGTTATGTTTACTCTAAAACTATCCCTGGGATGTGAGCAAAAGGCACTTAGAGCTAGTCAGGTCTTTAGGATGCTAACCAATTTAATCTTCACAAAATGGGCCTTTTCTGTTGGAAATCACCAATGTGGTTGGGCCTTTTAAGACAACAAAGTTGTTTTTTTTTTTTAATTTGCTGCTTTATGTTTGTCTAGCTATAAGTACAGATACCCTCAATATAGCTGTATTAATTTTTCTGACCTTGGTTTAGTTCTTTATATGACTCTTTACAATGCAGTAAAGAGTCATGCCTTTACCCATGCCTTCCAGTAGCAGGATATTTAATTAAGATGATAGGAAGTTGCCTTAAGCCAAGAGCTACTGTTTTTTCTAGTTTAATACTAGTCCTAAAAGGGTTGACTATTTTAAATGGTATTCAATGTAAGATCAAAACATGGTAAAAGCTATTATTTGTCTTCTACCTAATTAGAAACATGTTTTTTACAATAAATAGCCAAGAGTTGCTTACGAAAAACAGCCAGGTTTATGTGTCTTTTTTTTTTATTGAAATACTGTGAAGTCAGAGTATTCCCTACCATTTCACAGCCCTTCTGGATTATGCAATTTGGGTTTAGTAATACTATAGGTTGTCATATGCCTCGGCTAAAAAACAGAAGTGACCAGAAAACATAAATATTTTATGTATATTTTATGTATATGAATTTACCTGTGTATATGTTTGTACATATTTTTTACTCTATTTTACTTGTACATATCTATTCTATTTATTTTATTTTGTTAGTATGTTTGGTTTTGTTCTCTGTCTCCCCCTTTTAGACTGTGAGCCCACTGTTGGGTAGGGACTGTCTCTATATGTTGCCGACTTGTACTTCCCAAGCGCTACAGTGCTCTGCACACAGTAAGCACTCAAATACGAATGAATGAATGAATTCTCATTTTCCAATTCAATCTAACAACCCCCCACCCCATTCCTTGATGTGAATTTGAGGGAAATAGTGTGCTGAGAAGTGCTTTGTGTTGAAGAAAAAAGCTCCAATTCCCAAGCGCTTAGTACAGTGCTCTGCACACAGTAAGCGCTCAATAAATACGATTGATTGATAAATATTTGTGAACTGGAAGGATATTAAAATTGGAAATCCTTAATGTAGCAACTCCCCCAGGAAAGTCTTTTTCCAAATAAGTCTGTCAAGGTAACCACCCTAAGGGGAAGTAGTTGTTATGCCTCTGCCTTTTAACAAGGCAAGTGCAGCATAATTTGCTTCAGGTTAATAGCCTGTTTGGAGAGTCTCTAAATTGTCACCAGGATAGCTCTTAAATAGATACGGTTTCCGGAGGTTCCTTCCCTGCTTCCTTTCCAGTGTCTAAAAGCTCAGAAGTGGTCCCCTGGATTAAAGCTGGGGACTTGGATCTTTGAGTGGCTAAACATTATCAGTGAGCCAATTGAGGGCTCCAAGCAAAACCTGCTAGGATTGGGTCTTAAACCTATCTGATAACCCAAGTATTTGCTTCTGGGAGGTTTTTCCACAAGTGGAAAGTTGTTTGCCACAAGCCCCAAACATCATACGGCTGAGAGCTCCTGAATAATAATAATCGTAATACATATGATATTTGTTAAGCACTTACTGTGGGCCAGGCACTGTATTAAGCGCTGAGGTGGGTAGAAGCAAATCGGGTTGGACACGGGCTGAAACTGTGAGCTCCCATCCCCATTTTGCAGATGAGGTAACTGAGACACAGGGAAGTGAAGTGAGTTGCCCAAGGTCGCACAGGAGACAAGTGGTGGAACCACAGTTAGAACCCAGGACTTTGTGACTCCCAGGACCATGTTCTATCCACGAAGCTATGCTGCTTCTCAGAGGTAGTTTGGCCACCCCTCGTGTAGGAGCTCAGCAATTGATGAATTTGACAAACAAGAAAACCTTAGACCAGTGGCATTAAATTATGGAAATGTACTTTCTCAAAGCTCTGAGGTGGCAAACAAACCATGTCTTCCACTTGTTTCCGTGTTTTGTGTGTGTGTTCCTAAAGCCACCTTCACACATTACTCTCACTTTATTCAGTTTTACAACCCAACTGGCTTGTCCCATTTTTGGTTACTTGTCCTCTAGACTGTAAACTTGTTGTGGGCAGGGGACAGGTTTACCAACTTTGTTATAATATATGTACTCTCCCAATTGCTCACAGTGCACTACACACAGTAAGTGATCAGTACATATGATTGATTGTGGAAATGGTCCACTTTCCTCTAGTGCTTAATTTTCCAATTACGCTTTTATCTGTTTTTAATACCACTTTCACCTCAAGTATCCTCTTCTCCCCATACAAATGGAAGCTAAATACACTATCTAGACCAATCAATCCATCTACGGTATTGAGCACTTCCTTGATGCAAAGCACTGTGCTAAGCACTTGAGAGAGTACAGTACAACAGGATTAGCAGACATATTCCCTGCCCATAATGAGCTTACAACAGCCTAGACAGGGAGATAGATTAATAGGAATCAATAAGGAATTTATAATACGTAATTTAAAGATGCTGTGGGGTTGGCGGGGTTGAATATCAAATGTCCAAAGTCACAGATCAAAGTGCATAGACTATGCAGAGGGAAGTGCAAGCCAGGGAAAAGAGGGATTAATCAGGGAAGCCCTCTTGAAGGAAATGTGACCTTAATAATACTTTCAAGGTGGAGAGAGTGGTGGTCTGGCATATATGGAGGGGGAGGATGTGGGACAGGGGTCAGTGACGAGACTGGAGCACAGTGAGTAAACTGGCACTTAGAGGAGCAGAGTGTGTGGTCTGGGCTGTGATAGATTAGGGAGGTAGGATGGGGCAAGATGATTGAGTGCTTTATAGCCAACGGTAACCATGCTGGTTTTCATTAGTCTAAATTTGTTATTACCTCAGGAAGTTTAGACAGACTAGGGTCCACTTCCTCCGAGTCAACCTGTGAACAAGTCCAATTCTCTACTGTCAACCATGCTGGTTTTCATTAGTCTAAATTTGTTATTACCTCAGGAAGTTTAGGCAGACTAGGGTCCACTTCCTCCGAAGTCAACCTGTGAACAAGTCCAATTTTCCTACTGTCCAACTCCAGGTGTACAGGTCTTCCATTGAAACCAGTGGAGACTGGTTTCACCTGTCTACATGTTTTGTTTTGTTGTCTGTCTCCCCCTTCTAGCCCGTGAGCCCGTTGTTGGGTAGGGACCATCTCTAGATGTTGCCGACTTGTACTTCCCAAGCGCTTAGTACAGTGTTCTGCACACAGTAAGCGCTCAGTAAATATGATTGAATGAATAAATGAATGACTTTACCGATGGACTGTGCCTTTTGGCTCATGTTTGAGCACCTACTTTGTGCATATCATTGTTCTAGATATCTTGGAACAATTAAAAAAAACAAACCTGAAGACCACTCCTACTCATCAGGTTCTTACAGTCCAGAGGGGGGATGACAAATATGGGGAAAAAGCAACAACAAACAAATGAACATCAAGACTAACTCCTTGCCCCATTCTTCTCCTATCCCCAGTCCAGTAGGAGCTGAGTCCCCAACACTTCAAATATTTACAAACACTGTTTTGCTTCTCTTTGATCCTAGTGGGGTGGAGCTTGGGTGCTTCCATGGTGGGGGCAGCATTCCTGGAAAGAGGATGGGGGGAAGGGGAGGCGGAGCCCTTAAACTGATGACAGGAAATACTCAGGAACAACATTCCTAGGAACAGTGCTTTGCAGATAGTAAGCGCTGAACAAATACCATCATTATCATTATTAACAGGGAATGGAAGTGTCCCTATCCACTTGGCTATCAGCAGTTATTGATGAATCCTAACTACACCCCTATCAGTTAAGAAAAGACTCAAATCCTCTGATTTTTAGCAGCGTTTGTATCGCATTGGGGTCTACAGGAGGTGATTCAAGCTTGTGTTAGCCCCCGCTCACCCCAGGGCCCGCCTGCCTTTTGCTTTCACAGACATGAAATTCTCCTCCCAGACTTAGAAATAAAAATGAAAGTATAAAAGTAAACCCCTTGCTCCTCTTGCAGACTTAAATAGTATTTTTTCAGTGCTTCATCCAAACATGCACAGAGATTCTGCCTTTGAGGCTTTTTGCCTCCTTCAGAACAACCCTTAGCCTCAGGGTTTTTCAAGTATATTTCAGAAAATATTGGCATCAAACTGCTCATGGTGTTTATCTTTTTAACTACTAATCTGCTGTTGTTTCCTTGATCACTTTTTTCCCCCCTTTTGCACAACGTAGGGTCCTCATCGTTCAGCTTGCTTCCTAGGGTACGTTATTCTGGATCCCTGAAAAGTCCTTTTGTGATTCTTGTGGTCTTCTCCCTATTATGAATTGCTTTTCCTTTATTGGAGCTTTTTTCTTCCTTTAACACAAAGCACTTCTCAGCACACTATTTCCCTCAAATTCACATCAAGGAATGGGGTGGGGGGTGGTTAGATTGAATTGGAAAATGAGAATTCATTCATTCGTATTTGAGTGCTTACTGTGTGCACAGCACTGTACTAAGCGCTTGGGAAGTACAAGTTTGCAACATATAGAGATGGTCCCTACCCAACAGTGGGCTCACAGTCTAGAAGGAGGAGACAGACAACAAAACATATAAACCAAATAAAATAAATAGAATAAATATGTACAAGTAAAATAAATATATATAGAGTAATAAATATGTACAAACGTATATACATATATACAGGTTGCATCTTCCTACCCAAAGGGTAGGTCCCTCACATAGAATCATAAAGTTGGAAGGGGTATTGGTCCACTTCAGGGAAAGATTCGGCTCTGGGCCCCGAAGGTTGGTTCATCGTGGAAATTCTGTGGGATGAGTCCAGAATTCAGGCCCTCACTTTGCTCAGCGCACTGAAACCTGAGCCAGTTGCCTGGGCTTTTTTCAAGGGGTTGTTGGGGGGAAGAGCTAGAGGAGAGGAAGTATGCAGCATAGGTGAGAAAATAGTAAAGTGTACTCTTACTTGATGTTGGTCTTTAGGCACCATGGCCATGCAAGAGAGTGGCTCTGTGCATCCTTTCTGCATTCTAGAAGTAAACTAGATTCATATTTCTTTTCCTGGCCAACAACTGTCAGGCAGTCCCATTCTTAACACCAGTTTTAGGTATCTGATTTTAAAGGGACACTGATTCAGTTCATGGCTTTGAAGGAGCCACAGTCTAAATAAAGGTACATAGATACAGTCATAATAATATTTGTGGTATTTAAGTGTTTACTATGTGCCCAGCACTGGGGTAAAGACAAGATAATCCTCTGGCTCCCAAGCCTGTGCTCTTTCCACTAGGCCATGCTAGCTCCCATCTACACCTGCAAGGAACAAACTTTAAAGATTTATCCAGCAAAAAGGGGTAATTTTCTAATGGGGCTTAGAGAGGCCTCTTAAAGCTAGTAGCTATCTGCTGGTGTGTCTCTGTCCCTCATCAAGGTCACCATGGAGGAGAGGGGATGTCCAGTGAATACAGTTCAGTCACTTGAGTTTTTCTCTGTCTATCCTTCCCCAACCCTTAGATACTGCTTTTGAGACATGAGAAGCAGCATGCCCACCCATCTTACCTCCTTTCCTTCCCCACAGCACCTGTATATATGTATATATGTTTGTACATATTTATTACTCTATTTATTTTACTTGTACATATCTATTCTATTTATTTTATTCTGTTAATATGTTTGGTTTTGTTCTCTGTCTCCCCCTTCTAGACTGTGAGCCCACTGTTGGGTAGGGACTGTCTCTATGTGTTGCCAACTTGTACTTCCCAAGCACTTAGTACAGTGCTCTGCACACAGTAAGCGCTCAATAAATATGATTGATTGATTGATTAGAGCATGGGCTTGGGAGTCAGAAGGACCTGGGTTCTAGTCCCAGCTCTGCCACTTGTCTGCTGTTTGCCCTTGGGTAAGTCACTTCTCTGTGCCTCAGTCACCTCATCTTTAAAATAAAGATTAAGATGGTGAGCCCCATATGGGGCATGGATTATGTCCAACCTGATTAGCTTGTATCTACCCCAATGCTTAGACAAGTGCCAGGCACATGGTAAGCACTTAATAAATACTATCTTTTTTTAAAAAAAAAGTCAGAATTCATGTTTCTGTTCTTCCCAGTACAGTGCTTCACATATTTTGTAAGCATTTTAATAACACTAACTGACCGTTAATTCTGTAGAACATTTAGTGATATCTCCATTATTCGATTCTATTGCTAGAAATCATAACTAAATAAAAAATACAGACACCTTGTTTACTACAACTCACCATTTTTGAGCAGGAGTTCAAATCTGTGATCTCCTTTGCCCTCAACCTTCCTGAGAGAGGGAGAGTCAGGTATTATTACCTGCTTACTGATGAGTCCCCCTTCCCATTAGAAGCAGATTGAGAAAAATGCTGTTTTTGTTTGCATTGTTTTTGTTACAAGGTCACTGGAGCAACAGTAGATGACAGCTTGTTCTGTCATGTTAAGCTTTTGTTTTTCTGCCATGACCTCTGGTTCTTTCCAGCGAAAGAGATTGCAACTGTTTGAAGAGTATTTGCTGAAGAAAACAATTGACAACTTTTAAATCAGTATTTATCGGTAACATTTCACAAATGTTTGTGATAGTGTGTAGTCCCCCTGCCTCCGGTGTGCTTAGTAAGGGGAAATGCTGGGATTCTGAGGCCTAGTACAGAACCCAAAAACTGCTCTCTTACTTCCCTGACAAAATCCCCACTCAAGCCCCATATTGTACATAAATTAAGCATTGGGCTTAAATTAAATTAAGCAAAGTCTTTGCCTTTCCTCATGTACCAAGTGTTTATAGTGTGAGAGAAGCAGTCAGTCATATTTATTGGCACTTACTTTGTGCAGGGGACTGTACTAAGCACTTGGGAGAGTAGAGTGTAACACTGTAAGACACACATTCCCTACCCAGAATGAGCTTACAGTTTAGAGGGGGAAGCAGTGTAGCTTAGTAGGTAGAGCACAGGCCTGGGAGTTAGAAAGAACTGGGTTCTAATCCTGACTTCCCCACTTGTCTGCTTTGTGACCTTGGGCAAATCACAACTTCTCTGTGCTGCAGTTGCCTCATCTGTAAAATGGGGATTACGACTGTGAGCCACAAGTGGGACATGGGTTGTGTCATCATCATCATCAATCGTATTTATTGAGCGCTTACTGTGTGCAGAGCACTGTACTAAGCGCTTGGGAAGTACAAGTTGGCAATGTATAGAGACAGTCCCTACCCAACAGTGGGCTCACAGTCTAAAAGAGATGGGAAAGGAGGAGGGAAGGAGATGGGGAAGGAGGAGGAAAGGAGAAGGGAAGGAGATGGGAAAGGAGGAAAGGAGAAGGGAAGGAGAAGGGAAAGGAGGAAGGAAGGAGAAAGGAGATGAGGAGGGAAGGAGATGGGAAAGGAGGAGGGAAGTAGATGGGAAAGGAGGGAGGAAGGAAGGATAAAGTAAAGCGAGCCTTATTACCTTATTAGCTTATTACCTTATCCAACCTTATTAGCTTGTATAGTGCCTGGCATATATAGTAGGTGCTTAACAAATACCATTAAAAAAAAAAGTTTGGGGTAAACTGATTCTCTTCCTTTCCGTTCTATTTTTTAAATGGGTATTTAAGCACTTATTAGGTGTCAGGCACTGTGCTAAATGTTGAGGTAGACACAAGCTAATCATAATGTCCCATGTGGGGCTCCCAGTCTTAATCCCCATTTTACAGATGAGGTAACTGACCCAGAGAAGTTGTGACTTGTCCAAGGTCACACAGCAGGCAAAGTGGCAGAGCTGTGATTAGAATCCAGGTCCTCTGACTCACAGGCCTGTGCTCTTTCCACTAGGCCACACTGCTTCTATGAAATGATAATAATGATGATATTAAGCATTTTGTGCCAAGCACTGTACTAAGCACATGGGTAGAAAGAAGATATTCAGGTTGGACGTTGTCCCACACAGAGCTCACATAATAAAACAAAGCCACATTTCAGCAGAAAATATTGTGCCCTTGCCATGTGCCCTTGTCTCCCCCTTCTAGACTGTGAGCCAGTTGTTGGGTAGGGATTGTCTCTATCTGTTGCCGAATTGTACTTTCCAAGCACTTAGTACAGTGCTCTGCACACAGTAAGCACTCAATAAATACGATTGAATGAATGTGGGTTTGTTTATTTAGGGGATGGGTATATATCAGCGCTTAAAACAGTGCTTGGCACATAGTAAGCGCTTAACAAATACCATCATCATCATCATCATCAATTTATCATCTCATTGGATAAGCTTATGCCTCTGGCAACTATTCCTGAATATGTTTTGGGAAACAAATTTCCGAAACATTCTGAAGATTTCCCAAGAGCTAAATTAAAAAAAAAATTAGAACAAAAAAAGCTTGTTCCATTTTCTTGTCTGGCTCTTACTTCCACTTAAAGTGTCTGATTACTGGATATTTTCACTTGAATTTGATAGCAAATGAGTTGGTGCTATTGTATTTTTGTATACAGAGATAGCTGGGTAAATGGTACATTAGGTCTAAACAGCTTGTTATAAATGCTTAAATTATTTGGAAAATTATACTGGATTTTTCAAAACGTAAGTTTTGACTACTCGAGCCTTGTAAACAGCTTTCTACCGTTGCAGCTGACTGTAATTTAAAAGGAAACACTACTCATTTTCTGCCTCTGCAGTTTTCTCAGTAGCTCTATTTTATCAGTGGTGGCCACGCATGTCTCAACCCCTTGTAGTCTAATGAGGTAGGGGTAATGGGCTTCCCTTTTTGATAGGTGGGGAGGATGTTGAAATTTTTAGCTAAAATCAGGTTGTTTTCATTTCCTGTAGTATTCCCAACAAGGGATAGCTTAGAGAAGCAGCGTGGCTCAGTGGAAAAGAGCCCGGGCTTTGGAGTCAGATCATGGGTTCAAATCCCGACTCCGCCACTTGTCAGCTGTGTGACTTTGGGCAAGTCACTTAACTTCTCTGGGCCTCAGTTCCCTCATCAGGAAAAATGGGGATGAAGACTGTGAGCCCCCCGTGGGACAACCTGATCACCTTGTTAACCTCCCCAGCACTTAGAACGGTGCTTTGCACATAGTAAGTGCTTAATAAATGCCATCATTATTATTATTATTTTTATCCCTGTTCTCCATTATTGCAGTCAGGACCACGTAAGCTTCCCCGACCCCAACGTGGGCCCTGGACTAATGGATTTTGCAGGAGGCCTCTGCACACTCCCATGTGGCATATGACATTATTTCATCCTGCTGCCTAGGGTGACGTTGGAGCAGTCTCCCTGGCGTAACTGGGGCCACCACCACTCTTGAAGTCCCAATGGAGAATCACGGCTCTTGTGTATGCTCTGGGATTCCCTCCCACTAACAGTAACTCTCCCACTTCAAAGCCTTATTGTAGGCACATTTTTTCCCCCCTGACTAAGCCCTCCTCTCCTCTTCTCCCACCCCCTTCTGCATCTGGAATCCCCACAGCACATATATGTATATATTTGTAATTTATGTATATTAATGTCTGTCTCCACCTCTAGACTGTGAACTCATTGTTGGCACGGAATGTGTCCATTAGTAGTTGTACTCTCCCAAGCACTTAGTACAGTGCATGCTCAATAAATAAAACTGAATGATTGAATGACTAACTTGTACTTCCCAAGCGCTTAGTACAGTGCTCTGCACATAGTAAGCGCTCAATAAATACGATTGATGATGATGATGATGATATATGTACACCATTGCTATACTCCACTACTTTCTCCCATCTGTATCTCTCCTTCTAGACTGTATGATCCTTGAGGACTAGATCATGTCTAATTCTTTCATACTCTCCCAAGTGCTTTGACCAGTACTCTGCTTACGGTAGATGCTCAGTAAATAACTCTTGATTACTACGGGCTTAAAATAGATTCCAGTTGCCAGGACCGATTAGCAAGAACCATCTATCTCCACCATACCACACCTTCACTCCACTAGCCCAGTCAGTGGAAGTTCCACTTTAAAAATGTGGCCCACAGATCAGCCATTCTTCAAGTTCTGAGCAACCAAAATGCTCCTGAAAGTGCCACTGTTGCAGTTTCTAATAAGAAGTAGAGTTGGCCAGAAATAAGGAGGGGGAGAGATAAGGTGAGGTTGGATGTGGGTGAGAGAGTGGACAGCAGCCGGAAAGTTGGAAGACTGGTGGACTGGAGGGACTCCCCCGCCCCCAAAAATGTTTCCTTGATGTATTCAACCATGTATTTTGCTTGCTTTCATTAGCTCTGGTTTTGTTGATGATGCGTCTTTTGTCCCTTCTCAGAAGTCTACTGGAAATCAAGCAGAACGCAGTTTAGTCGATGTTTTTCCTGATGAACTTTTCCTTCCTTTTGGTTTCAGGCCCTCGCTGGAAGAGCGTGTTTGTTTCCTCATCTGCAGAATGGGGATTAAATACCAGTTCTCCCTCCTACTTAGATTGTGAGCCCCATATGAGTCAGGGACTCTGTCTGGCCTAACTTATATCTACACCCAGAACGTAATACAATACTTAACAAATGCCACTATCATTGTTTATATTATCTCACCTCTTCCAGGAATCTCCCCATCCCACTCTCCCTCCCTTTTGCATAGCCAGTGTGCTTACATCCAAACTCACTGAGCACTTTGATACTCACCCTGCACAGCCCCAACTCTTATCGATCAATCCATCAATCATATTTATTGAGTGCTTACTATGTGCAGAGCACTGTACTAAGCGCTTGGGAAGTACAAATTGGCAACATATAGAGACAGTCCCTACCCAACAGTGGGCTCACAGTCTAAAAGGGGGAGACAGAGAAAAAAAAAACAAACATACTAACAAAATAAAATAAATAGAATAGATATGTACAAGTAAAATAAATAAATAAATAAATAGAGTAATAAATATGTACAAACATATATACATATATACACACCTTATGTACACACCTTTATATTTTCCTCGAATTGTATGCATAGCCAGTGTGCTTACATCCAAACTCACTGAGCACTTTGATACCCACCCTGCACAGCCCCAACTCTTATGTACACACCTTTATATTTTCCTCGAATTGTATGTTGACTGGTAGACTACTGTATTGCAATTCTGTCAGCATGAGCTGTGAACTTTGCTGCTTTCTAATGCCAGTGTGGCTGTTAACTTCCTAATTGTCATTGGTGATAAATCTATTTACAGTTTTTTTCCTTTTAAGTCATCAATATTATTGTATGTTGTCTGGGCGGGGAAAAGTCTGGAAGGGATTGACTTTTTGCTTAACTTCACAGAATGAACGGCAGGAAAAATTGGACTAACTAATCCTTGGCTGGCCAGCATAGATATATGCAGGGAGAGGGTAAAAGAATCACTTGTGAACAAATCCTAGAAAGTGAGGCAGTTGTGGCAGGGCCACGGGCTCTGTACGGCCAGTTATTTTGCTGGCTCTGCTGCAGCATTCTTGGGCCCATTTCTTTTAATAATTAATAATTGTGGTACTTAAGTGCTTGCTAGGTGCCAGGCACTGTACTAAGCGCTGGGGTGGATAGAAGCAAATTGGGTTGGACATAGCCCCCACCCCACGGGGCTCATAATCTCAATCCCCATTATACAGATGAGATAACTGAGGCACAGAGAAGTAAAGTGACTTGCCCAGGGTCACCCAGCAGACAAGAGGTGGGGCTTGGATTAGAACCCATGACCTTCTGGCTCCCAGGACTGGGCTTTATCCCCTACGCCAAGGAGGAAACCCTTCCCCTTCCACCAACCTCCCCACCACCAGCCCCCTTAGCCATGGCTCAGAGCTCTCTGGCCAGCCCTAGCCTATGCAAATCAAGAAAGGGCCTCTGATTACATTACCTTTAAAAACTGAATTTAAAATCCACTATTTTAATAATGTACAAGTTGTCTTTATGAAACCATGGCATTTGAAGATCTTAGTCATACTTGGGCGTCTTCTTTAATGCAAGGTTATCATTTTACTTATTGCAGTGATCCTGCAGGTATTTGCTGAATGAATTGACCACTAAAGCTGAGTTGAGGAATGAGTCTGTCATTGGCTGAAGAGATACAGGACTGTTGCAAGGAATGCATAGGTTTTAAAAACCATACCCGTACCGAGTTTGTGAATTTGTGACTTTGCTCCAGAGCCCAACTTTCATCTCTCTGCACTGCGGTGGCTCGCGAGTCCCTTCCCGCAGCAGGCCAGGGTCTCTGAGGATGTCAGGTGATCAGTGGTGTTTTTTGAGTGCTTACTGTGTGCTGCACTAAGCGCCTCTGGAGTGGGGAGATGGCTGAGTGACCCTGTGCACCGGTAGGGTGCCCAAGTCAGTGTAGGGGAAGGGATGGAGATTTAATGATAGAAATCCTACACTATCCCTTGGGCAGGGGGTTGGGGGTGCAAGTACCGACCCTTGGTTGAAGTCCTGTCAGTGCCTTTACCATCCAGCCTTGGACCTGTCATTACAAATATCAGGTCTGCATGTTTTCTTGTAAAAATTCACAGTGAAGCAATTCTATGTAGTGCTATGTTTTTTTGAGGTTTGGGGAGTTTTTTTGTCCTATTGATGTTGAGTGCTGGGAGACTCTATTTATTTTGGCTAACCATCTCCCTTTTGTACACTGGTGGCCTCTTACCCCCTTGTCCCCCCACAAAGTAAACTTTCTCAATGGTGCCACTGATTTTTTTTTTTCCTTTGCCTTCCTCTCTTTTCTTGTCTCTGCAACTACATGTGCGGAATATTGATTTTGCTGCATCTAAAATAGAAAACATGGTCACAGAAGACCATGCAACATGTACACGATGGGACCCGATATTACTTGGTAGTGATTGATACGATAATCACTGTTGCTTCTAGCAGAAATGATGCTCAATCCATTTCCTCAAACTGGAGTTAATTTGCATTTTCTATTTTGAATACTGTAGGTCAGGATGGCTAACTGGTTGGCTTCCTACATGGTGTCCTACATCTAGATCATTGCTTAGAGAAGCCGAAGAGAAAATTTTAAAGTGTAAGTTATTTTTTCCTCCCCAATGCCTGAATCCAAACAAAATGTATACTGCATTAAAACAAATGCAATAAATTGGTTTGTCCTGACACAACAAGGTGAGATTTCTCGAAGGTGTAGATGTTTACAAAATATTCTTCTGTGCCATTAGCAAGCTAGGGCTGGTGGGGTGTCCTAGTGTCTGTCCCACCCTAATTGCTTAAAGTTTTACATTGGATTAACAACACTGCTTTCCCAAATTGTTTTATGCGGCAGTTGAAATCACCATGACAGCACGTTCCAGCATGATGTGGATTTTTTTTTTAAGCAAACAGAATAAACTATTGCATTTTGCAAGTGTGCTTAATGCCCTTTGAAGGGGAGTATCCTTCTAAAATTAGGCAATTTCACTCTAATAAACTGCCTTTCTGGTCAAAGTGAATGGTGTGAATTCCCTCCAGTGCTCACATAGCAAATGCTCATGCATTCATACATATCTGTGTTAGGGGGTTTAGGGTGCATAAACTGAAAATATATTTGGCATGAGATGTCATAAGTTGGGCAGTGAAGTGTGAACAGGCCCCATGTGACTAAGCCAGATCCTGACTCTACCTGTATTGTTTAGTTACCATTTCGTAGTGCAATTAAAATCAGCATTTTATTTGTACAGAACTTTCAAAGACTGATCTGATGCTGTTGGCAGGAAAGCGGAGGGAGCTGCAGGATTTGTTTCTCACTGTCTATCATTTTATGTCCATTAAAAAATCTATGGTAAATTTTGAGAGAGTTTATTCAAACTGCTTTGGATTGCTAGTCCAGTATCAAGTGAGTTAGAACACCATCATTCCCCTGTATTGTAAATCAACTGATAAAGTCAGGGAGTGTTGAGTCAATTTTCACTTTCATTAATTAAGAAGTTATTATGGCAATGCTAGGAACTTTCAGGGTTCAGGAACAAATTATTGGCCTAGGCTGGATCCAATTTTATGGTCCAGGTATAATCCCCCAGGGAACAGAGTGAAGAGCAAAGTCACTACTGATGGTTGTGAAACCAAGATTGTTCTGAATCTAGCCAAATTGGAAATTAACGTTTTGTGAACACTTGGCTGAAGCACTTAAATCTTACTCATCAGATTTTTGTTTGCACTTGTAAATTGGAGGAAATCTCTGGTTTAAAATGATCCTGCTTACCAAGGGTTGAGGATGCACTGAAGTAGTAGCGTTACGCTGAGGAGAACGTATGACCCTGTTTTCTGTTTTGTTTAGGTGTCCCTGACACATACAGCAAAGAAGCTGTCTTCATATCCAATGGAAATAAAATATGGACGCTGAAATTTTCTCAAAGCCTTTCAGATAAAACTCCACTTGTTCTTCTCCATGGCTTTGGAGGCGGGGTTGGACTCTGGGCACTAAACTTTGGAGATCTTTGCCAAGATAGACCCGTGTATGCCTTTGACCTGTTGGGATTTGGAAGGAGTAGTAGGCCACCGTTTGACACGGATGCAGAGGAAGCGGAGAACCAGTTTGTGGAAACAATTGAAGAATGGAGGTGTGCAGTAGGCTTGGACAAAATGATCTTACTTGGGCACAACTTGGGTGGATTCCTGGCTGCTGCTTATTCACTAAAATATCCATCAAGGTAAGTGAGGTTAGTAGCTGTGAATCAATCAATCAGTGGTATTTACTGAGTGCTGAATGTCTGCAGCACACTGTACTAAACACTTGGAAGAGTACAGTGAGACGCATTCTCTGCCCACAAGTGCATTGGATAGCAGCGAAGAAGCAGCATGGTTCAGTGGAAAGAGCATGGGCTTTGGAGTCAGAAGTCATGGGTTCAAATTCTGCCTCCATCACTTGTCATCTGTGTGACTTTGGGCAAGTCACTTAACTTCTCTGTGCCTGTTACCTCATCTGTAAATTGGGGAGTAAGACTGTGAGCCCCACGTGGGACAACCTGATCACCTTGTAACCTTCCCAGTGCTTAGAACAGTGCTTTACACATAGTAAGTGCTTAATAAATGCCATCATCATCATCATTATTATTATTATTATTATAGCTGCTTCTCTCTTTGCAGCATAGACTGTAGTACAGTGCAAATTGGACTATTTCAGAGGAAGCATAAGGTATTCTGGTTGTGCAAAACTAGGGAGTTATTAAAGAAACATCAACAACCAATCCTTACAGTGAGGTCTTTAGTGAGACAGAAGTGTAAGGAATCAATCATATTTATTGAGTGCTTATTGTGTGCAGAGCACTGTACTAAGCGCTTGGAAAGTACAATTCAGCAACAAAGGAAGGAAAGGTTTATCATTTGTCTGAAGGTAAGTAAACCGTAAGGCTTTTGTAAATCGTTTCAAATGAATTTTTCTCTGGTATAATTGAATCTTAACTGCTCTTAGTTACTGTCCTCAAAATGGCATTTTAATTGGTGAATAAAACTATTTTTGTGGCTTTACCACCAAGCGTAGCACTTGTGTTTCTTGTGATCTTCCTCCCATCTCTCCCTAATAGCCTTTTGGTAAAACTCAAATGGATTGGTTCAAATCTTCTAAATTTCTTGAACTGTTGGGAATTCAGGGCAGCCCAAGTACTCTTACTTTCTGCCAAAATGGAGCTATTCTGCATGACTGTGTTACGCTGATATATTTAACAGGTGGCATGCAAAGGTAAAACTGACTTTCTACCATATAAACTCCTTTTATATTTTATAAGTGAACCTCCTCAGGGAACAACAGGATCAAATCCAGATCATATTTATCCATAACTCTTGTTTTGCAAAACTTAGTCGCTCTTCTCTTTTCTACAAAACACTGTGGCATCTTTTTCTGTTTCTGACTTTATCCTTCCCATAAACTACTTTTTAGAAGCATACATATCTTGTGGGTTAGATCTGTTGTAGTTATTTTGAAAATAATTGTTCTTGTTCAGAGCAGAGAATCTCTGGATCAAAAGCCTAACTGTACTTGCATGGTCTGAAAATGTTTACCTCTAGAGGTTTTCATTGACAAATATACAAGGCACACATTAAATGCACTGTCGCTTTCACAAGGCTGCATGAGAGGAAAATAATCTTGGGAACAAAAGGTCATTTAATCTCCTCCCCTTCCCACTGCTTCTCTTGGTTTTCTAGTTGGCTGTGCTATAATTCTCTTATCCACCTATGTAGAATGTAAATATTTGAGGGACAGCCCAGGCGATCATTCCGAAAGCTGCTCTGATACCTTTGGCAGTCATCCTTAGAAAGCTTAAGTGACTGTGAGCCCGTTGTTGGGTAGGAACCGTCTTTATATGTTGCCAACTTGTACTTCCCAATTGCTTTATCAGTGCTCTGCACACAGTAAGCGCTCAATAAATACAATTGAGTGAATGAATGACTGCTTCCCTGAGTGCTAAACAGTTCTACCAGAAGGAAACCTGCCTTTGTCTCTCTCATGATCTGAGAGAGGCCAGTGCCTTTCCCTTCCATTTCTGTTTTCTGACAACATGCTGGGCAATCCTCCAGCCAATTTTGATGTAGGTTGTGGAGGTTATTATGCGCCCCCCCGCCCCCCCCCACACACTTACATGATTAATAAGGGTTTTATTCACTACACCTTTAGGGCCACCATGTCCAACTTAGGTAAAGACGTGATGTATTACTCATATTACCACACAGTGTAGGAGTGATTGGAGGGAGCCAGCACCAAAATTCCCTCCTTCTTCCCTAATTTGGCCAGCACTTCCAGCTCTCCCTCCCCCTGCTCCCCTTGCCAATTGATGCCCTTAAAAGTTTCTCCATCTCTTTAATAAAGAGGGTTCATTATTTCATATAATAAAGGTATCTGACAGGACCCTGATGAAGCCACAGGGCCTCGGGGTGTGTGTATTTGCCCCCTTATAGTGTAGTCATAGGCTCCTGGGGCCACTGACTGGGAAATGTGTTTCCTTCCCTTTGTACTGTGGGAGCTCAGGAAGGGTCCTCAGTCCAGTCACAGAACTAGGCCCCATGATCCAAAGTCTTCCTCTCTTGGGCCTCAGGATGGCCAAAACCTACTTAATAATAGTATTAAGTGCTTACTGTGTGGCAAGCACTCTGCAAAGCATTGGGGTAGATACAAGTTGGGCACAGTCCCTGGCCCAAATGGGCTCATAGTCTAACTAGGAAGGAATGGGATTTAGTCCCCATTTTACAAATGAGGAATCAGAGGCACAGAGAAGAGAAGGTACTTGCCCAACTTCACACAACAGGCAAGTGGTGGAGTCTGGATTAGAACCCAGGTCCTCTGACTCTCAGGCCCGTGCTCTATCCACTAGGCCACATGGTTTCCTAACATTAGTTCAACTATAAATGTGCCCCCTGGGTTAAAATGGTACAGAGTTGTCTTGGAGATGAGTGGTTCTGAAAACCCAGCAGTTTGGAACTAGTTCACTCTTAGCCAGAATGAAGAAAAACCCACCATATTCTATATAAAGAAGAAATGAGTCTACTGGGCAGTAGAAAATCAGGCTTAACTGTCAACCTCTTAGTTGCCACGAAGGAACATTAAAACGGAGTCACAGCCCTAGATCTCACCGAGTGCGGCATCAGTCTTTGGGCTGTGCAGCAGGGGCTACTGCCTCTGGGGACCACAAGAGAACGACCATCAGCTCCAGAGAACTGCAGAGGCAGGGATGGCAAATGCCCCAGGGAAAGGAGGAGGAATCATTTCACATATACACACTTCATTCTCTTCTTGTAATGCCTGAGCAGAACTGAGACACCCAGTGGGGAATACTCCCCTGGGGTCAAGCAGAAGTGAACCCACATAGTGGAGCTGGGCATAAGCTGCCTCTGGACAACATCCTCTATCTGTTCATCCAAGGCAGAGGCTGAATTCCACCCTGACATGCAGGTGAGGATATTTGCAGCCTAGCCCCAGAGCAGGTAAAAGTGGTCACACTGTCTGTCCAACGACATGTCTAGGATCTTGTTGACGCCTGGGCAGTTGACCCCAGGACTTGCCTCTCGGCAGAAGTGAGCACAGCTCCCTTTAGTACTAGCCTCTAAATGTCAATCCTACTGTATAATTCTGAACAAATTTTCACCTGGGCTGGGCCGCTTCAAGTAGACCTCCATTAGATTAGATCTGTTAGCCAACTCAGCATTTAATGTTCTTCTGGGTAAGCCAGCACAGTACTTTAGGACCTGTTTATGCTGAAGCCACCTATCAGAATCCCCTAACCCCTTGGGGCACCAACATAATTTTTCCCAACTTGAACGAGCTTTTGTTCAAGCCCTTAAAGAATAAGCTTTTCAAAGTAACCTACCTGAAGGGGCCTCTGATTTCATGGTCAGTACTTCTGTCCAAAACATAGGTGACCTTCAGGAACTGGTGACCGACCAATTCTTTTTTCCCTTCTCACCTTTCCCATCCTGTTTTCTTCCCTCTCTGTTCCTTACCAGGATCTCCCGAATATCCACCCAGGCTCCCTCAAGGTGGTCTCTGATTTTCATATAAAGCGGAAAATCATCTTGTGGGGTTTTTTTTCATATCCTACAACTCTTCATGTTAGTAGTATGGTCCTTTGTGATCAGGATCACCCAGAATATTCAGGATCAGTACACAACTGTCTTCTGGGATCTATCCTTCACTGGGGAGGCCATTTTGAAGAGGACAGTTGTTTGTTAAAGAGTTGGCAGGACTCTCCCTCCCAGGATCAATCTCGCCCTCTCCATTGGGTGAGCCACCACCATGATGGTCTTGAGGAATGTCCTGATAAAAGAAATCTGCAGGACAGTCGTGTGATCCACAGTGCTTAACCTTTGTCAGGCGTTATTGCTTGGGCATGGCTAAAACAGATACCTGTTTTAGGAGTACTTGTTTCAGTAACCTCAATCCCATTTCCTTCATGGGACCAGGGACTCCACTGGCTGCGACCCAAAGTCTCTTGTCTACCACTGAAGAAGCAAGGGTTCGTTAATGTAACCCGACTTCTTCAAAGGTGTGTGGCTTCCCCAGGTGTTCACATCTGCCTTCCTTTCCCCTCTTTTTCTCGAGGGCGATGCTTTTTTTTTTCCCTCTTGTGTTCTCTCCTGCAGGATTCAGGCTCTGTCAGGAAACTGGAGGGGAGTGAGGGTGGCTTCAGTTGGGTCATGGGAAGGGTGGAAGCCTAGATACCTCCTGGTCAGGCTATTGTTGACCCCTCCAGCTTTTTTAAGGATGAGCCCCGAGAGCACCTATGGTGTCTACATAGCTTTGGAGAACTCAAGTTACAGTAAGTAACCCCTGTTTTTATGCTGTCCATGTACTGAATTTTTAAAACATTTTCTTCTTTCCCTGCCAGCAGGGAACCACTTTCACGTCAGTCAGTCAATCATATTAAGTACTTACTGTGCACAGAGCACTGTACTAAGTGCTTGGGAGAGTACAATGCAATAAGCACATGTTGGGGTGGGGAGAAAGGGAAGGGTGGTAGTGTCAAAGGGAACATGGCTGTACATCCTGTGACTGAGAAGTTGACCTCATCCATGTCTCCCTGTCTAACGTAATTGCATTCTTAGAAAACCCCATCCAGGGTTAGTTAAAATCATGTTGACGAAGTCATGAGTAAATGAGTAAATGGGGGTGGGGGATTAAGTTCTCAGATTGCATGAACATATGAACCCCCAGACACAAGATCCACCTGCAGGAAGACATGAGGGTAGAAAAACAAGCCAATACCTACACATTCTTCACTTGATATGCTGTCCTAAATAGATTTTTTTTTAAATTATGCAAAGTTACCTACTTGGCTTATCTACTCCATCTTCCTTTGACGTCTTTAAATCAGGGGAATTTTCTGAAACGTGAAGTGTCCAGCTTTTTCCCTCTGGCTTAGATTTGTCCTCATTTTCCCGCTGCCAGAGTAGCCTTGCAGAATCTGTTACAGTTTTATTAGCCTGTTGAGCAGCTTCTTCCTATAGTTCACCTGTAGCAGAAGATGAGAAAAGGAAGCCTGTTGTTGGGTAGGGACCGTCTTTATATGTTGCCAACATGTACTTCCCAAGTGCTTAGTACAGTGCTCTGCACACAGTAAGCGCTCAATAAATACGACAATGAATGAATGAAGGGGCTGATTAGGGCTTCAAAACCCCACTAAGTAAGGGAGTTAGGGTACTCTACAGGAGGGTTTTGTTCTTGTTTATGCCTCATGCCATTCCTATATCCTCTTGACAAGGCCCTCCTTACCTTAGTCTATAGAATAACTTGAGGAAGATGTGTTTTTTTAATAACATGTCATAGATGCTTACAATGAATAAAGCATTAGGGTCATTACAAGAGAACCAATGAACACACAATGAACTCCCACAAGGAGCTTCCAATCTAAATAGGGAAGACAGACCCATGGAACAATCAGAATATACTAACTGAGCAATTTAAAATGCAGTCATTCAGTAAAGGTTATTAACTGATCATTCACCAAGTACCAAAAACTGTACTGGATACTATGGAGGAATTACAGAAAAAGCAGTTTCCACATTCAAGGAGCTTGGTCTAATGAACTGTCAGGTGTATCTGCACTAGAGAAGATTCCCATGATGGGGAGCATTGGAATATGATTTTTTTTTTGGCTAAAGCTAAACTCTGAACCTAATCATAAAGGCAGCTCTAGCTGTCAAAGGAATCAGCCAATTGTGATGGATCGGCAGACAGGTTATAAAACTACTTTTACTGACGAAGCTAATCTGTTTAGAATGCTGTGGCAGCATTCCCAGGCTGCTTCTCACTGTCTTGATAGTAATATAGTACCAAGTGTTAAATTAAATTTGTTTATGGTGTTTTACTGTAGGAGTCGCTTGGATAATTCCCCCATTAATATTTTGGCAGGGAAATAATATTTTAAGCGCTACATTCTGACAAATTGGTCATAATTTCACAATTTTGAGTGACACCTACTTAAATAGTTAATGAAATGGAATGCAAGATTTTCCTTTCTTTCTTAAACCTTAATTGAAGGCAACTGGATGTATTCCCATAGTAATCCTGGCAGGGGTGTGTTGATTTCTGAAAAGGTGGATGGAAGTGCCATGAGCAGAGAGTTATCTTAAATCTCCTTTTGAGAGCAGTAAGATGAAAGCTTGATACAAACTCCTAAAATAGTAAATACTTTTAAAAATATGTTCCTATCTAAAACTTAATCTTATATCTACTCTTACTTTTACCTTTATTCCTTTCTGCTACAAGGAGGTTCTCACTTAAGCTGCTAAAACTTCATCTCTCCCCTCTTCCCCCGCAACCCCCAACTTCCTACTATCTTCTGACTTTGTTTAAATTCACCAGGTACTATTATAAAATGTGGATAGCATAGTTAAATCATACTTATGCTATAGCCTCCCACTTTACCATTTCAAGGAGGACCAACTGGGAAGAAATTATAGAGGCTATATGCCTACATTGGAGTTTTCAAAGTTGAAAAATAATAGAGTTCAGCATTTAAAAAACTTAGAGGAAAGTAGGATGTTATTGTCAAACATGCTGCCTCTTATCTATACACTTCCAGCCTCATTTCCTGGACTCTTGTCTCTATTCAGTTCTTGCATTTGCCTAGAAAGTAATTCAGTTTCTTTGCCTGTTAATATTATTTCTATTTTGTGGATATGGTACTTTCAAGATCATTGTGAGGCTTAATCAGATCATCTTGATAAAAGCTTTCTAGGCTGTTTACAAATTGGATATTTCCTTTTACAATAAGAACATTATCTTTTTAAAGAGATTGGTTTAGAAGAAAAACCTATCAATCCACCCTTCTCACCCCCCCCCCCTCCTTTTTAAATTACAAATCCAATGGGGGCCAGGGACCAGGTCTACTTCATCTATATTTGTTTTCCAGTGTTTGGCAAACAGGCTCTTCACAAATACTATTACTATTTTTTTTAATAACACTTGGCCATTGCTGTCCCATTTGTCAAAGCATATACTCTTAGGAGATAATTTAATCTCCTAATAATAATAATAATAATAATAATGGCTTTTGTTAAACCTTCTGGACTGTGAGCCCACTGTTGGGTAGGGACCATCTCTATATGTTGCCAGCTTGTACTTCCCAAGCGCTTGAAAAGTAATAATAATAATAATAATAATAATAATAATAATAATAATGACATTTGTTAAGCCTTCTAGACTGTGAGCCCACTGTTGGGTAGGGACCGTCTCTATATTTTGCCAACTTGTACTTCCAAAGCACGTAGTACAGTGCTCTGCACACAGTAAATGCTCAATAAATACGATTGATTGATCATTTCTGACAACACCCCACTGTCACTTGGTGAATCGTCAGTTTAGATGAGTAAATCTGCTGCTAATTCCTTAAGGTAAACCGAGTTCAGGAGTGCAAAATCTATTTGCTCCAAATGATGGGAATGTTAAACCAAGTGGCTAGGTTTCGGTTTACCCCTTCATGATGTAGGGAGGAGGGAAGACTGAAGAAGAGTAAGTCCACTTTGTGGTTTCCCATTTACATTTGTTCATTCCTAGTATACTTTGCCTTTGATATTCAATTGAATATGTGCTATGTTGCTTGTTTTGTACCTATTTTTAGTAATAATAATAATAACGATGGCATTTATTAAGCGCTTACTATGTGCAAAGCACTGTTCTAAGCGCTGGGGAGGTTACAAGGTGTTCAGGTTGTCCCACGTGGGGCTCACAGTCTTAATCCCCATTTTACAGATGAGGTACTGAGGCACAGAGAAGTGAAATGACTTGCCCAAAGTCACACAGCTGACAAGTGGCGGAGCCGGAGTTTGAACCCATGACCTCTGACTCCAAAGCCCGGGCTCTTTCCACTGCGCCACGCTGCTTCCAAGTGTTTAGTACAGTGCTCTGCAGTGCTCTTAGAGAAGCAGCGTGGCTCAGTGGAAAGAGCCCGGGTTTGGGAGTCTGAGGTCATGGGTTCTAATCCCAGCTACGCCAATTGACAGCTCTGTGACCTTGGGCAAATCACTTAACTTCTCTGTGTCTCAGTTACCTCATCTGTAAAATGGGGATTAAGACTGTGAGCCGCACGTGGGACAATCTGATTACGTTGTATCCCCCCAGTGCTTAGAACAGTGCTTGGCATATAATAATAATAATAATAGCATTTATTAAGTGCTTACTATGTGCAAAGCACTGTTTTAAGTGCTGGGGAGGTTACCATAATAATAATAATAATAATAATGACATTTATTAAGTGCTTACTATGTGCAAAGCACTGTTCTAAGTGCTGGGGAGGTTACAAGGTGATCAGGTTGTCCCATGGGAGGCTCACAGTCTTTATCCCCATTTTACAGATGAGGTAACTGAGGCCCAGAGAAGTTAAGTGACTTGCCCAAAGTCACACAGCTGACAATGTTGAATGTCACTCATTACTTGGCCCAATTTCCTCCACAATAGGTTGCAATAGCACTAGTTTACGGGATACTATTCTGGCTCCCTGGGTGTGAGGAGGAGATCCTATAGCCTTTTTCAGCCATGAGAGCAACACTGGGTATATTTGCCTTTGAGCTTTGTTGAAAAATTATTTTCCTTACAAAATCATTATTTATTACTATCACCAAATAGTAGATTATGATGGGAATAAGGAAGAAAAGTGCGTACGGATATGACAACAGTGGGACATGACAGTAAGCGCTTAACAAATGCCATTATTATTATTATACAGTAAGCACTCAATAAATGCCATTGTATGATTTAAACTATAGTTATAACTGTAATCCAGGAGAGCATTATTTTCCTTTTGAAAAACTATTTTGACTTAATTTTGGGACCAAAACAGTTGGTGACTGCTATTCAAAATAGGTTATTTTTACTGCATCATCTCCTCCTATATAATGCTGCCTTTTAGATGCCTTTGTGAAAGTCTTGTCAATTTATGAATATTAAAGTCCAATTGTGTCAATTCAAACTTAATTTTCTTAGCATCTTAATGTTGAGCATATAACATTAGTGGGCTCTTTTTTAATCTTAAACAGTTATTGCCTAGAATTTTCTTATTACTAAAGCCATCTAATTACTCCTTTTTTGCTCTTGTTAATAGATTGCTTATCTTGTTTGGAATACTTATTAAATGACAATTCTTTGCTACCTCTACATTTGAGCAAATCACACATGTCATCTGGAGATAAAACCAACCTTTTCTATTTAGAACCACACTTGAAAAGAGCTAATTTTTTTTAAAAAACCCACCAAAACACTGGCAAAGTTGCCTTATGCCAGACAGCACTGGTAAAGATTAGCCAAGGTAATGGCAGAATTAGCAGTTAGAGTGAGTCATTCTGATGCTCAGGCCTTGTATTTCATGGGACTATGGTCAAATATTGATTATTTCCCCTGTAGCCTGACTTTCATAAGACCAAGACAAAATAAGATTGGACTTGCACTATCCTCTTCAAACCTGATGATGTGGCAAATCTGCAGGGATGCTTTTTGTAACATAGAGTTAGATTGTAGTTATTCCATTGATTCTGGTTGGGTCTCCACTCCCCAGGAGAAGTGCAAAAAATCACTCAGGCCCCAAAATTTTCACTTTGCAACATGAACAATCTCTGGGGGTTGTTTTTCTGGGTAGCCAGTTAATTGGTTACCCCTGCACCTCCCTTGGATCCAGATCCAGTCTTTGTCTCTTTAAAACACACACTTCATTTCTGATAAACCCAACCACCTTCCTGATTATACCATCTCACCAACTACCTTCACTACGTGCGTATTTACCTTTTTGTATGCTGAAACATTTATTTTGCCAAATGCCTAGTACAGAGTTCTGCACCCGGTATATGAGCAGCAAATAGTTTTAATACTGATGATTTGAGACTGATCATCGGAAATGAAATATAAAATTTTCTCTCTCAGGGTAAGCCATCTTATCTTGGTGGAGCCCTGGGGCTTTCCAGAGAGGCCTGACCATGCCGATCAGGATAGACCAATTCCGGTCTGGATCAAAGCTTTGGGTGCCGTATTGACTCCCTTTAACCCATTAGCGGGACTCAGAATTGCCGGACCCTTTGGTGAGTAGTCACTCAGCTTTTCTTGAAATATTTTTTATAGTGTTGTGGGTTATATATTAGAAATTACTCTGGGGGAAAATGTAGATTACCTATATTTTGCTTCTGGTGTATTCTCCCAAGTATATTTTTCTGCAGGCAGTAAATGTCACTTACTATTGCCTTCCTGGCTAAAAATTCAGCATTTACAGGGTGTACCTGGTGTAACACTGTCAGTACTATTTTGCAATTGTACTGTTGAATATTAATGCCAGGATTTCTTTAAAACCAGTATTTCTCATAGTGCTTTTTCACTTCAACATTGATGCTCTAGTTATGCAGCCAGTGCAGAGTATACCTTGTGTGGAACAGTTCACCTTGCCTCTTTCCCTCCCCCTTCCCCTACTGAAGCACTTTGACTTGAGTACAGATTAAAAAAGCCATTTCAACAGCTCTCTGGAAACAAGTATGTGAGACCTCGAGCATGCTAGCATACCATTTTTTTCTGATGAATATTTATACACAGACACAATTCATAATCCATGTTAATATTTGACCATATAACTATTGTTTTTAATATATTTAGATGGGTTAATCTTTTGGATCATGAACACTAATCCATTTGACATTATTTCCTATGAGAAATAATACTGGTTTAACTTTATTTCACCCCATATAACCACTTGAGCTAATTGGAGTATGTCAGTACTACCTTATCTGGATTACCATTCTATCTTATGAAATTAACTCATTTGCTAGTACTGTGGTCTTCAAATAGTCATTTTTCATAACCTATCTCCAATTATTGTTCTAAAATGCTACTCTATGAGGCATCTCCTAAGTCATTTACTTCCCTACTTTCTTATCATGCAATTCCCATACCCTCTGATGTCTCTTCACCCAAAAGTGTGACAAGGCAAATGAGAGAAATCAGCCAACCAGTCATGTTTACTGAGCGCTTACTGTGTGCAGAGCACAGTAGAACTGGTAGATGGGATCCCTGCCCTCGAGGTTCCTTCAGTCTGGAGGAAGGAGGATGAAGTGGTAAGAGGAAAAGAGTAGAGGGGGAGGACTAGACTGGGAGCATTTGTTCAGCTGTATTTATTGAGTGCTTACTCTGTGCAAAGCAGTTTACTAAGTGCTTGGGAGAGTACAGTATAATAGTAAAAACACATAGTCCCTGCCCACAGTGACCTTATAGTCTAGAGGGACGGACACAGTGGCTAGGAGGAGAGGAGAGCAGTAGTGATTTCACAGGGGAAAGGGCAGAGCACAAATACCTCATTCTTAATGAGTAATCTTGTTGTGCCAAATACTGAAATCTTCCCTTCAGATTTAGCAGTAAAACAAAAATATGATCTCCTTTTTAACAGGTTTAAGTCTTATGCAACGTCTAAGGCCTGATTTCAAGCGAAAGTATGCCTCAATGTTTGAAGATGATACGGTGACAGAATATATCTACCACTGTAATGTACAGTCACCCAGGTGAGTGTGGGATTTTAAATTCTGTTCCAACAGCATAAATACACAAAGTAGTTGGCATTTTAGGGGGCTGAGGCCATCAAAGTTGTTGTACATTTTGTGTTTCTATCTTCACAACAACACCACACAATTCGAGAAGCAGTGGATAGAGCACGGGCCTGGGTTCTAATCCCGACTGCCACTTGTCTGTTGGGTCCTTGGGCAAATCATATCACTTTGCTGTGCCTCAGTTACCTCATCTGTAAAATGGGGATTAATACTGTGAGCCCCATGTGGGACATGGACAATGGGAAGCTGGGAAGCAGCATGGCTTAGTAGAAGGAGCCCTGGCTTGGGAGTCAGAGGTCAAGGGTTCTAATCCCGGCTCCACCACATGTCAGCTGTGTGACTTTGGGCAAGTTGCTTAACTTCTCGGTGCCTCAGTTACCTCATCTGTAAAATGGGGATTAAGACTGTGAGTCCAACGTGGGACAACCTGATTACCTTGTATCTACCCCAGCACTTAGAACAGTCTTGGCACATAATAAGCACTTAAACAAATACCATTATTATGATTATTATGGTGATGATTGTTATTATTATGGGACTGTGTCCAATCTGATTAGCCTGTATGTACTGCAACACTTAGGACAGTGGCTGTTACATAAGCGCTTAACAAATACCATAAAAACAAAAATACAAAACAAACAAATCTAATAAAGAGGCCTGTCCAGCCAGCCCTAGATTACCACAGCTACTCTCTTGGCTCTCGACTGTAAGCTCGTTGTGGCAGAGAATGTCTACTAACTCTCCCAAGCATTTAGTACAGTGCTCTGCACACAGTAAGCACTCAATAAATACGATCGATTGGCATGTATTCCATCATTATACAGAGAACAGGAGGACTCGTATGACGGGAAGCAGAATCCCACAGTAAGAGCAGTGGTGGCAGCAGTGGCCCAAAGAATGAGCTAGGCTCCAGTGCTCACAAGGAGAGGCCTTGGTTTGGATTCTTTCCCGGGCACTGATTTGGGATTTCCCACTGCCAAAGGAGAATCAGGGGATCGAGGTGGGAAATGATGCTTTCGTTTTTGGGGTGTGTCCCCCACACTGGTGCAAAAATACTATGCAAATACAAAAGTGCTTCCTCACCGTGGAAGTCTGCAGTAGAGATTCCTTTATGGACTTTTGTTACAGGAGTTGATGTATTGTAGAGGAGGCTGAAGGTGGCTCTTAGTTAAGGTTCAGTGCAACTTTACGTCCACCTGGTCTTAACTTGCTTTTGTACCCTCCATCAGTATTTTCTATGTGTATACTGTACTTGTTATACTGTACTGTACCTAGAAGCAGCATGGCTTAGTGGATGGAGCATGGGCCTGGGAGACGGAAAGTCACGGGTTCTAATCCTGGCTCCACCACTTGTCTGTTATGTGACCTTGGGCAAGTCATTCACTTCTCTGTGCCTGTTACCTCATCTGTAAAATGGGGGATTGAGACTGTGAGCCCCACATGGGACAGGGACTGTGTCCAATCTGATTTGCTTGTATCCAGTGTTTAAGAACAGTGTCTGGCATATAGTAAGCACTTAAGAAATACCATAATTATAATTATTACTGGGTTTGCTAATGCTTAGCATTAACTTACACAGGTATGTTTGTAGCACTTGATGAAAGTGAAAGGTCTCACTAATATTAAACATGCCCTCTCCGCTTTTGTGCTTCTCTCTTTCACTGTAAGTGGTGAAACAGCTTTCAAGAACATGACTATTCCCTATGGATGGGCAAAAAGACCAATGCTCCAACGAATTGGTAAGATGAGCCCAGACATTCCAATCTCTGTGATCTATGGAGCCAGATCGTGCATAGATGGCAATTCTGGGAATACTATCCAGTCTCTCCGACCCCATTCACATGTGAAGACCATTGTAAGTGGGTGACTACTTGCTTGGTTTCAAGTATATGCCTTTATTGTGTAAAGTACAATGTTCACTTTCATGAATCTGATCTGAACCCTACCGTGGATGATATTCAACTATGGCATACCATCCTTGGGAATGATGCCTTGTAATCTATGCTCTCAATTCCAGCCCTTTTTTCAAACACTTCCTCCTGCCTGAAACTACCTCCCACTTTGAATCCACCACACCACAGCTTTCCTCATATCCAGAGCCTTCCCAGTAGTAGCATACTAGGATTAGTATGTATTGAGTACCTTTTTGGTGCAGTACTCCTGTACTAAGAAAACCCACGTCTCCCAGGAGGCTTTCTCTGATTAATTTTTGCCCATTCCCAGATTCCATCTTTCCAACTATTACCTCAGCACTTAGCACTTTCAAATTTTTCAGTTTGCATACTGCAATGTGTAAGGACTTATTCACCTATCCATCTTTACATCTTTAGCTCCTTCTGTGTTTCAGTTACTTTGTTTTTGCCTATTAGAAAAGATTCTTAAAGGGAGTGAAAATCCATCTCTCTCTCTCTCTCTCTCCCTCTCCCTCTCTCCCTCTCCCCCCCAGTATAGTGATTGCTGACTTGTACTTCCCAAGCACTTAGTACAGTGCTCTGCACACAGTAAGCACTCAATAAATACAGCCGGATGAATGATTGCACACAGATGCTGAACACTACTGATAAAATGAAGAAAACATTATGCCCTTTTTACTGTACCAATCTGAAGAGTCACAGTACTTAGTTCCAAATAAAAAATGTCACTTCAACTCGTTTTGATGTTCTAGCTCTTCTCCCTGGTCTGGGAGAGAGGTGGAACTATTTAAGGAAGGTGTAAAAACCTCTCTGCTCCAAAAAGCCGGCTTCCACCTTATGGCCTCAGAATTAGCTGTGCCCCTGGTCTTGGGCTCCTCCAACCTACAGCCATGACAGATAGTTCTCGGGAGAGGTGTCCTGCCCTCCTGCATCTCCTGGCCACAGCTAAATCTTAGCAGGATATGGAAACAAACTGTGGATTCAATTCTCAGAGTTTTGCCTTGGAGATTTCCCCATGTGGTGGTTCTGTAGGGAAAAATCTATGGGTACAACTTGAAATTTAGAAAGCCGTTTCTTTCTCTCCCCCACCCCGAAACTGGCCATCAGTGACCAGGAAAATGGAAGTAGGATACTGATCCCTGGGGAATACCTAGCCAGGACTCCCTCAAACTTCCTCAGTTCGGTCAGCTGACTTCTGGGGATTTGGGGGCTATCTTTCATTGAATAAGTGAAATGGAAGAAGCATAGCCTAATGGAAAGATCAAAGGCCTGAGAGCCAGAGGGCTTTGGTTCTAATTCTGGCTCTGTCACTTGCCTGTTCTGTGATCTTGGGCAATGCAGTTTGCCATGCCTCAGTTTCCTTATCAGTAAAATTAGGATAAAACACCTTTTCTCCCTCCTATGTAGTCTGCGACCCCCAGGTGGGACAGGGACCCTTACCCACCCAATTATCTTGCATCTATTCCAGCGCTTAGACAGTGGCTTGACCCATAGTAAGTGCTTAACAGATTCCATTATTATTAGTGATCCTGGATGATTTCATTTTTTACTTGTAACATACAGTTAAAACCAGGAGGACTCAGGAAAACATACTCATTCCACTATTCTGAATTTCAAAATGCTTGAAGAACTTGTTGCTTGACAAGTGCCCTGACCTCTGTTGTCTTCTTCCAGGCTATCCTTGGGGCAGGACACTATGTGTATGCTGATCAACCAGAAGAGTTCAACCAAAAAGTGAAGGAGATCTGTCATAGTGTGGACTGATCCTCTGCAGCTCTTTGTGGAAAAGCCTGATGACTGATGCAGTTCCTAAGCAATAATTTATTGAATATGATAAAGAATAAGGAATGCAAGACAAGGAAGCCAAGCAGTTAACTGGACTGGGTTTTGCACATTTGGTATTTCTTCCATGAAGTCACGTGTACACTTAAGCCGGATAGTGCCTTTTTGGGTGGGTGGTTGATTGGGTGGTTGCTGTCTAATAGCTCACTCTAAAGGATGAAGAAGACTCACACTAACTCCTTTAAAGAAAAGATTATTTACCCTCATGACTGAAAAATTGCAATTCTTCAACTGGAAGGTTTTTTTCATGTACATCTAACTTTGCTGTATTGGGTGCAGTTTCTATCCTATTCCTTCTTGCTTTAGTGAAGACTTCTCTTTTCAGTCTTACAGTATGTACCGAAAGGTATCGTTTTAGTTGTGCTATCTCTACATGCAGTTAAAATGTCTTCAGGCTTGGCTAGCCCTATCAGCTGTCAGTTGGTCTTGTATCCAACTGGGTCAAACTTACTTAAGAGCCTGATTTGAGGGAATGATATGACATGCTATGAACCTAGCTCTCGTGGTGCTGGGCAGGGCCACAATAAGAACATCCTTGCAGACTAGAGGAACAAAACAGAATTCAGGCCGGGTGGTTGGTATTTTAAGATGGAAAGGCCAGTAATAGGAAACCATGCTGTTGCTTCTGTACTACTTCTGCCCATCTTTCAACACAACCTTTCTTTCACAAGTTTTAAGTCTCTGGAAAATTCAGTCCACAAGTAGCTATGTTTTCGTAAACACTGGATTTTTAATCATGAAACTGAGGTCCTAAAGTCCTGAAATATCTCAGCCTGCAGGATCTCTTGTTTTTAAATATAAAACGTGGACAAAATCATCCATTTTGAGCCACACTTAAAACAGCTAAAAATTAGGTATAAGTAAAGCTGTTTAGGGAATGCATTTTTCTGGAATGTTGCAAAAGGCCAACAGTAATATATTCACTAGTAACTGGTACCTGTGGATTGAGGGGTAGAACTGAAATCAATTTGTAGTCAATAAAGCACATCCAAGGAAACTGTGGATACTTCGTATTAAAAGTTCTTTGTGTTTGATTGTAATACAACAGGATAGCATGCCAGCATTGTTCTTTATAACACGTTGGATAAGTTTGAAAAGTCGTTCGTAAATATAAGCAAAAGAACTGTTGCTCTAAGCCAAATCAGTGTTTTTACAGAAGTTTACACAATTAAATAACTTGAATCTCAATTGATATATTTTTCTCGGTAAGTTAAAATAAACTCTAAACAAATAAGATAACTGCCAAAGGTGTCCGATGCATTCATTACCAAGGAGAATTGGGAGTTGTTATCCTTGTATCCCATGTAGCAGCTGAGTATTTTGGTATTTGGGGCCTCAAGGAGAAGCAGATTTACCTACATTTTAAAACTCCCAAAACATACAATAATTGCCCCGAGTTAACATCTGGGAAATTCCTGGCTTAATCTTTAATTGGAAGAACTGCTTCGCAGTGGAAAGAGCACGGGCTTGGGAGTCAGAGGACGTGGGTTCTAATCCCAGCTCTGCCACTTGTCTGCTGTGTGACCTTGGGAAGTCACTTAACTTCTCTGTGCCTGTTACCTCATCTGTAAAATGGGGATTAAAAGTGTGATCCCCACGTGGGACAACCTGATTACCCTGTATCTACTCCAGTGCTTAGAACAGTGCTTGGCACATAGTAAGTGCTTAAAAAATACTATTATTATTATTATTATTATCTGGAGCATTGAAAATGCTATCTCCAAAACCAAGTCATGGGAGTAGATAATTTATCCCACTTCTCAGAATAAGGTAACAAAGTTACCTGGTTAGTTCTGTGCACAAATATTGGGTGATCAGATCTGAGGTCTTGGCTTCATTGCCCTACTTATCATTCTTTTCAAAGTAGCACTAATTGACAGTGAAGCTCCAGATTATGCCATTTATGATTTGGGAGTTTGGTGTTTTTATTTTCCAAATATAGTATTCTTTTCTCAAACATCATCCGCTAGTCTTAAAACAACTCTTCTAAGTTGGGTACAAAACGTCTAATAATCATGGTACTTATGAGTGAAGCTGCTTATTGCATGTGAGGTCAGGTACCACTGTTGACATTTTAGGTTTTATTCCTGGGATACTGGTCAAAAATAGATCAGCTTTTTATTTCCTGACTCTATTCTCTTTCATTTTTTTAATTAAGGTGGTGGATAAAGTTCTTAATTAATGGTGATGGTACCTCAGGGAAGCTGTTTTGACCCTGGATCTCCCAGGTTATGAACAACTGAGGCAAACTCCTGGAAAAAAAAATCCAACATTTTGTAATACTTTCTAGCTGCTAAATCAGGGAAAATGTACTTTTAATAATGATTTTTAAAAACCGCTTATGTAATTGTTCTCTTAACCATATCCTATACCATATGATTCTCTGGAGCATATCCTTGGTCTTAAGCATTGTGAACAGACATTTACCTAGTAGCGTGGCTAGTGGCTCAGTGCAGCGAAGCAGCGAAGAGAAGCAGAGTGGCTCAGTGGAAAGAGCTCGGGCTTTGGAGTCAGAGGTCATGGGTTCAAATTCCGGCTCCGCCAATTGTCAGCTGTGTGACTTTGGGCAAGTCACTTCACTTCTCTGTGCCTCAGTTCCCTCATCTGTAAAATGGGGATTAAGACTGTGAGCCCCCCCGTGGGGCGACCTGATCACCTTGTAACCTCCCCAGTGCTTAGAACAGTACTTTGCACATGGTAAGCGCTTAATAAATGCCATCATTATTAGTAGTAGTAGTATAGCACCATGCATCCAGTGGGTGCTAAATAAAAATTCATCGACTGGGTCTCCCTATATTCATGTAGCACCTTTCTCTAAATTGCAACCCATCACATTTATTTAAATAGTCTCCCCTGCCTTGTTTTCCCGTTTTAACTTGCGAACTAGATGGCTGCGATTTCAAGAAGCAGCTTAGTAGGTATTTGATCAGGAGGAAAGATCCTCTGCTTGTTCAGTTCTCTGGTTTAAATTACATTTTACAATCTTTAAGGACCTTACTGCGGAGATGGGATCCCATAAGAGTCCTGGAGGAGGGGCACCTCAAGTGTTTGTAAACTCTTCTGCTTTCCCAGAGGAATAGGATCTCACCTCTCAGCCCCCACAGGAACATCTGAGAGCCTAAAGCTGGCATACTCAAGGGCATTCGGTGCTTGTTTCCCCATACTAGTAGAGCAGAAAATTGAAAATCTACAGGACAGCCCCACCTCTTCCCTCCTTGCTCCCCAGCCTGCTTGGCAAGTGCCCACCTGGCAGGGGAACTGGTGTACCCGGATGGCTCCAACTTGTTTCCCTTTGCAAGGTCTGGCCTTGCCCCATCCTCCAGCCCTTTACCCCGACCCCTGCTCCTCTGTAGCTCTAACCAGAGCAGTGCTGCTGTGCTTCTTGCTACTGAATTAGCCCTGGTGGGTCACTGCTCCTCCAGACTTCTGTCACCCAGTGTCGGGACTGCTGGGCCACCTGCTCCTAGAATGGCCTTGCCCCATGCCTGCTTTTTACTGGTGCCAGCCCTGAGCAAAAACCCCACAGAAGTCCCAGATCCATCCACTCCTTGGACAGAGGCTGTTAGGCTCCAATGAAATGGGAATCTGGAGGGAGCCCTAGGTTGCCCAGCAGAGTGGTTTAACAGTTCAGCCAAACTCTCCATCATCTACTCGTTCCACCTGATTTTCTTTCCAAGGGCTTAGTCAAATATTTCTTTGTTCCCTTCATCATCATCATCAATCGTATTTATTGAGCGCTTACTATGTGCAGAGCACTGTACTAAGCGCTTGGGAAGTACAAATTGGCAACATATAGAGACAGTCCCTACCCAACAGTGGGCTCACAGTCTAAAAGGGGGAGACAGAGAACCAAACCCAACATACTAACAAAATAAAATAGAATAGATATGTACAAATAAAATAAATAAATAGAGTAAAAAATATGTACAAGCATATATACAGGTGCTGTGGGGAAGGGAAGGAGGTAAGATTGGGGGGATGGAGAGGGGAACAAGGGGGAGAGGAAGGAAGGGGCTCAGTCTGGGAAGGCCTCCTGGAGGAGGTGAGCTCTCAGCAGGGCCTTGAAGGGAGGAAGAGTGCTAGCTTGGCGGATGGGCAGAGGGAGGGCGTTCCAGGCCCGGGGGATGACGTGGGCCTATTTGTCCCTTGGGAGGACAAGTGCAATAAGTTCATCTCGGGTGACATTTCGGCTTCCACACACAATTAGTTGTCTGTGTCCGGGTTAGAAAGATCAGACTATCGGTGTTCTCCGTCTCCCCCTTTTAGACTGTGAGCCCACTGTTGGGTAGGGACTGTCTCTATGTGTCGCCGACTTGTACTTCCCAAGCGCTTAGTACAGTGCTCTGCACACAGTGAGCGCTCAATAAATACGATTGATGATGATGATGATAAAATGCTTTTGTGACCTATTTTCATCCAGTCTCAGGTTACATCTCCAGTATGTGGTGCTAAGAATATCACTGCTGCTGCTGTTGCAAACTAATTTTTTTCTTTTAACCTTATGACTTGGACCTCGAGTTTTTTCAAATGTTGCTTTATTCTAAACACAGAAAAGGAAAATTCCCCCTTTTATTTTTGGTTTAACATGACTATTGCTCTCATTGTGAAACAAAATACGTGAGACGAGTTGAGAACCTGGAAATTAAGCCAAGTGGGAGAAGTGGCTTAAGCAGGCAGCATTCCTAAATTTGCGTCAGCAACTCGGATATAGATACTGATTTCTAAAAGCTTACAGCTAGTCTGCTGGACTGAGAGTACTCACCTTGAGCTGACATATGCCTTCAACCAGTCAATCCTTGACTGTATCAAATATCCCTCTCTCCTTTTCAAAAACTCACTTTGGAAAAATTACATTTGGACTTCAGTCATTTTTGTGGGTTGAGAATTGAGAGTACATTGAACCCAAAAACTAAGTCAATCCTAAAAATAACAAACTGTTCTTAAAAAAACTTTTATTTCTACCAAGTGCTTATTTTTAAGTTCTGAGGGTAAGATAGTTTCTTTGCCCCTAGTATTGGTATTTATTAAGCACTAACTGTGCACAGAGCACTTCACTATGTACTGAGGGAATATGCTGGTGGGAATTAGATATGGATCCTGTCTCTTGAGGGGCTCTCAATCTCTGACTCTAGGTTGGGGAGAGGACTGGACATAGACACATGGCAAGCAATAGAACATTAAAACAGCTTGAGAAAAGGACAAATGCATAATGCATAAAATAAACAAAAGTCAATAGGAAGTTTTTATATGCTTAATTGGCTGAACATTACAGTCCCTGGAGAAGTATTGTGACCTAACAGGAAGAGACTGGCCCTGGGAGTAGGAGGACCTGGATTCCAATCCCAGCTCCACCACCTCTATGCTGTATAATCTTGGGTAAGTCACTTAACTTCTGTGCCTCGGTTTCTTCACCTGTAAAATGGGGATTAGATCTACTCCTCCCTACTTAAACTGGGAGCCCCAAGTGGGACAGGGACTGCCTTTAACCTAAGTATCTTGTACCTACCACAGCGTTTAGTGTACTGCTTGGCACCTAGTAAGTGTTGAACAAACACCATAAAAAAGTATGAGAAGCCTCAAGTGAAGGATGTTGATCTTATGGGCTTTCATATTGGTTCTGGTGTGCTAAGAAGCCTACTCTTTTTTTTTCTCCTCTCCCTTTCCTCCCCACCCTGTTATTTGACTGGTGTGGGCTGGGAAATCAGTTGGTCTGTGAGTTATGCTGTGAAATGGTGGGCAGCACGACTCAGTGGCTGAGCTACAGCTGGGCAAGTCAGGGGTGGAAACTTCTAATTCTGGCCCTGCAGTTCAGTTGCTCTACGGCCCTGGGACTCACCCCCCAGCTTCCTCTTCTGTAAAATGAGAAGGAAGTGTCATGTTTGGTGGTATCAGTCAGGTATGGGTCCCGACTGCCCAGATGGTGGCCATTAAGTTGTGGGCAAGGAATATGTCTGTTTATTGTTGTATTGTACTCTCCCAAGTGCTCTGCATACAGTACTCTGCACACAGTAAATGTTCAATAAGTACGATCGAATGAGTCCATATACTTTCTATCCCTGCAATGTTCCTTTAAGAAGCAGTGTGGTCTAGCGGGCAGAGCATAGGCCCAGGAGTCAGAGGACCTGGGTTCTAATCCTGCCTCTGTCACTTGTCTGCTGTGGGACCTTAGGCAAGTCACTTCACTTCTCTGGACCTTAGCTGCCTCATCTGTAAAATGGGGATTAAGACTGTGAGCCCTGTATGGGACATGGACTGTGTCCAAATTGATTACCTTGTATGTACCCCAATGCTTAGAATAGTGCCTGGAGCCTAGTAAGCACTTAACAAATGCCATTTAAAAAAAAAAAGATTCATCCTGGGTTTGGCTTGCGCTTGGAAGCAATCACACTGAACTAAGCACTTGGGAGAGTACAACAGATGAAAGTTGGTAGACATGCTCCCTGCCCACAATGAGCTTACAGTCTAGAGGGGACCTTCCAGACCTTCTCTGACCCCCAGGCCTTTTGCAATTAGAAGTGACAGCACTGGGAACAATCAAAAGCCGAACTTAAGATTCCGGCCATGAAAGACTAGTGTATCTTCTTACTGACCTTCTTACTGTGCCTCGTTCTCGCCTGTCCCGCCGTCGACCCCCGGCCCACGTCCTCCCCCTGGCCTGGAATGCCCTCCCTCCACACATCCACCAAGCTAGCTCTCTTCCTCCCTTCAAAGCCCTCCTGAGAGCTCACCTCCTCCAGGAGGCCTTCCCAGACTGAGCCCCCTCCTTCCTCTCCCCCTCCTTCCCCCCATCCCCCCCACCTTACCTCCTTCCCCTCCCCACAGCACCTGTATATATGTATATATGTTTGTACATATTTATTACTCTTTATTTATTTTACTTGTACATATTTATTCTATTTATATTACTTTGTTAATATGTTCTGTTTTGTTGTCTGTCTCCCCCTTCTAGACTGTGAGCCCGCTGTTGGGTAGGGACCATCTCTATATGTTGCCAACTTGTACTTCCCAAGCGCTTAGTACAGTGCTCTGCACACAGTAAGTGCTCAATAAATACGACTGAATGAATGAATGAATGAATGAAAATTAGACCAGCTAGTTTTCCTATTCCTCAGCTGTTTTGCAAAAGGCCTGATGAACTGGATCTCAACCAACACAGTTTGGGCTGATCCCAGATTGAGTTTGGAAATCGAGGACTAGGAAGGGAGTCAGTAAGCCCTCTGCTTCCCTGCAGCAGTGGGGCAAATGGTGCAGGGGGAGTTCATCTTATTCCCCACCAAAGTGCTGGGGTAGATCAGTCCATGACATTTGTTGGGCACTTACTGCGTGCACAGCACTGTACTAAGTGCTTAGCACTGTAACAAGATGCAAGGTGGTCCAGTTGGATACAATCCCTGTCCCTCATCGGGCTCACAGTGTAAGTAGTGGGGAGAACGGGTACTTAATCCCCATTTTACGGAAGAAGAACCTGCAAAGTTAGAAGCAGCGTGGCTTAATTCATTCATTCAATCGTATTTATTGAGCGCTTACTGTGTGCAGAGCACTGTACTAAGCGCTTGGGAAATACAAGTTGGCAACATACAGAGATGGTCCCTACCCAACAGAGCGCTCATAGTCTAGAAGGGGGAGACAGACAGCAAAACAAAACATATTAACAAAATAAAATAAATAGAATAAATATGTACAAGTAAAATAAATAGAGTAATAAATGTGTACAAACATATATACATATATACAGGTGCTGTGGGGAGGGGAAGGAGGTAAGGCAGGGGGGATGGGGAGGGGGCAGAGGGGGAGAGGGATCAGCTTAATGGCAAGAGCACAGGCGTGGGAGTCAGAGGATGTGGGTTCTTGCCCCAGCTCCACCACTTGTCTGCTCTGTGACCTTGGGCAAGCCACTTAACTTCTCTGTGCCTCAGTTACCTCATCTGTAAAATGGGGATTAAGACTGTGAGCCCCACGTGGAACAACCTGATGACCTTGTATCAACCCCGGAGCTTAGAACAGTGCTTGGCATATAGTATGCACTTAACAAAAATCATAATTATTATTATTGAGGTGACTTGCCCAAAGTAACATAGCAGGCGAATGATGGAGCCGGAATTAGAACCCAGATCCTCTGACTCAGGCCCGTGCTCTTTCTCCTAGGCCAGGCTCTCTAGCCGTGGAATGGTGCTATGAGTCTACCCAGGAGGCAGGGCAAGTTCATACCCAGTAGCGGATGCTCTGGACGACATTGCTCCTTGTCAAGGAGCCTCTCAGGATGCCACTGGAAACAGGGCATAGCCCTGCGACAAAACCAACTTCAGCCCAATTCCTTACCAGCCTGTTGTTCTAGCAGTTGCCCCTCACCGTGGCCAGAGAGAATATGTGGTTTGGTGGAAGAGGCCCAGGGCAGGGAGTGAGGAGGCCAGATTCTTGGCCCAATTCTACTTCTTATTAACTGGGAGAGCTTTGACAAGCCTCTGTTCTTCAATTTCCTTATTGAAAAATGGGGAAACTGTCAAATACCTACCGTTCCCTCACAGGGATGTTGTGACCATCAACATAAAATGAATTCTGAAGTAATTTTTGGATGAAAGATGATATATCTGATATATCTATGCATAGACTGTGAGCCCAACTCTTCTAGACTGTGAGCCCACTGTTGGGTAGGGACTGTCTCTATATGTTGCCAACTTGTACTTCCCAAGCGCTTAGTCCAGTGCTCTGCACACAGTAAGCGCTCAATAAATACGATTGATTGATTGATATATATCCCCAGGGTGATATAAATTATCACAATTGTCACTGATTCGATTTTGCGTAGTATGACACTCAACCAATCAATCAATCAATCAATCGTATTTATTGAGCGCTTACTATGTGCAGAGCACTGTACTAAGCGCTTGGGAAGTACAAATTGGCATCACATAGAGACAGTCCCTACCCGATAGTGGGCTCACAGTCTAAAAGGGGGAGACAGAGAACAGAACCAAACATACCAACAAAATAAAATAAGTAGGATAGAAATGTACAAGTAAAATAAATAAATAAATAAATAAACAGAGTAATAAATATGTACAACCATAATTCCACTCAACCCAAGTGGAATTTGGAAAATATAATACATTGGTCCAAATTCCACTTGGGTTGAATATCCTGGCAGGAAGAAATGAAACCATGGGAAAGGACCAGTGGATGGGGAATTAAAACTCTTATTGGAGTCATTGGTGGTCTGTCTCCTGATCCTGGTCAAATCACATCCCACACATCCCTGCATGAATTAGAAAGTATTTCCAGAAAATGCTTCCCTTTCACCATTGCTTACCACTGCTCTGCTCTGCCCAAGCCTTCCAGTTTGGGGCAAGAAAGGGTACTGACAAGGATGTGGGGAGGTTGGGAAGGGAGCTAGGCCCTTCACAATGTCTTCTTCCCAGAGCATGCTTGGGACCAGAAGGGTGAGGCTTCTGGATGAGACAGACCCAATTCCCGGGCCCAGCAGGAGGCTGCTTTCAAGACTGGAGAAACTTTCAATACTTTTGAGAAACACTGAGGCCTAACAGAAGGAGCATGGTCCTGGGAGTCCGAGAACATGGGTTCTAATCCTGACTCCGCCATTTGTCTTTGTGTGACCTTGGGCAAGTAACTTCTGTGCCTATTACCTATAAAATAGGGATTAAGACTGTGAGCCCTAAGTGAGGCATGGACTGTGTCCTACCTGAAAATCTACCCCAGCATTTAGTACAGTGTTTGGCACATAGAGCTTAACAAATACCAGTAAAAAAATGAAGGCTGGGATGATCATATTCTTTGCCTCCAAAAGGGGGTAAGAGGACTGATGATGAGGGCTAATGACACAAGAGACAATGAGATCCCTACGAGATGTGCTAAAGCCTCTGAGACAGTCTAAGACACATGCTTGAAAACATGCTGTAAGTTGGAGCAACTCCAGTGTACCTAAAAGTACCTAAAATCACCCTTTATGCTTTAATGAATTTCCAGTACTGAACACACATGATTAGGTTATCTGCCAAAAAAACCCCACCTATCTCAACAGTGCTTAGAACAGTGCTTAGTACATAGTGTTTAACAAATACCATTATTATTATTATTATTATTATTAATCCTGCCTGAACTCCTAGTCTTCAGCTGGGACTTCTGGCTTCAGTCATTCATTCATTCATTCAATCGTATATATTCATTCATTCATTCAATCGTATTTATTGAGTGCTTACTATGTGCAGAGCACTGTACTAAGCGCTTGGAAAGTACAATTTGGCAACAGAGACAATCCCTACCTAACACCGGGCTCACAGTCTAAAACGGGGAGACAGACAACAAAACAAAACAAGCAGACAGGCCAAAAAAAAAATGCTTACTATGTGCCAAGCACTGTTCTAAGCACTGGGGTAGTTTACAAGGTAAGCAGGTTGTCCCACATGGGGTTCACAGTCTTAAGCCCCATTTTACAGATGAGGTAACTGAGGCACAGAGAAGTTAAGTGACTTGCCCAAAGTCACACAGCTGACAAGTGGTGGAGTCGGGATGAGCCTGCTGTTGGGTAGGCACTGTCTCTATCTGTTGCCAACTTGTACTTCCCAAGCACTTAGTACAGTGCTCTGCACACAGTAAGCGCTCAATAAATACGACTGAATGAATGATTATAACCCATGACCTCTGACTCCCAAGCCCGTGCTCTTTCCACTAAGCCACATGGCTTCTTCACATTGCTGAGCTAGGTTCTTTTTTTAATGGCATTGGTTAATCAATCAATCAATCAATCGTATTTATTGAGAGCTTGCTGTGTGCAGAGCACTGCACTAAGCGCTTGGGAAGTACAAGTTGGCAACATATAGAGACAGTCCCTACCCAACAGTGGGCTCACAGTCTAAAAGGGGGAGACGGAGAACAAAACCAAACATACTAACAAAATAAAATAAATAGAATAGATAGGTACAAGTAAAATAAATAAATAAATAGAGTAACAAATATGTACAAACGTATATCCATATATACAGGTGCTGTGGGGAAGGGAAGAAGGTAAGATTGGGGGGATGGAGAGGGGGGCGAGGGGGAGAGGAAGGAAGGGGCTCAGTCTGGGAAAGCCTCCTTAAGTATATACCAGGTACTATACTAAGCTGCTGAGGTAGATACAAATTAATCAAGTTGGATCCGGTCCCTGTCTCACATAGTGCTCACAGTCTTAATCCCCATTTTGCAGATGAGGTAACTGAGACAGAGAGAAGTTAAGTGACTTGCCCAGGATCACACAGCAGACAAGTGGTAGAGTCATGATTAGAACCAAGGTCCTTCTGACTCCCATGCGTAGGCACTATTCACTAAATCACGCTACTCCTCTAGGTGACTTCGTGCAACTAGACTAGAGAGCCTTTTCTACCCTTTCCTTTTAAAATATCTCTCCAGGCTTCTTCCTCTTCACTTGGCTGTTGCCTTTGCCAACTCAGTAATAACTCCACGTAGTCCTTGGTACAATCTCCTTCCTTGGCCTTACTCTTTCCTCCACCACTGTACAGGATTGCTGGCGCTGACAAACTCTATGCTCCTCATAGCGAGAGGAGTCCAGTGTTTCTAATCCCGGACACATCACAGGTCAGAGTCACACATCACAGGACAGAGTCAGAGGTCATGGGTTCTAATCCCATCTCCGCCGCTTGTCAGCTGTGTGACTCTGGGCAAGTCACTTAACTTCTCTGGGCCTCAGTGACCTCATCTGTAAAATGGGGATTAAGACTGTGAGCCCTGCGTGGGACAACCTGATCACCTTGTATCCACCCCCAGCTCTTAGAACAGTGCTTTGCACATAGTAAGTGCTTAACAAATGTCATGATTATTATTATTATTATTATCACATTCCCAGCCAACTAACCAACATGCCAGAAGATTGACCATCCTAGTGATTCCTGCCTCTGTCAACTTAACTATTATTACATGGGTCCACAGGTCAGGATGAGTAGAATTACAGAAAAAAGCAAAAATTAAAAATATGATCCATTGGACTGGCTCTCTACTTCTTGTTAAGTGTGCCCACTGCAATCTGAAGAACGCTTGCTTTGGTGGTGGTAAGTGTGGACAGGGTTGGAGAAAAATTTGTGGCTGGGACTTTGACAGCAGAGATCAAGTTTTGGGGTCTATAAGGTTTCTGCAAGCCATATGGACAAGGACTAAATTCCTAAAATAACTGGTCTCTTTCCATAAGCCCTTCTCTTTCCATAAGCCCCTTCCTCTAGACTCTAAGCTCTTTGTGGGTAGGGACATGTCCTCCAACTCTGTTATACTGTACTTTTCCAAGGGCTTAGGACAGTACTCTGCACACAGTAAATGCTCAATAAATAGGACAGAAAAAGAACAGCGTGTGGGCAAAGAGTTGTTTGGATGGAGGCCTTCCCAGACTGAGCCCCCTCCTTCTTCTCCCCCCCATCCCCCCCACCCTGCCTCCTTCCCCTCCCCACAGCACCTGTATATATGTCTGTACAGATTTTGTACTCTATTTTACTTGTACATATTTACTATTCCATTTATTTTATTTTGTTAATATGTGTTGTTTTGTTGTCTGTCTCCCCCTTCTAGACTGTGAGCCCGCTGTTAGGTAGGGACTGTCTCTATATGTTGCCAACTTGTACTTCCCAAGCGCTTAGTACAGTGCTCTGCACACAGTAAGCGCTCAATAAATACGATTGAATGAATGAATGAATGAGGCTTATTAACACAGAAGAAAGATGTTGAACCAAAACCTTTCCTTCCCAGGCCCCCTACTCTCCTCCCCATCTCTTCCATAACTCTGCCAAAAAGCCCTCCGTGTAGGGGTCCTAGCTGACATCAGGTCTTCTTTCCTTTTGGTCTCATTATGTTGTTTACTGAAATAACCATATTCTCCGGTAGGTACGCTGGCCAGTTAATTGGCTGGAGGTGGCAATGAAACCTGCTTCTTCCCGCAGGACACCCAACACTAATGAAGCCATCAACACATCATCACCATCATCACCAACAAGTACCCACAGGATACAGACCTGTTTAGATAGCAGATGGCTTGGAAGTAGAACAGGTGGAAAACCAGGTGAGAAATAGACAGCAGAAAGAGAGGATAATAACAATGCCCTTCTGAGAAGCTCAGAGCCCTTCACGAGAGGCAAACTCACTCAAGGACAAATAAAAATGAGCTGGACCGGGGAGCAAAAGAAGAACAAAAGGCTATGGGATGGTGTTTGCATTTAGAATAATCAGAAATGAAGGGGCATTACCGTCATGCCACAATCAACAGAAGGATTTCCTGTCTTGGCCACACTGAAGTTTGGAGACAATCTAGAGCGTTAGGCAGTGGAGACCACGACAGAAAAAACTAAAATCAGAGGATGAGGATTAGGCGTCTTTCCATATACAAATGTTTCTTTGTAGTAGTTCTTCCATTTAATTTGAGAATAAAAAAAATACCTCAAGTATCTCCTCCTTCTGAAAAGCTCTGAGCCCAGAGAGAACTTGACCTCATCAATCTTCCCAAACCCTTGTGATGTAGATAAGGCAGAATTATTAAGTCCTGAATCTCTTTTACATTGACTCACTCCGTGTCTCCTAAGACATCATTGCTGGGGATGGGGGAGAGAGGATTGGCAAATGCTATTTGATCATTTCTCCTTTTCAGGTAAACTAAAACCCTGAGGTTAAGTACTGCAATAAGTCTCATCACACAGTAATCACGTTGGCATAGGGTTAGGCATAAACTTTGAAAGAGATTTTCCATTGAAACCTTATTTGGGCCCGCAGTTGCACAGGACACACCTAACTGCAAATTCTATTCTAATGATAGCAGGGATTAATGGGGACTACCAAATTAATGGATTTGGAGCTGCGTATTAGGTACAACCTGATGTTGAAGCATTCATAATAATAATTGTGGCATTATTATTACAAGCACTATACTAAGCACCGGCGTAAATGCAAGATAATCAGGTCCCACATGAGGCTCACAGTCTACGTTTGAGGGAGAACAGGTATTGAATCCCTATTTGCAGATGAGGGAACTGAGAGACAGAGAAGTTAAGTGGCTTGCCCAAGCTCACACACAGAGCCAGGGTAAGAACCCAGGGCCTCTGACTTCCATGCCTGTGATCTTTCCTCTAGGCTATGCTGCTTCCCATCATAACTAACATCTGACTGACAGCATCTTGCACGCCTCACCCATGATAACCTCATCAATTGTATCTTGAAATTCACAGAATGCTTAACATGCAATGAGCTCCTAGTAATTTTACAGATGAGGTAACCGAGGCATGAAGAAGTTAAGTGACTTGCCCAAGGTCACATAGCAGACAAGTGGCGGAGCCAGGATGAGAACCCAGGTCCTCCTGAATCCCAGCCCTGTGCTCTTTCCACAAAGCCAGGCTGCTGTATTATAATAGATTATAAGATGAGTCAAGCATTAGATGGAATGTCCTTAACTATGTGGATGGCTGTCAAGAATGGCAAACCATCACACTCGTCCTCCAAACATCCCAGTATCATTGTTGAGCAATAATAATAATAATAATTGTTACATGCTTACTAGGTGTCAAGCACCGTACTAAGCCATGGGGTAGGTACAACTGGGTCAGACAGTCCCTGTCCTATATGGGACTCACAATCTAAATAGGAGAGAGAGAGAAAAGGTGTTTAATCCCCATTTTATAGATGAGATAACGGATGCACGGAGAAGTTAATTATCTTGCCCAGGGTCACCCGGCGGGCAACTGGAAGAATCTAAATTAGAACCCAGGTCTTCTGACCACCAGGCCTGTGCTCTTCCACTGAGTCATGCTGCTTCCTCTAGATATAATATTGGGCTGAAACTAAAACACCTTCCACACTGTTGCACCTTCAACTGCTTTTGCTTTTTTTCTGTTGATCTTCCTAATGTTCCCACCAATCCCATGGGGTTCTGAACCCAGAAATACATTATTAGCTCTACTCTCTCTATTCTGCTGGTGAGCCCAACTAGAACGACAGGCATTTTGAGGGTTTTCCTGGCCTGGGAAAGCCATGATCTAGTGGTTACTTCTTCCTTGCAGCAGTTGCCTTTAGCTTTTGTTCAACTTTGAGGACTGTATTTCAATATTAGTGTGTCCCCTCTCCTTTTGCATGCCACTGCTAATATTTCTTTATTCTCAGAGTATTCCCAGACTTCTTCTCTTTCTCTCCCTCTCTGGTCCCCCAGAATATTCTCTCTAGGTTACAACTCCTAAACCTTCTTCACCTAAGCCAGTCAGTCAATCATATTTACTGAAGGCTTACTGTGCACAGAGCACTGTACTAAGCTCATGGGAGAGTACAATATAACAGATACATTTTCTGCCCACAAGGAGCTTACAGTCTACAAGGGGAGACAGTCTAGAAGGGGAGATATGGACATAAGTGCTTTGGGGATGGGGAGGGATGACTAAAGGGAACAAGTCAGGATGACACAGAAGGGAGTGGAAGAAAAGGAAAAGAAGGCTTCATCAGGGAAGGCCTCTTGGAGGAGATGAGCCTTTGGTAAGAGTTTGAATGCCAGGGAGAGTAAATGTCTGTCGGATCTGAAGAGGGAGGGCTTTCCAGGCAAGAGACAGGATGTGGGCGAGAGGTCGGTGATGAGATATATGAGATTGAGGTACAGTGAGAAGGTTAGCATTAGAAGAGTGAGGTGTGCAGGCTGGGTTATAGTAGGAGAGTAAGCGAGGCAAGGAAGGAGGGGGAAAGATCATCAAGTCCTTTAAAAAATGGTGGTGAGGGGCTTCTGTTGGTTGCAGAGGTGGACAGGCAATCACTGGAGGCTCTTGAGTAGTGGGGAGACAGAGAAGCAGTACGGCATAGTGGAAAGAGCACAGGGCTGGGAGTCAGACGGTCATGGGTTCTAATCCCAACTCTGCCACTTGTCTGCTGTGGGATCTTGGGCAAGTCCCTTCACTTCTCTGTGCCTCAGTTACTTCATCTATACAATGGGGAGTGAGACGGTGAGCCCCACATGGCTCAGGGACTGTGTCCAACCCAATTTGCTCGTATGCACCCTACCGCTTAGTACAGTGCCTGGCACACAGCAAGCACTTAATAAATATCACAATTATTGTTATGGCCTGAAGATTTTTGTAGACAAATGATCCAGGCAGCAGAATACAGTATGGACTGAAGTGGGGAGAGACAGGAGGCTGGGAGGTCAGCAAGGAGGCCGATACAGTAATCAAGGTGGGATAGGACAAGTGCTTGGATTAACAAGCAGCAGTTTGGATGGAGAGGAAAGGGCAGATTTTAGCGATGTTGGCATAGTCCTGATATCTCCCCCCTATGGTAACAACCTTGGTCCCTAGGATGAGGTCTTCAAGTCCCCATTTGCTTATGCACTACCTGAAGACAACTAAAATTTGTTTGCTTCTTTTGTATTCTCTCAAACGCTTAGAACAGGGCTCTGCACTCAGTAGTTACTCAATAAGTATCGCTGATTAACGGATTGATTGTCCCACTTTGGACAGCTGCCTTTCCAAATGGAGTTCATGTGGCTGAAACATGTCCTGAGAGCCACCAGATGTCGCTGTTATAGATAGAATCCAACGCGATGGGAAATAATAAAATAATAATAATAATAATAATAATAATAATAACAATGGCATTTATTAAGCGCTTACTATGTGCAAAGCACTGTTCTAAGCGCTGGGGAGGTTACAAGGTAATCAGGGTGTCCCACTGGGGGCTCACAGTCTTAATCCCCATTTTACAGACGAGGTAACTGAGGCCCAGAGAAGTGAAGTGACTTGCCCAAAGTCAAACAGCTGACAATTGGTGCAGCCGGGAAATGCCCCATCACTGTGAGGGAATGCTTTTTGGACGCCCACGAATGGCCCTGAGATTGTAGATTCCTCTGGTGGCTACATCTAGGACAGCAGGAGAGATGCCAAAATGGTGTTGGGGATGGGGCAGCAGAATAAGGAGGGATAGTAGCAATTTACTGCGGTATTTAAGTGCTTACTATGTGCCTAACACTTACTAAGCGCTGGGGTAGATGTAAGATTACCAGGTTGGACACCATCGCTGTCCCAAATGGGTGTGCGATGTAAGGGAGAGGGAAAACAGTTACTGAATCCCCGCTTTAAAGATGGGGAAGCTGAGGTACAGAGAAGTTGACGTCCAAAATCACAAAGTAGGCAAAGGGCAGAGCTAGGATTAGAACCCAGGTCTTCTGACTCCCAATCAATCAATCAATCATATTTATTGAGCTCTTACTGTGTGCAAAGCACTGTACTAAGCGCTTGGGAAGTACAAGTTGGCAACATATAGAGACAGTCCCTGCCCAACAGTGGGCTCACAGTCTAAAAGGGGGAGACGGAGAACAAAACCAAGCATACTAACAAAATAAAATAAGTAGAATAGATATGTACAAGTAAAATAAATAAATAAATAAATAGAGTAATAAATATGTACAAATATATATATATATACAGGTGCTGTGGGGAAGGGAAGGAGGTAAGATGGGGGGATGGAGAGGGGGACGAGGGGGAGAGGAAGGAAGGGGCTCAGTCTGGGAAGGCCTCCTGGAGGAGGTGAGCTCTCAGTAGGGCCTTGAAGGGAGGAAGAGAGCTAGGTTGGCGGATGGGTAGAGGGAGGGCATTCCAGGCCCGAGGGATGACGTGGGCCGGGGGTCGATGGCAGGACAGGCGAGAACGAGGTCCCAGGTCTATGCTCTTCCCATTAGGCCATACTACTTCTCCGGTGAAGAGTTTTCTCTACCAAGTGTCAAGGGAAACAAGAGACGGAGCTCTGTGTGCCTATCCCAATCCGTGGGGCATTTTTCCTCTCACCTCCCGAGATAACTTCCACTGACATTTGTCCTACTGCTAAATAGCCAAAGGAATGCCAGAGCCACAGTGTTAAGAAAACAGAGCCACAGTGTCATCATCCATCTTCTGCTCCACTGTTGGCTCTTTGGCCTCCAGTGGTAGAATAGTAGCCCTGCTGTTGGTCCAGCAGAAAGAACATTCCCCTGGAAATCATGAACCTGGCTTCTAGTCCCAATTCTGCCTGCTGGGCTATGCCACCGGTGGTTAAGTTTTCTGCACAAAGACCCATTGAGGGCATTCCACAAGGTGGACAGCCAGCGGGAATCCTGAAAAATACCACGCTAATGTGGATGGTAAAGACGCTGGTGGCTACCAAGGCAACTGCCTGCCAAGTCAGAGTAGCATCAGCCTAATCTGCCCTCACTTTGTTCATTGGTGAGTCCTGCAGGTCAAACCTCTGTGGGCACTTCATGATGCACTCAACTCCAGCACGGCTACTCACTTGTGCCTCAGGGGAAGTATGATCAGCATGGACAAGAGAGGTCAAATGGTACGGGGCAAACCACTATCACTATAATCAATTCCTCTGGGCAGTTTCTTGGTCCTGAAGTCTCAGAACTGAAACTCATCTGTAACTCCTGACGGGCCACTTCATCCTCAATAGAATAGTGTGAGCTGGAAAACTCTGCAAACTGGTAGGAGGCAGAAGGTTCCACTGGCAGCCCTGTGTTAGTCAAATGACCTCGTGACATGCCCTCAGCATGGTTAGCTAATCTAGTCAGCTAGATTGCCAGTCTAATTGACCCATCCAAGTGAATTAAACTGTCAGTTCACACAGAGGAAACCGTTTCCACATATACTTCCCCAAATTGGTGAAGGCATCCTTAGAGTCTGGGGAGTCCGTTTGTAGGGAGAAGGGGTTCAGGACTGGTTGTCCTTCCCAACCCCACTAGTTGAAGCCCTGCCTGGGCTCTTCGTGGCCCAAGACACAAAATAGGATTAAGTGCACGAGAAATACTACCATTCTGGTAGCAGACCAAATGACCATGCAACCTAGTGTTCCTACAGTGACAATGATGCTTAGAAGTACAGTGTGACGGTTACTCTTCTTGCCATCCCCTTTAAATGCTTCCAAGCAACCCTAACTATCCTCTAGAAGCCTATTATGAACTTCTTAACCTTTAGAGTGCATTTCATTTCATAGCCCCTAAATTTCATGGGCCAAAGACGATGGACGGAGGAAGGAAGAGAGAAGAGCTAGAAAGGGAGTGAAGTTTTACGTTTATCCATTTAGTTCTAAGATTATGGAGAACAAGTGGTGTCCTCTGAATGCCCTGTACCTCCTTGATGCTCAGTTTGAGAGCACAACAAGCTGCCTCGGGGGGGACTTAATTTCCAGCATAGAGAGCAGTTCCCGCCAGTTCAGTCGAAGGGCACCGGTTTTGGACACTGGCAGGGTGGCCTTCTCTATTGTTCTAGCTAGTGCTGCGGTGGCCAAGGTTGAAATCAGGAGAGCTCTCACAGGGAAGCAGTATGGCCTAGTGGAAAGAGCACAGGTCTAGGAGTCAGAGGGCCTGGCTCTAACAATTGCTTGCTGTGTGGCCTTGGGCAAGTCATTTGACTTCTCTGTGCTTCCGTTTCCTCAACTGTAAAATGGGGATTAAATCCTTCTGTCTCCCGCTTAGACTGTGAGCCCCACATGGGACAGAGACTGTTTCCAACCTGATAAACGTGTATCTACCCCAGCACTTAGAACTGCGAGTAACACATAATAAGTGCATAACAAATTCCATTAAAAAAAATATAAATAGACGAACTTCAAATACCTCTCCTTTTTCCCTCCTCCCAACTTTCACTTCTCACCCCAGCCCAGAATCTTTGGTTGGAGAGTGACAGAGCCAGGACACTTGCCCTCTGCTGAGTCCACTGGAATTGTAATTTCTTTTAAGTATAAAGCTCTGCTTGTGACTCTACAGCCCATCTGATTCTTCGGCTTGCCATGCTACCTTTCACTACTGTATAAATGCCGTGTTTCACTGTACACTAGCACTTTCACAAGAAAAAGGTTGAGCAGGGGACGGGAGGGGAGCAGAAAGGAAAGGAGGCAAATCAGTCCACGTCATTTTATTGCTGCACTTTCCAAGCGCTTAGTACAGTGCTCTGCACACAGTAAGTGCTCAATAAATACGAATGAATGAATGAATAAATGTCCTATTAGCAGTCTTTAGGAAAGAACTGGTGGACGTGGAGCCAGCTGAAGGCTCCGGTGAGCTCTGGGGTAGAAGTCAGTGGGTGAGGGGATTCTACAGTCCAAAATTCACCCCCTCGTTGCCCTCCTCGGAGCTCCTGTGCACCTGTAGCTCCCTACACTTCCTTCCAGCCCTCAAGACTGCTGGGGGAGGCTGAGGGTCCCTCTGATGGCAATGGGCCTTGGGTGGTCCAATTAAAGTAGCTGGGGGTGGGGGAAAATTATCTGTTTATTTCAACTATCCATGTGAACCACTCCCTTTCCCTTTCCGTCATGACCATGAATCTTCGGAAGTTAGATATTTAAACTAATATTTTTCCCACCTGGCATTTTTAAGCACTTAATCTGTGCCAAGCACTGTGATAAGTGCTGGGGGAGAGTCAAGATTTGGCTTCTTGAATTCAGTGACTGTTGTTTAGGTTAGCAAATTCTACATCAGCCCATCAGAAATGTACTCCCGCTCAAAGTGATTTCTGCTTGGGTTTTCCCAATTGCAGATTGGCCAGAAAGGCTATTTCCCGGCTCCCATCTCCTCTCTGATCCTGTCTTCCTTGCTCTGGCTCCTGGGCACTTTCCTATTCACTCCCCTGTACCCCAAATTCACTTTCCTTTCCTGCCTCTTCCCATAGCCGCCCCCTTTTGTTTTTTCTATTCTCTTAAGTCAGTTGTCAGGAGGCAGGGCAGGGAAGACCAGGTCTGTGGCCTGAGGATTATGGACCAGGAGCCGACGCTCTTTGGATCTGATGCTTTTAAACTGAAACAGATCTGAGAAAGTCAGGGTGGGTGTTTATGGCATCCTTGATCTCACTTCAAAATGGAAAATCCGCTTCTCAGTCATCTTCCCCTTCTAAACACCTCTTCCCAGTAGAAGAGGGGGTGGTATGTGTGTTTGTGTGCATGTAAAATACTGCAGAAAACAAGCTATGGGCCACAATGACATGACTGAGAAAAGGCTGCAATGATTGTGGCCCACTGCTCTTCAGATTCCCCAGTCTCTGAATCATGTGACTATGCTCTTGGGAAGCTGAGCTGACCCCTGTCTTGGTTTTGCTGTTATATGTGGAGTATAATGGAGTCAGATTAAAGTGCACAGGAAAGACTAGAACATTTGTTGCCTTCCTATGCATTTGGCTTAAGAGCTGGAGAGCTTTGCAGGGGAATTGGATTCTTGATTTTTCAAATTTGCCTAGTAATGTCCTGCAGCTGTAATGAAAACTCAGAAGAGTGACTACAATCATTTCTTTTTAAGGTTTACAACTTCCAATCTGGGTTGAGGAGCAGGTGAGAAATTACAATAGCCCTGAATAGCTGGAAATAAGATGGAAATTCTGGAAATACCCCAAACAAGGAATAAGGAGTCACCGATGGCTACCCAATCAATTGCTTTAAAATGCAAATGGGTAGTTAACACCAGGGTAGTTGTGGAGGAAGGTTGGGGAATTACTTTCCCTGCAAGTTTCTAACCAGCAGTTTGATGCTCGTGTGCCCCCAGCATGGCATTTTTAAGCACTAAATTTGTGCCAAACGCTGTGTTAAGTGCTGGGGCAGAGTCCAGATTTGGCTTCTTGAATTCAGTGACTGTTGTTTAGGTGAGCAAATTCTATATCAGCCCATCAGAAACGTACTTCCGCTCCAAGTGACTTCTGTTTGGGTTTTCCCAATCGCAGATTTGCCAGGTAGGCTACTTCATTCGTTCAATCGTGTTTATTAAGCACTTTCTGTGTGCAGAGCACCGTCCTACGCGCTTGGGAGAGTAGGATACAATAATAAACAGACGCATTGCCTGCCTAAAATGAGTTTGACAAGGGATTTGTTAAGATGCCTTAGTCCAGGGCCTTTCCATCTTGAGAATTTTGCTAACTCATGTTCCAAGAAGGCCCTGTGAGCTCCACTGCCCCTGCTTTTGCTCACTTCAGATGACTTCCTCTGCAACCCAGCAGAGGGAGAACCAAGGCTCTAAAACCCACCAACTGAGCAGTTTCCTGGTGTTGGTGTCAGAAGTCCCAGTGCTACTTTCACCCACAACAGCTGGGCGCCGGCCTCCCCCTCCCTGGCATCGATTCCGAGAAATAAAGCTGGCTGTTTGGAAGGAGAATAAGGGAGGAAAGTCACGGAAAGATATTACTTTGGTGTCTCTAAGAGAAGCAGCTTGGCCTAGTAAAAAGGGCACAGGACTAGCAGGCAGAGGGCCTGGGTTCTAATCCCAGCTCTGCCACATGTCTGCTGCATGACTTTGGGCAAGTCACTTAATTTCTCTGTGCCTGTTATCTCATTTGTGAAACGGCAACTCAATCCTACTCCCTCCTCCTTGGACTAGGAGCCCTATATGGGACAGGGACCATGTCCAACCTGATTAACTCATATTTACCGGGGTACTTAGAACAGTACTTACATAATAATTGCTTATAAGTACAATAAAAAACCCTGCTTGCAGAAATCCAGGGGAGCCACACAGTTACATTAAAGACAACCTCATTCGCACCTACTCAGCCCTCCTGTCCCGCCATCAACCCACGGCCCACGTCCTCCCCCGGGCCTGGAATGCCCTCCCTCTGCCCATCCGCCAAGCTAGCTCTCTTCCTCCCTTCAAGGCCCTACTGAGAGCTCACCTCCTCCAGAAGGCCTTCCCAGACTGAGCCCCTTCCTTCCTCTCCCCCTCGTCCCCCCTCCATCCCCCGCATCTTACCTCCTTCCCTTCCCCACAGCACCTGTATATATGTATATATGTTTGTACATATTTATTACTCTATTTATTTATTTATTTTGCTTGTACCTATCTATTCATTTTATTTTGTTAGTATGTTTGGTTTTGTTCTCTGTCTCCCCCTTCTAGACTGTGAGCCCACTGTTGGGTAGGGACTGTCTCTATATGTTGCCAGCTTGTACTTCCCAAGCACCTAGTACAGTGCTCTGCACACAGTAAGTGCTCAATAAATATGATTGATTAATAGGTGTGCAAACGGTCCCACTGCCACAGTCTTTCTATTTGCTCAAGTTTCTGAGCTTGCTCTCTGAGCACAGGTGATTAGGCAAAAAGGGTGAGAAGAAACCTCCCAGATGATGAGTAGCCAAACCACCATACGGTGCCCGATACCAACAGACTAAACCACGAAGGTGAAACACAAAAGTCAGTTCAAAGAGTCAAATGGGCTCTTCTGAAATTGTTCAAAATATTAAAAAAGTCATCCTGACAAAAAATTAAGTTTCTTGTTTTTAATAACAATTCTATTGAGATCCCCCAAACCCAGTGTGCTGCAACACAGACTGAGAATTGAGCCACGTCAGGGTCAAAAAATTCAGGGTGAAAGTTCCCACTGCTGTCTTATCTCTGTCCTCATGCCAAGGTTGTTCAATACAGGCAACTGTTGCTTAATGATGTTACCATCCTGTGTGGCAAATCTCAAGAAGTGATTTTATTCAGGCCACTGGACTTCTTTCTTAATTTTGGTTGCTAATACCATCTTTCTTTGATTAGAATGAAAACCACACTGATATGGGCTCAGGACTTTTTCTTCCACAAAGATCTTTAAAAGAAGAGACTCTGATGTGGAAAGGCGATCTCGGGGCAAAACTTTTATGAGTGATGACCTAGGGATGGGCTCCATCACCTCGATCACTGGCCTCAAGCATGGGCAGTTCTTCTGTAATGTGTGTTTTCATCATAGATTTTAGAAAAAATACCATTTAGGCATTAAGAGAAAATTCATTCCACAGCAGACTCTGGATCTGGATCCAGCATGATATGCTGTCAGAAGAAACTTCTTCACAGGCACGTGATGTCTATAAAGGCATACTAAAATAAATGTTTTCATGAGCACAAAGTCTTTGAGGACAAAACCCTTGAACCTCTCCCCGCTCCTTTTTTGTAAAGTATCCAATAGGCACAACATTCCATATTAGCCCATTCTCAGGTGGAAGATCCTATAAAAACATTTTACCAAATTTTGTCCAAATTGTGGCCTAGTGAATGAGTTAAGTTATGGCCTCAGGGTGGGTAGCATTTGGTATACTGAGTTATGTGAATCCAGTTCAGCAAGCACATCTTCACTGATGGGCATGATGCCTCATGCCTTGATCAGATACACCTCCACGTTGACAGGACCGATATAAAACTCCCATCCAGGGGGCATCCAAAGCCCTGGAAGGTGGCTGGCCTTATTCCTAAAGGCATTCCCAATCTCCTTTGAATGGGGTTTCATGTCCATTATTAGCGGAATCATGGCATTGTTGGAATTGTTGGAATGATGGCATGTTGGCATGATGGACTCATCGTGAAAGATACTAGTCACACCTGACTGACGACAAAGATACACAGAAATGGTGCAATTCCTTCTAAGGGCTGATGGAGAGGAACTCAAACAAATAGGACAGGAGAGGACTTGGCAAATGGTTCTCAACAGAATCACGTTTTGTAATCACACATTTTGTAGTTCACCACTCTCCCCACCTTTAAAACCTTCCTAAAATCACAACTCCAAGACGTCTTCCCAAACTAAGCCCTTAATATCCCCTATCCATCCACCCTTCCCTCTGCATCTACTAGGAACTTGCCCATGTAGCTCTTAGGCACTTTGATACTGACCCCAGCCCCACATATTTTTATATTCTACTACTTCCCCTATCCCTGACCTATTTTACTGTCTGCCTCCCCCCACCCCATGGGCTGTAAGCTCCTTGTGGGCAGGGATCGCAACTACTAATGCTGTTGCCTTGTACACAGTAAGCATTCAATAAATACCACTGATTGATTGATTTGAACCATGCCAAGACAGTGAGGAAGAGGGGGAAGAGGGAGGAAGAAAGGATTAGTGAGAATAAGAGAAATAAAAACTTCACTTCTTCTATTGAAAGGTTTGATGACTCTTGCCATCCCTGTCTCTGACATTGTTCTATTTTGCTCAAAATGGTGTCTGTCCATTCTTTAGAAATTCAGCAGGCTTTAGTTGTTGTATTTTGTATTAAAAATAAATTTAGAAGGAGAATTATCTTAGTTCAGTGCTTCAACTGGTAAGTGTGCATTTGAATTTTTTTATATAGTATTTAAACGCTTACTATGTGTCAGGCACTGTGCTAAATGCTGGGGTACATACAAGCTAAGCAGATTGGACACAGTCCTTATCCCACATGGGGCTCACAGTCTTAATCCCCATTTTACAGATGAGGGAACTGAGGCACAGCGAAGTTAAATGGCTTGCCCCAAGTCACACAACAGACAAGTGGCAAAGCCAGGATTAGAACGCAGGTCCGTGCTCTATCCACTAGGCCCTGCTGCTTTCCTAATAAAATCTAATGATTCAGCTAATAGGATCTATTGAGAGCCTTCTGAGTGCAGACCCATGAACTTGGTGCTTGAGAAGGTACAGTAAATTTTAAAAGTATAGACCTGCCCTCGAGGATCTTTCAATCCAATCCAGCCTAACAGGAGTTTTCCATGCCAGGTGTCCCGAAATGACCATCATCTGACCTCAGCACCAAATACTCTTCTTGTTCCTGTTTCATAGGGCTACTTAACTGGAAAAAGTCACATGGACTAACAGCTCTTTTGCCTTTAGCAGGAGCCAAAGGTGTTCTGAGAGTTGCACACTGGGTGATAAATTGGAATTGTTATTCTGGAAGGGGGAAAACATTCAAATGCACCATCCACACTCCCACAATACTCATGTATCAATCCTTATACTCAGTTGCTCCCCTATCTATAATTTATTTTAATATCTGTCTCCCTTCTTAGACCGCAAGCTCCTTGAGAGCAGAGATTGTTAACCACTGTACTGTTCTCCCAAGAACTTAAGTACTGTGCTCTGCACATGGTACTCAATAAATATTACTGATTGATTGATTGACTGACTGATCCAGATTGAATTCTATACTAAAAAATTGTGTGTTCTCTACATTGACAATTCCAAAGAGATGGTTTCACTCATGTGTCTCTATGGAGATATCCAGGAAAGTATATATAATTAGAGGGCAGCTGGAAAGCATTTTGAGGGGGCAGTGTGAATGTGGTCCACCTCATCTTCAGGAGTTCTGACAATAGACTCCAATGAGTGCTTTGGATTCCCTCAACAAATCGCATAGGCTATGTCTAGGCAATACTTTATTCTAATAATCATGTCACCAAGTGCCCCCAATGACAGTTTTTTTAAGCTGTTCCCCAACCCTGTTGCCACCCAAGGGCCCCAAAATTGTTCCAGATATCCCCTTCTAGACCGTGAGCCCGCTGTGGGCAGGGATTGTCTCTATTAGTTGCTGAATTGTACTATCCAATTGCTTAGTACAGTGATCTGCACACAGTAAGCACTCAATAAATACAACTGAATGGATGAAAGAATGAAAAGGCTGACTGAGGAGTGAAAGGGGTGGAAGGTCAGAGTTCTCAGTTCCTCTGGGCCCAATCAGGAGACAGGTAAAAAGAGGAGTTGATCTCACAAAAACACCTCAGTTTGCATAACCTCAACCTTTCTGTGGCAGAAGTACTAGAGACAAATCCCCTCGTCATAAGCTAGTTAGAACCACTCAGAATCCCCATTTTGATGAGGAAACTGAGGCCCAGAGAAGTGAAATGACTCGCCCATGGTCCCACAGCAGATGCATGGCAGAGGCAGAATTAGAACTCAAGTCCTCTGACTCCCAGGTTTGTGTTTTTCCCGCTAGACAATAGTACTTTCCCCAACTTCCACTTCTCTACTGAAATGGAGTGAAAACAGTAAGGAGGAAGAAGGATGAGAAGCAAGAGGCCTGGATAATCCAAAATGGGATAATTCGCCCTGGCATAATCATGGCTTGGTTGTGTCGAGTTACCAATTCCCTTTCTTTGACTATTGGGCAGCAAAATTGAGCACCCATGAGAGCAGGAGCTGCTCTGGGCACTTACCCACCCCCTTCCCTGCTCAGGACAGTTTTCCTGCTGCTTCTGCCTCATTTACAAATGGGCACTGCCTCTTTGAAGGGGGCTGTAGGGGTGGGGGGGTGTTTACGGTATTTGTTAAGTATTTACTATGTGCCAAGCACTGTATTAGAGAAGCAGCATGGCTCAGTGGAAAGAGCGTGGGCTTTGGAGTCAGAGGTCATGGGTTCAAATCCCGGCTCTGCCAACTGTCGGCTGTGTGACTTTGGTCAAGTCACTTAACTTCTCTGGGCCTCAGTTACCTAATCTGTAAAATGGGGATTAAACCTGTGAGGCCCCCCCGTGGGACAACATGATCACCTTGTAACCTCTCCAGCGCTTAGAACGGTGCTTTCCACATAGTAAGTGCTTAACAAATACCATTATTATTATTATTATTATTACTAAAGTTTGGGGGTAGACACAAGCTAATCAGATTGTACACAGTTCATGTCCCACATGGGGCTCACAGTCTTAATCCCCATGTTACAGATGAGGTAACTGAGGCCCAGAGAAGTTATGTGACTTTCCCAAAGTCATACAGAAGTCGCATGACAGAGCCAGGATTAGAACCCAGGTCTTCTAACTCCCAGGCTGGTGCTCTATCCACTAGGCCAAGCTTCTTCCCAGATATGTCCAGCTATGAGCAAGAACACTCAAAATAATACACCTTTTGACTTAGCATCCACTTTGCTTGAGGAGTTTTTGCTTGAATTCAAGGTCAGACCCAATCTTGCGATCAGTTACCTTGAAAAGGCAGTTCCTCCCCTTTTATTGAATTCCTACAATTAGCTTTGCAAAATGTAACACCATTGATTTAAAGTAACTTAGAACTACAAATAGACTGGAAGGAGTGTTGGGATGCTGGTGGGGGTTTAAGATGTCTTAGACTAATGTTTCTGCATCACCTGCTTTGCTCTTTGGCTTAGGAAAATACCACGATTTCAGCTTTGGCTATATGCCGAGTATTAGCAAATGGATGCCTTGGCTCTTGGGTACTCCTCAGTGCATATAATGTTTAGAGAGGTCTTTCATCTGAGGATGTGTAAAGAGCTGGCGTCTCAATGCCTTGGGGTACCTCTGTTTTCCTCTCCTAAGTGCTAGGTAGTTCTCCCCACACTGCAGCACACAGACTAATTCACAAAGGTCTGCCTTCAGGTGAAATCTTCAGCCTCTTATGTGTGGAAACACGTGCATGCCTGACTGTCTGGATCTGGGGGGTGGGCGAGGGTGTGCTCGGAGGGAGTTGTGTGAGCGTGATTCGCCCTACTTAGTGGAGATGAGAGATCCTCTCTTGAAGATTTGGTTCAGAGAGGCAGCATTTGTTTTTCTGGTCTTTAGGTGGATTTGAGGTTGATGAGGTAGATTTAGCGTGGCCTAATGGATACAGGGCATGGGGGGGCTGGGAGCCAGAGGACCTGGGTTCTAATCCCAGCTCTGCCATGTGCCTGGTGTGTGACCTCTTGAATAAGTCACTTAACTTCTCTGTGCCTCAGTTACCTCATCTGTAAAATGAGGATTCAATATCTGTTCTCCCTCCTACTGAGACTGTGAGCCCTTTGTGGGACAGGGACTGTGTCTGGCCTGATTATCGTCTATCTTCTCCAGCACTTAGAAAGTACTTGACACCTAGCCCACTGCTGGGTAGGGACCGTCTCTATATGTTGCCAACTTGTACTTCCCAAGCGCTTAGTACAGTGCTCTACACACAGTAAGCGCTCAATAAATACAATTGAATGGATAGTAAGCACTTAATACCACAGTTATTATTATTACCTTTTGACTTCTCATAAGGGTGTCAAGGTTTCCAGGGCTTCTTCCAGAGTTTGTGTATCTGGGTATCTAATTTAAGGCATTAAGGTGCACATATACTTAGCTTCCAGTGGGAATCTTGAACTTTGTCTTGGTCATAGAAACTGCAGCCACAAATATGAAACATAATAAAGGTTTGACCACTGGGTTTCTTTGGTCTCCACTGCTGTTTCTGGCCTATAGAACGAATATTTCTCAGTCAGCCCATTCACAAGCAGAAAAAAGGAAAAGACCCACATCTTTGATGTACTGTACTCTCTCAAGCATTTAGTAAAGTGCTCTGCACACAGTAAGCGCTCAATTAATATGATTGATTGATTGATCCCCCGAGACATTCCATCCCACCCCCAGCCTCCCTTACTCCATTCCCCAACATCCTTTCCCTACCACACAAACACTCTCACCCACCTATAAGACACACACAAACACAGTCTCAGTTTCCTGGGACTTATTTTGGAAGGCATGGGTTAAAGAAAACCCATGTTCATCAACCAGCACTTTCCAAAATCCATAGATTTCGACTGCTCGTGTGCTTCATGCTGACTCCACATCAAGTTACAGGCAGCTCATGACTGTCAAAAAAAAACTTTCTATCTTTCTGCCTTTGGCAGTGTTAAATGTGGAACTCTTCCCTTTTCCCAAGTCACATGAGCTACAACGCATTTCAAAGGGTGAGGAAAAAAATTCTTCTTTCACCTTTCAGACCACCATCCTTGAGAATAACTTTATGTTTCATTGCTGCTCCTGTGCGTGAAAGCTGAAAACTGCAAATGACATGGAGGGATATCTTTCCTCTCCTATGTGTTGGAGGAGCTGGGGAAAATGTTAATTCACTCACTGCGAGATACACATTTTGGTTTTGCTGCTGAGTGTAAAGCAACTTGTTACAAAAAGCGAGAGGCTGCTTCTGATCAAGGAGCATACACGTGACATATCGCCCTCTCAGAGAGATGCAGTCAAGAATAACAGCTCACAAAAATGTTAAAAATGGGCAAAATTTCAGTAGCTTTGCCCTCACTTAGTGTCATAATCATGTGGAATTTCATAGCCCTGAGCATCTACGGACTGGAGAAGTACACTCCTTGTGCTGTGAGTCATATTGTCAATTTTTATTACAATTCCAACTTTTTCCATGCAAATCACTTAATTTCCTTGTGCCTAAGTTCCCTCATCTGTGAAATGGGGATTCAACCCCTGGTCTCCCTCCTACTTACACTGTAAGCCCCACCTAATTACCTTGCACTTAACCTCGGAGTTTAGTACAGTACAGTACAGACTAAGCGCTTAACAAATACCACAATTATTTACTCATTTGTGTGGTTGATTAACCATCTTCAACTGTTCACTCTCTAATGGCTTCTTCCCAAATGCTTTCAAACATGCTCATGTCTCCCCAACCAAAAAAACCCTCCCTGCACCCCACATCTCCCTCCAGTTCTCACCCCATATCCCTCCTCCCATTCTTCTCCTAATTCCTTGAGCAAGTTGTTTAAACTTCCAATTCTCTCCTTGACGCCCTCCAATCTAGCTTCCAACCCCTTCACTCCACAGAAACCACCCTCTCAAAGGTCACCAATGATCTCCTTCTTGCCAAATCCAATGGCCTCTACTCCAACCTAATTGTCCTTGACCTCTCACCTGCCTTCAACACTGTCGACGAGCCGATTCTCCTGGAAACATTATCTAACCTCGGCTTCCATGGCATTGTCCTCTCCTGGTTTTCCTCCTATCTCTCCGGACACTCATTCTCAATCTCTTTGGTGGGCTCTTCCTCTGCCTCCCACCCACTAACTGTAGGTGTCCCTCGAGATTCAATTCTGGGTCCCCTTCTACTTTCCATCTCCATCCACTCCCTAGGAGAACTCATTCAGTACCAAGGCTTCAATTACAACCTCTATGTGGATGATTACAAAATCTACATCTCCAACCGTGATCTCTCTCCCTCTCTCCAGTCTCGCATCGCCTCCTACCTTCAAGACATCTCTGCTTGGATGTCCTTCCATCACCTCACACTTAGCATGTCCAAAACAGAACTCCTTATCTTTCTACCCAAACCCTGTCAACCCCATGACTTTCCTACCAGTTTAGGCAGTACCACCATAATAATAATAATAATAATGATGGCATTTATTAAGGGCTTACTATATGCAAAGCACTGTTCTAAATGCTGGGGAGGTTACAAGGTGATCGGGTTGTCCCACGGGGGCTCACAGTCTTCATCCCCATTTCACAGATGAGGTCACTGAGGCACAGAGAAGTTAAGTGACTTGCCCGAAGTCACACAGCTGACAATTGGCGGAGCCGGGGTTTGAACCCACGACCTCTGACTCTCAAGCCCGGGCTCTTGTGGCTGAGTCATGCTGCTTCCATCCTTCCTGTCTCACAAGGCCATAACCTTGGTGTTCTCTTTGGCTCTTCTCTCTCATTTAACCCACATATTCAATCTATCACTAAGTCCCATTGGTTCAACCTTCAAAAAACATCAACAAAATGAGCTTATTCCTCTCCATCCAAACTGCTACCATGTTACTATCCATGGTGCTGTCTTCCCACTATCCCACGTTAATCCAATCACTTATCCTAGCCTGCCTTGATTACTGCATCAGCCTCCTTGCTGACTTCCCTGTCTCCTGTCTCTCCCTACTTCAGTCTATACCTCACTCTGCTGCCTGGATCATTTTTCTACAAAAACATTCAGACTATATTTCCCCACTCTTCAAGAACCTTCAGTGGTTGCCCACCCACCTCCACATGAAACAGAAACTCCTTACCACCAGCTATAAAGCACTCAATCACCTTGCCCGCTTCTATCTCACCTCGCTACTCTCCTACTACAACCCAGCCTGCATATTTTGCTCTTCTAATGTCACTTTACCTCAATCTCATCTATCTCACCACTGACCTCTCACCCACATCCTGCCTCTGGCCTGTAACACCCTCTTCATATCTGGCAGACTGTTACTCTCCCCACCTTCAAACCTTATTGAAGGCACATCTCCTCCAAGAGGCCTTCCTTGACTAAGCCCTCATTTCCTTTTCTCCCATTCCCTTCTATATCACCCTGCCTTGCTCCCTTTATTCATCGCCCCCACCAGCCCCACGGCATATATGTATGCATCCATTGTTTCTTTATATTAATGTCTGTCTACCCCTCTAGACTGTAAGCTTACTGTGAGCAGGGAATATGTCTGTTATATTGCTGTGTTGCCCTCTCCCTAGCACTTAGTACCATGCTCTACACACAGTAAGCACTCAAAAATTATGACTGATTGATTGACTAACCTTTCCAAGGTTTTGGCACCATTCCTGACTCCAAATCCTGCTCCCCAAGATCACAGCTTGGTCAGTCCTTGCCTTACCGCAGTGTAAGTTGAGAAGTTGGTCCTGGGCCCCACAGAAGCTACTTCTTTTCTGGCAATGAGCTGAACCACTGCTGGGAACGGAGATGGAGGGAAGGATAAAAGAATGGAGTCCTGTCATGTCCCTGGGCACCAATCCCTTGAGGGCTGGGAATGCAATGAAAGACTGGGGCTGGCGGGGGGGTTGCCCCTCAAAGCAGAGAGTCCTCGGAGAGACCTGGTCCACAGCTCCTATTGGCCCCACACCTGCTGTCAGACTCAGAAGGTCCTCGCTCTTCCTATGCCAATCAATTAATCAATGGTATTCTTTCATTCATTCATTCAATTGTATTTACTGTGTGCAGAGCACTGTACTAAGTGCTTGGAAAGTACAAGTTGGCTACATATAGTGACAGTCCCTATCCAACAACAGGCTCACAGTCTAGAAGGGGGGGACAGAGTGCTTATTATGTGCAGAGCACTGTACTAAGTGCTTGAGAGAGTACAATAGCTTGAGACAGTACAATGCCCGACAAAGCCATGAGCGGGGAGGGAGGATCGGAGTTACTCTATATTAAATAAGGCACCACCAGCAAGATTGGCTCAATGCAAAAGACTTAGTGATTAAAACATTTCTTGCAGCAAAGGAAGAAATGCACCTTCAGCTGCTCCTCCAAAAGGAGGCTTCCCTGCGACGAGACAAACAAATCAAGCTGAGGGGCAGGCATGGCCAGGAGGAGACTGCCAAGGTCGAACGGATCCAAGGCTCTTCTGGCTCAGACCCAAGCTAGGGCATTTCCTCGGTCCTGCAAGAACTCACGGATCTTGCAAACCGCACACTATCCCTGCACCGCTGACGGGTGTGGGTGGCTCCACCCTTGGGATAGACAGTCAGTCAGTTAGAGAATCGTATTTATTGGGAATTTACTGGGTGCAGAGCACTGTACTAAGCACTTGGGAGAGAACAATATCAGCATATAACAGATACAATCCCTGCCCACAACAAGCTTACAGTCAAGAGGGGGAGACAGACGTTAATATAAATAAATAAATGATGGATATGTACATAAGTGCTGTGGGGATGGGAGGGGGGATGAATAAAGGGAACAAGACAGGTTGATGCAGAAGGAGGCTGATGAAAACGAAAAGAGGGCTTAGTCACAGAAGGCCTCTTGAAAGGAGAGGAGCCTTCAATAAGTCTTTTAAGTTGGGGAGAGTAATTGTCTGTCAGAAAGCTACATGGCATAATGTGTAGAGCACAGGCCTGCGTGTCAGAAGGTTATGGGTTCTAATCCCTGCTCCACCACTTGTCTGCTGTGTGACCTTGGGCAAGTCACTTTATTTTTCTGAGCCTCAGTATCCTCATCTGTAAAATGGGGATTGAGACTGTGAGCCCCACATGGGACAGGGACTGTGTCCAACCCGATTTGCTTGTAATTACCACAGTACAGTGCCCGGACCATAGTAAGTGCTTAACAAGTGACATAATAATAATTATTATTATCATATGAGGAGGGAGGACGTTCCAGGCCAGGGGCAGAATGTGGGCGAGTGGTCTGCGCTGAGATAGATGAGATTGCGGTACAGTGAGGTTAGTATTAGAGGAGTAAAGTGTGTGGGCTGGGTTGTAGTACATGAGTAGTGAAGTATGGTAGGCGTGGCAAGGTGATTGAGTGCTATAAAGCCAATGGTGAGGAGTCCCTGTTTAATGCAAATATGGATGGTTAACCATTGGAGGTTTCTGAGGAGTAGGGAAACCTGTTCTGAACATTTTTGTTGAAAAACGATCTGGGTCGCAGAGTGAAGTATGGACTGGAGTGGGGAGAGACAGGAGGCTGGGCGGTCAGCAAGGAGGCTGATATAATAATCAAGGCAGGATAGGATATGTGATTGGATTAACGTGGGCTAGTGGGAAGACAACACCATGGATGGTGAGCGTGCGTGTGCACGAATGTGTGTGTGTGAGAGTGAGAGAGAGAGAGAGAGAGAGATTCTGAGAGAGAATCTCTTGCACACTTTGCCCCTTCCCCTCTAGACTGTAAGCTCATTAAGGGCAGGGAACATGTCTGCTAATTCTGTTGCACTGTACTCTCCCAAGTGCTAAGTATAGTGCTCTGCACATAGTAAGCACTCCATAAACACCACTGCCCATGAAAAAAACACAAGTGCACTTTTTTGGTACCTTTGTCAGTTGGGCCAGCATTGCTCAGATACCAATGGTTGAGAGAGGAAAAGTACGTCCTACCCTCGGCCAGTAGGACACATGCCTGAGTATTTGCATTAGCAGTTGGTGATGGTTTGTGCTGAGACACATCACATTTTCTCACCCAGTCTTACGATGCTCAGGAACACACAAAATTGTAAGCTCCATGAGGGTAGTAACGACGTCTACCAACTCTACTGTACTCTCTCAGGCACTTAGTGTCTGTACAGCGTGGCTCAGTGGAAAGAGCCCGGGCTTTGGAGTCAGAGGTCATGGGTTCGAATCCCGCTCCGCCACCTGTCTGCTGTGTGACCTTGGGCAAGTCACTTCACTTCTCTGAGCCTCAGTTCCCTCATCTGTAAAATGGGGATGAAGACTGCAAGCCCCTTCGTGGGACAACCTGATCACCTTGTATCCCCCCCAGGGCTTAGAACAGAGCTCTGCACATAGTAAGCACTTAACAAATGCCATTGTTATTATTATTATTATTACATAGTAAGTGCTCAATAAATATGATCGATTGATGTGAAAAATACACATCCTTCCTCCCTTTTAGACTTTGAGCCCTATGTGGGACAGGGACTGTGTCTAATCTGATTATCTTGTATCTATCCCAGAGCTTAGTGTAGTGCTTTGCACAAAGTAAGCTCTTACCAAATACTATCATATTTGTTGCTTGAAAATTTCAGCAGGAGACCCCTAGGAACACCAGACCATTCTGACATGCATCAATTAAGAAAGAAATGGCTTTCACTTCAGGAAGATCACATTATCAAAAGGGAGATTAGAAAACAGCAATGAGAGCTGTAAATAGCAATCACACTGATGCCACCACGAACAATCTTTAGATGTACAAATTGTAGAATGGATTATTAGTTGTATAATAGTTCCCTTGGCATATCCATATATGTGAATAAAACCTTGCCATCAGTAACATCACCTCGAACAGGGGCAGAGATTTTAAGTGGGGAACACCACAGGTGACACTTTTAAAAGAAAAAAAGTTAAAGATGATATTGTTATATTATTATATCGTACTTTCTCAAGTGCTCAGTACAGTGCTCTGCTCACAGTAAGTGCTCAGTAAATACCACTGACTGACATACAAGACATTATAAAGTGTTTCGATCCATTTTGTGGGGAATTAGATCAACAGGCTACGAACACTGAGAGATATGCTTCCCGACCTTGGGTCATGTTCCAAAATCTAAATTTTGTTCCCCACTTCTGAGATTATTCTGCAACTTTTGCTGTCACAGCTGCATTTATTCATAACTCCACCGGAAACCCCAACTCAGGGACCCCCTTATCTTCCTCCCAAATTTCTGACTCGATTTCATGTGAAACTAAATTCCTCAACTGAAATGTATGCTGTGTTTAGAAGCCTCCCGTTTATTCACAACCTATTCACTGCCAAAAAGGGATTCTGCATGTTAATCAAAAGAGCAGGTGGCAGAAGGAAAAAAAAAGTTTTCTCTCTATCTCCACCTCTGTCTTTGTTCTCTCTCTGTTTCCCCATCTCTAACTCTGTTTTTGTCTGTCCTCTTTTTCTTTCTGTTTTTCTGTGTGAGTCACCATGATTATTCAATCAGGGGGAAAGGGACTATTTGCAAATACTCCAACGAATCAAAAATGAAGCAAGAGAATTGTTGGGAGCCCCATGAATTCCACAGGAGGGTAGGCCGATGGAGTGTGACTGTCATTCAGATGTTAGCCAGTCCCACTGTCATGGCCAAGGGCCTGGTTTCAACCTCAGGCTTTAGTGGGGCAGGGGCAGAGTTAGTCTAAGAAACTATCAAGGCATCAAGTAGAAAACCCCAGGACCATTGTGTCTGCCAATTCTGCTGTGCTGTACTCTCCCAACCACTTAGAATGGTGCTCTGCACACAGTAAGCACTCAATAAACACCACTGATGATGATGATGACCAGAATTGAGTAGGATGGTATAAGGACTCTAAACTGTAGGCTCCTTGTGGGCAGGGATTGTACCTAGCAACTCGATTGTATTTTACTCCCCCAAATGCTTAGTACAGTGCTCCACACACAATATGTGCTCAGTAAGTACCTTTGATTGACAGGGAGAAATGAAGAGAAAGATTATCCTCTTACATAAGAATAGGGGTACTTCCCAAGGTGTTAGATCCTTAGCAAGACTGGTGCTCTTCTGTGAACAGTAAAACAGTTATCAGTAGACACCTACTCCTCCTGGGGTATGACAGAGTAGTCAGCACTGGAAGCTATTTCCATTAACAAAACAGCAGAGTTTTTTGCCTTAGGGGGACTTATGTACTATCAATATCTCTGAAACACTTCAGTAAGGCTCCCTGTTGAAGGTGATCTCTCCTCCCCAGTCAATGAGCCATTGGAAGACTCCTTAGCAGGCAGCACTCCTCCACCTGCTCTGTTCCTTTCTGGATGGTTGCAGAAAGGACTTTAATTCTCGCTGAGATTTGCCTTGGGATCTCTACTGGAGCTCTGGAATATGATCTCTCTGGGCAGCAGTCGGGGGGAAGCAAGGTCCCCGATTGTGTCCACAGGGACCGGGGATGAGTTGGGGGATGGGGCTGACAGGAGGTACAGCTTGAAGCAATGAGGAGAAGTAAAGAGACTAGTGAACTTCTTCTCTTCGATTCCCCCTCCACTCCCTGCATGAAGCATTCAGGCCATGGAAGAGGTTATGGCTTTTAGTGACTTGGCTGGCATCTTTCCTAGTTCAAATTCAAAGTTGGTTGCAATGCCAGAGGTCGGCATGGAAGTGGAGATGGGGACCATGACAGGAGGGGGCCCAAAGTGGTCAGTGGGAAGGCTTATTTGGCTCCATCTCTCCTCTCAGGTGGCCTCTGGGCTCTACTGAGCCCCTCCCGGGCTTTTTCTGCTGCCGTTCAGTGATTTGGGCAATGGTGTGTCTATTCCTCCTCCTCTCTCATCCCACCCATCCTTGCTTTACTTCTGGAACCAGGGCTTCAGTCCCCCTCAGCAGCTGTACAGGCTGAAATAATTTCTCTAGTCTTTTCTACAATTTGTTCCAACATTCTGAGTCTCCAAGGAAAGCTCACAGGAAGGATTTCGAGGGGAATGGCACTGCTTTCATTTCAAGTCTGGTCCATTAACTTGAGTGAAAAATTACAATTTTGGCAGGACCACTTAGTTCAAAAGTTTTCTTTCTTTCTTTTTGAATTCCACCCCTTGGCCCTCTGATTCAGCTATGGCCAGCAGGGGAAGGGTCTTTTCACCGAGCTTCTATTTTCACATTTCCCACCCAATCCACGGCTTCCCAAGCTTCCGAGGCCTGGCCAGGAATTCCCTTGGCTGGGCTGGTAAGTGGTCATGGAAGAAGCAAATCCATCTCTTACGAGGTGATTAATAAACTGCAAACAGACCCTTGATACACAGAGGATGGCTTAAAGCGTTAGCCTTTAAACCCTTTATACTGTAAACTCTTGATGGATAAAGAATGTGGCTACTAATTCTGCTGTTTCGAACTTTCCCAAGTGTTTAGCAGTGCTCTGCACATAGTAAGCACTCCATAAATACCACTGATTGATTGATTTTAAAAGGTGACCTCAATGAGTGTGTGTCAACCAACATGGCTTTGATCAATCAATTAACAGTACTTATTGAGCACTTTATGTGTGCAGAGCAGTTACACTTATTGTGTACTAAGCGCTTGGGAGAGTACTACATAACAGATGTGGTAGACACATTCCCTGGCTACGAATGCTGTAAGAAAAGAGCAAATGGAAGGAATGAAAATAATTTTGGGCTGTTTTGCTTTTTTCTACTTTTTTTGTAAGCTCACAAGTATTTAATGCAGTGCTTAATAAATACTGATGGTGCTCTGCTGACCTGTTCCTTTCCTTCTATACAACATTGCTGCTTGTATCCTTCCTGCACTGTTTAACTGCTGTTGCCTTGTAAAACATTAAAAATTCAAGGAAATCCTTAATACACACACAGAAGCTAGACAGCTGACAGGCCAGTGAGGCAAAAATTGGGGCCAGCTTGCTGGGGGCTGTGCTGCCAATCAATCGTCAACAGTCTTTATTGAGCATTTCCTCTGTTCAGCCAACTATACTAAGCCATTCGGAGAGTACAACAGAATTAGTAGACACGATCCCTGTCCTCAGGGAACTTTACATCTAGTTGGGGAGACAGACACTAAAATAAATTGCATGTAGGGGGAAGTAAGTAGGCTTTTCCTGCTGCCATTCAGTGATTTGGGCAATGGTGTGCCTATTCCTCCTCCTTTTCTCTCATCCCACCCATCCTTGCTTTACTTCTGGAACCAGGGCTTCAGTCCCCCTCAGCTGCTGTACAGGCTGAAATAATTTCTTTAGTCATTTAGACAATTTGTTTCAACATTCTGAGTCTCCAAGGAAAGCTCACAGGAAGGATTTCTAGGGGAATGGCACTACTCTATCCTAATCCTCCTCAACCTCTCAGCTGCCTTCGACACTGTGGACCAGCCCTTCTCCTCAACACGCTATCCAACCTTAGCTTCACAGACTCTGTCCTCTCCTGGTTCTCCTCTTACCTCTCCGGCCATTCATTCTCAGTCTCTTTTGTGGGCTCCTCCTCCCCCTCCCATCCCCTTACTGTAGGGGTTCCTCAAGGGTCAGTTCTTGGTCCCCTTCTGTTCTCGATCTACACTCACTCCCTTCATGACCTCATTCGCTCCCATGGCTTCAACTATCATCTCTACACTGATGACACCCAAATCTACATCTCTGCTTCTGCTCTCTCTCCCTCCCTCCAGGCTCGCATCTCCTCCTGCCTTCAGGACATCTCCGTCTGGATGTCTGCCCGCCATCTAAAACTTAACATGTCCAAGACTGAACTCCTTATCTTCCCTCCCAAACCCTGCCCCCTCCCTGACTTTCCCGTCACTGTTGACGGCACTACCATCCTTCCCGTCTCACAAGCCCGCAACCTTGGTGTCATCCTCGACTCTGGTCTCTCGTTCACCCCTCACACCCAATCTGTCACCAAAACGTGCCAGTCTCACCTCTGCAACATCGCCAAGATCCGCCCTTTCCTCTCCATCCAAACCGCTACCCTGCTCGTTCAAACTCTCATCCTATCCCGACTGGATTACTGCATCAGCCTCCTCTCTGATCTCCCATCCTCCTGTCTCTCCCCACTTCAATCCATACTTCACGCCGCTGCCCAGATCGTCTTTGTGCAGAAAAGCTCTGGGCATGTTACTCCCCTCCTCAAAAATCTCCAGTGGCTACCAATCAACCTACGCATCAGGCAAAAACTCCTCACCCTCAGCTTCAACGCTCTCCATCACCTCTCCCCCTCCTACCTCACCTCCCTTTTCTCCTTCTACAGCCCAGCCCGCATCCTCCGCTCCTCTGCTGCTAATTTCCTCACCGTGCCTCGTTCTCACTTGTCCCACCGTCGCCCCCCGGCACCCGTCATCCCCCTGGCTTGGAATGCCCTCCCTCCACATATCCGCCAAGCTAGTTCTCTTTCTCCCTTCAAAGCTCTACTGAGAGCTCACCTCCTCCGAGAGGCCTTCCCAGACTGAGCCCCCTCCTTCCTCTCCTCCTCCCCCCTCCATCCCCCCCGCCTTACCTCCTTCCCCTCCCCACAGCATCTGTATATATGTATATATGTTTGTACGTATTTATTACTCTATTTTACTTGTACATAGTTATTCTATTTATTTTATTTTGTTAATATGTTTTGTTTTGTTGTCTGTCTCCCCCTTCTAGACTGTGAGCCTGCTGTTGGGTAGGGACCGTCTCTATATGTTGCCAACGTGTACTTCCCAAGCGCTTAGTACAGTGCTCTGCATACAGTAAGTGCTCAATGAATATGATTGAATGAATGAATGAATGAAGGAAGGAAAGTAAGAGAGTTTAAAGAAATGAATGTAAGTGTTACGGAGGAGTGGGGTGAGTACCTAAGCGCTTAGTGATGTTAAGGTTGTGGAGTGGCAGCAGGGGAGGGAAATAGGGTCGGGGGAGGAGAGATTAATCAGGAAAGGCCTCCTGGAGGAGATCCGATTTTTCGATTGGGTTTGCAGATGGGGCGAGCAGTGTCTGCCGGATACGAAGGGGGAGGGAGTCCCGGACAGGAGGGGTGGTGTGAGCAAGAGGAAGGAAGCAAGAGAGAGAGATGAGAAAGAGGCACAGTGGGCAGGTTGGTTTGAGCCCAGTTCTGGCCGTGTTGGGCAACTGAAGACTTCCATTCTTTGGATGGAGATGCTTTCGCAACACAGTTTGCAAAGGCCCTGACATTGATTGCCATGACTGGCAATCTGAGGGAGCCAGGGGAGACTTCTTGGGAATCCCTGGCCCGACCAGTGCCTGGGTTATTGGAGAAGCTGAGCTCCAGCCTTGAGCAAGATGCTCTAGGTATGAAACTTCCCTGAGGCCCCATGCTCCCTTCAGATTCCATTACGGGTCATGTGAAAGTTCTTGGCTCCTGTGATCAATCTTATATAAAGAGAAAGGCAGAGACAGAAGCAGAGAGTCAGAGAGGGAGAGAGAATCACCTAAGATTTATTAATAATTAACTATTTAATACCGAGTTTTCTTTTGTGCCTCCCATTTAGGTAATTTGTTCCATTTCTTAATGGCCTGTGTTCTTTATTAGACTGTTGCAGAGGAGGAATTGTGACTCATCAGAGCTGGGATTTGCATTGTGACCTACATACAGGAGCCAGGAGAACGTGTGTGAGGGAAACGAGAGCCCTCTTCAGCAGACTGGATTTCATGCTGGGGTCTGTTCTCCAGGCCCCCTTTTTACTCTTCTCGGGGCAGGAAACCTGAGGCACAGCTGGCAGTCATCCCTCTATGTTCCAGGGAGCCTGCTGTTGCCTTGAGATGTTGGAGATAACAACATCTCCCTGAGGGAAGGTCCTGGGGCTAGGACGAGAAACCCAGGCAGCAAGAGAGTGAGCAACAGAGGGCAAGGCAGAGGGCCAGGGGCCATGGGGGAGGCATAAAACGAACAAAATGTTTAAAAAGAAAGGATCCGGGAAGCCTGGTGAGGGAGAGAGGGAGCACATTGCTCTGCACAGAAAAACTCTGCCCACAACCCGAGGGTCCTGATACTGTGGGCCTTGGTGGGGCTGGCCCAGAGCCCAGTCCATTTGGGGCTCAATGGCCCAGACAGTCTCTCCCTGCTGCTCTCCACTAAGGAGCCTCGGGGACTGGGAGCAAATGAGATAAATGCACAATTCTGCTTTTCTTGATTTCAAAAGGAGATGATAGCAGAACAGAGAAGAACAAGGGAGCCCGAGTTCGAAGCCCAGCTCCGTCACTGGCCCACTGCGGGACCTGAAGCAAGTCACTTAACCTCTCCAGGTCTCTTATGGAGAAGAAGCGAGACCTAGTGGGAAGAGCGTGGCCCTGGGAGTTACGGGCCTGGGTTCTGATTCTGATTCTGCCACTTGCCTGCTGTGTGACTTAGGACAATTCACTTAACATCTCTGTGCCTCAGTTTCCTCTTTTGTTAGAATAGGGGTAACATATGTTCTCCCTCCCCCCTCAGACCATGAGCCCCATGTGGGCCAGGAGCTGCTTGAGAAATACTTATTTCATAACCACTAGAGTACATGGCACACAGGAGATGTTTAACAAATACCACATTTATTATGTACGTTGATTTCCTCACCTGGAAAATGGGCTGCATTCTCTGTTTGTTAGACAGTGGTTCCTGTGTGGAACAAAGACTATGTCTGATATGATTATCTTGTATCTATCCCCTATGTGCACAGTGCTTGGCACAAAGTCAGTGCTTTTTAAATATCTAAACTTAAAACATAAATGAGTATTTGCTCCTGCTTCTGCCTGAAATAATATCAAGTGATGGTATTTATTAATCAGAAGGACCTGAGTTCTAATCACAGCTCCACCACTTGTGAGCTGTGTGACCTTGGGCAAGTCACTTCCCTTCTCTGGGCTTCAGTTACCTCATCTGTAAAATGGGGATTAAGACTGTGGAGTCCCATTTGGAACATGGACTGTGTCCAACCTGATTAGCTTGTACCTACCCCAGCACTTAGTACAGTGCCTGGCGCATAGTAAGCGCTCAGCAAATACCTAAAAAATTACTATGTGCCATGTACTGTGCTAAATTCTGGAGTACACACAAGATAATTGGATGGGACACAGTCCCCATCCTAGACAGTGTCCCTCACAGGGAGGGAGAAGAGATATTTTGTCCCTAATTGATGGATGAGGAAATTGAGGCAGGCAAGTTTGAGTGACTTGCCAAAGGTCACATAACAAGGAAAATGGCAAAACCAGGACCCCGGGTCTCCTGACTCCAAGGCCCATGGTCCTTCCACTAGCTCAAGCTGAAGTTTAGCCCAGCATGGAAAAACAACCTATTATGCCACTTAAAAGAAGCTGCCTGCTCTTGAACCTGAGCCCAAGGTCAGGAGGGTCAAGGCCTGGTTGGGTTGCACCTCAAATAATCCAGCTTGATCTGCTGGGCTTTGGGAAAATCCTGGTGGGCCCATGCCGGTAAGGGCTGCAGCTGATGGAAGTTCCTTTATTCCCATTCTCTGCTCTCCTGATTGGGAGGACACAGAAAGCAAGGGCCTTTCTAAGCCAGGGAAGATGGAAGGAGTTCTTTCTCTACTCAGAGTCACATAAGGCCCATTCTCAAACATTCAGTCCAGGATCACTCATTCAATCAACCAATCCATGGTATTTGCTGTGCCTTTACTGCGTAAAGAGTTCTGAACTTGGGAAAGTACAAGTCAACAGAGTTGGTAGAAACATTTCCTTTCCACAAAAGGCTTACAGAATAGAGGGGCAGACTGACACTGAAATCAATTGTGAATACGTACATAAGTACTGCGGGACTCAGGGTGGGGTGACTATCAAGTGCTTAAAGTGTACAAAGCCAAGTGCACAGGCAATGCAGAAGAGAAGGAGATTGGGGGAAATGAGGGCTTAGTTGAGGAAGGCCTCTTGGAGGAGATGTGATTTTAATAAAGGCTTGGAAGGTGGGAAGGATGGTAGTCTGTTGTATATGAAGGAGGAAGGAGTTCCAGGACAGAAGGAGGATGTGGGAAAGGAGTCGAGGTACAGTGAACAGGCTGGTGTTAGAGGATTGAAGTGTGCAGTCTATGTCATAGTAGAAAATCAGCAAGGTAAGAAGGGAGGGGGCAAGCTGATTGAGTGCTTCAAAGCTAATGGTAAGGAGTTTCTGCTTGCTGGAGAGATGGATGGACAACCACTAGAAATTCTTGAGGAGTGGGGAAATATGGACTATTTTTAGAAAAATGATCCAGGCAGCAAGTGAAATAAGAACTAAAGTGGGGAGAGGCAGGAGGCAGGGAGTTCAGCAAGGAGGCTGATGTAGTAATCAAGGCAGTTTAGGATATGTGCTTGGATCACCGTGGTAGTCATGTGGATAGAAAGGGTGGATTTTAGAGATACTAAGAAAACAGAACCAACAGAATTTGGTGACAGGTGGAAAATGTGTGTTGAATGAGGGAGATGAGGATAATGCAAAGGTTAGGGGCTTGTAAAACAAGGGGAATGGAGGTGTAGTCTACAATAATGGGAGGACAGGGTTTGGGTGGGAAGATGAGGAGTTCTGTTTTGAACACGTTAAGTTTGAGGTGTTGGTGGGACATCCGAGGTAGGGATGTCCTGAAGGCAGGAGGAAATGCAAGACACCAGAGAAGGAGAGAGGTCAGGGCTGGAGAGGTCGTTTTGGGAATCATCTTCATAGAGATTGTAGCTGAAGCCGTGGGAGTGGCTGAGTTCTCCAAGGGAGTGGGTATAGATGGAGAAGAGAAGAGGGACCAAGAATTGAGCCTTGAGGGACTCCCACAGTTAGAGGGTGAGAGGCAGTGGAGGAGCCTGCAAAAGAGACTGAGAAGGAGCTGCCAGAGAGCTAGGAGGAGAACACAGCTTGAAACCTTAATCTTGGAGCCTGTTCGGACCAGGCTTTAGAACATGGAGCAGAAGAATCAAAGCAATGATCCAAGCTTTGATGTAGTGCAAACAGCTCATGTGCATGGTGCTGGACAGAGCACAGAACAAAACAAATCATGGTACTCAGACAAAGTTCCTGCCATCTAGGAAAATTGACTCTCTTGAAGAGACAACTGCAGTGATAAATATAAAGAGCATCATGCAAGGCATACAGAAATCTAACTATCCAACAGACTGAGAAATGATGCTGCAAAAAGGAAAAGCCCACTATGGGAATAAACAGTTGGAGCTGGGGGGAAGAAATATCTCCTGACTCTTTTTTTCTTGTAGCTGCTAATGGTATTTGTTAAGTGCTTACTATGTGCCAGGCACTGTACTAAGTGCTGGCACAGATAAAGGTAAATCAGGTTAGATACAGTCCCAGTCCCACAGTCTTAATCCCCATTTTACAGATGAGGTAACTGAGGCACAGAGAAGTGAACTGACTTGTCCAAGGTCACACTGCAGGTAAGTGGCAGAGCTGGGATTCGAACCCAGGTCCTTCTGACTCCCAGGCCTATCCAGTAGGTCACGCTGCTTCTGCTGTTGGTCATGGAGGATTTCTAGGAGAACCTGACCAGCTGGGTGAGAGGGTGCTCTACGCTTAAGGAGCAGGAAGGGTGGAGGAAGAAAACCAAATAAAGGGAACAGCGAGAAGATTAGCATGGGCGGAATACAAGGAGTGGCGGGGGATCGGAGGAGGAGAGAGGTTGCAGGTAGGTAGTCCCAGGGTGCACTAGGGGAGGGTTTTGCAGCACAGGGGACAGAAGATGTTTAGAACAGCACTGTGACATACCCGCCGGACACTAGACTTTACTCAAAAGGGTGTAGCACGGAGTCTGCGAAATAAGCAGGCCAGAGGGTGAATGAGAGAGAAACTCAGAGCAGTACTGGAGGGATTTGGTAAAGGAAGGTTGAAATGTCAATTGGCTTGAAGAGTTTGGCTAGATGAATGGATGGGAAGGCCACAGTGGCATAGTAGAGGGACATTTAAGGATGTTAGAAGACACAACTCATCCCTAGTAGATTCCATAATGATAAATTCATGATGAAGGAAAAACTGGGGAGGTTGAAAGGTAGACACATGCCTAAACAAAGCTAGGCTCCTTTGGCACCACGGGAAGAGACAGAATACTGGTCTGACTCCACTTGTGCTGCTACGCTCTTCTAAAAAGGACCATCTGAAAATTTGGGGGGAACGAAACAGCGGGTCAACCGTAGTAACATCACATCTCCTCCAAGAAGCCTTCCCCAACTAACCTCTCATTCCCCCACCCAATTTGCCTTCCCCTCTGGATCACCTATTCCCTTGGATCTGTATCCCTTAAGCACTTCAATACTCCCAGCCCCACAGCTCTTAGGTGCATATTCTTACACTCTGCCCCCTTGCCTAGCTGTAATTTATTTTAATTCCTGTCTCCCCAACCAGACTGTAAGCTCCTTGAGAGCTGGGATCGTGGCTACCAACTCCACTGAACTGTACTCTCCCAAGCAAGCAGCAGAGAAGCAGCATGGCTCAGTGGAAAGAGCCGGGGCTTTGGAGTCAGAGATCATGGGTTCAAATCCCGGCTCCGCCAATTGTCAGCTGTGTGGCTTTGGGCAAGTCACTTAACTTCTCTGTGCCTCAGTTACCTCACCTGTAAAATGGGGATTAAAACTGTGAGCCCCCGGTGGGACAACCTGATCACCTTGTAACCTCCCCAGCACTTAGAACAGTGCTTTGCACATAGTAAGTGCTTGACAAATACCATTATTATTATTATTAAAGGCTTTTTGCAGTGCTCTGCACACGGTACGTGCTAATAAATACCACTGACTGATTGATTAATTAGCATCACACTAAAAAAAGGAGACACTCAGAACACCCCAAAAGGTTCACCTCCTATTGAGAGTGTGAGGGAGAGAAAAGGGTGATATTCTTAAAAGGCAGGTGATAAGTCTTGATTAGGGCTGTCAGAAAGAGAACGGGTTTACCAGGAAGGATGTATCTTTACAAATAGGACAGTTTCACTTGTCTGGATTGAAGGCCAGGAATTGACTCCATCAGCCATCAGCAATGTTTAAATGTGCCCTGCCAGCTAAGGAGGGGCACAGAGTTGTGTGATCAACAGGGTGAACTTTGACAGCCCAGAGCAGAAAATGTGGAGCAGGGTCCAAAGTCTGGAATGAAGAAGAGCGGGGCCAGGATGGAGCCGATCAGAGTGGCAGAGAGATCGGTTAGTGTGTTGGGCAGATTGGCTAGGAGTGCCACCCTAGGAGTAGGTGCCAAAGATTGCCATGCTCCAGACCAGATGATCTCGCAAAAGCCTGTCGGACCTGGAATCGTGGGATCATGGCGTTTGGAACGGCACTCCTCTTTAGGTATTCTGAAATCTTTTTTCAAAGTCCTAACATGCAGTGCTCTCTAGGAGGCCTGTGGTACATTTCTATGAACACTTCGGAGTGACGGAGGATAAACTAGCCAAGCGACTGCATGCCGGAAACCGTGTGCACGTGACTTTCTCTAGTGACCCCGGGCCCCGCGGCCCATCTATCCTGAGTTCCAGAGTGGCTGAAGTCAGAGCTGTTCCGCTCCTCCTCAGTATGCTCGGCCCCTATAATCCTCCCCTGTCATGCTGCCTTGCCTTGACACCCCCATTGGCGGCCACTACCCCCTCCATGAGTCGTCCATTTCCCCCTGATCCCCAGGGTGGGCCTGCCTGCCAGCCCCCTCCCGCTTTGAATGAGCAGGTTTCTTGGGCAAAGGTCCAGGAAGGCAAAAGGGGAGAGTAGAGAATGGGTTAACATTTCTCCCACATTAGAGGAAAGGCTGCTGGGCCGGTCTGTGAAAAGCTGCAAGTCATTCTGCCAAGACAGAAAGCGGCGTGGGCGCCAGGGTGGCCTGAGCAAAGGGCTGCAGTGCCAACCTGAGCTAGCAGGCACAATGGGGTGGGGAGGGGAGGGCAGAGAAGTGTGTGTGAGTGTGTGTATGGGGGAATGGATGAGGAAGAAGAAGGCATCTACTAAAGAATCTTTTTTCAAGCAAAAGCACACCAATAAGGTTTCAAAATGCTATATTCAAAATGCTATATAGAGCAGCAGAGTGGATAGAGCACACGCCTGGGAGTCAGAAAGATCTGGGTTCCAATCCCGGCTCCACCACTTGTCTGCTGTGTGACCTTGGACAAGTCACTTCACTTCTCTGCGCCTCAATTCCCTAATCTGTAAAATGGGGATTAAGCCCTACTGTGGTCCAGGGAATGTGTCCAATCTGATTATCTTCTAATAATAACAATAATAATAATAATGTTGGTATTTGTTAAGCACTTACTATGTGACAAGCACTGTTCTAAGCGCTGGGGGGGGTACAAGGTAATCAGGTTGTCCCACGTGGGCCTCACAGTCTTGATCCCCATTTTACAGATGAAGGAACTGAGTCACAGAGAAGTGAAATGACTTGCCCAAAGTCACTCAGCTGACAAGTGGCGGAGCTGGAATTAGAACCCACGACCTCTGATTCCTAAGCCCAAGCTCTTTCCACTGAGCCACGCTGCTTATCTACCCCAGCACTTAGAACAGTGCCTGGCACATAGTAAGCACTTAACAAATACTATTATTATTATTTTCTCTTGCAAATTCTTCCATTCCCACATCCTCATGACCATTCTGCTAAGGGCTCTCTCTCCTAATTTCAACATGTTTCAGTGGTCCAGCCTGGGTGAGACACCAAGCAACAGCTTTTATTTATTTTGATGCTATTGATTTCTGTATACTTGTTTTGTTCTGTTGTCTGTCTCCCCTCTTCTAGACTGTGAGCCCGTTGTTGGAGAGGGATTGTCTCTATCTGTTGCCGAACTGCACTTTCCAAGCGCTTAGCATATTGCTCTGCACAAAGTGCTCAATAAATATGACTGAATGAATGAATAGTAGTAGAAGCAGCGTGGCTCAGTGGAAAGAGCCTGGGCTTTGGAGTCAGAGGTCATTGGTTCAAATGCTGTCTCCGCCAACTGTCAGCTGTGTGACTTTGGGCAAGTCACTTCACTTCTCCGGGCCTCAGTTCCCTCATCTGTAAAATGGGGATGAAGCCTGTGAGCCCCCTGTGGGACAACCTGATTACCTTGTATCCCCCAGTGCTTAGAACAGTGCTTTGCACATAGTAAGTGCTTAATAAATGCCATTATAGTAGTACTAGTAATAGTAGTATTAAGTGCTTACTATGTGCAGAGCATTGTTCTAAGTGCTGGGAAAGTATACACAGGTGGGAATTTGACCCTAATGAAAATCGAGGCCCCCTCAAGCCTACCTGCTGCTCTCTGCCTCAGGAGAGGGGCTCCCTTATTTGGGGCTCCCTCCTGCTGTGACAGGCCTGCAGAGGCAGTCAACAAGACTTTTATTAATGATAATAATAATAATAATAATAATAATGATGGTATTTGTTAAGTGCTTACTATGTGCCAAGCACTGTTCTAAGCACTGAGCAAAGCATGGCCTTATGGGAACAGCATGGGCCAGGGAATAAGAGAAACTGGGTTCTAAGCCCGACTCTGCCAGTTGCTTGCTGTGTGTCCTTGGGCAAGTCACTTTACTTCTCTGTGCCTCAGTTTCCTCAACTGTAAAATGAGGGTGAAATACCTGTTCTCCCTCCAATGTAGCCTGAGAGCCTCATGTGGGACAGGGACTTTGGTTCAAACCTGATAACAGTTTTATAAGTGATTAACAAATGCGATGATGATGATGATGACAATAATAATGAGAACCAGTGCTGCCTGGTGGAGAGATCACAGGCCTGGGAGTCAGAGGACCTGGGTTCTAATTCTAGCTTTTCCAATCACTTACTGTGTGACCTTGGACAAGTCACTTAACTTCTCTGTGCCTCAGTTCTCCAGTTCTCCCTCCTACTTATTCTGTGAGTCCCATGTAGGACGGGGACTGTGTCCAACCTAATTAGCTTATGCCTACCCCAGCACATAAAACAATGTTTGATTTGACGCATAGTAAATGCTTAACGGATACCATAAAAGAAAAAAAATTAACACCCACCGGGTGCCAGACACCATCCTGAGCACTTTGGGCAACCCCTATTCTCAAGACACCCCATGCGCGTAAGGAGGGAGAACAGGTTCAACCTTGGCCCTCATAGCTCTGAGCCCCACACTAGCGTTTGGACACCCTGCATAATAAAAGCATTCCTCCCTCCTCTTCCAGATGGAGGAACGCTGGATGTGAGGCTGTGTAGGCTCCTGGAGTGGGTGTTGTCGGTGGGGTGGGAGAGAGCGATGGACAGTATAACCTTTCCACTGCAGAAAAAATCATCTTCTAACTGGATTTCGCTTTGATTTTGTTGCTTGGCAGCCTGAAAACTATCCAATTAAAGTCAAGTAAAGCCGCCAATGCCATTTTCTGTCTTATGTGTTTTGCATTTAGAGCAACTTACAGCTTCCTGTGAAATCTTGGCTTCTCAGGGAAGTCTCAGTCAATTACAATTAGCTGCCATTTCCCGTTCAATACCATAATTCACAAGGCTCCTCTTCTGCCAATGGCAGGCTGGAAAAAAAAATGGTATACAGAAGGAGTAGTTAATTGATGGGGATAAACCTTTCCCTCCCCGCCCCCCCTTTCCTCTCTGACTGCTCATTCCCTGCTGTTCAAGGACCTCCCGCTCACAATCCCAAGAAGCAGTCAGGGTCTCATCAGTGTATGGAGAATCCAGAGCCATTGCCAATGCACACAGCCCTCTCATTATTCACCACGCACATGTATTCGTGTTCCGGGGTGACTCAGGCGGCGGAATTGCGTTGTAGCTGTGGAGGCGGGTGTTGGTGGGGCCCAGAAATCGAACCGTAGCCTGGCTTCTGGAAATGTCTTTCCCAGGCCACGGAGCCGGATGGCTCGAGATAAAGTGACGCCTCTCGGTTTCTCGTTGCTCAACTGTCAGCTACGTAAAGGGACACTCCCTGCTTCTGAAATACACTAACGATTCAAATGAATGCTAATTTCAGTGCATTATGTCGGTGTGTTTATGAACTAGACTGTAAGCCCTCTCTAGGCTGTAAGTTCGTGTGGGCAGGCAGTGTGCCTGTTTATTGGAGTATTGCACTTTCCCAAGATCTTAGGACAGTGTTCTGCCCACGGTAAGTGTTCAATAAATCTGACTGAATGAATGAACGAACTACCCTTCAAAAGAAAATACAAAAGCATGAAACCTCTGCATTTTGGGCCCCCTCCAAAATGGCTGCTCTCTTTATTCCAAGACGTCAGTCTAATTTCCTCTGTATGTGTGGGGGGAAAAGGGGGAGGCGGGGGCACTCTCGGCCGATCGAAGGATGTATTTATCTGTAGTGGTTATAGCTCTCAAACTAGAATCCACCATCTCTCTCTTACTGATTAACAACGCACACTGGGCAAGTGTCTGGGTCCTCGAGTGAGATTCTCCAAAACATTTTCTGGTAAGATTCTCAACCTACCTCTGCCCAGAAACAGCTGCAAAATAAGACCCTACCCTCTCTCACTGGGGACTAAACCCAATATCGAACCTCCCTCAAGGTGAGGAAGTGCTGAGATTTTTTTGAGGAGGCTTGAACTGTACACGTGTCTGGGAAGCGGGGATGTGGATCCCAGATCCAACATTTTTTTCAACAAGTAGCGGTCACAAGTCATCCCTAGACTCATCTTCTAGACTGTGAGCCCGCTGTTGGGTAGGGACCGTCTCTATATGTTGCCAACTTGTACTTCCCAAGCGCTTAGTACAGTGCTCTGCACACAGTAAGAGCTCAATAAATACGATTGAATGAATGAATGAATGAATCCCTAAAAACAGGCACCAGAGTGCCGTTTCTCATTCACCATTCTGTCAAGCGCAGCTTGAAGTTCTTTGAGCTTAGTGGGAGAGCCAGTGAAGGCACAGAGCTGGAGAACCAGACTGAACAGGGGACTGAATCAGGCTCCATATGAAGAAAGACCAAAACTATTAGGATTCTTCAGTCTTGAAAAGATGCGGCTGTGGTTTAAGTTTACAAGACCATAAAGGATATAGACAAGGCAAACACGGGATTGTGGTTCATCAGATGCCCCAACAATGGGACAAAAGAGCATCCCTTGAATCTTCATTCAATCGTATTATTGAGCATTTACTGTGTGCAGAGGATTGTACTAAGCACTTGGGAGAGTACAGTACGACGGTAAACGGATACAATCCCTGCCCACAACGAGCTTGAAGGTGGTAGGTTCCAAACAAACAAAAGGGTGGTAAAAATATATGGAACCCAACACCACGGAAAGTTGTGCAGAAAGATACTAGCAGTGGGTCCAAGACAGGTTTTGATAATCCCATAAGCAAAATGTCCACAATGAATTCCTAGGAGGAAAGTTTGAAATGTAGAGGAGAAAGGTAGGGTCATTAGGAGTTACATCTCTATATTCCGATGTGTGTCAAAGGGGGCCATCTTGGTACAATTCCTCACTCACTCAACTCCCCCTCCTTCCTCTCCCCCTCCTCCCCCTCCCCATCCCTCCACCTTGCCTCCTTCCCCTTCCCACAGCACCTGTATATATGTATATGTTTGTACGTATTTATTACTCTATTTATTTTACTTGTACATATTTATTCTATTTATTTTACTTTGTTAATATGTTTTGTTTTGTTGTCTGTCTCCCCCTTCTAGACTGTGAGCCCACTGTTGGGTAGGGACCGTCTCCATATGTTGCTGACTTGTACTTCCCAAACGCTTAGTACAGTGCTCTGCACACAGTAAGCGCTCAATAAATACGACTGACTGACTGAATGAATAATAGCCTTTTGCTTCTGCTACCAGCAGTGTGAAACCCCAGGTAGTTCTTTTTTTAACAGCCCAGCCCCCATGCCATGAGAATTTCCCACCTGCCCCTGATCCAGCCCAGAAAGGGTGAGCCTGCTGTGGCAAGCATGAGGCCTTCTCAACCTTTAGAACATAGGGAAGGCTGTGGACGAAGGTCTGACTGCTGTGAATGTTGGACTCTGAGCCAACAAGATCCTGAAACTTTGTTCCTCTAGCCACACAATTCTATTGTTTTTAGAGTTTTTATCATTGTCCTGTCTTCTACTTTTGTATTTTTATTGTTTCGTATTTCCTTAAGATTCTTTCACCAATGGCCTCTCCAATTCTTAGACTGTCGCTCCTTAAGGGGTCAGGAACTGTGTCTAATTTTCAACAGTGTATTTTTCCTCAGCGCTTCCTACCACTGTAACTGGGTTTGCTGTACCTTGCCCTACTCTGTGCCTCTCTCTAGAGGAAACTTGGAATTAACTGCTACAAACAAATATAGCGGGGGGCCGGGGAACTTGGGGATTTAGTTCTGGTTCCACTCCTCACTTCCTGTGTGACTTGAAGGAAGACATTTAACCTCTCTGTGCCTCTCCCTCCCTACCTGTGAAATGAAGCTAGTGGTTCCAACTGGATTTTTGTGGGAAATGGCCAACTCATCAGAAAAGTGCTAAGCCAAGCCCTGAGCCAAGGTTCTACCGATGGTGAGGCAGGAGAGGGAGGGGAGCCCTGTGAAAAAATGTCATGTTCAGAGATGGGGCAAAACTGGTTTCAAATGCCCTTCATTTCAGAATTGCCAATAAGACGACGTCGTTCCAAGATTCAAAGTCCTGAACGAGCATTAACCAAGATCATTAGTTAATGCTCTTAGTACAGTACTCCGCACGCAGTAAGTGCTCAATAAATGCCATTTATTGACTGATTGATCATTATTCCCCAATGAATCCAGTGATGTTATAAATTCCACCAAGGGCTTTCCACCAGAATGGGTGACTGCATCTGAACCAGGATTAGGACTCAGGTCTTCCTGATGATGAAGACACCAGTCACCAGGCTAGGAATTTATCCTCTCCCCTAAGAGGAAAAAAATATTGAAATTGCAGCAGGAGGGATTCATGGCAGGTGAAGTAGAAATGTCCTGTCTGCAATGGCTGGGGCACTCAGGGACAGACTGCTGAGCCATGTTTCCCCTCTCCTCAGGAGTCTCTGGCGGTTGCCCATCCATCTCCTCATTAAACAGAAACTCCTTGCCATCGACTTTAAAGCACTAAATCACCTCGCCCCCTCCTACCACACCTCGCTTCTTTCCTACTACAACTCAGCCCACACACTTCGCTCCTCTAATGCTAACCTTCTGTCTATGCCTTGATCTCGCTTATCTCACCACCAACCTCTCACCCACATCCTGCCTCTGGCCAGGAACTCCCTCCCTCCTATCTGACAGGCAATTACTCTCCCCACCTTTCAAAGTCTAATTGAAGGCACATATCCTCCAAGAGATCTCACCTAAGCCCTCCTTTCCTCTTCTCCCACTCCCTTCTGTATCACCTTGACTTGCTCCCTTTATTCATCCTCCCTCCCAGCCCCACAGCACTTACATACATATCTGTAATTGATTTATTTACATTAATGTCTGTCTCCCTGTCTAAACTGTAGGCTTGTTGCGGGCAGGGGATGTGTCTGTTATATTGTTACATTGTACTCTCCCAAACACTTAGTACAGTGTTCTACACACAGTAAGCACTCAATAAATACGACTGACTAACTAAGAGAGTTCAGGAATCTTTTCCTTGGAAATTTCCAAGAATAGGAGAGCTACGCCCAGGGTTGGGCCTAGGGTATTTTGTGGCTGAGGCTTCTCTTGTTGCTTCCTTAAATCCTTCTCTCCCACTGCTGGGTGACACACTTCCTTCCTGGATGGAGATGGGGTGGGAGTGAGCTGAGGATAGCACCCGGAATAGCCAACCTTCCTTCTCGAACTCCCAGACAAGGGCTACTCCACTGCCCTCCAGTCTCAAAGGGCCACCAGGTGGTAGCTGGGAAAGCGGGGTTTGAATTGAGGACTGCCGTGAATCGGAAGGTACCTTTCCTATCCGCCTCACCACTGCACATCCACGATCCAGCCATCTATCTGCCTGGCTCCATAGCTGTGCCCGTGGAAATGGTTAACTGTGGCAGGGAGGTAATAAACATGTCTGGAAGGACTGAGGAGGGATGGAGATGGGGTCTACAGGTGGAATGAGAATCAGGGGATCTGAGGACTACGGAAACCCAGAGCCTTAACGCAATCTAATGCCATCACCGTCATCTTTGATGAAATTGATTAAGCGCCTGCTTTGTTTAGAGCTAAGCGCTTGGGAGAGTACAAAACAACAGAGTTAGTAGACACAACGAGCACAGCAAGCAGTTTAAATATATACATATATATACATATATGTATATATATACATGTATATATATATATATATATATATATATATATATATATATATACATGTAATTGCCCTTTGTACTTTGTTGACAGGTAAGCTACCAATTGCTTACAAGCCATATGTGGCTTGGCGAGCCCCAGCACCACACCAAGGGAGAGTTGCCGGCCTGGTGCTGCGGTGGTTGCAAGAGATCTCTGGCTCCTGCTCTCTCCGGCTGTTCTGAGAAGCCAGGGCTGGAAGTGGGCCTCACACACTCTCTCTGCCTCTGACACAGGACCACTGGACTGGCAGCTCTGAGAGCCCTGGAGCTGAGCTGCTTCCGGGAAAGCCCCCACTGTCTGCTTGCAGGGTGGAGCTGTGGTGAGGGACACCCCCCCCATACCCTCATCTCTCCTACCTCTCTCTCTCTTCCTCTCCAACTCCCTCCCCATCCCGGAGGCACGCTCTGTGGACTCTCCAGGAGCAGAAAGCAGTGTAGAAAGCCTAGGGGAGGCAAAGGAGGCGCTCTATCCCCTCCCACATTTCTCTGGGCTAGAGTCGGGGTGACGGTGTTTTTAAAGTTTTCCCAGGGCACAAAATACCACCGGCTAGCCTGCAATCACATCCTGCGTGGCACCTCCCCCCAGCCCCAGCCACAGGAGATGAGAGCAAACCAGGGCAGGATGGAGGTAATAATAATAATGGTATTTGTTAAGCGCTTACTACGTGCCAAGCACTGTTCTAAGCACTGAGGTAGATACAAGGTAATCAGGTTGATCTTCATGGGACTCTCAGTTTTCATCCCTATTTTCCAGTTGAGGGAACTGAGCCCCAGAGAAGTGAAGTGGCTTGCCCAAGGTCACACAGCAGACAAGTGGCAGAGCCGGAATTAGAACTCATGTCCTCTGACTCCCAAGCCTGGGCTCTTTCCACTAAGCCACGCTGCTTCAGGTAACAGCTGATAGGGGCCCAGATTCTAGAGCCGGCTCTTGTGCCGCCTCCCTGGACGACTTTCTCTTCCCCATCCTGGCTGGGGCTCGGGCTGGGGGCGACAATGTGACTATGCTAGCCATGCTTGTGGCAACTGTCGTCATTAAGAAATGACAAAGGAGGACGTACGGATTGCGTCCATAAGCAGCAGGATGAAATTTTGAATGGCTCTTGTGTACAAATACGTTGCCAACCCCATAAATGAAGATGATGTTACAGACAATTAAATTTAACCTAGAGTTTGGATATGGTGGAAAAAGCTGATGTGGAAGCTACAGTCCCTTCCATTCCCTGGGCACACAAAAGCTCTCCTGCCTTGTGCTGATGCGTTTGCTGCCTGCGGTGCTTGGTGCTTTGCAGCATGGTGTACCACAGGTAGCACTTAGAACAGTGCTGGGCACATAGTAAGCACTTAACAAATACTACTAAAAAAAAAAAAGAAAGGAGCGGCCTTTTTTGAGCTGAAGTTTTGAAATGATCATGAGACTATCCGTGGCAAGCGACTGCAGCATGGCCTAGTAGCAAGAGCATGGGCTTGGGAGTCAGAGGACGTGGGTTCTAATCCCAGCTCCGCTACTTGTCTGCTGTGTGACCTTGGGCAAGTCACTTAACTTCTCTGTGCCTCAGCTACCTCACCTGGAAAATGGGGATGAAGACTGTGAGCCCCACGTGGGACAACCTGATTACCTTGCATCTAACCCAGTGCTTTGAACAGTGCTTGGCATGTAGTAAGCGCTTAACAAATACCATAATTATTACTATTGCCAATAAGACCCCCAGTTGAAAATTAGGAGTCAAATGGGAGTAAGTGTGGCTCCATGAACACCCCAACTTATGGGCTTGGGGCTAGACTGAATACATACGATTGACTGACTGACAGCATTAGGACCTAGGGTGGCTCCCACTGCACATAATCTCCTCCTTTCTCTTGACTGTCCACCATAACAGGGCCTTCACACCTCCTCCAGACCCTCATTTGATTCATGATGTCGAGGAAGTGGGAAGAGGTGGAGTCGACTAATTCTGCTGCTGCTCCCTGGGCTAGTGGCAAATCAAAACCTGACTCACTTCTTTGGTGATGCCTCCTTGTAAATCTTTCATCACTTATGCCCTGACATCCTTATTCTCCCCTCCCCTCATTCCTCCATGGAGCAGGGTTTGTTGCTTTTGATAGTTTTGGAAGACCAGACAGGGAGACCTGAGCTAGCAGTGACTTCCTCCCTCTGGGATAAAAGGCAACACAGGTGGAAAGAAAATGTCAGGCGGAGACTGCATTATTAGTTAGAGAAAAGTAATGTGTGGTATTTGTTAGGCCTTTTCTACTAAATGCTAGAGTCAATATAAAAATAATCAGTCCCTGTCCCACAGTCTAAAGGGGAGGGAGAACAGGCATTGAATCACCATTTTACAGAAGAGGAAACTGAGGCTCAGATTAGTTATATGACTTGCCCAAGGTCACACAGCAGGGAAGTAGCAGGGGCCAGATTAGAACCCAGAGCCCTTGACTCCCAGGTCTGCATTCTGTCCATGTTGCTTCTCAATATGCTCCCCCTCCCTTCAGCTGTGCGTCTCCTTCCTGACTTCTTTTATTTCTCCTCTAAGGCTGGAGGGGGAGGGAGGATCAGAGGAACATCCGAATACCCAAAATCATCTCCAGGACTCTCCTAAGGGTTCCTGTATCTCAGCATCAATTCCAAGCTTCTCGGATCTGGGGAGGCCACTAATTCTAATTCATCAGTTCTAATGGTGTGGTCTCACCTTCTGCGGCAGGATGTGAGCTAACTGGCTGAGGCTTGCTGCAGCTATGAGGAAGAGACATCAGGGAAATATGTGGCTCTGAAGTGCTCTCCCCTACTGAAGCATCTAAACTCTGCCCTCGAGTTAGCCAGTCTGGAGTCCCCTCTGCTTTCCCCGGCTGTCCAGGAATTCCTGCTGCCAACCACACCTGAAGGCACGGATATTTACTTCTGTTCCTTAAAGAAGACACTCAAATTCAATTCAAGGTTGAATTCTGGGCATTTCTAGAACCTGCCTTAGAATTCCACTCTTGGCGGACACAACCAGGGAAGGGTTGTGCCTGCTACACATTATGGGAAGCAGCGTAGCCTACAGATTATCCTGTATCTATCCTAGGCCTGAGTACAGTACTTGGCACATAGTGAGTGCTAAACAAATATCAGAATTATTATTATTATGAATCTATGGGAAATAACAATAGTGAGATCCTTGGCATGAAGGCTTGAGATCTGGAAGTGGGGGATTGGGGGAGGGGCAGGTGGGGGGAGATAGAGAGAGAGACAGAGACAGGGAGAGAGAAAGAGAGAGACAGAGAGAGAGAATGTGCAAAAAGTTCCTCTACTTTTGGCTGCCTCTTGCACATCACACCTAAGGGACTCCAATCAATCAATCAATCAATCAATCAATCAATCAATCGCATTTATTGAGTGCTTACTGTGTGCAGAGCACTGTACTAAGCGCTTGGGAAAACTCCAGGACTACCTAGGACTACCTAGGACTACTTAGGGCTCTACCCCTCAACTTGTCTCCTCCCATAGCTCAGGATGTGGCCCAGATGGGCCCCCATAGCAGGGACCCACCAGGGTTCCCCAACCCTGTTCATCAATAACCCAGGGGGGAGTAAGGGAAGGAGCATCACTGGCTGTATAAAGGAACCACATCTCATGAGAAGAACCACCTCAAGAGAAGCAGCGTGGCTCAGTGGAAAGAGCATGGGCTTTGGAGTCAGAGGTCATGGGTTCAAATCCCGGCTCCGCCAACTGTCAGCTGTGTGACTTTGGGCAAGTCACTTCACTTCTCTGGGCCTCAGTTACCTCATCTGGAAAATGGAGATTAAGACTGTGAGCCCCACGTGGAACGACCTGATCACCTTGTAACCTCCCCAGTGCTTAGAACAGTGCTTTGCGTATAGTAAGCACTTAATAAATGCCATTATTATTATTATTATCATTATCTCTTAGACAGTTAAGAGTCTGTTGCAGTTGAGAATGAGGGGCTCAGGCTCCTCTTCTGAACTTTCTCTTTAATTTAGAGACTGATTCAATACGAGATTTTTTACATATGTGCAAGGGAAATGGAGAATGCTACTGCATTTCACAGCTGGCATGGTTGCTGCCCCAGCCTCTGCTGGACTTTCAGGAGTGGAGAATGCCGCTGCCCTTCATGGCCGGTGTGGGTGAGGTCCCAGCCTCCGCGGGACTTTCAGGAGTGGAGAACGCCACTGCCTCTTACAGCTGGCCTGAGTGCTGCCTTCTGCTCGGCTTTCAGGAGTCTACTCTCCAGCACTTCTGGACCCTGAAGGTCACCAGGAGAATCCAGACCCCCAATAACCCATAGGGAAAACCTACCACTGATAAAGAAGCAGCGTGGCCTAGATGATACAGCCCAGGCGTGGAAGTCAGAAGGCCTGGGTTCTAATCTAATCCAGCTCTGCCACTTGTCTGCTGTGTGACTTCTCTGGGCCTCAGTTACTTCATCTGCAAAATGGGAATTAAGACTGTGAGCCCCATGTAGGACTGGGAATGTGTCCAACCCGATTAGCTTGTATAATAATAATGATGGCATTTGTTAAGTGCTTACTATGTGCAAAGCACTGTTCTAAGCACTGGGGAGGTTACAAGGTGATCAGGTTGTCCCACGGGGGGCTCACAGTTTTAATCCCTATTTTACAGATGAGTTAACTGAGGCAGACAGAAGTTAAGCGACTTGCCCAAAGTCACACAGCTGACAGTTGGTGGAGCCGGGATTCAAACCCATGACCTCTGACTCCAAAGCCCATGGTCTTTCCACTGAGCCACGCAGCTTGTATCTACCCAGGACTCAGTACACATACTAAGTGCTTAACAAATACCGTAAAAAAGTGTCATCTCTGGTCTGCAGAAGGCCCCCCAAAGTACCCCCAGCCTGTGTCAGCACCATGGGGCCTTGAACCAACCAGGGCTCTGGGGCCAGGGTACCTTAACCTGCTTGTTGCCGCCCCATGGCGACATCTGTTCCAGCTGCTGTTGGTGGAATCCACTGAGCCTAAAGAAGTACCACCCTCTAAATTCTTCCTCTGTCATTCCCTCAGTGCTCAGAGCCCTTCTCTGCCCTCAGGGGGCATTTAGTTCAGGCTTGTGCCTGCTCTATGGATTTGCTGACCCAGTTCATGCTGACCTAGGCCACCTCGCCCTTTCCTTCGCATCTCTTTCTCCCTCCCTCCCTGCCTCCCCTGGTAGGGTGCCAAGAGAACACAAGCACCCGCCTGCAGCCCCCATCAGTGAGATTCCTCGCAAACACAGATTCCCACCAAACCAGACCGAGCCAAACAGGGAAGAGAGGCAGAGGGCATATTAAATCCATCCGACCCACTGCCTGATTTCCATTAGGCCCACTCCAACGGCTTTTCGGGCCTGAGCACTTTGGCCACTGCCCATTTTCCTGGCCTCTGGAGGGCATTTGTTTGTGCAGAAGGAAAGAAAGAACCCCTGCAGCCTCTTTGCTGGTGCAGTCTTGCTGGAAGAACAGGGCTAATCCTGGGGCTATAAGCAGCCCTCAGTAAAGCAGCAATACTAGTGCATCCAGAAAGGAAAAGAGAGGAGGAGACAAGGGGCAGCAAGCCCCCAGCCTCCCCCTTCACGAAGTAAGACGTGACATCCCACCTGTTCCTCCAAGGTAACTGCGGGTAGCTCCTTTAAAAAAACCAGCCCCAACTGGCCTCCTCCCTCTGAGCTCATATCAGCAGATCCCAGCCCCTCCTTCCCGGTCCCGTTTGCTGGCAGCGGCTAGTGGGTGGCGCGTTAAGGGTCTCCGGGACTAGGGCGGGGGAGTAAGAGCTGCTGCAGATGGTTGGTAGGTGCCCCCCAAGCCTGAGGGGGACAATTGAAGCAGCGCTCTCTGCCTCTTTCCCTTGGGGCAGGGAGCAGGGGAATCATAGGCTACCCACAGCCCAGCAGGTTTCAGCACTGTGGAAGAGGCCAGGGGTGCTGGACAGCCTCCCTCCTCGCTGGGTGGGCCTGTCACAGGACTCTGCCTCCTCGCTGCCTGTTCATCTCTCTAGTGCCTCAAGTTGGTAAATAATAATAATAATAATGATGGCATTTATTAAGCACTTACTATGTGCGAAGCGCTGTTCTAAGCGCTGGGGAGGTTACAAGGTGATCAGGTTGTCCCACGGGGGGCTCACAGTCTTAATCCCCAGTTTACAGATGAGGTAACAGAGGCACAGAGAAGTGAAGTGACTTTCCCAAACTCACACAGCTGACAATTGGCGGAGCCGGGACTTGAACCCATGACCTCTGACTCCACAGCCCGTGCTCTTTCCACTGAGCCACGCTGCTTCAAGGAGCCGCGTGAGAGTCAGGCAGAGAGACACAATGGAAAGCTCCTTGTGGGCAGGAAATGTGTCTGTTTATTGTTGTACTGCACTCTCCCAAGCACTCAGTGCAGTGCTCTGCACACAGTAAACGCTCAATAAATATGACTGAATGAATGAATGAATGGAAGCCCCTATTTCCCTTCTGGTGGTTCTGTTCCCTCTCTTCCTTTCCCAGCTCTGGACCCAGGTTACTAATGACAGCCTATTCACTAGGGTTCTTTCTTGTCTCCTCACTGCTGACCCTTTCTCACACCTTCCCTTCTTCCTGGAACAGCCCCCAACTTCACATCCAGCAGACCACTGCTCTTCCCATCTTCAAAGCTCTTCTGAAATCACATCTCCTCTAGGAACCTTCCAATCATTCAATCAATCGACAGCATTTATCGATCACCAACTGGGTGCAAAGCAATGTACTAAGTACTTTGGAAAGTACAGCATATCAACAGAGTTGACAGATATGATCCCTGGCCACAAGGAACCGACAATTTACTAGGGGAGACAGACATTAAATCAGTTATGGATAGGGGAAATCTATGTAAGTACTGCCGGGTTGGATTGTGTAACAAAGTGCTCATGGGTCCACAGCCAAAAGCATTGTTGATGCAGAGGGGAGGGAAGATTGGGGAAATAAGGGGTTTAGTTTGGGAAGGCCTCTTGAAGGAAATGTGATTTTAGAAGGATTTTGAAGGTGGGAAGAGTGGTGGACCGACAGATGTGAAGGGGGATGAAGTTCCAGAACAGGAAGAAAATGGTAAGGGATTGGTGGCGGAACATATGAGATCAAAGGACCGAGAGTAGGTTGGTGTTAGAGAAGCACAGTGGGCAGGTTAGGCTGCAGTAGAGTTAAGTGAGGTAAGGTAAGAGGGAAAGAGATGATTCCGTGTTTTAAAAGTCGATGGTGAGGGGTTTCTGTTAGATGCGGAGGTAGGTCTCTCAACTTCCCACCCTATTTCCCTCATTACTATCACTTCAAGACTTGTTTACATATGCCTCCCCTTTTGCACTTTATTGCTTCCCCCTTACCTCCAATGAATTTTAGGGTCTATCTCCTAAGCTCTTTGAGACCAGGGATCTTGTCTATTAACTCTACTGTACTCTGCCAAGTGCTTAGAACAGTGCTCTACACAGAGAAAGTGCTCACTCAATAATACTGGTTGATGATGATGTTATTTGTTTAAGTACTTACTGTGTGCCAGAAACTGTTCTAAGCACTGGAGATTGATTGAGGACAGCTTACTCCCTCCCACATGAGGGTCTCCTTTCTTCCCTCCTCCTAATCTATCTTCAAATCCCACTTCCTCCTCTGAGACTCTTCCTTTCCTTCCACCTCTTCCTGGCAATAGTCCTAGTCCATCAGATCCACGTCTCATCTCCCAAACTCAATTTCAAGAAGCTGGAAATAAAATACAACCCCCCCCTACAAAAAACATCAGAAAGAAAAAAAACCTACCTATAAAAAGAGAATACCACCATATTCATTTGTGCTATATCTGATATCCATATGTGTCCAGACTTACGGAAAACGTGTGACACCTCACGTTGACTCAGAATATAAGCTCCTGTGTCGAGTGTATGTGGTGGACAAGATCTAATAATCTGTGAGTATTGATAAATATTAAACAACAGCAGAAGCCCTGTGATTTCTGGTTATGTGCACAAAGCACTGTGGATAGGAAACATGTCTACCATCAGCGCTTAGAACAGTGCTTTGCACATAGTAAGCACTTAATAAATGCTATCATTATTATTATTATTACCAACTCTGTTATATTGTACTTTCCCAAGCTCTTAGTTTAGTGCTCTGCCCAAAGTGCTCAATAAATACCATTGATTGATTGACTGATTGATTGAATGAATATATGTTTTCTCCTACTCATCCTCCAAGAGCCTGATCCTCGCCTGAAGGTTGACAGTTCTCTATTTCTCAGCCCTCTCCATGGCTTGGTTCTCTTCTGGTTTTTCTTCTTTTTCAAATAGCCCCTTTCAAGTCTCCTCCTAATCCTCTTCCTTCTCCTCCTCTTCCTTTCTTGAACTCTTTTCTCTGAGTGTCCTGCAGGAAATTCTATCTCCCTCCCTCCCTTCTTGCCCCTTTTCCTTCTACAGTCACTCCTTTGGAAGATTTCACAATATTAGAAGGATGACTCCAACTCATACCTCTCCATCCCTTGTCTCTTCCCTTCAGTTCGGGCCCACATCTCTCCCCATGCCTGCTGGGTGCATAATAACCAGTTCAAACTCAACCTGATAAAGACAAAGGCTTTAGTGTTTCCAACCCTCCCCTCTTCCAAGTGGCCCTATCACAGTTGGGAATCTCTCCATCCTGACTGGTGATCTAGGGGCAACAATTGACATGTCCTTAACTTTGCCCTCACAAATGCTGCATTGCCAAAACCTGCTCTTTGTACCTTCAAAACTCTCTTGGCTTCTCTGCTTCCTCACCATCCCACTGACCCAGCCCATGTCCATGACTGGTAATGGGACTCATTGCTACAGAGAGCTTCCTGCCTCCAGCCTTAATCATTCGTGCATCCAGACTAGCCCACCAATCCCACTCTTCCAGTCATGTTACTCCCCTACGCAAAGCCCTCCAGTGTTTCCCTGCCACCCAACCGATTGATCACGAACTTCTGTCTGTGTGCTGCAAGGCACTTATTACTCCTGATCGATACATCACCTCACACCCGCCATTTCACCCCATCTCTGCCCACCGCTACAGCCAGCCAAGCCTTCTGGTGGAGCCAATCTCAGATATAATCTTCTATCTCCAACATCCAATCCCCTACCTGCGCTGTCCCTCACATCTGGATCAGTCTACTTCATCCCCTCCACCAGTTGGCAACTTTCCAGTTCGGCAGGTTTCAGCTTCAAATGAAGAAGCAGCATGGACTAGTGGGAAGAGTACAGACCTGAGAGTCAGAGGACCTGGGTTCTAATCACTGTTCTGCCAATTGCTTGCTATGTAACCTTGGGCAAGTCACTTAACTTCTCTGTGCCTCAGTTTTCCTGTTCTCCCTCCTACGTAGTCTGTGAGACCCATGCGGGGCAGGGACTGTGTCCAAACTAATTCACTTTTATCTCCTCAGCACTTGGAACAGTGCTTTACACACACTCAGCACTTAACAAATACCATATAAAAGACATTTCCCCATTATCTTTACACTCACATTTCCTGGCTTCCAACTTTCAACTTCTATCAGTATCATTAGTGTGCATAGTCTTTGGAGTCTGGGGAAGCAATGTGACTCAGTGGAAAGAGCATGGGTTTGGGAGTCAGAGGTTGTGGGTTCTAATCCTGGCTCCGCCACTTGTCAGCTGTGTGACTTTGGGCAAGTCACTTAACTTCTCTGTGCCTCAGTTACTACATCTGTGAAATGGGGATTATGACTGTGAGCCTCACGTGGGACAACCTGATTATCTTGTATCTACCCCAGTACTTAGAACAGTGCTTGGCACATCGTAAGTGCTTAACAAATACCATTATTATTATTATTATTTTAGATTGGAAGCTCCTCGAGGGCAGGGAACGTGAATCTTGCTTCTGTTGTACTTCCCCCAAGAGATCAGTACAGTGCTTTCCTCTCAGTAGGTGCTCATTAAATACCACTCATTGATTAATTCTATTTTGATCTACTTACTGAATTAGCACTTACCTAATTGTAACCTCCTTAAATTCAGGGATCACATCTAATCGGAGCTATTTAAACTTCATAGTGTCTTTTACAAGGCCTTGTGGGCTCTCAATAAATGCCAGTTGATGATGATGATGACAATGGCAATGATGAGGAATACAACTGGAATTGGTGAGGTTGCCAGCTCTGGACTCCATCTCTCTCCTGACCCGCTCAGATTTCTACCAGAAAACAGGTCAACAGGAGCTAAAAAGACTGTGGCGAGGAAAAGCTGCCCAGGAGCTGACAATGGGGCAGTGGCGGTGTCATTTTTTCATCAGCGAATTGGGAATAATAGTCCTTTCTTGCTTGCAAGGGAATGAGGTGCACATTCTGCAGAGGCTTGGACCTTGAGCTTGTAGATCTGTTTCCATTTCTTTTTAGGAACATATTTTGCCGGGAATACAACGGCGATTATTTATGCCACGCCAACAAGACCAAAAGCAATTGCTACTTTTCCTGGGTCATTTGGTTTCTCTCCTTTCTGCCTTCCACTTCTGGCATCCCAACTGGCCACCCACCAGGTGGCCAGCTAATATACACTCTGCCCACGCTACTCAGCCCACACCTAGAGTTCCGGCCTCCTGATGGCCTATCAATCAGTCGATCAATAGAATTATTTTGGGGACATTTCTGTGGTGTGCCATCAAACAGAAGTGGCCTCATTAGCCATGACCCGATTCCGTTCTGAATCTTAGTGTCCATCCCGAGAAAAGGGAAACTGGGAGGGCGGAGGGGAAAGGGACAGGCTCTCTAGGGGCTTCAAGATGGTGCAGTTAAACATCCTCTGACGTCTTCCAGAGCAAAAGGGAAGTTATGAGTATCTCTGCCATCTCTAATCAGATGTTCCTTGCTTCATTCTTTCAGCAAATTAGAACAATTACTGGGCTATATTTACTAGTCTAAATCAGCACTGCTGAGCCTGTGTCCAACTAACTGCCTCCCTATTACCTCTTCTTTAGGGATGCACACGCACACACTCCCACATGTGTTTGTACCCTCCAAGCCCCCTGCTGCATGTCCTCGGATCATAGGGAGGTGGGACCCTGCGTCACTGAGACGTCGGGACAATTATCCTCAGGAGAGAGCCTGGAGAAGGCAAACAAAACTAATTATGGAAGCAAAAATAAAATTGTTCAGCCTCCATTTTCAATTGTTGTTTGATCAAGAGGGGAGTTGTAGGCTACAGCCCCCTCCAGGTGATATGTAGAGGGGAAGAAGCTTGTATGACCAGTGACGATGAGGGTTAACTTTTTGGGGAGGGGGGTAGCTAGGGGATCCAATTGGACTGGGTTCTGAAGGCTAGAACTGACGACCCCTGATGATGCAGAAATGCTGACCACGGTTGTTCATCGCTGCTTGCCCTCCGGCAGTAATGCACATGTGCTCTGTCCATAAATATATTATTTTGTGTTCCTGCCAGCCCAGACTAATAGGGCTAATGCTTCCTGAGGAGCAGCCCAAAGCTGCATTAGTCGCAGATGTTTGATTGATTTAAAACAAAGAGCCTGACCGCCAAACTGCTCTATATGGTTTCTCTTCCTGTCACTTTGCCTGCAGGGTTATCTCTGAAATGCAATTAAGGTGCTTAAAAGTACATTTTCAGGAAGATGCAGAATTGATGAGGGTGGCTGGGCCGATGGGGGTCTCCAAATTGTTAGAGTTCTGGTGGAGGGCGTCATGCCATACCCTGAAGAGCTACACACGCAGTGCTTCATTTCATGGCGCCCTTCTGCATGAGGACAACAGCCCTCTTTCTGGAGCTTCATCGAGAGTCTTCAGGACGTGATGGCACTAGGCTGATGCCTTCAGATCTTGGCCACATTTAATAATAATAATGATGGCATTTATTAAGCGCTTACTATGTGCAAAGCACTGTTCTAAGCGCTGGGGAGGTTACAAGGTGATCAGGTTGTCCCACGGGGGGCTCACGGTCTTAATCCCCACTTTACTGATGAGGTAACTGAGGCAAAGAGAAGTGAAGTGACTTGCCCAAAGTCACACAGCTGACAATTGGCGGAGCCGGGATTTGAACCCATGACCTCTGACTCCACAGCCCGTGCTCTTTCCCCTGAGCCACGCTGCTTCACATTTCCTTCGCAAGCCAGATGTTTTTCTCAGTGTAACAAGCGGTGAGTTGTGAGATGGAAAATGGCTGCCCTGCCCTTTTTTATGGTATTAGTTAAGCACTTACTACATGTCAAACACTTTTCTAAGCGCTGGGGTTGGCACAACCTAATTAGGTCAGACAGATCTCCTGTCCTGCATGGGGCTCACAGTCTAAGTAGGAGAGAGAACAGGTTTAATCCCTATCTTACAGTTGAGGAAACTGAGGCGCAGAGAAGTTAAGTGAATTGCCCAAGGTCACATAGCAAGCAGTTGGTAGAGACAGGATTAGAAGGCAGGTCTTTCTGACTTTCAGACTTCTGCTCTTTCCACTAGGCCACACTGCTTCTCTTGAACTTGCCCTTCCCTTGAACTTAGTGCATGTTCCTTGGGCCGAGGTGGATAAGGTCAGAGCCCCGAATCTGTGGGGTTTTTGAGGTTGCTTTCCCCCTTAATAGAAGTAGAACACCAAGGAATCACTTGTCTTTTCTGCTGCCACTTTCAGGATGCTCTACCTTAAGATTACCACTCCTTCATCAGAAGTTCAGAGCACATCAACCTCTCTTCTTACCCAGCAGGAGGTCTAGCTGCTGAGGAAATTCATTCATTCAATCGTATTTATTGAGCGCTTACTGTGTGCAGAGCACTGTACTAAGTGCTTGGAAAGTACAATTCGGCAACTGATAGAGACAATCCCTACCCAACAATGGGCTCACAGTCTAGAAGGGGGAGACAGACAACAAAACAAAACAAGTAAATCACAGCCAACTTCCATCTCACAACCCAGGGGAAAGTGGGCGTTTTCCACAGTCTTGCTGTCCTGGGCCACCTCGAGGGACTGGACAGTGGGTAATATGAGGGAAGTGCTCTGCTAGAACTTTAGGGATTTACACCAGATAGGATTTAGCAAGTTTTCACACCACTCAGGTGAGTGCTTGCAGCTCAAGCCTGAAAACAGAGAGGAAAAGCTCTTTGAAAATGCATCCTTCACAGGCCTGCAGGCTGAGAATAGGCCTCTCCAGCCAATGGGAAAGAAGGACAGTTCCCAAAGCCAACACCACTCCTACTACTACTATTACTATTACTAGTTATAGTATTTCTAAAGAGCTTACTATGTGCCAAGCACTGTAGCGGTGGAGTAGATGCAGGATAATCAGACCCCACATGGGGCTCACTGTCTAAGTAGGAGGGAAAACAGATATTGAATCCCCATTTTGCAGATGAGGGAACCGAGGCCCAGAGAAGTTAAGTGACAAGCCCAAGATCACACAGCAGGTACCCGGTAACATCAGGATTAGAACCCAGGTTCTCTGACTCTAAGGCCCACGCTCTTTTCCCTGGGCCACGCTGCTTTTCTATCATCATTGGGGCCCACCATTTGCATCCTTGGGGAGCTCACCAGTAACAACTTATCAGTCCCCCTCTCCAACCACTCCAGCCCCACTGCCCACACTGTTCTACAGCAAACACCAGAAATGCTGAGCAGTGGAAGGCAGATATGGAGCAGGAGCCTATTTGCCTTATGTAGGGACCAGCTTTGGGATGAGGATTGAATATCGAGTGCTTGGCACAGTGCTCTGCACACAGTAAGTGCTCAATAAATACGACTGATTAATTGATTGACCAGTTACACTACCTGCCACCAGTGCCCCATCAGCGCACCAGTTCTGGGGAGGATCAATCCACTTCCTTGCTTTAAAAGACCATAAAGAATATACGAAGAAAATAAACCTGTAACTGCGATTTCTCACCTGTCTTCTAGCCAAGCAAATAGCCGTGTATTCATTGTAGATTGCTGAAGAAGGCTTAAGAGTCGATTTTATTTATTTTAGTAGTCCATTGGTACAGACTCTCTGGTTTGGAGAAAGGGTGGGAATCTGCTAGGGCCAGGAAAAGTTCTGAATTTTTTCTGCAAGGCTATACATTTCTTGCCTGTTACCAACAGGCCCTGGCCCCCGGAGGTTGCTAAATTCATTGATAATGAAGTCAACCCAATCTTCCTGTTTTAGCTCCAAATGGCTGACACCTATCTCTAGAGCTGAAAAAGCAGAGATTTTCCCATCCTTCCCCTATCCTCCACATAGTCTCTGCTCAAACTGGTTGTCCCAGAGAACTGCTGCCTTCTGGGCACAAATGACCCATCTGTCCTCAATGCATCCACTTCCCCCTCATGCATCACAAGCAGGTGTGTACGAATGCCATGAAAATTAAACTGAGAAGCAGTGTGGCCCAATGGAGAGAGTACAGTCCAGGGAGTCAGAAGGATCTGGGTTCTAATTCCAGCTCCACTTCTTGTCTGCTGTGTGATCTCGGGCAAATAACTTAACTTTTCTGTGCCTCAGTTCCTTCATCTGCAAAATGAGGATTAAGACTGGGGGCCCCAGGTGGGATATGGACTGTGTCCAACCTGATTAGCTTGTATCTACCCCAGTACTTAGTACAGTGCATGGCTCATACTAAGTGCTCAACAAATACCATAAAAAACCCAGCGCAGTTTTTTTTTGATGGCATTTATTAAGTGCTTACTATGTGCAAAGCACTATTCTAAGCGCTGGGAAGATTACAAGGTGATCAGGTTATCCCACAGGGGGCTCACAGTCTTAATCCCCATTTTACAGATGAGGTAACTGAGGCACAGAGAAGTGAAGTAACTTGCCCAAAGTCACACAGCTGACAATTGGCAGAGCCGGTATTTGAACCCATGACCTCGGACTCCAAAGCCCGGGCTCTTTCCACTAAGCCACGCAGTTGCCACTATGCCTCCAGCATCACCCACCCATAGTGTGAACAGAGGTGCAAACTGTCATGTGGCCATTGCAGGTGACAGCTTCAAAAACATCACTTAAAATTGGCTTCCAGGCTCTCCACCAACTTTCCCCACCTAACAAATCAGCCCTTTTCAACTGTTACTCTTAAACTCATTTTCCCTTCATTCCTCCCAAACCAACCTTTTAGCTGCACTTCGCTCTCAATTCTCCAGCCTCCATGCCTTTGTTCAAGGGTGGTACTCTCCACACTTCCTACTCTCAAAGCCCTCCCAAAATTTCACCACCTCCAACCTCTTTCTTCCCTGACGAATTCCCAAAACCCAAGTCACATCCACCCATCAGCAGCCTCTAGCACTTATATATGTACATAATTTAAAAAATAATAATGGTATTTGTTAAGCACTTACTATGCGCTAGGCACTGTTCTAAGTGCTGGGGTAGAGACAAGCTAATCAGCTTGGACACAGTCCATGTCTCACAGTCTTAATCCCCATTTTACAGATGAAGTAACTGAGGCACACAGAAGTTAACTGACTTGCCAAAGGTCATACAGCAGACAAGTGGTGAAGCCAGGATTAGAACCCAATTGATTTATTCATTCATTCAATCATATTTATTGAGCGCTTACCGTGTGCAGAACACTGTACTAAGCACTTGGGAAGTACAAGTTGGCAACATATAAAGATGGTCCCTACCCAACAATGGGCTCAGGCTCACAGTCTTGAAGGGGGGGACAGACAACAAAACTAAACATGTAGACAGGTGTAAAAACTGAATAAATAGAATTATAGCTATATGCACATCATTAACAAAATAGAGTAGCAAATATGTACAAGTAAAATAAATAGACTTTACAAATATATACAAGTGCTGTGGGGAGGGGAAAGAGGGCTGGGGGGATAGGAAGGAGAAGAGGAAAAAGGGGTTTCAGCCTGGGAAGGCCTCCTGGAGGAGGTGAGCTCTCAGTAGGGCTTTGAAGGGAGGAAGAGAGCTAGTTTGGTAATTCCTTCTGACTCCCAGGCCAGAGCTCTATCCATTAAGCTATGCTGCTTCTTCTCTTCTATGGATATATTTTGACACATATATGAACAATCAATTGAACAGTTACTGTGTTCATGCTATTTACCCTACTGTTGAGTATTTTCATGTCTATCTCCCCATTAGAGTGCGCACTCCCTGTGGGCTATGGACATGTTTCAAACTTTTGTTCTACTTCTCCAAGTGCTTAGAATGGTACACTGTATCCAATGTGTGCTCAATAAATACTTTTACTACTACTTAAATTTTCTGTGCCTCAGCTCCCTCATCCGAAGAAGGACAAAAATATCTGCTCTCAGGAATTTGAAGATCTGCAAGATTCAATTCACATTTTAAAGAATGACCAGAAGGCAAGGTTCCGGTTTAGTTACTAGAGAGAGGATACAGAGCAATATAAGACAAAAGACCTGGTTACTGTCCTTAATAAGTTTACAATCTGGATTAAATAGGGCAGATATCACATATAGCTGCCTTTCATACTTGAAGACCTGCCAATCATGAAATTCATTCATTCAACCATATTTACTGAGTGCTTATTGTGTGCAAAGCACACCCATGGGTACTGACACTGTCCTCTCCTGGTTGACCTCCTATCTCTCTGGCCACTCATTCTCTGTCTTTTAACTGGCTCTTCCTCTGTCTCCAACCCCTTAACTGTGGGTATTCCGTAGGATTCAGTTCTGGTTCCCCTTCTATTCTCCATCTACACTCACTCCCTTGGAGAACTCATTTGCTCCCAGGGCTTCAACTACCACCTCTATGCAGACGATTCCCAAATCTACATCTCCAAGCTTATCTCTCTCCCTCTCTGTAGTCTCATATTTTCTCCTGCCTTCAGGACATCTCTATTTGGATGTCCCGCTGATACCTCAAGCTTAACATGTCAAACTCCTCATCTTCCCACTCAAACCCTGTCTTTCCCCTGACTTTCCCATTACTGTAGATAGCACCATCATCCTCTGTCTCCCAAGCCTGTAACCTTGGCATTTTTCTTGACTCGTCTCTCTCCTTCAACCCACAGTCAATGTGTCACCATGTCCTGTCAGTTCAACCTTCACAACACTGTTAAAATCCTCCCTTTCCTCGCCATCCTAAATGCTACCACATTAATCCAAGCACTTATCCTATCCCGCCTTGATTACTGCATCAGCTTCCTTGCTGACCTCCCTGCCTCTTGTCTCTCCCCACTTCAGTTCATACTTCACTCTGCTGCCAGGATCATTTTTCTATAAAACTGTTCAGTCGATGTTTCCCCACTCCTTAAGAAACTCCAATCAATCAATCAATCAATCGTATTTATTGAGCGCTTACTGTGTGCAGAGCACTGTACTCAGTGCTTGGGAAGTACAAGTTGGCAACACATAGAGACAGTCCCTACCCAACAGCGGGCTCACAGTCTAGAAGGAGGAGACAGAGAACAGAACCAAACATACAAAATAAAATAAATAGAATAGATATGTACAAGATAAATGAATAGAGTAATAAATATGTACAGACACATGCCCATCACTTAGACTGTGAGCCCAAAGTGGGACAGGGACTCTACAAAACCTGATTAATTTGTATTTATCCCAGCACTTAGAACAGTGCTTGACATGTAATAAGTGCTTAGTGTAATAATAGTAATCCACCTCTGCATTAAACAGAAACTCCTTATTATTGACTTTAAAGCTCTTAATCACCTTGCCCCCTCCTACCTTGTCTTTCTGATTTCCTATTACAACCCAGCCCACATATTTGGCTCCTCTAATGCCAACCTACTCACGATACCTCATTCTCATCTATCTCACTGCCGACCCCCTCGCCAACATCCTGCCTCTTCTCCCTTCATTTCTGACACATGACCACTCTCCCCATCTCAAAGCCTCTCAAAACCTTATTATAAACATATCTCCTCCCACGGGGCTTCCCCAACTAAGCCCTCATTTCCTCTTGTCCCACACCCTTCTGTTTTGCCCTCGCAGTTGGATTTGCCCGCTTGATCGACCCCACTCTCAGCCCCATAGCACTTATGTAGATATCTGTAATTCATTTATTTGTAGTATTTATTGTCTGTCTTCCCCTATAGACTGTAAACTCCTTGAGGGCAGGGTACATGTCTACTACATGTCTTGCATTGTACTCTCCCAAGTGCTTAATGGAGTGCTCTCCATACAATAAGCACTCGATAAATGTGACTGTTTGAATGCGTCCATGAGGGACGTGCAGTCCAGGCTGCACTGGGGACACACAAAGGTTGGCTGTGGTTGTGTGGTCACGTGTACTGCTTGCCAAGCCCACTGCTGTTTTCCTTCTGGCCTCCTTGTTTCACCATCATTTTGCGCCAACAGAGTCACTTCTTCTCTGACTGCAGAATGGACTGGCAGAACACACTGCAGAGAAGAAGCGTAGCAACTGACTCCCAGCTTTCATCCGGGTCGGAATACTGTCTAAGGTTTTATAATTATTATTATGGTATTTGTTAAGCGCTTAGCCTGAGTCAAGCACTGGGGTACATACGAGGGGTACATATGAGGATACCTGTCCCACATGGTACCTTTAAATTGTTTTATTTGGCCTCCATGTTTTCAGTTTCCCCGTTTCAGTTCGTCTTACAGCAATCACTCTGCTATCCTGCTGTCATCCATTCTTCTCATAAGTCCCACCCAGAGCTTTTGTGCTGTGGTGAGAGTAGTTTCCGTGCTTCGGGACTGAATTCATTGTTCGTGAACCTGTCTTGCCATCTGATGTTGAGCCCAGCCTGTAAGTGATGCTGACTGCTCAAAAAGTCAGAGGTGTTATCTGTGGGGCGCCCAGGCCTCAGAGCCATAGGGATGGTTGGCCAGCACAATAGCCCTTCACATCTTTTCTTTGGTCTGGAATCTGATATTATGCTGCAGCATCGCTCTGTTTCATAGTCTCCCAAAGTATGTGGTGGCTGTATTGATTAGGTTTTCTCCTTCTTATGCTATTGTTATATCACTCATCAGGGTGCCACTAGGTACCCAGGATTTTCTGACAGCATTTGGTCAGGGTCTATTTTTGGTAGCAGGCTGCTGCCCATAAAGTGAAGAGGAAGGTAAAGAGTGGATAGGATGACAAGAAAGGCTGCACCTTCCTATTACCTTAGCAGAGATGCAGGGTGGCCTAGTGGAATGAGCACAAGCCTGGGAGTCAAGTGATCTGGGTTATAATCCCAGCTCCACCACTTTCTTGCTATGTGTGACCTTGAGCAAGTCACTTAACTTCTCTGTGCCTCAGTTCTCTCATCTGCAAAACAGGGATTTTTTTTTTCCCTGTTCTCCCTCCTACTTAGACTGTGAGCCCCACATGAGACCTGACTATCTTGAATCTAACCCAGCATTTAGTATAGTTCTTGGCATAAAGTAAGTGCTTAACAAAGATTACAATTACTATTATTATTATTATTATTATTATTATTATTATTAAGAAAGGCTTCCAGGAGGTGAGCTCAGTACCCCTCTCCATCCCCCTCATTTTACCTCCTTCCCTTCCCCACAGCACCTGCATATATGTATATATGTTTGTACATATTTATTACTCTATTTATTTATTTATTTTACTTGTACATATCTATTCTATTTATTTTATTTTGTTAGTATGTTTGGTTTTGCTCTCTGTCTCCTCCTTTTAGACTGTGAACCCACTGCTGGGTAGGGACTGTCTCTATAAATTGCCAACTTGTACTTCCCAAGCGCTTAGTACAGTGCCCTGCACACAGTAAACACTCAATAAATATGATTGATTGATTGATTTAAGGCTGATGTAGAAAGGAGAGTAGGCTGAACCACTCTTGTCAGAAGGTGAAGATGAAAGGCTAGTGATCAATCAACCAATCAATGGCACTTATTGAGTGCTTACTGTAATCAATCAATCAATCAATGATATTTAGTGAGCTCTTACTGTAGCAAGACCACTATACTAAGTTCTGGGGAGAGTACTATCCATCATTCAATCAATAGTGTTTATTGAGAGCTTACTGTGTGCAGAACACTGGACTTCATCTTTGGGGCATATGATACAATAGAGTTGGTAGACATGTCCTTGCCCACAAGGAGCTACAATGAAGTTGGTAGACCTAATCCCTGCCCTCAGTGAGTTTACAGAAGACTCAGAGGAGAGATACAGGTTTGGGGAAACAATAGCCCAGCTGTTGTGGAGTGAATAGGCTTGCCCGCAGCAGGTGGTGAGTGAGGCTAGGCAAGAAGGAGTGAGCTAGACTGTAGTCTTCTAGACTGTAAGCTTGTTGTGGGCAGGGAATGTGTCTATTTATTGTTGTTTGGTACTCTCCCAAGCTCTCAGATCAGTGCTCTGCACACAGTAAGCTCTCAATAAACACGACTGAGCGGTGAAAGACCACATAGGCCAACAAAAAGAGTCTACAGCTAAAGTGGAGAGTAAATCCAAGAGCCACCCCAAGGTCCGACTGTGGGGTTCACATGGTCAGACAGCAAGCCCAGATAGGCCAGAGGGGTTGAAGCCCACAGTGATGTAGTCGGGTTTACATTGAGGGACACTCCCTTTGTGAGACACTCCCTTACAAAGGCCTCTACCACTAGCTTGGGATTTGGAAAAGGAAGTTCAATTTCCCTGTAACGGAGAACAAAATTACCTGCCTGTTTCTATATTAAAGTTGGCATTTCTCACTAATGAGCATCATTTACACCTAAAAGCATAAGATGGGGCAGTCTGAAAGAGAGGGTTGGGTGTGGACCAGAGCCTCACTGAAAGAACTGGCTCTGGGGGCTGGGATGAAGATACAAAGATGGGCAATTACACATGCGAGAATCTGTGGAATAAAGATGCCATAAAACCACCACACGTAATACTACTCCAACCCACTTCATTTTAGATTAAATCTACTTATTTTGAAGGAAATAGGTCATTTACAGGGGGGAAAACATGAGAAATAAAATGGAAAGTGAATAAAACTTCCCAACAAGCTCTCTTTCCTCAAGTCACCAGGAATCGGCCGAAACACTGCATCCTGAAGGAAATATCGCAGGAGGAAAAAAAGGGGAAGAAACCACATCTCTGTCTTGCCTGTCCCCCCTGCCTGGGGACCAATGAGTGTCTAGCCCTTTATCGGCCTTGCGGATCCCCCACAGACCAAGCAGCCTAGCGGCATCTGCGTCACTCCCACTTTCCTGGTGAGCGGACAGACAGCCCGTCTACAGGGCAGCGTGGTTATGCCCCTGTAGCTCAAAGTCCTTCCAAAATGGAGGGGAAAAAATTAACTTTGGCCTGCTATAATTGCTACTCCTTTCCACACAAGTCCCTGGTGCTGTGGCCCATTTGGAGGGTATATATCAGCACCGCCCCCGTAATTTGGACGTCTTAATCTTTCTCACAGTCAGAGGTCAATCTGTGAGGGCTCCGGCAAGGATCGGTGCATTCCGGTCCCGAGCTGGGCCACTGATCAGTTTGTGGCATTAGGTGAGTCTTGGGGCTTTGGTTTGCTGTTGGAAAAATACAGACTAATACTGTCTCCTGTCTTAGGAGTAGTGGGGGACAAAGGTCTGAATTGGAATTTCAGAAACAGGCTAGGGAGGGAAGTTCTGGTGCTTGAAACTAAGTCTTTGCCTTGTTGTGTGATTTTAGACAAGTCACTTAACCTCTCTGGGCCTCAGTTTCACTTTCTTCACTGCCCTTCCCTACCTCATATGAATACTTTGAGGAAAAATGTGGCAATGAGAGTGAATGTGCTTTGGGTTCTTAGAAGGAAAGGTGCTCTGGGAATCAAAGACATATTGTTAGTTAACATGCTCTAAAATCCTTGGATGAAAGTCAGAGAATGGTATGGCTGCATTATACGCCTGCCTCTGAATTATGTGTAGAGGCATAAGTAAGTCTCTGTCAGTGTTATCTTCCAAATCTCTTCATTTTCTTTGTTACTTCCTGATCAAAGGCTGGGTGGTCTTAAAGAGGAAAATAAAAGAAGCCTTACTTCTCTCCCAATGTACCTTTAGAAAACATTTAATGTTCTTATTTTCGCTTCTCTGCAGGTTTCTGTCTATATTCTACAGAGAGAGGTTCCCAAAGGCAAGTTGCTTGTTTCCAGAGGCTTTGCTAATCACACAATTGGGTTTGCAGCAGAGTAATTCATGGCTCTGCATTTATGCCTGTAGTTGTAGATCTGTTTTCAAAGATTATTAGCAGGCATTTAAAAAAGACTATTAATAATTCAAACAAAAATGGTACAATATACAGCACGCGGCAATCCTTAATGCCAAAATAAGTATTCCGCTGTTACAAAAAGAAAACAAAGACCCACATCCGCTGTGAACTGAAAGAAAGGCAGTAATATTTATCAGCTGGGTTTAGCATTATTTTGCTAGATGAATAGGATCTCCCATAAAGGCCCAGAATAAACAGTTCATGCCAGCATTTAGAAATAAAGCTGAAAAACAGCAGCACAAGGACTAGAAATATAGACAAAATACTCAATATAGATTTCAAGATGACAATCTGTATCTGCTTTTGATCTAAAGGGGTAAGAGAAAGCTGAAATCACATTTATGAATGCCATGATGCTCTTCATTTACTGAAGGTCATCCACTGCAACATGATTAAATACAAGGTCTGGTAAGACCATTTGCTTTTAGCCTTATCTGTTGAAATAATTATATATAAACTACTGTTGTATATAATCATACATCGTTATATAGCTAGGTATACTGTTGTCTCGATGTGATGATGTGCATATATCTACAATTCTATTTATCTATTTTGATGCTATTGATGCCTGGCTACTTGTTTTGTTTTGTTGCCTGTCTCCCCGTTTTGTTTTGTTGCCTGTCTCCCCCTTCTCGACTGAGAGCCTGTTGTTGGTTAGGGATTGTCTCTTATCTGTTGCATTATTGCACTTTCCAAGTGCTTAGTACGGTGCTCTGCACACAGTAAGCACTCAATAAATACTATTGAATGAATGAATGAATTAGCACCAATGTCAGTCAGTTACTCAGTTGTATTTATTGAGTCCTTACTGTGTGCAGAGAAGTGTACTAAAAACTTGGGAGAGTACAATATAACAAACATATCCCCTCCCTACACTGAGCTTCCAGTCTAGAGGGGGAGACAGACATTAATATAAATAAATAAAATTACAGCTATGTACATAAATGCTGTGGGGCTCAGAGGGGGGATGAATAAAGGGAGCAAGATGTGGTGAGACTACAATAAGCTACCTTTTGAGTGACTGTTTGTGATCCTGCGAACAACAATGATGTGCATTTAGCTTTAATTCTATTTATTCTGATGACTTGACACCTGTCCACATGTTTTGTTTTGTTGTCTGTCTTCCCCTTCTAGACTGTGAGCCCGTTGTTGGGTAGGGACCGTTCTCTATATGTCGCCAATTTGTACTTCCAAAGCGCTTAGTACAGTGCTCTGCACACAGTAAGCGCTCAATAAATATGACTGACTGAATGAATGAATGATGTAGCCTCTCTCTCTCTCTGTCTCTGTCTCTGTAGATTCCTGCCTGTATACTCTTTCCCAGTGCTTTGTACAGTGCTCATCATCCACTAAGTGCTTAATAAATACTACTACTACTACTACTGATACTGGAAGTGTATGGTACTGACAGAAGTCACTATCACTAAAATCACTTCAACTGTGAGGGTTCTCGGTCTTGACGTTTCAGGACCGAGGTTTATTTATCATTCCTGATGAAAGACTCCACCTCCACGATCATTAGCCTCGCTATCATTTTATTTTTCATCTGCATTTCACTTTACATTTTTTCTTATGGTATGTGTTTAAACATTTACTATGTGTCGGGCACTATATTATGTGCTGGGGTAGATACCAGCTAATCAACTTGGACGCACTCCATGTCCCACATGGGGGTCCAAAGTCCTTTCCCCATTTTACAAATGAGGTAACTGAGGCACAGAGAAGTTAAAGTGACTTGCCCAAAGTCACACAGTAGACAAGTGGTGCGGCGGGGATTAGAACCCAGGTCCTGTGACTCTCAGGCCCACACTCTATTCACTAGATCATGCTGCTTCTCATACATCACAAAGTACAAGATGCAGCCATTCTGCAAGCTCTGTTTTAAGGTTTGAAAGAGAGCTCAGGAAATCATGGCCTGATTGAATTACCTAGTACCTACTGCCAGTGCTTAGTACAGTGCTTGGCACATTGCAGTGCATAAAAAATACCACGATTATTATTAATAATGGCCCACTTTGAACAGTGCTTTCACCCTTCAGGGTATAAGGCCTAATAAGACCTAATTATAGAATAATAATAACAATATCTGTGGTACTTGTTGAGCATTTACTATGTGCCAGGCATTGTATTAAGCGCTGGGGTGGATACAAGCAAATCGAGTTGGACACCATCCCTGTCTCATCTGGGGCTCACAGTCTCAATCCCCGTTTTACAGATGAGGTACCTGAGGCACAGAGAAGTGAAGTGACTTGTCCAAGGCCACACAACAACAAGTGGCAAAGCTGAGATTAGAACCCATGACCTTCTGACCCCCAGGCCTGTGCTCTATCCACTACACCATGCTGCTTCTCATGCTTTGCACAGAAGATAAAAGGACACTGCAATCCCATGTGCAGGACTCCATCACCAGCAGAGACTGGGACAGTCGACCCTAGAGCCAAAACGGCTGTTAAGGCTAGCCGTCATTTAGCCAGCTGGATCCATCCTCCAAGAATTGGGCAGTTCCTTTAGCGGCCCAGCAGAACAGACACCTCTTGCCTAAGAGGTGGGGCTGTGGGGAACACCTCTTCTAGCTGATTTTCACCTCCAGGATCACACAATCCACTCTCGGAACATTCCTTACTTCCTGAGCAAGAGTGAGAATGGGTTTTACTGCCTCGGTTATAAAGTCAGCCCCCAAACACTCTTCTTCCTTTGCCAGTGATAAGAATCAGGAGCGGGTGGTGTGGCCACAGGATCTGGCTGCTTATATTGTATTAATTCTCGCCCATTTTTAAAGCTAAACAGAACTAACAGTCCCTGTCCCACATGGGACCCACAGTCCAAGGGGGAGGGAGAACAGGTATTTTGCTCTCATTTAACTGATGAGGTGCCTGAGGCTCAGAGAAGTTAAGTGACTTCCCCAAGATCATACAGCAGGCGAGTGGCAGAGCCGGGATTAGAAGCCAGGTCAGCTGACTCCCAAGTCTGTGCTCTTTCCACTAGGCCACACTGCTTCTCTACTAATGTGTGGAGGAGCTCGGGAAATTCAAAATTAAGGAGTGTGGTGTGAGGCTTTGATCATCAGGTCATTTGGCAGATTTGAACCCAAGAGGCCCACAGAAGAAGAAATATATTCCTGTATTCAATAGCTGTATTCCTGGGCCAATTACTAGGAATTTTGCTTCCTGACCTATATCAAATTGTGGAACTGAATCCTTGGAAACATCCACAAAATGTGTGAGAGAAGCGTTGCTGCTTTTCTCCATTCATACAGAGTTGGAGTGCAGGAGACGCAATGGATGTACACGCATGAGTTTGTATATTTCTATGGCATCATAGTGACACCTAGGCATAATGACAAAAGTTCTATTTTAGCACAAAAGGGGGAGGAAGACCATTCTTCATGCTCTAAAGTTTACATCTTTTTCCAATGCATGACAGCTCAGATAGAGGAGAAGATGAGAAGCACTCCTCTCTGCCTCACAGAAGTAATTAAAAATAACCTAGGAAGATTATCTAAGTAAAAAGAGGTGTAATGTTATTTGCATGACAATGGAAGAAAAGAATCCAGCACTCCCCACACTTGCTCGAATCAAAGCCACAGCTTTGACTCTGATCATTTCCAGTCTGGATTACTGTAGCCTCCTTTTCACCCACTTCCCTGCAACAGACCCAGCCTTCCTCATTCATGTGACACATCCTTGCTGAAGTCCCCCTTCCCTGGCCAAGGCACCCATCTCTTTCAAACGCTAAAATGGCTCCCGTCATCTTTTGCTTCAAAACAAAGCTTCTCCTCCTCTGCCTCACCTCCCTCCACATTCTCTTTTGGCTTGCACTGTTTTCCTTCTCGATGGCTCCTTTAACCAGTCCTTTAAAAACGGGCATCTTCTCGGCTGGAAACTACATTTCCTAGAAGCCCCAGCTACCCCCCAGAGAGCAGGTTAGGGCAAAAGGGATGCGTGAAAGGGAATCTGGCAAGGTTTGGCCAGGCCCCTATGTGAGTTGAGATCTCTAGTTGGGACGGAAGTGGTAAATTTGCCAGCCCACAAACAGTCTGCAAGAACAAGAAGGCCCCAGGTGTTTTCAGGTCCTTACCAACCGACAGCTCACAAATGGCCCAGTTTGGAGACTGAACGGTTGGAAATTTTTTGACGCCTTCTAGACTGTGAGCCCGCTGTTGGGTAGGGGCCGTCTCTATATGTTGCCGACTTGTACTTCCCAAGCGCTTATTACAGTGCTCTGTACACAGTAAGCGCTCAAAAAATATGATTGAATGAATGAATGTATAAACATATGTTTCCACTAACTATTGGGAAAGCCTTCTTGGGCCTTTCCAATAAACCAGGAGGTGTGTGTGTGTTGGGGGAAAGTGGAAGGGTAGTGCATCTAGAACAACATAGAGTGTTCTGGTAATATCCGTTCTCCAGGATCCTTCACCACAAACCCCAAGGCAAGCAAACGACTGGGGAGGTGATAAGACTTGTATAAGGGAGAGCAGCAGCAGCAGCAGCACTTTGGTGGTGAGGGTTGGAGGGAGCATTCATATCCCGGAGACCCAAGTGAGGTTTTGGTTGGAGTTACCTGACATAAGGATTATTACTGACATTGGTAATAATAATTAAGACAATAATGCTACACATTTATTAGATGCCAAGCACGGTACTAAGTACTACAGCAGATACAAGATAATTAGGTCGGTCATGTTCCCTGTCCTACATGGGGTTCACAGTCTCAACAGGAGGGAGAACGGGTAGTGAATTCTTATTTTACAGATGGGGAATCTGTGGCCCAGACAAGTTAAGTGATTTATCCAAGGACAGACAGCAGACAAGTGGTGGGGCTGGAATTAGAACCCAGATCCGGACTCCCAGGCATGCGCTCTTTCCACTAGGCCAGGCTGCCTTCCAAAGCACTGTTCTCTAATGTTGTGGGAAGACAGAAGGACATTGATAGGAGTTTGAAATTTGGTTTTGGGTTTTTTTATGGTTTTTGTTAAACACTTACTATGTGCCAGACATGGTACTAAGTTCTGACGTAGATACAAGATCAATCAATCAATCAATCGTATTTATTGAGCGCTTACTGTGTGCAGAGCACTGTACTAAGTGCTTGGGAAGTACAAGTTGGCAACATATAGAGACAGTCCCTACCCAACAGTGGGCTCACAGTCTAAAAGATAAACAGATTGGACACAGTCTATGCAGATGATGTAACTGAGGCACAGAGAAGTTATGTGACTAGCCCAAGGTCATGCAGCAGACAAGTACTGGAGCTGGGATTAGAACCCAGAACCTTCTGACTCTCAGACCAGTGTTCTTTCCACTAGGCCATGCTGCTTCTTGTGGTAGTTTAAAGTGAGCAGAAGTAGCGTGGCTCAGTGGAAAGAGTACGGGCTTTGGAGTCAGAGGTCATGGGTTCAAATCCCGGCTCCACCAATTGTCAGCTGTGCGACTTTGGGCAAGTCAGTTAACTTCTCTGTGCCTCAGTTACCTCATCTGTAAAATGGGGATTAAGACTGTGAGCCCCCAGTGGGACAACCTGATCACCTTGTAACCTTCCCAGTGCTTAGAACAGTGCTTTGCACATAGTAAGCGCTTAATAAATGCCATTATTATTATTATTATTATTATTATTATTATCCCAACTTAAGCAGGGTAGTTCTAAGACTTTAACCTTCAATGGTTACCCATTCCTCTCTGAATCAAGCAGAAACTCCTGACCCCTGGCTTTTAGGCACTCGATCAGCACTCTCCCCCCTCCATGATCCACTCTCGTCTCCCACTACAATCCAGCTTTTCATCTTTGTTCCTTTCTAGTTAACCTACTCTCTGTAGCTTGTTCTCCTCACTCACACTGCTGACCTCTTGCTCACATCCTTCTGCTGGCCCAGAACTCCTTCTCCTTTCGAACTGGGCAGACTACAGCTCTCCCTATCTTCAGAGCCTTTCTTAAATCACATTTCCTTCTAGAGATCTTCCTCATTCATTTTCTGTTCTCTCCACGCCTTCTCCCCCAAACTGCCACTTCAGCAAATTGCCACTTTTCTGCCTATTACACACTTCTGTTCTCATTCACTACCACCCGTGACACTTCTGAACCTATCTTACATACCCTACTGTTTAAATGCTAACTGATAGACACATTCCCTCTCCTTCTTCCTCCAATCTGTAAATTATTTTAATATCTGCCTTCCCTGCTAAATTATAAACTATTTGAGGGCAGGAATCATGACTATTAACTCTACTGGACTCTCCCAAGCACCTGGAACAGTGCTCTTCAACAGATGTTCAATAAATGCTGCTGATTGACCAATTTCAGGGTTTGTTCCACCTCCTTCTTTAGGTTCAACCTAGACAGAGGGAACAGTGTGGGGAGAACAACAGGTTCTCTCTCTCAGTCTCTCTCTCTCCTCCATCTCATTCAGCCTCTTCTCCTTTTCCCGTTCTCCCCTCTTTACTTTTTCTCTTTCCACGACACTTTTTCTCCCCTCCCATTCCCAACCAATGCAGGATTTCTGATCATCTTATGGTGGCTCTACTGACTATTGCTTCTAAGGACACTTTTCCTGCTTAATCAGACCTGAGTAACTATAGCAGTCTGAACTTTTGTGGGCTTTCCCCCAATTTTTTTCTGCTAGGAATAATAATAATAATACTAATGAAAATAATATATTTTAAGTGCTTACCATTTGCCAAGCACTGTACTAAGCACTGGCATAGATACAAGATAAGCAGGTCTCACACGGGACTCACTGTCTAGGTAGCAGGGAGAACAGGATATTGATTCCCCATTTCACAGATGATAGAACTGAGGCACAGAGAAGTTAAGTGACTTGCCCAAGGTCATACAGCAGGTAAGTGGCAGAGCTGGGATTAGAACCCAGGTCTCTGACATCCAGGCCCGTGCTTTTTCCACTAGGCCATTCAGTGCCTAATGTCCAATCTGGATTAGACAATCTACCATGGATTGTTTCTACAATTGATATATAAGTGTGGGAGTCTGGGTCAAGTGGGAAAGCAAGAGAAAATGCAGATAGTAGCCTCTCTGAATTCCTCTCTGCGTTGGTCTGATCAAATTTTCATGAAAAAATGTAAAAGCACAAAGGAGGGAAATGGATCGGCTTTCAAAGAACTATTCCTAAATAGAGGGTGGCCAGGCAGGTAGCATCCATTCAATCCTGTGTACTTTGAATATGCACCTGAAAACGCCCAGGAAGGCCCAGAGAGCTCAGTTCTTTCCCTAACCTCACCCCCGATAAACAAGTGTGGGACCCTGCTAATATTGCCAAGCAGAAAACTCGAAGCAATTGCCTGAAGCCCATTTGGGCTTGCTTAATTTTACCCAGCACAAATAACCATGTTGCAACACAATTCCGTAAATTCGTGGCAACTGTTGATGATGTAAGTATATAGCAGCCCCTGTGTAATCACAGGGTAATTATCTGGTGCTTTCTGCCTTCTAAACTGGAGCCCTATTGCCCCTTCCTCCAAGCCCCTCACAACGAAAAACTGTAAATTACATTGTAATTCATCTTCACAATACTTGGCTAACTGCTAGTATAATTACTAAGTAATCTGTTAGAACATGCAATTACATTGCCAGATTAACCTCTCTTCCAGCCTGCAGCCAGTGTTCACTGTGCCCCTGATCTAATTGCCCCTAGTTCAGGAATGGAGGAGGGGGAAGGGCTAGGAGTTTAAATTCAACTCTCTAGTCTGTACACCACTGATGGAATTATTATTATTATTTTCATTATTATTATATTTGTTAAGCATGTACAATGTGTCAAGCACTGTTCTAGACACAAGGATAGATGCAAGTTAATCTGGTCAGACAGAGTCCCTGTCCCTGATGGGGCTCACAGTTTAAGTAGGAGAACAGGGATTGAATCTGCATTTTACAGATGAGGAAACTGAGGCACAGAGAAGTCAAGTGATTTGCCCAAAGTCACACAGTAAAGTGGTGGAGCCGGGGACAGAACCCAGGTCCTCTGACTCACAGGCCCGAGCTCTTTTCACTAGGCCATGCTGATGGAGTCTCTTCCACTTGGTCTGACCCACACTGGACATCAATCAATCAATGGTATTTACTGAGGGCTAACTGTGTGCACAGCACTGTACTAAGAGCTGGGAGAGTACATTACAACATGCAACAACGGCTTTGGTACCAGTGGCACCAGACTGAACTTTCCAGGGCACTTGGGAGGCACTTTGAAGGAAGCTTAGGTTTTGGAAAGTGTTCTCTCCTGTGGGTGCACCTAAGCTGCCTGTATTGGTTGACTTTTCTATTAAACGGTAAACTCCCAGAGGCAAAGAAAAGGGTGGACTGAACAGAGGCCTGGACCAGAGGAGAACCTTGTGAGGAAGCCCAGGAGACTCTTCCTTGATGGCAGGACTGACGCTTAATTAGAAACAACTGAATTACCCACATTCCGCCCAGAGCTAGGAAGAAATGCACAGAGGGAGGAGGAGACAGAGATGGAGAGATACACCACGAAGCCAGCCACACACACTCCCGTAATTCACTTAGCCTCCCCACTGCACAGAGCAGGACAGTGGCAGGAGAAGGGAAGAAGAGCGACTTCAGCCTCTGCCACCAATCTGCCCTCACCCTTCTGTTACCCTGTACTCTCCCAAGTGCTTAGTACAGTGCTCTGCACAAAGTAAGCTCTCAATAAATACCACTGATTGACTGATGTCCAAAACCAAATGAACTAATAATAATAATAATAATAATAATAATGTTTTTATATATATACAAATATATATATATATACAAACATATATATGTTTGTACATATTTATTACTCTATTTATTTATTTATTTATTTATTTTGTACATATCTATTCTATTTATTTTATTTTGTTAGTATGTTTGGTTTTGTTCTCTGTCTCCCCCTTTTAGACTGTGAGCCCACTGTTGGGTAGGGACTGTCTCTATATGTTGCCAATTTGTACTTCCCAAGCGCTTAGTACAGTGCTCTGCACATAGCAAGCGCTCAATAAATACGATTGATGATGATGATGATGATAATGTTGGCATTTGTTAAGCGCTTACTATGTGCAGAGCACTGTTCTAAGCACTGGGGGGGATACAAGGTGATCAGGTGGTCCCACGTAGGGCTCACAGTCTTAATCCCCATTTTACAGATGAGGTAACTGAGGCACAGAGAAGTGAAGTGGCTTGCCCCAGGTCACACAGCTGACAAGTGGCAGAGCAGGGATTCGAACCCATGACCTCTGACTCCCAAGCCCGTGCTCTTTCCAATGAGCCATGCTGCCTCTCTGATGGAAGAGATTCCATCAGCATAGCCTGGGGAAAATGTACGGGCCTGGGAATCAGGAGACCTGGGTTCTATTCCTGGCTCCATAACCTGCCTGCTGTGTGACTTTGGGCAAATCACTTGACTTCTCTGTGTCTCAGATTCCTCATCTGTAAAATGGGTATTCAATCCCTGTTCTCCCTCCTACTTTAACTATGAGTCTCATCAGGGATAGGAACTGGGTCTGACTAGAGTAACCTAACACTGGAGAGGTGGAAGCAGCAGCAGTAATTCCTCTTTTTCTCTTGTTGCTGCTGCTCTGCTTCTTACTGTTCCCACTTTGCCACAGTGGCCCAAAGCTGGAGGCAAGGCTGTGGTAGGGGCCTGGTGGGTCATTGGAAAGGGAAGGTCAGTGACTAGCTGCTCCTCCCGGCAATTTTCCAACCATTCCTCCCATGAGGAATTCCTCCCTCCAGGCTCGTATCTCTTCCTGCCTTCAGGACATCTCCATCTGGATGTCTGTCCGCCATCTAAAACTCAACATGTCCAAGACTGAGCTCCGTATCTTCCCTCCAAAACCCGGTCCTCTCCCTGACTTTCTTGTCACTGTAGATGGCATTACCATCCCTCCTGTCTCACAGGCCCTCAACCTTGGTGTCATCCTTGACTCCGTTCTTTCATTCACCCCACATATCCAATCAGTCACCAAAACCTGCTGGCCTCACCTCCACAATATCGCCACTCCACCTTTCCCTCCCCACAGCACTTGGGTATATTTGTACATATTACTCTATTTTATTAATGATGTGCATATAGCTATAATTCTATTTATTCTGTTGGTATTGATACCTGTCTACTTGTTTTGTTTTTGTCTGTCTCCCCCTTCTAGATTGTGAGCCCATTGTTGGGTAGGGACCGTCTCTATATGTTGTTGATTTATACTTCCCAAATGCTTAGTACAGTGCTCTGCACACAGTAAGTGTTCAATGAATACGATTGAATGAATGAATGAATGAATGAGGGAGGCAGGGCTAGGACTGGAGCAGCCCACAGAAGGCAGGTGCCCAGGAATCAGTCATCCTTATGTCCATGCTTCATCTGTTCATTCATTCAATCATATTTATTGAGTGCTTACCATGTGCAGAGTGCAGTACTAAGCGCTTGGAAAGTACAATTCAGCAAGAGAGACAATCCCTGCCCACAACAAGACCTGATCCTCTGAGAAGAAGGGCTGCAGCAGAACTGAGGAGATTCCAACGGTACATGGGAAGTAAATGCACGCAGTACACCCCCTCCATTTCTTGGCCCTTCCAGAACCTCCAAGCCAGTGGCCGTTTGGAGGTTTGAAAGGAAAAGACAACATCAATCTAACATTTTAAGGATGAGAGGGAAAAAAATACACACTAATTCCTTCTGCGTGGTCAAAGTGAAATACAGATCTGTCACTTTCAGGCGTGACAGGCAAATTAAACAAATGGGACCTGACAGGAGCAAAAGAAACAAAGGTCTTCCATCCAATTACTCCCTAAAGAATATTAAATTATGTGGGTATGTTCCCCAGTTGGGGCGGATTGACATTTGAATGGAAGGGAAGTCCTTCTCATTCCAAAAGTCAGTCTTTGCTGGGCAACCCAGACTTCCATTTCTGGACAGGAAGGTAGACAAAATGATTCCTTGAAAGAAAGCTGATCCATGAGCTAGGGCAGGTGTGAAAATCTGGCTGGAAAAAAAGGAAAAACACCTTTCTCCAGACTCAAACTTCAGTCTCCCAATCCTGAGCACAAAATAATTTGCCGCTGCAAACGGCTGGCTCCAGGGAGAGACAGGGCCTGGGGCAGGACCAGGGATGGGAAATAAGGACCATGTGTTAGGAATGACAGATGCTTGGAGTCAGAGATGCAGCCTGGCCTAGTGGAGAGAGCACGGGCCTGGGAATCAGAGCATCTGGGCTCTAATCCCAGTTCTGCTACAAAACTGTTGTGCGAACTTGGGCAAGTCCCTTAAGTTCTCTGTGCCTCAGTTCCCTCATCTGTTCTCCCTCCTACTCAGGCTGTGAGCCCCATGTGGGACCTGATTATCTTGCATCTACCCCCATGCTCAGTACAGTGCTTGGCACATAGTAAGCGTTTAACAAATATCACTGTTATTACCACTATTAATGGAGTTGGGAAGTCAGTGGGAAGTGGCTGTGGCACAGGAAATGATGGGGTGGTGAATGGGGTTCTGGGCATGGTTGGCCTTGGTAAGCTGCTGTGATCAGAATCCTCCTGGTGCATGGCAAATGCCACTTTCATGTCTCCACAGCCACTGTTTTGACTCTGTGGCTGTGTGCTTCATTGGTGCAGTAGTACTGAGTTGGAGGATATGACCTATGGAGAAGGTCAATTAATCAGGGAAGGCTTCCTGGAGGAAGATGTGATTTCAGAAGCCTTTGAAGAAGGAGTTTAAGGCAGGAGTAAGGGTGTGAGCAGGGGTCAGAGGTGGAAGAGACAAGATCGAGCCACAGTGAGTACGTTAAGCTTGGGCAGAACAAAGAAGGAAAGCTGGAGTGTAGGAGGAGAAATGAGTGGATAAGTAAAAGTGGAAAAGAGACAAAGAGCTTACAGTCTAGAGGGGGAGATACACATTCAAGTAATAATAATAACTGTCGTATTGGTTAAGTGCTTACTGTGTGCTAGGAACTGTGCTAAGTGCTGATTAGGGCTATGGGAAATGGTAGAGTATGAGACTATTTACATGAGTATGGTAGCGCTGAGGCTGGGGTGAGAATCAATGAGTAACCATTGAAGGTTTGATGGAAATGATCAGGGTGGCCGAGTCAGGGAAGAGACTGGAAGCAGAAAGGCCACAGAAGAGGCTGATACCGATCTGGCATCATAGAGATGGTGGCAGTTAACATCGGTAGCCTAGAGAAATATGAATCGTGGGGTTTTCTTTTAGGACCCACCTGTGGGACCTGGGCTAGTTTTGTCAGCTGACGTGGCAGGGCAATTCTCAGAGGGCAATGAGATCAAAGACCCAACGAAAGATTTCATGCCCTGAACAGATCTGTTGTCAGTTGGAAAATGACTTTGACAGCACGGAGCTATTTGGAAGGTGAGGGTGGTAGGAATTTGAGATATTGTTAACATTGGAATTCCTGTTAAAGTTCCAACAGTAATAATAATAGTAGTGAGGCCCAGGACCTCAGAAGGGTTCATTCCTCTCTCCCAGTGGGCATTTCACAATAGCTCACCGATGTTCATGCCTGACAGGACTCCTTGCCTGGCCAGGGAACCTGATAAAATGATGACTGCAATATGGTCTGCTGAAGTCAGCAAGGCGCCTGCTGCTAATACAGGGGCCCCAGCAAGGCCAGGTCTAATTAAAAACGTTATTTTCAAATGCATCTTGCAGGATCGCCTTGGCAGGAAGTCCAACTGGCTACATGAGCTGGAGATCCGCCACTGAACAGAGCAGGAGGAGGATGGTTTCTCCTTCCAGGCATTTCTGATAGTCGGGCTTGGCCACTGCCAACGGAACTTCTTCCCCACTGGACATCTTTTGAAAAGATTTCAGAGGGTGAAGTCAATGGCCACCTCTGACTGCTGGAGATGCACGGATTGGTGAGGAGAACACAGAGGCACCACTATGAGCCCTCTTAACACGTCCGAGTTAGAGCTGCAAGCCTTGGCGTTAGAAGGACCTGGGTTCTACCCTGGCACCACCACTTGTCTGCTGTGTGACCTTGGGCAAGTCACTTCACTTCTCTGGGCCTCAGTTACATCATTCATAAAATGGGGATTAAGACTGGGAGCCCCATGTGGGACAGGGACTGTGTCCAATCTGACTGGCTTGTATCTACCTCAGCGCTTAGTACAGTGCCTGACACATAATAACAGCTTAACAAATATTATTTAAAAAAGGACAGCTGAAGATGGAAATACTGAGATTCAGGGAGTTCAATCATCCTCAGGATAATTCAGTGGTAGAGGCCAAAAAATGAGTCTATAGCTCCAGACTCCCAGGTCCCAGGAGCTTAGTACAGTGCTCTGTACACATGAATGCTCAATAAATATAACTGATGATGATGATGATTCAGCCTTCAATTCAAGCTTTCTTCAATTTGGTATAGGAATAAAGTCCACTGGCCCAAGACAGATGGGTTGATTCTATCCAATCAGTCAAAGATACTTACTGAATGTTTACTATGTGCAGAGCACTGTAATAAATACTTGACAGAATACAATACAGTGAAGTTTGTAGACCTGTTCCCTGCCCATGAGCTTACAGTCAAGCTTGGATTTTATAATCTCACCTAGAGTTGTCCTCTCCTCTCAGGATTGCACCTGGAGAATTTCCAGTCCTCTACCAGTCTCGGCGGTGGAAGGAAGAGTCAAGCAGAGGCATGCCCATCCCATTCCTGTAATAAATATGTGGACAAATATTGCATTGCATGTCTATGTGTGTGTCTTGTCTTATGCTGTCATGTCACTTCCTACCCATAGCGACTGCATGGACACATCTCTCCCAGAACACCCCACCTCCATCTGCAGTTGTTCTTGTAGTGCATCCATAGTTTTCTTGGTAAAAATATGGAAGTGGTTTACCATTGCCTTCTTCCATGCAGTCAACTTGAGTCTCTGCCCTCAACTCTTTCCATGTCGCTGCTGCCCAGCACAGGTGAGATTTGATTTGCAGCAGATTGCCCTCCACTTGCTAGCCATTGTCTAAGCTAGGAATGGAATTGGTATGCCTCTGCTTGACTCTCCCTCCCATAGCCAAGATTGGTAAAGTACTGGATATTCACCAGATGTGATATATACCTGTCTACATGTTTTGTTTCGTTGTCTGTCTCCCCTTTCTAGACTGTGAGCCCGTTGTTGGGTAGGGACCGTCTCTATATGTTACCGACTTGTACTTCCCAAGTGCTTAGTACAGTGCTCTGCACACAGTAAGCGCTCAATAAATACGACTGAATGAATGAATGAATGGGCAGCAGTGGCATGGGAGAGAGTCAAGGGTGGAGACTCAAGTTAATTATGCAGAAAAAGGCAATGGTAAACCACTTCTGTATTTTTACCAAGAGAACTCTATGGATACATTACAAGAACAACTGCACATGGAGAAGGGGCATTCTGGGAGAGAGGTGTCCATGGAGTAGCTATGGGTCGGAAACAACTCGACAGCATAAGACAAGACGAGCTGTCCTGCTTGGTCAGGAAGAGGAAAGCTGGGAGTTGGGATGAAACTACTCCCAAGTTTTTGGATTCTGCTGCTTCTGCTGCCATAGGACAAATCCAGGAAGGGGCCAGCTGAACCAGAGGCAAGGAGAGGAAGCATGATCCCGTGACAAACTCCAGGCCACTGGAGGTAAGTGTGGTTCTGGGCCTATCAATCAATCACTCAATCAGTTGTATTTTTTGAGCACTCACTGTGTGCAGAGCACTGTACTAAGCATTTAGGAGAGTACAATATGACCGAGTTAGACTGCCCTGGTAATTAGGGACAGCAGACCAGACCCATCTCTCTTTCCGGAGAAGACCCGAGTCCCTGGGCCACGGGAGACACAGAACTCACTAGTCTCGCGGGATGAGAAGTAGGGAATTGGTTGGCATGGTTGATCTAACTAATCGCCTGGCTGCGGTCACTTAAACTAGTCATTCAATCCATCAGAAAGTAGTGTTTATTGAGCACTTACTGTTCACAGAGTTTTGTCTGGGAGTGTACATTCCTCCCAAAAGCCAGGACAGTGCACTCAGATGGTGGAAAATGTCAAATGGTGAAGGAAGGGCACACCACACAGAGATGTGGATCCAGTCAAAACAGAAGACAAAAGTGGAGAAGATGACACAACTGATTGACCGCAGATGGAAAGCTGCCTGGCAGCACCTACTTTTGCTCTTTTCTCAGAAACAGGAAACTTGGCAGCATGGGGAATGCAGCTGAGGAGAACAGCTTTGGGATAGCCCAGGGAATAGGATGGAAGGGTCTCTTGAACGAGGGTACTGGTGGACAGCAGCAGGAGCCAGGAGAAGAGAGTCAGGCAGGGCTCGTGGGGGGTGCAAACAGGGCAGCTGGGCATCAGGTTTCACTTGTGATGTGCTTTAATGGGGCTGAGCAATGAAACCTCAGAAACCAGGGTGCTTAATGGAGCTGCTGGCCCAATCCCTGACAGGTAAGTGGCCATGAGGAGACCTGCTGAGTGCCCCACTCACACATTTGCAGGTAAAATCAATGCAATTAGGACAAGTTTGATCAGGCCCAGGTGGTGGTTAAATGATTTTCAAGGGAACAAGTGCTTTTCAGTGAGGAAGAATTGAAGGATTGAATTCCTTTGTTCCTTTACGGCTGCAAAACTCTTCATCATTCTTATGGGCCGCTGCTGAGATCAGTCAGAAAAGCATAATTATTTAGCCCTACATGGTACCTAGCATGGTATTAGGGACTTCTGGATCCATTATTATTATAAAATAATAAACATGATCCCACCCTCCAGGAGCATACAATCTCATACAATGAACATAGATAGGTTCATACATAGATAGGTTCTCCCCCTTTTAGACTGTGAGCCCACTGTTGGGTAGGGACTGTCTCTATATGTTGCCAACTTGTACTTCCCAAGCGCTTAGTACAGTGTACTCTGCACACAGTAAGCACTCAATAAATACGATTGATTGATTGATTGATTGATTCATACAGATACAGTAGTAACAACAAATAAATGACAGGGAGAAGTCAGTGAGCGGTGAGCAGCAGAGATAAATTTTCTGCAGCTGCTCACTGTCTGTATTGTACTCTCCCAAATGCTAGTACAGTGCTCTGTACACAGTAAGTGCTCAATAAATAAAATTGACTGACTGACTGACTGAATCTATCTTCAAACATGAACAAAGGTCGCGTCCCAAAGAAGGGCCTAGGTTCTAATCCTGACTCTGCCACTTGTCTGTTGTGTGATGTTGGGCAAATTACTTCATTTCTCTGAGCCTCAGTTACCTCATCTATAAAATGGGGATTAAGACTGTGAACCCTATGTGGGATAGGGATGGCATCCAACTTGATTAACTTGTATCAACCCCAGTGTTTAGTACAGTGCCTAGCACATAGTAAGCACTCAGCAAATACCATTAAAAAAATACTGTCAAACAGGATGCAGCCACCAAAACTGCAAGCACAATAAAGCAAACCCGGCTACACTGGTTCAGTGAAGAAAACAAATGCATCATCACCAAGACTGCATGGTCATAACAAAAGGGGCAATAATGGAAAATGATGAGGGGTATTACTGTTGTAATAATAATAGCATTTGTTTTGCATTTAGTATGTGCCAAACACTGTACTAAGTGCTGGGGTACATAGGAGATAATCGGGTTGGACATAGTCCCTGTCCTACATAGGGCTCGTAGTCTTAATCCCCATTTTGCAGATGAGGAAACTGAGGCACAGAGAAGTGAAGTGATTTACCCAAGGTCACACAGCAGACAAGCAGCGTGGTTCAGTGAAAAGAGCCCAGGCTTGGAAGTCAGAGGTCGTGGGTTCTAATCCCAACTCCGCCACTTGTCAGCTGTGTGACTTGGGAAAGTCACTTAACTTCTCTGTGCCTCAGTTACCTCATCTGTCAAATGGGGATTAAGACTTTGAGCCCCACTTGGGACAACCTGATCACCTTGTATCCCCCCAGCACTTAGAACAATGCTTTATACATAGTAAGCGCTTAACAAATACCATTAAAAAAAAAGTGGCAGAGCCAGGATTAGAACCGATGTCTTCTGACTCTTGGGCCTGAGCTGCTTCCTTTAATGCCAGGGACCCCTACTATAGCAGCACTGAAAAAGGCAGATGAATCATGGATAAGAAAGGAATGCTGAAGAGATGGCAAATAACACTTCAGGGTTTATAGAAAATATAGAGGACTTGCCAAAATGTTAATTCATTAATTCATTCATTCAATTGTATTTATTGAGTGCTTACCATGTGCAGAGCCCTGTACTAAGCACTTGGGAGAGTATGCTACAACAATAAATAGACACATTCCCAATCCACACTGACCTTACAGTCTAAAAGGAGAAACAGAAATTAATATAAACAAATAAATTACAGATAGGTACATAAGTGTTGCAGGGCTTGGAGGAGGGAAGAATAAAGGGAGCAAGTCTGGGAGATGCAGAAGGAAGTGGGAGAAGAGGAAATGGTGGGTTTAGACAGGGAAAGCCTCTTGGAGGAAATGTGCCTTCAATAAGGCTTTGAAGGAGAGGGGAGAGTAACTATCTGGATTTGAGGAGAGAGGGCATTCAAGGCCAGAGGGAGGACATGGACGCGGGGTCAGCGGTGAGACAGACAAGACTGAGGCACAGTGAGAAGGTTCACATGAGAGAAGCAAAGTGTGTGGGCTGGGTTGTAGTAGGAGAGTAGTGAGGTGAGGTAGGAGGGGGCAAGGTGATTGAGTGCTTTGAAGCCAATGGTGAGGAGTTTTTATTTGATGCGGAGGTGGATAGGCAACCATTGAAGTTTCCTGAGGGGAAACAAGTCCTGAAAGTTTATGTAGAAAAATGATCCAGGCAGCAGAGTGAAGTATGGACTGGAGAGGGGAGAGACAGGAAGGCTGGGAGATAAGCAAGGAGGCTGTTGCAGTAATCCAGGAGGGATAGATGGAGTGACTGTATTAACAGGGTAGCAGTTTGGATGGAGAGGAAAGAGCTTATTTAAGTGAAGTTGTGAAGGTGGAAACAACAGGATTTAGTAATGGATTGAACATGTAGGTTGAATGAGAGACAGGAGTCAAGGATAATGCATGGTTCCAGGCTTGTGAGGCAGGAAGGATGGTGATGCTGCCTACAGTGATGGGAGAGTCAGGGTGAGGACAGGGATTGGGAGGAAAGATAAGGTGCTCTGTTTTGGACATGCTAAGCTTGAAGTGACAGGAGGACATCCAAGTAGAGATGTCTTGAAGGCAGGAGGAAATACGAGACACTTAGGTACATATCTGCAATTTATATTAATTGTCTGTTTCCCCCTCTACACTGTAAACTTGTTGTGGGCAGGGAACATGTCTGTTTATTGTTATATTGTACTCTCCTAAGTGCTTAGAACAGTGCTCTGCACACAGTAAGCACTCAATAAATATGATTGAATGAATAAATTATTATTAAGACTGTTGGGAGGAAATAGCAGCAAGCAGACCAGCTTTATAGGTGAGGAGGTTACTTTCCTTAAGCAGCATCTCTGGAAATAGCAGGATGACAAGAATTTGCAACTGTGAACCCTATGTGGAACAGGGACTGTGTCCACCCAATTATCTTGTATCTACCCCAGTGCTAAGTAGAGTGCCTGGCACATAGTAAGTGCTAACAAATACCATGATTGTTATTGTTATTATTATTATTATTATTACTATTGTTATTAAAGGCACTGCAAATAGCAAAGACATCAGCCTGGAAAAGGACAATCTTTTCATGCACACAGTGTGGAATGGACTTTCAATCCCAGATTATCCTTTCCAGCCACACCTGCACTCACAGAGAGGATCTCCCTATGATTAACATCTTCTTTGATCATAAAGGATGGACTTATACATATATATACAGTATATCAAAATATATAATAATAATAATAATTTTGGTATTTGTTAAGCACTCAAGCACTGTTCTAAGTGGTGAGGTAGGAAAAAGATCAGTTTGAATACAGTCCCTGTTCCACATAGGGCTCACTATCTAGGTGGGAGGGAGGAGGATTTAATCCCCATTTTACAGATGAGGGAACTGAGGCACAGGGAAGTGACTTGACCCAGGTCACACAGCAGACAAGTGACAGAGCTGGGATTGGAACCCAGATCCCCTGACTCCCAGGACTGTGCCCTATCCACTAGACCATGCTGTTTCTCTATGCCACTCTCCCTTTTTTCCTTTCTACACCTACCTGTATGGTTGTATGTTTGGGTGGGTTCAGCATCTTCCTTTAAATGCTCCTTGAGGGCAAAGACCACGCCCTATTCTTTTTTGCTAACTCCAGGGAGTACAGTGCCTAAGATAAGGCTCTGCACTCTGAACTCAATAAATACTCTGACTGAACTTTTATTTGCCCTGGAGCTCTGACTTAAACAAGGTCCCTGCCAGCTCCTGGAGCTACCTAGGTCTTGACCCCTGGGAAGACTATCAAAAGCTCGGATTAAAAGGAATAATTCTTTTTCATCTCAGCTTGCTGACGAGATGAGACTACTAGTTTATGCACCTCAATTCCCACCTGAGTCTCATTCCCTGGATGTTCACACTTCGGACAATAATTTGATATCGGAAGCACTTCACCAGACGGCTAGTACACAGTTCAGGGAGAACAGCCACGTGACCCGAAGCTACAAGTCAAGGGAAACCCTGCATACAGATCAGGTTACTTTAGCAACTAGCTGATAGAATAATTGTTTTTTTTTTTCCAGAGGCCTTTTGAAGGGACTGCTGATTACAGATCACAGAGCGTCTGCTGGTGATAAGAAGAAAAAGAAAAGCCAGGGCTTTCTGGGAGGAAACAGTTATTCACTGAGATATTTATAGTTCACAGAATGGCAACCCAGCCACACAGTACTTTAAAAAAACAACAGCACAAAAATAGAGCCGATGGTGTGGAATATTAACAGCCGTCTCAGCCGAAGCCTAAGATCAGAGGCAATAAATCAAAGGACCGGTCACCTGGCAACCCCACTTAGCAGCATCCCCCGCCCCTTTATTATTACTCCCACTCCCCTGTTTTCATAAGAAATATTTTCCCAACTAAGATAGGGCCGTGCTGGGTCATGGCAACTGGAGATGAGGTTGAGGTGCCTCTGGTTTGGAGCGGGAGGAAAGGAGGTAGTTCCTTTCCCTTGGGCTCTTCCTAGCCTCCTAGCATGGAATTGTTGGGAGAAATGGTGGGATTTCAAGCAAGCAAACCGTTTTTTAAACCCATGAGGCCTTGAGCATTCAAATCCCCAACCCATCTCCTGCGCTGACAATCGCTCTGGTGTCAGTTTTTGTTGCTGTTGGGTTTTTTTTGAAGAAAATATTAATTTCATGCATCACTAAGTTCCCAGACAGAATGCTACCCGTCCTGCATCAAGATGTGAATCTCATAAGGAAGAAGAAGGCGTTCAGCGGGCTGCTGAGGAGCGAGGCTCAGAGACTCATGGAACAGGACTGTCACAGCCCACGGCCCTGAGATTCACATGATTCAACCGCAGGGAAATCCGTGTTTGGCCCTCAGATTTGAACTCTGCTTTCTTTTTCTGCTTTAAATTTAATTTCCCAAATCATGGTGCTTGTGCTTTTCCACAACTGTCCCTTCCCTCAAGTGGAAAATTTCTGCTGTAAATGCTGAGAATTAGCAAACACAGTAAGGCCTTGGTTAGTATCGATATCAATCAGTGCAGTCCCTCAGGCAAGGAATTGAGGGGGGCAACTTTACCTACCCCCGCAAGACATTCCCCCTGAAATAACGAGTAGGGAGTGGGTGGCCATCACCATCAGCACCACCCCCAACCCCCTCCAGCTGCTGAGTAATGGTGAAGGTGTGAATGGTGGGGGTGATGGAGTTGGTAGGGGACAGGTAGAAAGTCAGAAAGATGGGGACTAAAATCTGTTCTTCAAGCTTAGATTGTGAGCTCCATGTGGGACAGACATTATTTGATACAACTGGCTTAATCTACTCCAGCACTTAGCCTAGTGCTTGGCACATAGCACTAACAAACACCATGATTATGACTGTGATTATGATGAGGATGATGATGATTACTGTCCATTCATTCAAGCATATTTATTGAGAACTTACTGTGTGAAGAACACTGTACTGTTTGGGAGAGTACAAAACTACAATAAACAGTCACATTCCCTGCCCACAGTGAGCTTATTTCTGGGTCAGGGTGCAAGTCAAGGACCTTACTGTAAATCTAAAAGATCTTCTATCTTTGAAATCAATTTATAGTCAGAACGTCCTTAAATGAATCAAATGCTGGCTGATCTCCCCACTCTTCGCTGGGCCAACTCATCTGTATTCCATTTGATAATTTATTGATGTTAGGGTCTTGAAAAAGTTTTGTTTTTTTTTAAGTATTTGCTGAAGAAGAATTCTAATTTTCAATTAGCTTGATTCTTAGGCTCCACATGAAGAGGGGCAAATTGTCTTGAAACTCTCTTGTGAAGGTGAATCCAAGTGTTCACTGTCAGGAGAGAATTAGCATGGCCGAGTGGATAACTGTACAGGTCTGGGAGTCAGAAGGACCTGGGTTCTAATCCTCCCTCTGCCACTTGTCTACTGTGTGACCTTGGACTTCTCTGTGCCTCAGTTACCTCATTTGTAAAAGGGGGAATAAGCCTGGGAGCCCCATGTAGGACATGGACTGTGTTCAACCTGATTACCTTGTATCTACCCCAGTGCTTAGTACAGTGCCTGGAACATGGTAAGAACTTAACAAATACCATTAAAAACAATCAGGAACATCCCTTTCTCCACCTACTTGCCTCTCATGAGGGACTGGAGACATATATAGTTTTTCTTCACTCTCTGCATATTCTCAGAAAGCATGAACCAAAAGAGATGTGGCCTGGGATAGGAGCAAATCCAGAAAGCACTTGATTTCCAGTATCTCCCAGACTAGGCATTAGGAATTCCCCAGGACATATGCTAGAAGGTGGTACCTTGAGCCACCTTGGCTGGCTTGCCAGTCTTTGGCTGTGGCTGGGAAGGGGATAATTACGCCAGCCTCTGTGGTCTCTGGCAGTCACAATTTCTTGGTTAGGGTCACGACTCCTGAGACCTATATGGCAGGCCTGGGGATACTCTCTGGCTGCTTTGTGGGTGGGGTGATGGCGCTATGGAGATCTAGGACTGCAGTGCAGATTTTGAGTACAGAGACTCCCAACCCCAACCCAGGAGTGGCATCAGTGGCAGGAAAACCTGCAGGGACCCAGAGGAGAGGATGAAGAGAAGCAGCGTGGCCTAGTGGATGGAGACCGGACCTAAGAGTCAGAAGGACCTGAGTTGTAATCCCAGCTCTGCCACATGTTTGCAAGTCATTTAACATCCCTGTGCCTCAGTTCTCTCACCTGTAAAATGGGGATTAAGATTGTGAGCCCCACCTGGGACAAGGACTGGATTAACTTGGATCTACTCCAGGGCTTAGTACAATGCATGGCACATAGCATGCGCTTAACAAATACCATTAAAAAAACTCTCACTTCCAGTGTTGGGACATTCTTTGGAGACCTGCATGGTGGACTTGGGAACTCTAAGCTGCCACTGCCAAACAAATGGAGGTTGCAGGATAGTCAATCAAGACTGTCACAAGAGCTGGGGTGAAGATCCCAATTCTTCCACAGTGATCCTAGCACCCACTTCACTCTCTTCCCACAGACCCTCTTGCCCTCAGTAAAATAGTCCGACATCCTCTTTAACTGTCGATACTTGGCCCTAGACACATCTCCTAAAGGCTGAAAACACAGGCCCAAATCTCCCTCTGGGAGCTGCATAGTGAGAGCAAGGCTCATGGAAAGAACCGAAGAATTCCCTTCTTCAGCTGGTATTAGTCCTGGACCCAGCAGAAAGAAGGGGATGAGGTTCTTCACCCCTTCAGGCAAGGCAGAGAACAATCCAAGATGCATCTAGACTAATAGCATCTTTAGGGCTGGCAGAATAAATAAAACATTGCATTCTACACCCACTGGGATAAAGATAACAGAGTTACACGTGAGTAAGTTGTCTAAAGAGTGATGATTGTCTTTGCCATAGAGAGCCCTGAAGACTTGTTGCAAATCTCGGAGAATCTCCCTTTGCAACTGAATCCTTACACTGTGAGGCCCATGTAGGGCAGAGACTGTGTCTGACCTGATTATCCTTTATTTATTTTTATTGGTCATCTCAAAGTGAACTGGGATACTCACCATCTCAGGGTCAAATGCTATCCCGGGACTGCTCAGCCAGTAAGGCAGAACTCGGAAGTGGGGGTGGGATACCGCCCCTGAAACCAAAACTGCTAGATTGACAGCTCAAGACGGGAATACAGAAGGTGTCCCTCGCCCCTGAGCTAATCAAATTAGGTATGGAGGAGGGAGGAGGGCCGAGATTGTATAAATTAAGGCTGGAACCAGAAATGGCCTAGAAGTACAGGTAATAAACACCTGTAGCCTGTGACTTTCTGGGTAGCAGATCAAGACTTGCAGCAGCTAGCTGCGGGTCACCTCTGCCCAGAGCATGAATGCCCGCTCTGCCTGCACCAAGTGAGGAGCCATGGGATAGGTGGGTGTCCATCGTGGGGCTGCCAGGGGCATGTCACGCATAAATGGATTCCTCCTGGATGGGAGGTGTTGTGGGTGGTAGTTAGATGCCTCACCATGTGCAAACAAGGCATAAGTGAATTCTTCCCGGGTGGGAAGCGTTTGCGGGTGGGACCTAGGTGTTTCTTTATGCACGAGTAACAGATAAGTATATTCCTCCCGATAGGGAAGCTCTAATATCATTAAATAATCATATTCCTCCTGAAAGGGGCCTCCCGAAAGGGAGTTCAATTCGCCACAAAGTAATCAAATAATTCAATTTGTCTCGCAGAATACATTTTGTATAAAACTCAGCTTTTCAGTCCCCGGTCTCGCTCTTTCTTGCCGCGCCAATTCCCAAGAGAACCCATCCCCGGGTGACTGGTGACACTGGTATTTGTTAGGTGCTTTCTATGTTCCAGGCACTGGTCTAAGTGCTGGGGTAGATACAAGATAATCAGGTTGGACAGAGTCCCTGTCCCACATGGGGCTTATAGTCTTAATCCCCATTTGACAGATGAGGTGACAGGCTCAGAGAAGTCACAAAGCAGACAAGTGGTGGAGCTGGGATTAGAACCAAAGTCCTTCTGACTCCTAGGCCTGCGCTCTATACACTAGGTTGTGCTGCTTGTCATTGCCACTCCAGGGCTCAATACAGTGCTTGGCACACTTAACAAATACCATAATGATAATAGTAGAGGACAAAGGCATGCAATTCCTCTTGCTTTGCTCATCGATTTCTCCCACATTCTCCCTCTTTGGGGGTGCTTCATCTGCCCGAATCTGTCAGAGGGTTTGAGGACTTTTGGGCTGGGCAGGACTGTGATTAGTCACTCAGTCCACCTCTTCTGCCTCCATGATTACTGGCGGGTCCACATCTAAATCACCCACAGATATTTCCTATTTTAAAGATTTTAGAAGAAGAAAATCCCACAGCTCCACTAGTTGTAATCTTTCCTGATGACTAATCTAAATTTCTCATACTGCAGTTTAAAGCTGTTTCCTCACTCATTGAAGAGTGAGAAAACATCAGGAAGCAGCATGGTCTACAGGTCTGGGAATCAGAGGCCCTGGGTTCTAATCCCAGCTCTGCCACTTACCTGTGTAACCTTGGGCAAGTCACTTAACTTCTCTGTGCTTCAATTCCCTCATCTGCAAAATGGGGATTTAATACCTGTTGTTCCACCCATTAGACTGTGAGCCCCATGTGGGAGCTGATTATCTTGTATCTACCCCAGCACTTCTTACAGTGCTTGGCACATAAAAGCGCTTAAAAAATACAATTATTATTATTACTATCAGGATATTATGTTTCATAGACTTAAGACATTACTAAACTTCACTTCATTTTTCTCTGCTCCAGGCTAAATAATCCCAGTTACTTCAATCCCATTTTCTTATTTTCAAACTCTTCTTTGAATCCATCCCAAATTCTTCACCTGTTTTAGTTACAGAACTCAGAACTGTATTCAGTATTTGTGTAAGAGTTTTAACCCCACTGAATATTAGAGGACGATTACCTCATGATTGCTTCATTTTGTAGCCATGATCACGCATCCCAGGGTCTTGCTTGCTTTTTAAAAATTACAGAACTGTATTGCTGACTCATTAATCAATTTGCTACCCATCATGACTCTTGAATTTTCTGCTGTACTGACAAATAACTAGTCCTCCTCCATTTTGTCTTTAGGTAGTAGAGACACTCAACAAGCAAAAACTTATATTCAAACAATGACGTCTTTTTTCCAGAAAGGCAAAAGAATGGATTCCCTGAGAGCCAGGCCTGTGGTCGAATTTCGTTTAAAATAAAGCAGGGGGAAATAAAAGCTTCTTCAAGTTCACAGGCCCAAATGTTCTAGGTGAAACTTGTGTTTGCAAATCTGAGAAAAAGATCAAAGACGGGGGACATGGGCCGTGAAGAGACATAGACTGGTAAGCGAAGGTGGGAAGCAAAACATATTAAATTGATAAAGTGCAAAGCTACTTTACTCACTCTAAAGCTCCATTTAGCACCTCTGCCCTGATAGTTTCGGCAAAGTGAAACTCTTTCTGGAATCAATACTGCTATCATTTCACAAAATTACAGTGGTGCGTATAGTGGTATGGATCATAAATCAACTTCATGCACAGACAGCCAGAGGAAACAGTTTTGCCGTGACAATGTCAGGGCTTCAGAACTGGTTAAGAAGGATAAGGGGGTTGGGCAGCCCAAGAATTCTTGGTTATTATTCCACATTTGGAGGTAACTGCTGAAAAGAAAGAGAACTGTGATGACAACAACTACAAAAAAACAACACCAAAAAACAATGCCTGTTTGTCCTTCTGAGTTTGTGAGGAAGACAATGGGTTTATAACAGCTTGACACTGAATTTTTGGCAGCGGAAGATACTTGAGAAGTAATATGAAGACTGTGTCCAACCTGAGTCTGACCACCCATGAAGATGCTCATTTCTCATTCTTCCCAGATCCACTTTTCCCTGCCTGGTACAGCTGCCCGGCACACTTCTTTTGGTACTAACAGAACCCATTTTGATATTCTTCAGTGGCAGGACTGGTGAATGGCAAGCTTGAGGTTAATTTTCTTAAGCTCACAGGGCTAGCCTCTGTGGTGCTAATCCCCTTCCCTGGTATTCTTTTTTCCTTTCTGCTTCTGTCATGCCCAGATGAGTTCACTGATATTTTGCAGCCCCACAGTTGAGGACAGAACTGATTATTATTATTATTTTACATGAGTCCATTAATATAAATGAGTAGCTGTTGGTCAAATGCAGAAGAAACACGAAAGAGCTTATTAAGCCTAGTTTAGTTCACCCCAAGCTCCCAAATTCCATTCCTTCTCCCCCAAATAATCCCCACAACATAACCACTCTCTACTCCTACTCTCTCCTCCTACTCTATTCTAATCCTCCTCGACCTCTCAGCTGCCTTCGACACTGTGGACCACCCCCTTCTCCTCAACACGCTATCCAACCTTGGCTTCACAGACTCTATCCTCTCCTGGTTCTCCTCTTATCTCTCCGGTCATTCATTCTCAGTCTCTTTTGTGGGCTCCTCCTCCCCCTCCCATCCCCTTACTGTAGGGGTTCCTCAAGGGTCAGTTCATGGTCCCCTTCTGTTCTCTATCTACACTCACTCCCTTGGTGAACTCATTCGCTCCCATGGCTTCAACTATCATCTCTACACTGATGACACCCAAATCTACATCTCTGCCCCTGCTCTCTCTCCCTCCCTTCAGGCTCGTGTCTCCTCCTGCCTTCAAGACATCTCCATCTGGATGTCTGCCCGCCATCTAAAACTCATTATTCCAAGACTGAACTCCTTATCTTTCCTCCCAAACCCCGCCCCCTCTCTGACTTTCCCATCACTGTTGATGGCACTACCATCCTTCTCATCTCACAAGCCCGCAACCTTGGTGTCATCCTCGACTCTGCTCTCTCGTTCACCCCTCACATCCAATCCATCACCAAAACGTGCCGGTCACACCTCCGCAACATCGCCAAGATCCGCCCTTTCCTCTCCATCCATACCCCTACCCTGCTGGTTCAATCTCTCATCCTGTCCCGACTGGACTACTGCATCAGCCTCCTCTCTGATCTCCCATCCTCCTGTCTCTCCCCACTTCAATCTTTACTTCACGCTGCTGCCTGGATCATCTTTGCGCAGAAACGCTCTGGGCATGTTACTCCCCTCCTCAAAAATCTCCAGTGGCTACCAGTCAACCTACGCATCAGGCAAAAACTCCTCACTCTCGGCTTCAAGGCTGTCCATCACCTCGCCTCCTCCTACCTCACCTCCCTTCTTTCCTTCTGTAGCCCAGCCCTCACCCTCCGCTCCTCTGCCGCTAACCTCCTCACCGTGCCTCGTTCTCGCCTGTCCCGCCATCGACCCCCAGCCCACGTCTTCCCCATGGTCTGGAATGCCCTCCCTCCAGACATCCGCCAAGCTAGCTCTCTTCCTCCCTTAAAAGCCCTACTGAGAGCTTACCTCCTCCAGGAGGCCTCCCCAGACTGAGCCCCATCCTTCCTCTCCCCCTTCCCATCCCCTCTGCCCTACCTCCTTCCCCTCCCCACAGCACCTGTATATATGTTTGTACAGATTTATTACTCTATTTTACTTGTACATATTTACTATTCTATTTATTTTATTTTGTTAATATATTTTGTCTTGTTGTCTGTCTCCCCCTTCTAGACTGTGAGCCTGCTGTTGGGTAGCGACCATCTCTATATGTTGCCAACCTGTACTTCCCAAGCGTTTAGTACAGTGCTCTGCACACAGTAAGCGCTCAATAAATATGATTGAATGAATGAATGAATGAATGAACCATATGTCTAAGCATTCATTGTTCTACCCTAAACTCTCACCTTCCCGCTAACCTCATCTCCTTCTGGGATGCACGACTCCAGAATGCTGGGTTTACCCTGCTTCTCAGACTCAGCTCCCTTGTTCTATGATCTTCATACCACCATATTCCTTGGCCCTGGACCAAAACAAGCAAATTTGGGTCATTTCTGATGGGCATTTCTCCTATAATGAAATCATGCTGGTCAATAATTGTTTCAGGAGGAAAAAAGGGACTGGGGGAAAATAGTTTGAAAAGGAATGAAATAGGACTGGTGTCTACCACACTGGGTGGCATTCATGAGGCTGTGGAACACCAAAATATCTTCTGTTTCAAGCTCCATAAACCTAAAACTTGAAGTGACTTTTCTTACTTGTTTCTCTGACATTTCTCTGACCCCCTCACAGTGGACCATACTCCACTGGCTTAAAGTCTGTTACAAGTATTCAGTGAATTTTATATAGTTGCATTTGCAGTGCTAATGAATTGACAACAAAGCTGCCACACGACCTTGTTGTTCTACTTGAAACAGCATTCCTGAAAGAGTTGATCCACATTATAAGCAATTCACAACTACAATATGGCAACTATGATCCCCTATTCTTCCATCCTTACTGTCACAGTAATGGTGGTATTCTAAACTGGGGGAGATCTAACATAATCAGATCAGACAAAATCCTTGTCCCACAAAGGGGCTTAGAGTCTAAGGAGAAGGGAAAATATGCATTTAATCTCCTAGTTTTAATTACGGATGACAAAACTGAGACAGAGAGAAGTTTAAGTGACTTTCTAAAGGTTACACAGCAGGCAGGTTGCAGAGCCGAGATTAGGACCCAGGTTTCCCAAACCCCAATCCTGTTATCTTTCCACTAGGCCATGCTGCTTCCATGTGCTGTCCAAATCATCTGTAAAATGGGGATTCAATACCTGTTCTCCCTCCTACTTAGACTGTGACCCCCATGTGGGATGGGGACTGTGACCGACCTGATAAACTTTTATCTAGAACAGTGCTTTTATCCAGGACTTAGAACAGTGTTTGGCACATAGTAAGCACTTAACAAATACCATCATTATTATTATTACTATTATTATCTATACTAGGAATTAGTACAGTTCTTGGCACATAGTAAGCATTTAACAAATACCACCATATATTCCAATGACGCAAACATCCTCATAAAATAAGTCTGAACCATGCAATTTTGGCTCTGACTTTCATACCACTTCTGTGAGTAGCACTGTATAAATTATGATTCATTTCCTGGAATCAGTTACATGCCATAGCCTCACTGGACAATGAAACAGGGCCCCTGGCTCTTCATCTATGGTAATGGTGACAGCACTCAGTTATTTTAAGAGGCTGATCCCGTATGGGGGTTAACCAGCCCTCTGTTCTTCCCCTCTCCCTCCTGTGCCCTGCCTGCCCTTTGGCCATTTCACTGCTTAATCTATGGTCAGATTACTTTGCCCAGGGTGCCAGAGAGGACCAGCAAATACACCACAGGCCTAGGAGGCAGAAGGTCATGGGTTCTAATCCTGGCTCCACTACTCATTTGTTGTGTGGCCTTGGCCAAGTCACTTAACTTCCCTATGTCTCAGTTACCTCATCTGTAAAAACGGGGATTGAGACTGTGAGCCCCATGTGGGACAGGAACTATGTCCAACCCAATTTTCTTGTATCCACCCCAGTGCTTAGTATAGTGCCTGGCACATACTAAGTGCTTAACAAATCCCCTCCACCCCTGATTTGTTAGCTCACTGTGGGCAGGGATTTCCACTATTTATTGCTGCATTGTACTTTCCTAAGCACTTAGAACAGTGTTCTGCACACAATAAGTGCTTAACAAATATAATTGAATAAATGAATGACCAGACAAGTGTCTGTTTATTGTTGTATCCTGCTTTCCCAAACACTTAGTATGGTGCTCTCCATACAGTAAGTGCTCAATAAATATGACTGAATGAATGAATCAATCAATCAATCAATGGCAATTATTGAGCACTTACGATGTGCAGATCACCATACTAAGCACTTGAGAGAGTAAAATACAACAGACCTAGTATATACATTCCCTACCCTTAAAGAGTTTACATTCTAGAGGCCAAGAATAAGACTCCTGTTTGGAGCTTCCAGGTGGTGGAACGTCTGGAGAAAAAGCTTTACAAATTGGTCTATCCCTCTAAACTGTTAGCTCCTTGTAGGCAGGGATCGCGTCTACCAACTTTATTGTATTGTACTCTCCCGTGTGCTTAGTACAGGGCTCTGCCCATAATAAGCACTCAATAAATACACTAATGATTGCAGATATCTTGATGGAGAAGTTTAATACTTTACCACTGGCTCCTGCTGAAGCTATTCCTTGCAGTCACCAAACAAATACCCAAATGCCCTTTGGAGCAGGCCAACTTTTTCTCTACAGTGGAGGGCAGGGTAAAGAAAAGGGAATAAGGGCAGGTCCTGTGTCCTTTACTGCTGGTATATCCTCCTAAATACCTAGTACAATATTCTGCCCACAGTAGGTTGTCAATAAATATCACTGATTGATCGACTGATATGAACCTTTACATTATTCAATTTTGCTACCTGCTGCTGACTGACAGAAAGCTTGGTGGAAGAAGTCTGAAGTGATTAGCTCCGTGAAGATTTTGGATTAGAAGTTCATTTTTCCCTCCGCTCTTTAAAAGGCACTCCTGTTAACTCAGTCTAATCCAGTATGAGCACGGGTACTCACTCCCCTTGACCCAATCTCCAGGGATAAAGTGAAATGAAATGAAGAAATGAGACCAGGACCTGAAAAGCCTGGTCAGCCTTCAACCTTCAGCCAATCAACATTAAAAAAAATCATAAGAAAACAAGTGAGGGATCTCGTCTTTAATTTCTTTTACCACTCTCCTTAGGTACCAGTTTGAAGCTTGCTTCATTAAGAATCCTCAAGAAATCCTGCTGACAGCTGCCTTACTGAATCTCCTTCTGAAGAGGAGGTAGCCATTTAGATATGAACTCTGGGTCACATTGTGGCTCTGACTAGACCCAGGCTGGACCCAGCTGTTGCAGTTTAGACTGTGCCTGCTAATTCAGGCCCTCTGGAAAAAGAAGACAGAAGGTGCCTTGACTCATCCTATTTTAATGTCCGCCTCCTCCATAGACTGTAAGCTCCTTGTGGGCAGGGATTGTAACTACCAACTCTGTTGTACTTTCCCAAGTGCTTAGTACAGTGTTCTGCCTCCAGTAAGCACTCAATATATATCACTGACTGAATGACTGATTGATCATTCTGCCCCACTTTAAACCCTCCCCCTCCCCAATCTGTGGTGGATGACTAGGGTCTAATACAGACATCAGATTTGCTTGACATAAGGAGTTTCAGCGCACAGAGGCTTGATTCAGAAAATGAAAATCTTCCCCTTTCCTTCCAGCATGGTTGCTAAATTGAATCTGCAGATAAATGATTTCCTCTTTCCCATCAGAAATGGTGCAATTATCCAACACAAAGAGACATCTGGGAGAGCTGGAGAAATCACACTCTGGCATTTTCTTCTGGGGAAGTGTGGATGTGGATGTGAGTGGGCGAGCACACGTGGAACCCATTTACATACTGGGCTTTAAATTGGGCAGGATTTCCTAAGACCTCATATAGCTTATTTTTTTTCAGGGAGCACATGGAGCAGAGGCTGAGAAATGTACTCTCAGCTGTTTTTCCCTATTTTCTTTCCCGCTAAAGAACTGCCGGCTTGAACACATTCCTGCCGGTGACTAAAAGCCCGAGAGCCTGGAAAGAGAGGGAGAAGAATGAAGTCAATCTCTCTTTTTCCTCAGGCAAGCAGCAGCCAAGGGGCCAGGACTGAGTGAGGAAGAGCCAGCGGTGTCTACAAATGGCAATTCTTCAATCCCTGTAGCTGACTGCCCTATGCTTCTCAGGAAGAAAGGACCTCCAGCTCCTCGAGGCCTAGGAGCTGCATCTGATTTCTACACACGCATTCTTTTCCAGTGCTTAGTATGATGCTCCACAAACAGCAAGCATTTCCACCTCTGTATAATTTCCCAGGGCTTAGTCTAGTACTTTGCACACAGTAAGAGCTTAATAAATACTATTACTATCACATGACTTATGTCTTCCTTTCAATGGCAGCAGATGCTGGGCAGCACTGTGACCTAGTGGCTAAAGCACAGGCGTGGAAGTCAGAAGAACCTACATTCTAATTCCGGCTTCGGCCACTTGTCTGCTGTGTGACCTTGGGCCAGTCACTTCATTTCTCTATGCCTCAGTTACTTCATCTGTAAAATGGAGATTAAGACTGTGAGCTCCATGTGGGACATGGACTGTGTCCAACCTGATTAGTTTACATCTGCCCCAGTGCTTAGTTCAATGTCTGGCATGTCATAGGCGTTTCACGTTTATGGTATCTACCATAACAAAGTCTGTAAACAGAGGGGAACCTAAATTATATCTACATTCTACATCTCTGTATCTAATAGAGCTATTGTGGGGCTGAGATATAGTAGAAAGGGTCTTAAGATCTTGGGAGGAAAAGCACAATATAGATCCATGGAGTTGATCTATTTTCTTTAGGCACTCTACCCAATTTCCTCTAAACCTAGCCAGATGTGCTTTGGGCTTGGGCAAAGTGGGCAAACGCTTATTTTCCTGGCTGAAATAACCAAACACGTATGTTTCCAACCTAAATTATTTCACCTAACAGTGGTTACAGCTGTCTAACAATGCTCTTTGAAGCACACAATACTTTTAAGGCAAAAAAGTGAAGAAGAAAGGGGAAGTTTTGAAGCAACATTTAAAGAGCCAGGCTAGAATGTGGCCTGGCCACTGAGGCTAAAACCTTTCAAATGTGCAAAATGTAGAATAGGAGTTTGAAGCCATTAAGGTTCAGGAATTGAATTTTTCCTCATACAACTAACAACATTTTAGTCAGGTCCTGAATCCTCTTCCCATCTTGATTCAGTCAGTGCTAATAATAATAATAACAATGGAAAATAGGTACTTACTGTATGCCAAGCACTAGGGACCTTGTCTTCTCTTACCTGGGCCAACTATTCCCTCTAACTATATTTCCTTTACAACAATAAAGCAGCGTGGCCTAGTGGATAAAGCACAGGCCAGAGAGTCAGAAGGACCTGGGTTCTAATACTGGCTCCCCCATGTACCTGCTGTTTCATCTTGGGCAAATCACTTAACTTCTCTGTGCCTCAGTTACCTCATATGTAAAATGGGGATGAAAACTGTGAGCCCCCTGTGGGACACAGTCTGAGTCTAACCTGATTAGCGTGCAGCTACCCCAGCACTTAGTACGGTCCCTGGCACATAATAAGTGCTTAACAAATACCATAAAAAGAAACAAAAGAACAAAGGAGATTCTGCTTCTGCCTTGTCTGTCTGGGATCAGGAAGTCCTGACCTGAGACCTTACAATTGCATGGCAAAGGGGCACTTTAAAGCCTGACATCATGTTTACATTCACATCCTTAGAGAGCTACCCCTTCCCATGGCTTCGACTACCACGTCTATGTGGATGGCTCCCAAATGTACCTCTCCAGCCCAGATCTAGCCCTGACCTCTCTTCTTCTCCCATCTGCAAAGCACATCTCTTCCTGCCTCCTCATCTTCCATCTCATATCCCCTCCGTCACCTAACTTCCCCATCACAGGTGACAACGCCGCTATCTCCGCTGTCTCTGAAGTCCGTAATTTTGGTTATCAAACCCCATGTCCAGATCACCACCAACTCCTGTTGGATATTTCTTCACAACCTTTCCAGGTTCTGTCCTTTCCTCTCCATTCAAACAGCCCCAGCACTGGTCCAGGCACTGGTAATGTCTTGGTATGACTACTGTATCAGCTTCCACACTAGTCTCTCTGCCTCTATGCTCTCCTCTCTCCAGGCAAGACTTCATCATCAATCGTATTTGTTGAGCGCTTACTATGTGCAGAGCACTGTACTAAGCACTTGGGAAGTACAAGTTGGCAACATATAGAGACAGTCCCTACCCAACAGTGGGCTCACAGTCTAAAAAGACTTCACCCTGCTGCCAGGATTATTTTATTCTGCATGCCTCCCCACTCCTCAAAAAACTCCAATAGTTACCCTCTCCTCTCCACATCAAGGAGAAACTCCTGACTCTTGGCCTAAAGGCACTCAGTCAACTCTCTCCTTCCAGTTTATTTATTTGTATTATGGTATTAGTTAAGCACGTACTATGTGCCAGGCACCGAACTAAGCACTGAGGGGTAGATACAAGCTATTCAAGTTAGACACAATTCATGTTCCACATGAGGCTCACGGTCTTTATCCCCAGTTTTCAGGTAACTGAGGCACAGAGAAGTGAAGTGACTTGCCCAAGGTCACCCAGCAAACAAGTGGCAGAGCTGGGATTAGAACTCAGATCCTTCTAACTCCCAAGTCCATGTTCTACCTACTAAGCCATGCTGCTTATCCAATCAATCAATCAATCAATCAATTTTATTTATTGAGCAATGCTTACTGTGTGCAGCACATAGTACTAAGCACTTGGGGGAGTACAATATAACAATATAACAGACACGTTCCCCACCCACAATAACTTACAAGTCTAGAGGGGAAGAGAGACATTAATATAAATTAATAAATTACAGATCTGTACACAATTGCTGAGGGGCTGGGCGGAAGGATGAATAAAGGGAGCAAGTCAGGGTGACACAGAGGGAGTCAAAGGCCTCTTGGAGGAGCTGCGCCTTCAATACAGCTTTGAAGGCAGGGAGAGTAATTGTTGTCGGATATGTCGGATAGGGAGGGCATTCCAGGCCAAAGGCAGGACTTGGGTGAGAGGCTGGTGGCAAAATAGATGAGATCGAGGTACAGTGAGTTGATTGGCACTAGAGGAACGAAGCATATGTGTGGGCTGGGTTGTAGTAGGACAGCAGTGAGGTGAGGTAATAACAATAATAATGATAATAATGATGGTATTTGTTAAGCACTTACCATGTGTCAAGCACTGTTCTAAGCTAATCAGGTTGGACACAGTCCCTGTCCCATAAAGGCTCACAATCTTAATCCCCATTTTACAGATGAGGTAAGTGAGGGACAAAGAAGTTAAGTGACTTGCCAAAGGTCACATAGCAGGCAAGCGGCAGAGCCGGGATTAGAACCCAGCTCCTTCTGACTCCCAGGTGTGTTCTATCCTCTAGGCCATGCTGATTCCCAATGCTAAAGAGTTTCTGTTTGAGGCAGAGGTGGATGAGCAACCACTGGAGGTTCTTGAGGAATGGGGAAACATGGACTGAATGTTTTTGTATCCATTTTAATCTCCTACTACATCCCAACTTGCTTCTTTTTTATCCATGTACAGGTAATCTCACCGTTCCTCATTCTTGTCTCCCCTGTCATTGACATCTTGTTCATGCGCTTCCCTTCTGCTTGGCACTCCCCTCTCTTTAAGTTGACTGACTACAGCTCTCCCCATCTACAAAGCACTCCTTTAGAAGGCTTTCTTCTATTAATTAATCAATTTCCAATCTCCTCAGGATTCATCCTCCCTACTTCAGCACTTCTGCACCACTTAAGCACATGTGCACTCATGTACATATCTTACATGCCTTGTCATTTAAGCACTTACTCATATACATATCTCCTTTTCTTTAACCTACTCTCCGTAAATTACTTTAGTGCCTGTCTCCCCACTGGATTGAAAGTTCCCTGAGGGCACGGATCATGTTTACTATTGCATTCTTTCCTAAGTGTTTAGTACAGTACTCTGCACACCGAAAGTCCTCAATAAATACATTGTTTTGATTGCTTGGCCCCAGTCCAGAAAGGAGCTTCCAAATCCACTTTGGGGGTCTTTTCTGATCATTCAGAGCTTATGCGTTTCTGTGACATATAGACTAGGTTCTGTATGTCACGATGCACACCTCCCTCTGGGCCCTTAAGTCCTTGGCCACTTTCCACATGGAAGAGCCCACTGCCCATTCAGGGAGCCACAGCGCCTGTCCTGAAACAGGCTTGGGGGAGGTCAGGGTGATCAGGATGCAGCCCGAGCCCAGCCAAGTTTCACTTTGTCTTAATCTGCCCCTTCCCTGGACACCCAAGCCCCATGGGGGAATGGGGGACTGAGCCCCTCCCAAGCAGTGCTCCACTGGGCTGCTGAATGACAGGCCCAAGGGCTGCAGTGCCCAAAGGCTGCAGTGCTGAGCTACTGTGGAATCGGATTCAGCTACTGGTGTGCAACAACAATAACAGCTAATTGCTCCCTGCTGGGGCTTACTACATTTTCTTAATCTATTTTAATTACTTAGCAGGCATAATAAAAAATGTTACTCAGAAGAATGGTTCTAGGTAAGAAAAGCGATCTCATTTATAAACCTTAATTAATTCACCTAACCTCCTTTCCAGGGGGTGGGGGTGGGGGTAAGGAGTTGCAACCTCCTTTTCCACATGAGAAAATGAGAGAGGCTATGACTACCCATGCTAAGTGAGCTTTTATCATAGATTTTCCCTCTGCTCCCTCTATTTTTAAATAATTTATACCTGCCTTTTTTCCCCATTAGACTGTAAGCCCTCTCTGAGGGCAGGAACTATGTCTCTATTTCTCGTGCAATCTCTCAGAGGCATAGTACACAGCTCTACACACGGTAGGCACTAAATAAACACCACTGACAGACACACCGCCTGACTGACTGCATAGCTTTCAGTCAATTATCTGGATATTTCAAGCTTTGGGAGCAGCATACAGGTGAGGCATTTAGTATTCACAGTGCCCTCATCCACAGAACTGAAGTACACATCTGTAATTTATTTATTTATATTAATTTCTGTCTCCTTGTCTAGACTGTAAGCTCGCTGTGGGCAGGGAGCATGCCTACCAACTCTGTTGTAGCGTACTCTCCCAAGTGCTTAGTACAGAGCTGGGCACACAATGAGGACTTCATAAGTACCACTGATTGACTGACTCCCTTGCTCATTGCTTGCGAAGGTTGTTTCCCACTTTTAACTCCCTCCTCAAACCCCCATCTATCCGCCTCCACCATCTCTTGCCCCTAAATGACCTGGCCATGTACTTCGTCCGATAAAATTGAAATCATTAGGTGTGGTCTTCCTAAAATCTCCCCTGCTTCTCCAGCCCCCTCTGTCTCTCCTATCCTTCTCTGCAATATCTCAAGAAGAGATCTCCTGCCTCCTCTCAAATTCTACCTCATAATAATAATAATAATTGTGGTATTTGTTAAGGGCTTACTTTGGGCCAGGCAAGGTACTAAGCACTGGGGTGGACACCAGTAAATCGGTGATTCTGACCCCATCTCTTCTAACCATATCAAAATAATCTTCCCCCATCCCTCCCTGACCACCATCTTCAACTGCACACTTTCCAATGGCTCCTTCCATTGTGCTTTCAATCATGTGCATGTGCCATTTATCCTAAACCCCTCCCCCAACCCACAGCTTCAGTTCTCACCCCATCTACCTCCCACCATTCCTCTCCAAATTCCTTGAGCAAGTTGTCTACACTTACTGCAACCACTTCCTCTTCTCCAACTCCCTCCTCAACTCTCTGAAATTTGGCTTCCATCCCCTCCACTCCACAGAAACGGCCCTCTTTAAGCTCACCAACTGCCTCCTTCTTGCCAAATCCAATGGCCACTACTCCATCCTACTCCTCCTTGACCTTTTGGCAGCCTCAAAAACTGTGGACCACCCCCTCTCCTGGAAACATTATCCAACCTTGGCTTCACTGATACTGTCCTCTCTGACCTTTCCTTCTCAATTTCTTGTTTGTTTCTTCGTTTACTTGATTTATGATATTTGTTAAGCATTTACTATGTGTCAAACACTGTTCTAAGCTGTTCTAAGCACTGAGGTAGATTCAAGTCAATTAGGTTGTACACAGTCCCTGTCCCGCATGGGACTCACAGTCTAAGTAGGAGGGAGAATACTTACTGTGTGCAGAGCACTGTACTAAGCGCTTGGGAGAGTGCAATATAACAATAAACACACCCATTCCCTGTCTACAACGAGCTTGCAGTCTGGAGGGACCATTCACTCTGCCTCATAAGCCTGTAACCATGGCATTATCCTTGACTCATCTTTCTCATTCAACCCACACATTCAGTGTGTCACCAAATCCAGTCAGCTTTACTTTCAAACATCACTGAAATCCTCCTTTTCTTCTCCATCCAAACTGATACCATGTTAAATCCAAGTACTTAATCTATCCCACCTTGACTACTGTATCAGCCTCCTCCCTGATGTCCCTGCATCCTGCCTCTCCCCTCTCCAGTCCATACCACATTTGCTGCCTGGACCACTCTTCTAAAAAACTGTCGTCTACATCTCCATACTCCTCAAAAGCCCCCAAGAGTTGCCCATTCACCTCCACATCAAACAGAAACTCCTTTCATTCATTCACTCAATCATATTTATTGAGCGCTTACTGTGTGCAGAGCACTGTACTAAGCGTTTGGGAAGTGCAAGTTGGCAACATATAGAGATGGTCCCTACCCAACAGTGGGCTCACGGTCTAGAAGGGGGAGACAGAGAACAAAACAAAACATATTAACAAAATAAAATAAATAGAATAACTATGTACAAGTAAAATAAATAAATAGAGTAATAAATACGTACAAACATATATACATATATACAGGTGCTGTGGGGAAGGGAAGGAGGTAAGACGGGGTGATGGAGAGGGGAACGAGGGGGAAGGAAGGAGGGGGCTCAGTCTGGGAATGCCTCCTGGAGGAGGTGAGCTCTCAGTAGGGCCTTGAAGGAAGGAAGACAGCTAGCTTGGCGGATGTGGGGAGGGAGGGCATTCCAGGCCAGGGGGATGACGTGGGCCGGGGGTCGATGGCGGGACAGGCGAGAATGAGGCATGGTGAGGAGATTAGCGGCACAGGAGCGCAGGGTGCGGGCTCGGCTGTAGAAGGAGAGAAGGGAGGTGAGGTAGGAGGGGGCGAGGTGATGGAAAGCCTTGAAGCAGAGGGTGAGGAGTTCCTGCCTGATGCGTAGGTTGATTGGTAGCCACTGGAGATTTTTGAGGAGGGGAGTAACATGCCCAGAGCGCTTCTGGACAAAGACAATCCGGGCAGTGGCGTGAAGTATGGATTGAAGTGGGAGAGACAGGAGGATGGGAGATCGGAGAGGAGGCTGATGCAATAATCCAGACGGGATAGGATGAGAGCTTGAACGAGCAGGGTAGCGGTTTGGATGGAGAGGAAAGGGTGGATGTTGGCAATGTTGCGGAAGTGAGACCGGCAGGTTTTGGTGACAGATTGGATGTGAGGGGTGAACGAGAGAGCGGAGTCGAGGATGACACCAAGGTTGCGGGCTTGTGAGACGGGAAGGATGGTAGTGCCGTCAACAGTGATGGGAAAGTCAGGGAGAGGGCTGGGTTTGGGAGGGAAGATAAGGAGTTCAGTCTTGGACATGTTGAGTTTTAGGTGGCGGGCAGACATCCAGATGGAGATGTCCTGAAGGCAGGAGGAGATGCGAGCCTGGAGGGAGGGAGAGAGAGCAGGGGCAGAGATGTAGATTTGGGTGTCATCAGCGTAGAGATGATAGTTCAAGTCGTGGGAGCGAATGAGGTCACCAAGGGAGTGCATGTAGATCGAGAACAGAAGGGGACCAAGAACTGATCCTTAAGGAACCCCTACAGTAAGGGGATGGGAGGGGGAGGAGGGGCCAGCAAAAGAGACTGAGAATGAATGACCGGAGAGATAAGAGGAAAACCAGGAGAGGATGGAGTCTGTGAAGCCACGGTTGGATAGCGTGTTGAGGAGAAGAGGGTGGTCCACAGTGTCAAAGGCAGCTGAGAGGACGAGGAGGATTAGGATAGAGTATGAGCCGTTGGATTTGGCAAGCAGGAGGTCATTGGTGACCTTTGAGAGGGCAGTTTCCGTGGAATGTAGGGGACAGAAGCCAGATTGGAAGGGGTCGAGGAGAGAGTTGGTGTTGAGGAATTTGAGGCAGCGCATGTAGACGACTCATTCAAGGAGTTTGAAAAGGAATGGTAGGAGGGAGATGGGGCGATAACTAGAAGGTGACTCCTCACCATCATCTTAAAGGCACTCAATCAACACAGTCCCTCTTATCTAACCTCAATTATTTCTTACTGCCTCTCAACCCACACACTCTGCTCCTCTAATCCCAACCTTCTCTCTGTACCTCCATCTCATTTACCCCACCACTGATTCCTTGCTCACATTATCTCTCAGACCAAGAATTCCCTCCCCCTTCATATCTGGCAGACCACCACTCGCCCGACCTTCAAAAACCAAATCACAATTCCTAAAATCAAATCGCCAAAAGGCCTTCCCAGACTAAGACCTTTATTTCCCCTATCCATCGACTACACACTTGGTTGGATATCCTTAAGCACTTTAACGCTCACCCAATCCTCACGGTACCTACATAAATATTTCCCCTATCCCTAATCTATTTTAATGTCTGTTTCCTCCACAGACTGTAAATTATCTGTGGGCAGGAACTACACTTACCAACTTTGTTGTATTGTACTTTCCTGACCACTCAGTACAGTGCTCTGCAACACTAAGTGCTCAATAAATACCATGGATTGATGGATTTGTACTCAGTTCCTGATCCACAGAGGTAGCAGCATGGTCTAGGGGAAAGACCTTGAGGACCTGGATCCTAATCCCACAACTATCTTGCCTGCTGTGTGACCTTGGAAAAATCTCTTAACTTCTCTGTGCCTCAGTTTTCTCATCTGTGGAGGACAGAGGGAGCGGGGAGGAAGGGGAAGCAGGGAAGAGGGAGGGGAAAAGAAAGAAAAGGAGGGAGGGAGGGGGAAGGAGGCAGCTTCCCAATTTTCAGGCAGCCCCATAGTGGTCCTCCAGGGGCAGATTCAGTGTCTCCCCATCCTCATTTCAGACTAACCCAGAAAGGGCAAATGGCAATGACCCCTTTCCAGGCCTCTCCTGAAGCCGCTGCCACCAGCCCTCTCATTCTTCCCTCTGGACTGGTCCTATTCTCTCAGCTTTGTCCAAAGTCAGGGGAAAGGGCTGCTGGTAAGGTGGTTGTGGGAGTAGGTATTGTAGTGGTGGTCACAAAATTAGAAATAAATTTTTAAAAAGGAAAGGCTGAGCTAGTCCATTGGGGTTGGAGCAGTGTGGAGGAACCTCCACGAGGCCATGGTAGGGAGAGTTTGGGGTGCAAAAAGACAGGGCAGAAAAGTCATGTCAGCAACTCGAAGTGTGAGGAGGGGGCAGCAAGGTGGAGCAGGGCCAGGGACGGGGAGACGGAGAGCTTATTTATCCAGTCAATCTGTATACAAGGAAGGCTGAGAGAAAATCACTTCTTCGGGAAATGTTTTCCTCTGGGATATTGTGCAATCCAAACCCCATCACTGAGCAAGGGTGATGGGTTTGACAGTTCTGTCTTGGTGGCATCATGAATCCACATGGATCTGGGGAGGAGGAATGAAGGCCAGGCAGAATAAACCAATGACCCTCATGCTCACAGTACATTGGAAAGAAGGGCAGGGATAGCTCTGGGAATAGACCTGCCTCAGGCCTCCCAAATCTCCTTCCAACAATCTGTTTATGTTCAGGTGGAAGAGAGGAAAGGGAGAGTGGATGGGTCCCACAGGGAGAGCACTGTACTAGACAAGGGGACCAGAGGAACAGGGAGCCTTCTCTGGTACTGGAGCAGTGCTCCTTCTCCTTCTAGGGCAGGGGTCCTTGCTGGATGGCAGCACTGGCCTGGGATTGGTGGGGGGAGAGGGGAGAGGGGAGAGTGGAGAGTGGAGAGAGAGAGAGAGAGAGAGAGAGAGAGAGAGAGAGAGAGAGAGAGAAGAGAGTGCGTGCACACAGTCAGCCCAGACGGAAGCCTCGGCCTGGTCAGGGCTGAAACAGGGTGTGGAGGGAGCAGGGAAAGTGATGCAGAGGTGGGGGTTGGACTCAATCCAATTTTGAACCCACAGGATGTAATAATAATAATAATGGCATTTGTTAAGTGCTTAGTATGTGCCAAGTACTGTTCTAAGCACTGGAGTAGATACAAGATTGAATGAATGAATACAAGGTAATCAATTTTGTCCCACATGGGGCTCACAGTCTTAATCCCCATTTTGCAGATGAGGTAACTGAGGCACAGAGAAATGAAGTGACTGGCCCAAAGTCACACAGCAGACAAATGGCAGAGCAGGGATTAGAACCCATAACCTCTGACTCCCAAGCCTGTGCTCTTTCCATTACGCCATGTTGCCAGGCTACACAGCCAGTTCTGATTCATGGGATATTGAAATTTCCATTCCTGGCCGCTGTTGGAGCTGGAGTTGAAGCTGGAGAAATAATCCAGCTGTGGTCTTCTTTGGCTTTGCATGCCAGAACTCAGGCACAAAAACAGCCCCCGTTCATCACTTTGACTTCCTTTTTCTAGAGAAGACACTTTTCTCTTCCACTCTAACACCTCTGCCTCCTTTCAGTCATGCCACTGGCTATTATAGGGACTGCCAGGAGGCGAAGACAAATTTTTATGACATTTCAGTTGAACAATGGCCATATTCAGATGGGAGCCTGCTGACAGTGTTTGGCCTGACCTTTCCCCTAATCAGTTGAACAAGTCAAGCTCGGGTGCCCTGGAATTGGATCAAGGAGCTGGAAGAGAGTTAATTAGGAGGGAGTTATGGGTACTGGCAAGGAACAAGATGGAGCACTGACTTGGCAGATTTGTAAGCCATTGTCTCTCTAGACTGTAAGCTGTTCTTTGTGGGCTGGGAACATGCCTACCAACTGTTATTCTGTATTTTCCCAAGCGTTTGGTACAGTACACTGCACACAGGAAGTGCTCAACAAATTCCACTGACTGATTGATGGGGAGAGCTTCAAGTTAAGTAGGGCGTGCAGAGGCAACCCTGTTGCATAACAATAACACATACATGGCCTGGGACAGCCAGTATGGGGCTGCTGATTCCAAAGAGCAGGAGCTAGCTCCTTTGAGTTGGATTTCAGGGCCCTAAAGCAAATGAGGAAAATAAGCATTCTCTCTGTGTGTGACCATCACACTCCATGTTCTGCTGCTTTACAATGGCCAATTACCACCAGCATCTGACACTTCTGAACGTATCTTTAACTCTGTAGCTTCTCCATCTGTAATTTATTTTACTGTACTCTCCCAAGCGCTTAGTACAGTGCTCTGCATGCAGTAAGCGCTCAATAAATACCACTGGTTGATTGATGTGGTACCTAGGAACATGGAAAAATCACACGGCTAATGCCAGAAGGCAACCTAAGAATCGGTCAGTGAATTAATTGTCTTCTAAAGAATGGAAAACTGGATCCTGCTAGGTAAAAATGGCTCTGGAAATGAGGTTTGCTAGGATGGTGATTAAGGGAAAACTCCAACCTCTTAGGGTGTCGGGGGAAGAATGAGGGAGGAGACCAACAGGAGGATAACACGAGGCTGGCAGCTTGGCTAGCTCTGTGGGAAAAATGGATATGAGTCAGAAAAACACCTTGCAGTATCCTTTTCCCTTAACTGAAACGAGGGTGGAGTGAACAAGGGGGCCACCCAGGTGCCTTCTGCTTTGTCAACCACCCCTTCCTGGACAGGTAGTCCTGGGATGTATTGGATCCCAAAACTGAAACCTCCTGGGTTCAATCCAGGAAAAGGACAGTACAAGGAACAGAACTGGTGCAGCACGAAATTCCACTCCTGAAAGGCCCTTCAACCCCACTTCCCTTCTTGGCGAAGTTCCAGCCTCTTGGGGAGCAAACTGCCAGTGGTGGGCCTTCCACAGTAGCAGGTGCAAGTTATTTTCTTCCCCAAGCATTCAAGTGCCAAATGATGGTGCCACTTTCACTTCCCATATTCTAGTCAAGGATAAGAGTAGGGGAAAGAGAGGAGGTCAGCTTCACCTCTGCCAGTCTCCTTCAAAATTCCAGGCAGTCATTCACAACTTCCAAGTGTGGGTAAGGGCAGAGTTCTACAGTCAAAGGAAACTCGGTTTTCCCCCTGCCAAAAGCGAGCTTTTCTCTGCCTCTCATCCCAAATCCCCTTCAAATAAGACCAGTGAGGCAGAGGACCTGGGTTCTAATCCCACCTCTACCTGCCTACTGTGTGGCCTTAGGCAAGTTGCTTAGCATTTCTGTGCCTTAGTTTACTCATCTGGAAAATGTGGATGAAATTACCTGTTCTCCCTCCTACCTGGAGCCTGGGCCCCATGTGGGACAGGGACTCGGTCCAACCTGATTATCTTGGATCTAACCCTGTGGTTAACATAGTGCATGGCACATAGTAAGCACTTCACAATCAATCAATCAATCAATCAATCAATTGTATTTATTGAGCGCTTACTGTGTGCAGAGCACTGTACTAAGCGCTTGGGAAGTACAAGTTGGCAACATATAGAGACAGTCCCTACCCAACAGTGGGCTCACAGTCTAGAAGGGGGAGACAGAGAACAAAACAAAACATATTAACAAGATAAAATAAATAGAATAGATACGTACAAGTAAAATAAATAAATAGAGTAATAAATACGTACAAACGTATATGCATATATACAAGTGCTGTGGGGAAGGGAAGGAGGTAAGGTCGGGGGGTGGAGGGGGGAGTGAATTTGTGAATTTGATATTCACAAATATCATAATTGTTTTTTACTATTATTATTATCATTATTATTATTTTAGCTTGAACCTAGGATGGATGGCGAACTCTGTAGGAGCCTGGCTCCCTCAAAGGAATTGTTGATCATGCTATTTCCCACTTGCAGCTTAGGTAAATTGCTATGAGACTTCACATTACATCAACCAACCAATCGTCCGTCAATCAATCATATTTACTAAACAATGCTTACTGTGTGCAGAGCACTATAGTAAGCACTTGGGAGAAAACAATACAACAGACACATTCTCTACCCACAACGAGCTCACAGCCTAGAGGGGGAGACAGACATTAATATAAATAAATAAATTACAGATATGTACCTAAGTGCTGAGGGGCTGGGCGAGGGAATGAGTAAAGGAAGCAAGTCAGGGTGATGCAGAAGAAAGTGGAAGAGAAGTGAAAAAGGGCTTAGTCGGAAAAGGCCTCTTGGAGGAGATGTGCCTTCCATAAGGCTTTGAAGCAGAGGAGAGTAATTATCTGTCAGATATGAAGGGTGTTCCAGGCCAGAGGCAGGATTTTGGGGGGAGACTGGCAGCAAGATAGATAAGACTGAGGTACAGTGAGTATGTTAGCATTAGAGGAGCAAAATGTGTAGGCTGAGTTGTAGTAGGAGAGTAGAGAGGTGAGGTAGGAGGCAGCAAAGTATGAGTGCTTTAAAGTAGATGGTAAGGAGTTTCTGTTTGATATGACGGTGGATGGGCAACGACTGGAGGTTCTTGAGGAGTGGGGAAGCATGGACTAAACGATTTTTGGACAAAAATAACCCAGATAGCAAAGTGAAGTATGGACTTGAGTGAAGAGAGATGAGAGGCAGGGAGGTCAGCAAGGAGTCCGACAGTAATCGAAGAAGGCTAGGATGCGCCTTTGGATTAACAGGGCAGCAGTCTGGATGGAGAGGAAAGGGCAGATTTTAGCACTGTTGTAAAGGCTGAACTGACAGAATTTAGTGATAGACTGAATATGGAGATTGAATGAGAGAGAGGAGTCAAGGATAATGCCAAGGTTACAGATTTGTGAGACTGGAAGCTCGTTGTGAGCAGGGAATGTATCCGTTATATTGTACTCTCCCAAGCGCTTAGTACAGTGCTCTGCACGCAGTAGGTGTTCAATAAATACGATTGACTGATTGATTGGAAGGATGGTGGTGCTGTCTACAGTGATGGGAAAGCCAGGGGAAGTTCAGGATTTGGGTGGGAAAATAGGGAGTTTGGTTTTTGACATGTTAAGTTTGAGGTGACAGCAGGACATCCAAGTAGGGATGTCTTGAAGGCAGGAGGAAATGTGAGACTGCAGATCGGGAGAGAGAGCAGGGTTGAAGACGTAGATTTGGGAATCATCTGCATAGAGGTGGTAGTTGAAGCCAGTGAATGAATGAGTTTTCCAAGGGAGTGAATGTAGATGAAGAATAGAAGGGGACCCAGAACTGAACCTTGAGGGACCACTCTCGAGTTATGGGGCAGGAGGCAGAGAAGGAGCCCGTGAAAGAGACTGAGAATGAACACTCATAACAGCACCCATAACAATGATTGTGAATCATGATCCCATAAACAACCACCCAAGAAATGATCAAATATTGCCTAATTTTCAGGAAATCTATCCCTCCAAAATTTGGTCACTGGCCCTTAAACTTTCTGGATATTTGATTTAAATGAATGCTTCTATCGGCCCAGGACTAATAATTAACCTCCCCCTGGATGGTTAACCTGCATCTGCTCCTAAATCATCTGCATCTTCTGTTATCTCAAGCACAAGTCATATTGATCGATCTATTTTTGGGTGGCTGAGAAGAAGCCGCAATATCTCCTGACTCTTGTCTCCTGATTTCTAAGCTTTTACCATCTATTTCACTTACACTGAAAACTTTAATTTTAGTCCCTGGAGAAGAAAGGCTCCCATAACACCTCAGAGTCCAACCTTAACCCGCTGTCCATCCCTTCAGCCCCAGCAATCCCTTCCATGTGTTTATCACTAATGGTTTCATTTACCTACATTCATTTTTTGATGGTCTATCCTCCATCCTTCTCCAAATGCTGGCCCCTTCCACCTTTGCTGGTTAGTACCTCAAAACTTTAACTTCTTCCTGCTCCCACTTTCTTCTGTATACTGTATATCTGATGCCGTTTACTCAATCCCCTGATGCCATACTTTTTCCTTTCCTCCCTCATCAATCTTGGCTTTAAAAAAAAATCAGGGGCCAAGATGTAATTGGAAATCAGCAGGAAAATGGTCAGGAACTATTATTAAATTGGGTCACGGAGCAGGGTATCTTGGGGCCAAGAATTGTAGGGGACAGGACTTCCAAATAAGGGTAATATTCACTCATTCATCGTATTTATTGAGTGCTTACTGTGTGCAGAACACTGTACTAAGCGCTTGGTAATATCTACACACAAATGTTAAGAGGATTAATGAATGATACTAAAATTCAGAAAACCTTCCTCCCCCTCTTGTCCACCCCGCACACTCTCCTTCTGCCCAATCCCACCACTCACCCCCTCTCTTTTCTTCCATATGTTGACTCTTTCATTTTGTCAGTTCTCTCCAAATCCATTCCCTTCTTTTTCTTGCTCCCCAATGCCTGTTTCGTCTCCTGGATATTTCCTATTGTCCCCTTTTGTCTTTCTTCAATTTTACCTGAGCCTGAGTCCTGTTCTCCTGGCTATTTCCTATTGTCCCCTATCTTCCTCTTTGTTCCATCTTCCCCTTCTTCCTCCTTGTCCTCTTGGTTCCAGGTTTTACTGTTTTCTCTTGGTTGGCTTCCTCTTTTCCCTGCTCCTGTAACACTTGGGGGAGGCTCATACTGGGTTTACAGCAGGCACAGGCTTGATTTTTGAAACACAACCTGACCTGGCTCAAGGCTGACTGGAATGGTGAGCTATGGGGTTAGCCCCATCTGAACCCTAAATATTTTTAAAGCTCTATCTGCCTGGCAGGATACTGAGTAGCTTTCATTACCTGTCATATGGGCCCATGCTTCAATAGCAAAAAAACAAGAACTAAATGAAAAGGTGAATATTCAGATTTATATTTTCTTCTGTGTTTTGGTTTAACTCCTGCTTCTTTTTTATGGTATTTGCTAAGTGCTTACGATGTGCCAGGCACTTGTCTAAGCACTGGGGTAGACACAAGCTAATCAGGTTGGACGCAGTCCATATTCATTCATTCATTTATTCAATTATATTTATTGACTGCTTACTGTGTGCCCAACACTATACTACACACTTGAGAGAGTACAACAATAAGCAGACATGTTCCCTGCCCATAACGAGCTTACAGTCTAGAGTCCATATCCCATATACATATACATGCACATATACATATACAGTCTAGTCCATATCCTACATGGAGCTCATAGTGTTGAATCCCCATTTTGCACATGAGGGAACTGAGGCCCAGGGAAGTTAAGTGACTTGTGACTTGACGAAGGCCACAAAGCAGACAAGTGCTGGAGCCAGGATTAGAATCCAGGACCTTCTGATTCCCAGGCCTGTGCTCTATCCACCAGGCCACACTGTTTCTCCATTAATCAATGGTATTTATTGAGAGCTTACTATGAGCAGAGCACTGTACTAAACACTTGGGAGAGTACAATACAACAACATAAGAGACACATTCCTTGACCAATTAGCTTATCTTAATGGAGAGGAATCAAAATAAAGAACACTTACATGGATTTTTGCCTCCATCTTCTCCCTCCTTTTTATGGGACACTTCCCCATCCCAGCCTGCACAAACAAGGTGCGCTGTGATCAGACCTAACAATAATAATAATTGTGGTATTTGTTAAGCATTAACTATGTGCCAGGCACTGTACTAAGCACTAGGGTAGATACAAGCAAATCAGGTTGGACACCATCCCTGTCCTGCATGGGGCTCACAGTCTTAATCCCCATGCGCAGACAACCTGAGGCACAGAGAAGTGACTTGCTGAAGGTCACACAGCAGACAAGTGGCTGAACAGAGAACAGAACCCAGGTCCTTCTGACTCACAGGCCTGTGCTCTATCCACCAGGCCATGCTGCTTCTCTTATCTGATCTGACCCCTCCTGCTCTCTGTCCTGACTCTCCGATCTTATTCTCTAGACTGTAAGCTCATTGTGGGCAGGGAACACTGTCATTCTGTTGCACTGTACATTCCGAAGTGCTCGTACAGTGCTCTGCAAATAGTAAGCGCTCAATAAATACCAATGATTGACTGTCTGATTACCCCATGTCAACATCCTTCATGGCTCTCTGGTGCAATCCCTGCTCCAAACCTGACAATTTGCAGCCTAAGAGGGAAAAACAGAGGTAGCACAGCCAAGTCCAGGGCTGCACACTCCAGGGACCAGCGGGTCTGGCTGGGGCTCTGGGAGGGTGAAGAACTCCTCAAAGGGACAATGCCAAGATGCACCTCCATTCCCAGCAGGGGACTAGGACCTACTAGGACCTCTTGGTATTGCCCTATAAAGTAGAAGTAATGCCATTTATTGCATGTCTACTGGGCACATGCAGTGCAAAAGTATAACAGAAGCACTGGACATGTTCCCTGGCAGGATGAGCTAACAAGAGAGACAGATATCAAAATATTTACCAAAGAATCATTGGAATAGATAATTAGAGAGATATAATTACAAGGGCTGAGGGTGGGTATGAATAAATTTGGAGGTATTAGAAGTTGCACTGGGTTATCATGACTCAGAGAATTGGGAGTTAACTGGGGAAGGGTGAGTGGAGGAGGTGAGATCTTAGAAGGGCTTCAAAATAGAGGAAATCTATTGTAGGGGAACACCAGACTGGAGGAATAGCTTGAACATGGGGAAGGAGGAGGAATTTACAGCAGGGTATGGTTCAAAGGTTAGGTTTGGAGAAATGAATATAATTTTGGGGGATTAACAGATGAAGTGAGGTGATATGCAACATGGGGACCATTGATGGTGAGCCTTGAAGCCAACTGTGAGGAGTTTTTACTTGATGTGGTGGGAAATGGGGCCCAGTGGAGGTCTTTGAGGAGTGGGAAGTGAGTGATGTGAAGTTTTAAGAAGATCATCATCATCATCATCATCAATTGTATTTATTGAGCGCTTACTGTGTGCAGAGCACTGTACTAAGCGCTTGGGAAGTACAAATTGGCAACATATAGAGACAGTCCCTACCCAACAGTGGGCTCACAGTCTAAAAGGGGGAGACAGAGAACAAAACCAAACATACTAACAAAATAAAATAAATAGAATAGATATGTACAAGTAAAATAAATAAATAAATAAATAAATAAATAGAGTAATAATAAATAAATAGAGTAATAAGAATAAAAAGAAGATGATCTGTGCAGAAGAGTGTAGTACAGGTTGGAGCATGGAGAGGCAGGAGGCAGAGAGGCCAGGGAGGAGGCTGATGTGATCAATCAACCCAGCCACAATCAACTGCGAATGAAAATATTCAGAATCCTCAATGATAAAATGATAAATTTATCACTTATCATTTATTTATGTAGCCATTCCGGGATGAAAAAGTGAACATTTTCCCCCACCAAGGCATAGGGCCAGGTTGCAATGGGCCAGACCGTGGTGTGCCAGGCTGCAGTGGCCCAGGCGGCCTCCAGCCAATTCACTTACCTCTGCATTGAGCCCAGCACAATTCAGAGAGGGATCTGGGGTGAGAGGAGTGTGGTGAAAGCCCACTCAGGCTCCAGCTCTTCCTTTTCTCTTGTCCTCCCCTCCCGTTCCCCATGCAACGCACAGGGACGTTGCTGCAGTGAGTGCCCAGCCCAGGGTGGGGTGAGGAGGAGAAGGGGGAGGTTAGATGCAAAGGGTTTGCTCTTATCATTCTTGGCCTGGAAAAGCAAGGAAGAAAACAGGCAGGGAATGAAGGAGGTGGCTAGGACAGGCACAAAGAAGAGCGGGAGAAGGTGTGAGAGGAAGGGGGAAAGGATGGGAGGAGCAACAGCTACTATGGCTAGGCCACAGACTTTCCAGAAACTGTAAGACTACCAACAGCCTTCACCCTACCTGCAGCCCCACAAAAATTATGCCCATAGCCATAATTTATTTTAATGTCTGTTACCTCCTCTAGACGGTAAGCTCCTTGGAGGTAGGGCTCGGTCTGCCAACTCTGTTTTACTGTACTCTCCCAAGCCCCTAGTATGGTGTTCTGCACACAATAAGCTCTCAGTAAATACCAATGTTTGGGAGACAAGGAGTGAGGGTGGAAAATGAGATGGGAGTGAGTGAGGAAAGTCTTGTCTTCCAGGTCTAGGACTCACACATACGGCTTCAGTCACCCCTACCCTCATTTCCTCATCTGGTAAAAGGAATTTATTTTTTTACTTTTACCTCTGGCCACAATGTGACGGAAATTTGGATCAGGGTGGTAGGTGTTAGAGCAGAGAGGGCACTGTTTCTTGGAAGAACCATCAGGATTTAGCAATACAATGAATAATAATAATAATATTATTTGTTAAGCACTTACTAAGTGCCAGGCACTGTACTAAGCAGTGTGGCTCAGTGGAAAGAGCGTGGGCTTTGAAGTCAGAGGTCATGGGTTCAAACCCCGGCTCCGCCAATTGTCAGCTGTGTGACTTTGGGCAAGTCACTTAACTTCTCTGGGCCTCAGTTCCTTCATCTGTAAAATGGGGCTTAAGACTGTGAGGCCCGCCGTGGGACAAAAGGGTCACTTTGTAACCTCCCCAGTGTTTAGAACAGTGCTTTGCACATAGTAAGCACTTAATACATGCCATTATTATTATTATTACTAAGCGCTAGGGTGGATATAAGCAAATCAGGTTGGACAGAGTCCTTGTCCCACATGGGGCTTACAGTCTTAATCCCCATTTTACTGCTGAGGTAACAAGTGCAGAAGTGAAGTGACGTGCCCAAGGTCACATAGCAGGCAAGTGGTTGGGCTGGAATTAGAACCCAGATCCTTCTGATTCCTAGGCCAGGGCTCTATCCACTAGGTCATGCTGCATCTCACAATGTGAGAGCTGAACGACAATGAGGAGTCAAGGATCAATCAATCAATGGCATTTATAGGGTGCTTACTGTGTGCAGAGCACTGTACTAAGTGCTTGGGAGAGTAGAATAAGTAGAGTTCTGGGATGGGGAGAACAATAGTGTTGCTCACAGAGCTGGGAAAATTCAGAGGAATGGGTCTAGGAGTGAAAACGTGTACATCAGTTTTAGATACATTGAGTTTGAGGTCCAAGCAGCTCTTCCAAATGGAGTTATACTTTTAAAACAGCTTGCTCTTTTCAACTCAGTGGTTTCCCACATCTCAGCATGGCTACTTGTTCCACATCACCTTTCCTCCAACCCACATTCCACAATAAAAATGTCCTGGAGTTTACACTTTGCTTCCATGAAGACCTGTATTTTTTTCTTTGCCACGTCCTGTTGCACGTGGTGCTAAACAACACCATTTGTTTATCATTCCAACTGCTTCTCACTTTGATATCACCCTATTTCTCTCCATCCATTTGCTGGGGCTCCATCTCCATTTCATTCACTCAATCCATTCACTCGTATTTCTTGAGCACTTACTGTGTGCAAAGCACTGTACTAAGCACTTGGAACAGTACAATATAACAATAAGCAGAGAAGCAGCGTGGCTCAGTGGAAAGAGTACGGGCTCTGGAGTCAGAGGTCATGGGTTCAAATCCCGGCTCTGCCACTTAGCTTTGTGACTTTGGGGAAGTCACTTAACTTCTCTGGGCCTCAGTTACCTCATCTGGAAAATGGGGATTAAGACTGTGAGCCCCCCGTGGGACAACCTGATCACCTTGTAACCTCCCCAGCGCTTAGAACAGTGCTTTGCACATAGTAAGCGCTTAATAAATGCCATCATTATTATTATTATTAAACAGACACATTCCCGTCTACAATAAGCTTACAGTCTAGAGGGGGAGACAGACATTGATATGAATAAATAAATAAATTATAGATATGTACATAAGTGCTGCGGGGCTGGGACAGGGGATGAATAAAGCGGGCAAGTCAGGGTGACACAGAAGAGAGTGAGTGGGAGAAGAGGAAAGGAGGGCTTAGTCAGGGAAGGCCTCTTGGAGGAGATGTGCCTTCAATAAGGCTTTGAAGGGGAGGAGGGCAATTGTTTCTCAGAAATGAGGAGGGAGAGCATTCCAGGACAGAGACAGGACATGAGCAAGAGGTTGGTGGCGAGACAAACGGGGTTGGGTAGCCCATTGAAAAAGCAACTTAATTTGCAAAATGTTGCACTGGTGAAGTAATGGAAATCTTAAGGTTTACCCCCAACTCAAATTTGCATATGTAAATCACTTCAGAGGCTCATTCAATTTTTCCTTTCCGCCAAAAGATGGCGCCCCCGCGTCTACATTTCTGCCATGCTGTCACCTAGCTAAAAAAGTCTAATATTTTGTCCATTCTTCCAGGCTCTAATGAAGACAACTATTATCTTACAGATCTAGCAACTCCCATGGGTTTTGCTCAAAAGCTTCCTTTCATTTAGACGATTTCCATTCAGACGGTCCCAGCCCACCAGTGGGGATTGGCAGGAAAATAAAGCCTCCAACGGAGGAGGACCTCCGTATAGGACTCCAATAGTCACTAGGATGTTCCCAAAGTCCACACCCTGGCAAAAGACAGAGGTCCGCAATAACACAAGTTGACTAAGCAGACTATTCTGACTCAATAACATCTAATGCCTTGCTACTGCTTCCCAGAAGGTTGTCACTTTTTTGAATTGTCTCTTCTCTAAGGCCCTCTGGGCAACACTGCTCCTTATGGTACCCTGCTCCCCTTCGGCAACCTGGCCCCCTTAGCATCCTACCTCCAATGGCAAACTGCCCCCCTAAGCAATAATAATAATAATGAATAATTATGGTATGTGTTAAGCACTTACTATGTGCCAAGCACTGTACTAAGCGCTGGGATAGATACAATGTAGTCAGATTGTCCCATGTGGGGCTCACAGTCTTAATCCCCGTTTTTACAGATGAAGTAACTGAGGCACAGAGAAGTTAAGTGGCTTGTCCAAGGTCACACGGCAGACAAGTGGCAGAGCCAGGATTAGAACTCATGACTTCTGACTCCCAAGTCTGTGCTCTTGCCACTAGACTATGCTACTTCCCATGGTATCCTGTCCCCCTTGGACACCCTGTCCCCCTCGTTATTCTGCCTTCCCCAGCATCTGTCCCCTCTGTTATTCTGCCCCCTGCCAGCACTTGCTCCCCATAACGTACTCCCCACAGCACCATCTCTCTCAGAATCCTTCCCCCACAGCATCCTGCCTCAAATGATAACCTGCTGCCCTCCTATCCTACCTCCTACGGGAACCTGCCCTCCTTGGCACCAAGCATTCTATCCTCAGTACCCTGCCTCTCTCAGCATTCCCCCACCCCCAACCTCATAGCAATCTACATAGTACCCAGGCTCAGACTGACTGGGAAGAAGGAATAGTGCCGGGAACCGCACCTGGTTTTCCCAAACAGAAAGTCTGCTGAGGGGCACCCATCCTTCTGAGCATAGATGTAGCACAACCCTATTGGCCCCAAAGGGTTCAGTCAAAACGCTGCCCAGGAACCATCTTCTTGCTTCCCTTTTATTGCTTGCTGAAGACTGTCCCACCTCGGGTCCTGTCACCTGTCCTCTCCCTTCGAGGGGGAGTTAGGAGGGGTAGGGAAGACCTACTAAATGGTCTGCTTCTCCCAGACCTATGTCATGGGGCAGATCGGCAAAACGGGAAAAGTAAGAAGCTTTGAGATACATAAAAAGAGAGCCGGGCTACACAAGTGCTTTGAGCAAATCTTAAAATGGGGCTTTCATCAGCATATGTCAATAAGCCTTGAGTCTTTCAAGTCAGGGAGAGACTGGGCAGAGGCTCGGTTTCACTGCAGACGGAGGGAGGGAGGCAAAGCCAATTGGAGATATTGACCTGGGAAAATCTGGAAGCACTCGAAGATGATGTCACTCTTTTCCGATATATTTGTTTGTCCCTGTGAGGGCGAGGGAGGAAGGCGGGGGGAGATGGGGTAGGGACAGGCAGAAGAAGCTCAGGTTTTCACCAAGACTACCTGAGGATGCCCCCTTAATGGGGGGTTTCCCACACCCCCAGAATCTCCCTCTGAAGGGAATTCTGGGCTTCAGGAAGCCTTGGGGTATCAGACCCTTGGACTGGGAGTTGGAGTTCTTAGTCACATCGGTTCCCCAGGAGCACAGCCTCACTCACTTGAGGTGCCCTGTGTTTCTCCAGAGTTGGGGGCATCACAGAGACAGCTCCAGAAATTCTGACCAAGAACTTAGTACAGTGCTCTGCACACAGTAAGTGCTCAATAAACACGACTGAATGAATTACCAGTCTTGCTACCACTTACCCGGGTACTGCGTCTGGAAGAACTGCAACACTAACATTGTGGCTTGTGACTGCACGTTTTATTAGCATCTTCCTTTTAGGCCTAGATTCTTTTCTCTCCAGCACTGAACGATGGGGCCTTTGCTAATTTTCCTGGTAGCTTAGAAGAATGAAGTCTTTCCCACCACCTCCTTTAGAATGCAAGCAGATGAGCTTGTTATGGAAACCTAAAGGCCATTTGGACAAACTCCATAAAGAAGGCATGGAGCTCAACATTAAAGAAAATAAAACCAACCCCCCAAAACACATCGTAGGTCAGCCGAATAATTTGCATCTTGATTAAATTCATGTTCTAATCATGAAAAAAGCAGACACACTAACTCTGGACAATGGTGAGCCTCTTATTAGAATGACATCGTTTGGAGATGCCATTAAGGAAGATTCCCCAGGCCTCGATTGCCGACAGATGAGAGAAGATTTTTCTTCCTCAGTTTGGTGCAGTTCCTGCCAACTCTGCCAACCGCCTTCCTGCTCATCTTTCAAAGCCTTTTTGAAACTTCGCCGACTCCCGGAAAGCCTTCTCCAGCTAAGGAGAAGTAAAGCCCAAATGCCCACTCATGCCTCTCCAAGGGGAAAAGCACAAACCTCAGCCAACAATCAGGTGTCGCCCCTGCACATAACAAACATTGATTCAGGATCTCTAAACTCTTTCCCGAAGGTTAAGCCTTCATGTCTTCCATATCTGTATGCTGCAGTATCAGCAAATCACACAGCTGTAGGAAAATAATAATAACTGTGGTAATGTTAAGCCCTTACTCTGTGCCAAGCACTGTACTAAGTGCTGGGGTAGAGATGATCGGGTAAGTTACAGTCCTTTATCCTACATGGGGCTCAGAGTGAAAGTACAGATAAAGAATCCCCATTTTACAGGTGAGGAAACTGAGACAGGCAGAATTTAAGCGGCTTGACAAAGGTCAACCTTTGGCAGGCAAGTGGCAGAGTCAGGATTAGAACGCAGGTCCTTTGGCTCCCAGGTGAAAGTTCTTTCCAGTAGTCTAAGCTGCTTCCCAGCAATCACCCACATCATCCCTCTATCACCAGGAAGCTTTTGATCAAGTACTACTTGGTTTTTTGGGGCCTGCTCTTGGTCTGGGCCTTCTGTAAGTGAAGGTTTGTAATATTTCATCTGCACAGGGCAGAAGGCATGATTAAACCAGACCATCTGCAGTAATAATGTTTGTAAAGTGCATACTATGTAATTTCTTTCTTTATATTAATGTCTGTCTCCCCTCTCTACTGTAATCTGGTTATGGGCAGGAAATGTGTCTGCTTCCTGTTGTATTGTACTCTCCCAAGTGCTTAGTACAGTGCTCTGCACAGAGTAAGCACTCAATAAATACCATTGAAAGAACTGAATGAATGAATGAATGAATGTGCTGAACACTGTACTCAGCCCTGGGAGATAATACACAGGGGGGAATTAAAAATGGTTCCTGTCCCTCAGATGGCTTACAATCTAAGAGTTTACACGAGGAGAAGGGATTGTAGACAGACACATCAGGCACTGAGTTTAGGTTCCAGTCTCCCTGGATATGTGTGTTCGGATCCCATTGGCACCATTCTTCTCCCCCTCTAGACTGCAAGCTCGTTGTGGGCAGGGAATGTGTCTGTTTACTCTTGTATTGTAATCTCCCAACCACTTAGTGTGGTGCTCTGCACATAGCAAGCGCTCAATAAATATGATTAACTGACTATATTCCCACAGCCACCCAAACATGGCATTTTTCTCCCAGGGGATCCCAGGGCCCCCAACCATTTGCTCCAGAGCCTCTGTATTTTCCTCCCAGAGTCCTCCTGAAGTGAGAGTTCCATCTGAGCCTTGGAAACTGAAGAGGCCAGGCCCCCAAATAAGGGCTTCTAGTTTCTAGTTTCATATTAATACGGGACAGATGCACCAGCCAAAAACCAGAATGTCTAGAATGAAACAGGTTGACTGGCTCACCTAATGAGAATGGGTCAAAATTCACACTGAAAGCTTGAGTTCTGGTTTGCTATGTGTCTCTTATGGGGACAAGGGCTAGAAAAATATCTGGGAATTGAAGTGGGACATAAAATTTTGTGACATTTGCAAGGCTGCATTTCAGGATTCCAGTGAAAAGAGGTAGAGAGGCACATGGCTCCAGTTCACTCATGCTTATATCTTCTCTACCCTCACCACGGTGTTCCCTGCGCCTTTGTATATGTCCCAGAAATTTTATGAATCCAAGAAAGAGGGAGGAAAGACACAACATGGAGAAAAACATGAAAAATGCTTAATAGCCCTCACCAAGAGCTCTACTTTAAGTATACCTCAAATCATCCATGGGTTTAAACATAAAGACTTGAGTCCTGGCCTCTTCCTGGTGCCTAAAGAAATCCTAGCCATGGGGCAAGTCCAGTGAGGAGGGATAGACAGAGAGCATCTAACTCCTCAGAGTGAGGAGAGATGTTCAGTTTCCCTAGAGGAAAGAGCACGAGCCTGGGAGTGAGGGGACTTGGGCTCTGACCCTGGCTCTGGCACTTGCTTGCTCTGTGTCCTTGGGCAAGTCACTTAAGTTCTCTGTGCCTCAATTTCCTAAACTGTAAAGTGAAATTCAACACCTTTTCTCCTTCCTACATAGATTGTGAGCCCCCTGTGGGGCAGAGACTGTGTCTGACCTGATTACTTTGTGCCTAATACAGTGCCTGGCACATTATAAGCGCTTTACAAATACCATGATTATTATGTTCCCCATAAAGGTGGCTTACTCACTACTGTGATTGAAATCTGCCTTTCATCTTCTACATATCCTGGGATAGTTAATAGCCAAAGAACTGCAACAGGGAAATCTTCATTGGAACACTCTTCACCTAATAACAATAATAATAATTCTGGTATTTGTTAAGCACTTACTATGTGCCAGGCACTGTACTAAATGCTGGGTGGATACAAGCAAATCGGGTTGGACACAGTCCCTGTCCCACATGGGGCTCCCAGTCTCAAACCAGATGACAGATGAGGTAACTGTAGTCCAGAGAAATGAGGTGACTTGCCCAAGGTCACACGGCAGAAGAGGAGTCAGAATTAGAACCCATGACCTTCTGACTCTCAGACCTGTGCCCTACCCATTTCACTTCACCATGCTGCTTCCTCACCTCTTTCCTGGATACATATGTGTGTGTGCGTGTGTGTGCATGTGTGTGTATGTGAGCGCATGCGCATACACACAAATCTGGATGGTGTGTGGCAGTTCGAAGGCATTTTCTTTGTGTTGATTTGCTTGTATTCTCTAACAGCTTTTCCACCTGACTTACCGTCCCTCAAAATGAGGTCAAGGTTGTGACTTTGAAGGCTGAGAAGAGGAAGGGCAGAGCAAAAGAGGAAGGTCAGAAAATCTTCACAGGGGAAGCAAGGCACTGGAGCTGTCAGTACCATATTCAAGCAGAGCAGATGGGCTGGGCTGTGCTTTCAAGCTCATTTGCATCCTGAAGACTTTGGCACTGCCCACCTCTTTACATGATTTATATATTTAAAAAATTTTTTATTTTTACTGCTTCTTTCTTTCCTTTCCTCCCAGATTTGGTGTTTGTTCTTTATTTTAAAACTTTGCAAAGCCTGGATCCCCTCATTGGCCACTGCGAGGGAAGAAGGAGAAGCCTCGTTAACAGCCCTGTCAATTCATCTAAAGAGAACCTACCTTCCCTGTTCAGGGAAATACAAATAGAAGGGGGGAAAACTAGGATTTAGACTTTGTAAAGAAGGAATTTTGAGGTTTCACTTTCATATTTTTAAAAATGGTCAAGGCCAGGATGAGTTTAGTGGTTTTGTTCCAACATTCGCACCCCAGGTGCCTGTTCCTTCAGATCCATGGGAGTTTACAGGCTCATAGACAAAGCAGCTTCTTTTTGGTGGGTGCAGCACAGGGCTGGATGAAAAAAATAACCCACTCATACATAAAAAAGGGTTGGTCTAGTGGGAGAAAAGGCTGGCATCTCTCTCTTAGAAGGGGGTGATACATTTGCAGTCTGAGTTTTTCCTTTCCCAGAAGGAAGGCATTTCCGGGTGGTCCGGAAATTCTCCAACGGCTCTGATGAAACCCAGCAATGGAGGGAGGGGCGAATCTCACCCAAAAATTGGGAGAAAAGCAATGACTAAGTAAAAGATCTATTCCTTGGGTGGAAGAAAGAATGTGTAAAGATGTAGCAAGGGGCTCCCTGCTGCTTTTGGTATATCATATCAGGATGCTAAGAAACAAGGGGCTGAGGTGTGTGTGCGTTTGTGGATTGGGCAGCTGTAAACACCTTCCCTATGTCTTAAAGGGAGGTTTGACTGTGTTCATGATAAGGTTTGGAAAGGGAGGTTGCGGATTTAAATTGCCACTGGTTACCAGATCCTACTAAATATCAGACAGATGGGCCATTTCAGCAACACACACACACACACACACACACACACCTCATCAATCATGCTTTAAAAGTCTGCTTAAAATTCACTACAAGTGAATGTTAAATGAGGCCATAATCTTGTGAAACAGCGCCCAAAAATGCATCAGCCACAACATGGGTTGGGCAGATGGAGAAAATCCTAAGGCAGAGTAGAATCGACTATGTCCTTCTGGATTGTTCAACTACCTGGTGAAAGCCAGACCAACTCTGCCCCAGAACCACTGGGCTCCAACCAGAACAGAACACAGACATCTATGATCTCAGCAGATATATTTACAGGTGGTGCAATGAGGAGCCGGAATTTTTTAAATCTCCACTCCACCTTATTTCACGTGTCATAGTAAACAACACTCTAATCAATTAGTCAATACTATTTAGAGAAGCAGTGGCCTAGTAGAAGAAGCCAGGGCCTGGGAGTGGGAGGACCCGGGCTCTAATCCCAGCTTTGTCACTTGACTGCTGTGTGTGACCTTGAGCAAGTCACTTATATTCTCCGTGCTTCAGTTTCCTCATCTGTAAAATGGGCATTCAATAAGTGCTCTCCCTCCCACTTACATTGTGAGTCAATATGAGGCAGGGTATGTGCCTGACCTGATTATCTTGTATTTACCCCAGCACTTACTACAGTGCTTTGCACACAGTAAGAACTTATCAAATATCACAATTACTAAGCTCCTCTTGTGTGCAGGGCATGTTAAGGAACAGCCATAAAATGATGGAAAATGCTCTTTAACAGTCAGAAAGTAGGAGAGAAAGTGACATAGTGGATAAATCATGGGCCTGGGAGTGAGAAAGTCATGGGTTCTAATCCTAGCTCTGTCACTTGTCTGCTGTGTGATCTTGGGCAAATCATTTCACTTCTTTGTGCCTCTGTTCCCTCATCTGTAAAATGGGGATTGAGACTGTGAGCCCCATGTCGGACAGGGACTGTGTCCAACCCGATTTGCTTGCATTTACTGTGCTTAGTACAGTGCCTGACACATAGTAAGTGCTTAACAAATACCACAATTATTATTATCAAAGATGCACGCATCAGTTGCCCCTGATTTTCTGCTCCCCCTTATCCTCTCTCTCTTTCATCTCTTTCTACCTTTCTGTCTATCATTCTTGCTTCCCCCCCACCCCGACTGTGCTTGTAACTTTTAATCCCATTCAGTCAGAGTTCTATCCACTATTCCTCTTTGTGCTCCACAAAATATGATCACCTTACTTACCAGCCCTCCCGTCTTCTAACAAAGACAGTGATTCCCCACAGTAACAAAGGGAACTATAGAATGACAACTCTGGATTTTTTAAGTGAATTCTGCTAAGTGAAAGTTATTATGAAGAATACAAAAAAAAGTATGTCAGATGGCTATCATATTTGCCAAGGTATAAGATGCACACTTTCAAAACTGGGTACAGAAATACCTGGGCTTTGTGCTGCAAGGTAAAGCAAAAGTCATTCAGAGAAAAAAACCCTTATGCCATGGTCGCTGGTGAATCCAGTAGAGATACACTAGCAAATGTGGTAGTGACCACACCAAATTTCATGTTTAGGCTTCCTCTAACCAGATTTCCTAGAGAGAATACAGAAAACACTATCCCTGTGCTTGCTGAGAGAATGCTTCCTGAAGGTGCTAGGCTATTTCTTTTAAGTAAAACAGAGTAATGCAAAGTAAGGGCCAGAAAACTTAGGTTGTAGTCTTGGACAGTGTGACAACAAGGCAGGAAATCTCTACCTCATGTCCCTCCATAATAAGACGAGGTCACTCAGGAGTGCCCCTTTCCATTTCCTGTGAAGGAAAACGGAGCTATTGAAAGGCACAAGCCACGCTTGGCCCATTTTTTGACATGACCCTTCTAATATAGGGTGATTAGATTTCAGTTTTGAGAAAACATCCCTTTCTCTCTTTGGCAGAAACAGCACTACTTTTCCCTCAAATATGGAACAATTATAAGTCCTTCTCTGGGAAAACAGTCATTGTGGGACAATCCCTTAAATATGGGACATTTGGCCCTATTTCAGCTGTAACTGGGGAAGTGAGAACAAATCTTGACAAAGGTGAGGGGCAGAAGAGGGTGGTCCATAATGACAGCCCCCCAGATTGGTGGAGAGGTTAGCCAAATTGGAAGACTCTTTGGGACACGTGAAGCTTGAAAAACTTTTAGAAGGTCACAGGGAGCTGGGAAAGGGAATTTAAGAGCTATGGCTGCCTGCCTCTTGCCCACCCTTCTTTAAGACAGAGCTCTGTGAAACAAACCCCTGATTTTTGAGTCAGGGAGGGGCAACTTGCTTCCTTTAATTATAGAGTCACAGGAAACTGCAAGAAAGACGGCAGGAACTTATAAGATATATGGATCCAATTTCCGCACATAAAGAAAATGGCATTCATTGAGGAAAAGCAAACATGTAAACTATGTTTACCTAATCTGTACCTGTCAGGGAAACAAAGGCACATGTCATTTGCCTTGCTTTCATGGATTTTCTTTAATGGCACTTATTACGTGCTTTCTCTGCACCGAACACAGTGCTAAAAACTGGCATAGATCTAAGAAAATCAGTTGGACACAATCCCGTTCTCACACGGGACTCACAATCTAAGGGTTCTAGAGAGCAGATACCTTATCCCCATTTCACAGATGAGGAAAGTGAAGCACAACGAGCCAAAGGTCTTGTGCCCTGTCACACAGAAGACCAGTGGCGGGGCTGGGATTAATTATGGCATTTGTTAAGCGCTTACTACACAGGACTATGTAGTACTATGTCCCACTGTACCAAGCACACTGGGATGGACACAAGCAAATCGAGGTGGACACAGTCTCTGTCCCATGTGGGGATCACAGCTGAAATCCCTCTTTTACAGATAACTGAGGCACTGAGAAGTGAAGTGACTTGCCCAAAGTCACACAGCAGACAAGTGGCAGAGCTGGGACTAGAACCTAAGAACTATCTCATGGATGAAGGCAAAGTTGAGATTGTGAAGTGCACCAGTTTGAAAGAGACTACTAGCAGGGACGCTACTATGGGCCCTTCTGCTGGACAGATGTCATTTCCCTCCTATAAACTGATTGGCAGACAGAAAAATTGAATATGAATGCTGGTCTTTGCGGTACAGCCATTCCTTCTAACATATGACTAGCAGGGAAAGTGGGTGTTCTGTTGATACAGAGCAGAGGAATGCAGAAAATGAGAGGAAATGAATACACTGGGTACAGTCTGCTCACCCTTGTTTGATCATCTAGGTTCTGCGCAGGACCTCAGACATCCACTTAGTTTTGTTTAGGAATGAATCAGGGACTTGATTTCTAGTCCTCCAAATGAGTTGAGAATCTGGGGCAGTAATGTATAAAAATACTGGATCACTCGATTCTGCTCCCTTAGACCCCGAGACAGAAGGGTCTGGAGGGGAAGAAGGGCACTAGTCAGCCCCTCGCTCCTTGGCTTGTTAACTGGGCCCAAGCACAGCTGAAGTCTGTGCAGAACCTACTATAATTTCATGGTGTCATGCCACTGGCTTGAAAGATAGAATATTGAAAGACCTACCTTGGGGATCAAAGCCTCAAAGAAGTATAAAATAATATCAACACCTCATGAGTAAGCTGGTATTTAGTGTGGCTCTGAATTTAGGTTCCAAATAACCTAATTCCTAGCTAAATCCAGGGACTTTCTTCCCCTCTTAATATATCTCCAATACCTCTATTTCCTGCTTTCTAACCCTTAGATGACTCCCTCCTCTTCACTCTGGCTGTTCTTCCTGTATTCTGATGATTCAGCTTTTAACTAGTTCTATTCTTTCTCTGATGGCTCCCTCCCTCATTCGCTGTCTCTCTCTTTCAGAAGCCTCTGTCTGCTCCCATCCCTCTGTATCCCAGAGTATATGATAGGACTGCTCACTCCCATAAATAGATGCTTTTGGAGCTGAGTGCAAGAGACCAATCCCACCTTGGCAGGGTGGTAGTCTGGGACAAACTTGGCACCGTCGTCCCCGTCTTTGCTTCCAGGATCGGTCCACGAGGGGAGAAGGGGAGTGTTTAAGGAGCCGTAATATTTACCGGAAGGAGCTGCTCCATGTGACCTTGGGCAAGTCGCTTCACTTCTCTGTGCTTCAGTTACCTCATCTGCAAAATGGGGATTGAGACTGTGAGCCCCATGTGGGACAGGGACTGTGTTCAACCTGGGTTGCTTGTATCCACCCCAGCATTCAGTAGAGTGCCTGGCACATAGCACTTCACAAATACCACAATTATTAGTATAATCATTTTGGTCTCTCATCGCTGCTTGATAATTTCCTTGACATTTCATCAAATAATTAGTTTCTCCTCTGCTTTGTTCTCCTTTCCTCATATCCCTTAACTCTCCCAAATCCTGCTTCTTCCTACAAAACTACTTATCTTCTGTGGGATGCCTTCAATACTAACAATGCTTCTTGCTCTCTTCTTGCATGAATGTCTGCATTAAGCTTTCCCCTTGGGGCTTAACAATATTAGCCTTTAAGGATGGGGCGCTTGCTTGGCCTTTTTTCACTTGGCAAAACTCCATCTACTCTTTCATTGTAAATCAATATATATTGAGCACCTACTGGATTGGGAGTGTGGTGGTGGGCATAGGGAGCAGGAGGCAGTGGCCACTTTACTAAGCCTGTACTGCTCAAAGAGTGGGCCACAAATCACCAATGGTGTGGGCAGGTCTACATCCACACCACCACTGCTGCAACCAGTGGCTGTCCACCCACCTCTGCATCTAACAGAAACTCCTTACAACTGCCTTTAAATCAGCTCGCCCTCTCCTACCTCACCTCACTGATTTCCTACTACGACCTAATCCGCAAACTTTGCTCCTCTAACACCAACCTACTCACTGTTCCTCAATCTCACCTAGCTCATGGCCGATCCTTTACCCATGTCCTTCCTCTGGCCTGGGATTTCCCTCCCCCTTCTTAACCGACAGGCCACCATTCCTCCCACCTTCAAAGCCTTACTCAAATCACATATTCTCCAAGAGGCCAGGGAAGTGAGGAAAGGAAGCCAAGCAGAGGAGAAACTAAATATTCAATGAAACGTCAGGAGGATGCTCTAGTGGTGATGAGAGACCGAAAGGTCAGAGAGGTAAGAATGGAGGCTTGCTGGTTGGAACACGCTGAACCCCTGCTCTACCACTGGTTTGCTGCGTGACATTGGGCAAGTCAGTTCATTTCTCTGTGTCTTAGTTTCCTCATCTGTAAAATGGAATAAGTACCTGTTCTCCCTCCTACTTAGAATGGGAGGCCTCATTTTCCCTACTCCTTCTGCCTTCTGCATCACTTATGTACTTGGAAGCACTTGATATTCACCCTGAACTCAGTCCCACAGCACTATGTCCATATCAATAATTTTTTTAATGTCTGTCCCCTCATCTAGATTGTAAGCATCCTGTGGGCAGGGAATGTGTCTACCAACTCTATTATATTGTACTCTCCCAATCACTTAGTACAGAGCTCTGCTTAGTACAAAGCACTCAATCAACAGCATTTCTTGATTAACTAGAGACATTCACTGGAGTCCCCCTTACCATCCATCTGGTCTCCTGTCTGAGCACACATGCCTTTCAGGGTTCTTCCGGGCTATTTTTAGATGCTGCACATGCCGCTTCTGGAGATTTTGATGGGAACTGGAGTCCAGAATTATTTCTCCCCTTCCCCTTTCTGAGGTGAAAATCTCAAGGCCTAGTGGAAAGAGCACAGGGCCTGGGAATCTGAGGACTTGGGTTCTAATCCCAGCTTTGCCCCTTGCCTGCTGTGTGACCATATGCAAGTCATTTAACTTCTCTGTGCCTGAGTTTGCTTATCTATAAAATAGGAATTCATTGCCTGTTCTCTCTCCTACTTAGACTATGAGCCTTATTTTTTTGTATGGTATTTGTTAAGCACTTACTATATGCCAGGCACTGTTCTAAGCACTGGGGTAGAATCAGAATAATCAGATTGGACACAGTCCCTGCCCCACATGGGGCTCAAGTCTTATTCCTATTTTACAGATGAGGTAACAGGCATGTAGATGTTTAGTGACCTGCTCAAGGTCACAGAGCAGACAAGTGGTAGAACCAGGATTAGAAACTAGGTCCTTCCCAGGCCCGTGTTCTATCCATTAGGTCTCACTGCTTCTCTATGCTCTCCTTTTCGGGACAGAGTTTGAGTTCAATCTGATTATCTTGTATCTACCCCGGTGCTTAGAACAGTGCCTGGCACACAGTAAGCACTTAAGAAATGCCACAGTTATCACTGTTCTTAACTGGAGTGGATGGTCCCTATCAAAGTGGAGCTCAGACTGAGGAGAGAGTACTGGGATCTATGGGCATTTACAGGGAAGAGACAGAACCTACCCTTAAAAAGAGTGCATGTTACAGGAGACAGGGAAGAAAATAAATATAGTGCTGTCCAAAAGAATGAGTAGATCCAAGGCAGGCTGCATATGAACAAGTGGTCTTACGTACACAGGATACACTAATGGAATTGCCCAGCTTTGCTTGGCAGTAGGGAGAAAGAGAAAGAGGCATCCCCAGCCTTAACTGCCCATCCCCACTGACACACTCAGCTACCCATGCCTATACTCATTCACTCACCAAGCCTCTCTTCCGTTCTGCCCCCAATGCCCACTCCTTAGACTCACTGAACTTGATATTCCAAGGGGCAGCAAATACAGAGAGATTAGGGTGCCTGGACCAGAAGTAAGGTGGGGAAGGGAAGGAGCAAAGAGCCATGTATCACATGACTGGGCACAAGAGGGAGGTTTGTGCCACTGCAGCAACTGCCGGGAAAATGAAAGGGGATTGGGTGGGGTAGACCTGGAGCCAGAAGCAGGTGGAAGAAGGAATGAAGCCTGTTCAAAATGTTCTCCCTTCTGAAAATGTCTTTCCTTTTCCCAGAAGGAGAAGCTGACCACCCCTGCGCCATTTTTACCATAAAGGCATTTTGCCAACTGTCTCCCAGTAAGCATTTTTATGTACTTTTCTATGCTCTTTGTACCTATACACCCTTAACCTAGCTCGTCATTAATCTTTTTAACTTCCACCCCATGGCTCCCCAGTGTCTCTCCCCACCATCCTCCACCCTCAAACTCCCAACCTGCCTTGTGTTCATTCTATTTTAAAAATCTGTCTGGCTTCTCACCACCCCACGGTTTTGGGAGCAGCAGGAACGAAGAGAACAGGACCAGAAAAACGAGTCCGCCACTCTTCAGTTTAGGGCTGCTTTCAGCCATGGAACTTGGGAGCGAACAACAAGAAGGCCAATTTACTGCCTGGGACAAAAAGAGCCCTAACCACAGGCTCCAGTATGATGTAGCCCTGCCTCGCGGGGAAGAACCAGTGCCCTACTGCAGACAGACAGACACACTTAGCTCAGGATGTCTCGAGCCAGCCTGGACTGGGAAGAGCCTATCGAACCAAACCCACAGCATTGAGAAATGCTGATGGATTTACAGGTCTGCCCCTTATGGTCACTCTCCTTAAGGAACACAGAACACACGCCCAAATTCATCAAGGGGAAGAGGCTTGGAAGTGAGAAGGGAGAGAAAATGGCCCAATAGGCCAGGTAGAAATCCCAATGGGTGTATTGAGGAGGTGGGAGGGAAGGAAAGCAGAAAGGAAAACATCTCTCTCCAACTTGGGATCTTCTTTTGTCTTCACAGATACAGCCTTTGAGGATGCTGCATGCTAACAAATGAGGTTGAACTGTGCTACTTTTCTAAATACACCTGTAGAGCCAACCTGTGACATGCTGAAGAGCACAGAAGAAAAAACAGATGATTCAATCTCATTACTATCACTACATCACCAGAGGTTATAAACTCCTTGTCAGCAGGGATCATGTCTACCAACTCTATTGTATTGTACTTACCCAAGCACTTAGTACAGTGCCCTGCACCCAATCAACACTCAATAACTACCCTTGATTGACTGATTATTTTCTTTCAAAATTTTCTTCCTTTCTTTTTTAAAAAGAAATTCACTTTAGCAGAAAAAAAAACTTACTCATTTCCCATTTTGGCTCACTGAATTATTCACTGAAAATGTTCCACTGGTATTTTCTCGTCTGCCAGAGAGCTGTGCAATTCCAGAAATGCCTCTTCGGTCTTGAGTTGTAATCAGAGCAATTAGCAGCCCATTAAAGATCTCAACATGCCAGTCATCTACAGGGCCCTGGGTTGCACTACAGAGTGGAGCCAGCCTCAACCTTCAGTCTTTTTCTGCATCAGGGATGGGGCTGTACTAGGATCTATGTTCCCTTGGCTCCAGGAAGCAGGTTGCGGGGTAGGCCAGGTGTGGGAGATAATGACCTCCCCAAATCTACAGGCCTGAGGATACTGTAGCAGGTAATGCCTCTTACCACACAATCGCACAAGCCACACAATCCACTTGGCTCAAATGAAGACTAGCCTGGGACTCGAGGACTGTGGGGGATATGGCTCGGGGGAGGGAGGAAGGGATCAATCAACCAATCAATGGTATTTATTGAGCAGGGTAGGGACCATCTCTATATGTTGCCAACTTGTACTTCCCAAGCGCTTAGTACAGTGCTCTGCATACAGTAAGCGCTCAATAAATACGATTGAATGAATGAGCACTTGTGTACTGATCACTGTATTGAGCACTGAGCACATTTATTGAGCACTGTACTAAGCGCTTGGGAGAGTATAAGATGAGAGTTGGTAGACACGTCCCTTGGCCACAACAAGCCTACAGTCTAGAAGGGTGAGGAGAGACACCTCCTTGTTCAGCACCTTATGAATGGACTCACTCCAAGAGCCGGAATCTCTCACCATCTTAAATCCTCCCTGGATGGGACAGAAGCCATGTCAGGAAGAGGGAGAATACAGGCAGAGCACAGCAGGAAGTGTGTCTGTTATAATGAAAAGCAGCATGGCCTAATGGCAAGACCACGGGCTTGGGAGTCAGAAGGACCTGGGTTCTAATCCCAGCTCCACCACTTGTCTGCTATGTGACCTTGGGCAGGTCACTTCACTTCTCTGTGCCTCAGTTACCTCATCTATAAAATAGAGGTTAAGACTGTGAGCCCCAAGCAGGATAACCTGATTACCTTATATCTACCCCGGTGCTTACAGCAGTGCTTGGCACATAGTGAGTCAGAGCACTTGGGTTCCAATCCCAGCTCCGCCACTTGTCTGCTGTGTGACCTTGGACAAATTACTTCACTTCTCTGTGTCTCAGTTACCTCATCTGTAAAATGAGGATTAAGACGGTGAGCCCCACGCAGGACACCTTGATTACCTTGTATCTACCCCAGTGCTTGGCACATAGTAAACACTTAACAAATACCATTATTATTATTACTGCAGATACCATAATTACTACTATTATTATGCTATACTGAACTCTCCCAAGCACTTAGAAAAGCACACAGTAAGCGCTCAAGAAGTACGACTGACAGTACATTAACTACATTCTGCCTTGGTCCTCTTCTATCTTCCAGCCTTTCCGAGGCACAATAAAGGAACCCAAGATCCTTGGCTGCTGCTCTCCATGATTCTGGTCGGAGTAGGAGTAAAGTGCCCCAGCCAGATAGACCTGGGAGTTTGGTTTCTGACAGGAAAGCGTACCCTGCAAAGCACCACCCAGCCCCATTAATCCTTTATAGCTACAAACCAAAGCTATTAGGCGAAGTCCTCTTGCCTTTGTGGTTCTGCTTCCCTTCCCATCTCCCCGGAACCTAGAGCCGAAGCATTACCTTGTAGTTTAAGGTGGGGCTGCTGCTGCTGCTAAATGCCCCTGAGAAGATAATCTGTCCAGAAAGAATGTGTGAATTACTAAATCAATAAAGACTAACCTCTCAACTGTGTCCCTCTCTGAAGAGATCTCACCGCTGCAGGGCTCTAGGGGAGCGTCTTGCTCTAACAGACTGAAAGCAAAATTTGCTTATCATGCAGGTCAGGTAAGAGATGGGGAACTGCATTGCAATGCTGGCAGAAGAGCTACAGGGCCCAGGGAAAGGTTCTGGGGCCTTTCCTGCCCAGTCTAGCATCTAGGGACTCACATCCTCAGAGGTAATGAGGAGGGTTCAGGCCGACTGTGGTACATCTTGGGGCACCAGAGTCCAGAGCAAATATTTCCTTATAGCAGCCGAAAGGGTCTGTTGGCTGAGGTGAGGGGATTTCTATCCCTGCGAGGGAAAGCCTGCATAATTCTAGGAGGGATCTAGGGAGCCCAAAATAACTTTGGAGATTCTTGAAGGGGGAAAAAAAAATCTGTTGGAGACCGCAAATTCACAGGGCCCCTCTGATGCTTTTGTAACTATATTTAAAGTGACTATGCAATCCTCTTTGAACAGGAGGGTCCGAGAGTGAACCTCTGGTTCTGCTCCCCATCACACGGCCCCACAGCCCCATCAGAGTTGCTGCTCCTTGACTGTGGTGGCTGCGCCGGTGCAGCAGCAACACTGAGATGAAGAACTGCAGGGAGAAGAGCTAAGCAGCAACAGCGGATGATTAGGGCAGCCCTGGGGATCAGCCTCACAATGCCAATCTGCAGCAGGTAGCTGGGGCAGAAACGCCAAGGAACCGGCCATCCTGGCAGCTTCACCCACTGGCTGCCCTTTGTTTTTGGTTTTTTAAACCTCCTCCTACTGGTCTCTTTGGTTTGGTGCTGGGCAGATCTATGGGTGTGTTTGTCTGAGTGTGTTGACTTCCGCGAGTGTGCGTCTGTGTGGGATGTGCCAGGAATTTCTGACCAATCCATGTCTGGCTGCAGAAGGGCCGAGGAGAAAGCGAACCTATGGGGGATTTAGGAGGGGGAGAGACAGGAGGAGTGGGGAGACCGTTGGCCATGAGGAGTTAGGAAAAGGCCATCCTGACCCCCAGCTCCCTCAGGCAGATTTCCACACATTCCCCGCTACTTCGCTACCCCTCCACTCCCCACTTGCCTGCCAGGATCCTCTTTGGTTCCCTCTTTGACTGCCCCCCCCACCTCACCCCACCATATGACTGGATGGGGCTCTCCAGCCAACAAAAGGAGCATGGCATAGTGGAGACAGCACAGGCCTGGGAGTTATGGATTCTTATCCCGGCTTTGCCATTTGTCTGCTGGGTGGCCTTGAGCAAGTCACTTCACTGGGCCTCAGTTACCTCATCTGTAAAATGGGGATTAAGTCTGTGAGCCCCACGCGGGACAGGGACTATGTCTACACTGACTTGCTTGTGTCCACCTCAGTGCTTAGTACACTACCTGGCACATAGTAAGTGCTTACCAAATACCACAATGATTATTATTATTTACATCATGAGTGTGCATGATGGTATTTATCAGAAATGGGACCAGATCCAAAATCTGAGCCCACCTGACCTGGACCACTTGGGTATTCCTCCCTTTCATTCTGCCTCAAGATTCTTCTTTTCAGAAAGGTTCTTCCAGAAAGGTTCTGCCTCTTAATTTTGTCACCTCTCTGCAAAAGCAACTCTAAAGTGACTTATGGCTGGAGGTTGCTCATGCAGCTCTTCCTTTCAGCCACCACTCCTGGGGGAATGAGGCTATCCGGGCAGCGCCCACCCCATTCTGTTAAATCCATTCCCACCACGGTTAAAATAAAAACAGATAACAGGAACTGGAATGCTCATTTCATCAATCACACATCTTCCTGAAGCAGTTAACATTGAGCCCACAATTACTTGCCTTGCACAAAGCTTCTGAAACCTGTTGAATTGTCCGACCAATGATCTGGCAGAGCCATAGCTGGGCACAGGCCTTCAACTGTGCTGCAGAGGAAACAGGCTGCTTCAAGAGCAAGCAAGGTGGGGTTTGGGGACATGGATTCCTTGATCTCTTATTTTTTTATGTCCTTCGAAAATATGTATTTTTGATGGAAATTGTGAAGCAATTGCTATGTGCCAGGTACTGTATTAAGTGCTGGGGAAGATATAAGCTAATTGGATTGGACAGTCTCTGACCCACATGAGGCTCAGAGTCTTAAACCCCATTTCACAGATGAGGAAAACGAGGCACAAAGAAGTTAAGTGGCTTTCCCAAGGTATCCTAGAAGACAAGAGGTGGTCAGGATTAGAACCCAGGTCCTTCTGACTCCTAGTCCTGTGCTCTAACCATTAGGCCACACTGCTTCTCACTTTCTAAGGGTCTTGTAACACCCCTGAGCTAAGGATGGCTTGAACTCTACGCACTGGACCAGAACCCTTTTATTTCCCTGGGACTTGATATTCCCAGCTTCTCGTCCCATCACCTTCTCACCTCCTACTGGGCCTTTCCCCTTCTCCTGTTCTCCTAGAAGACAGCGCTGCAGACAGCTATTATTCTTCTAAATGGAGGCACAGAAAGGGCCAAAATCCACTTCACACACCCCACAACTCTGCTCTTCCCCTGGTTCTGTCCGACTGGGCCAATCTGTCAGCCTGGGAAAGGGAAAATTTGCAGTTTTCTTGAGCTTGTTAAAGGCTCCATCTTACACCCAGCATCTTCCTGGATCCAGAAAAATACCTATCTACTGAATTAGCCATTTTCCTCACTCTTTGGTTCTATTTTTATTAACAATTTAGGAGGCCATAATATTATCCTCAGTTAGATTTGCTTATTCTGCCAAATTAAACTCTCATTCTTTCATAGAGAAAAGTATATTTGATTACTGGAGATCACTGTTGAGAAATTTCAATCCAATATTCCTTATTGGTCCAGCCTAGTTAATCCAATGATTTAATCAAATCTCAGAAATTCTGCAGAAACTGCATGTTTAAAAACATTCTGACCCTTGACAAATGAATAAGATTTTGGTGTGTCCCTTCTCCCTTTCCCCCACCTCTCCTTTTTCCTAATCCTCTCTGGTCTCCCATGGCTCCTTCTTTTCCCCACCATCAACCCAAGCTTTCCCCACTCTATTCTGTTCCCCTTCCTGGGCTTCCCCTCTTTTGTCTCTCTTTCCTCTGTTTCCCTTCCTGGGCTTCCTCTCATTTCTCTCTCTTTCCTGTTTCCTTTTCCCCCTACTTCCTTCCACCACCATCATCGTCATCACCTAGACTGTAAGCTCATTGTGGGCAGGGAATGTGTCTGTTGTAGTGTCCTTTCCCAAGGGCTTTGCACACAGTGAGCGCTCAATAGATACAAATGAATGAACAAACAAATCAATGGTATTTATTGAGTGCTTCTGTGTGCAGACCACTGCAGTAAGCACTTGGGAGAGTACAATTCAGCAAAGTTGGTAGATACATTCGCTATCTACTTTACCTTTCCTTTTCTTCTCTATCTAACTTCCCCCCTTTCCTCTTTCTCCCTCTTCTAATGCAACTCCCTTGTGGCCACACCCCTGTTTCTGCTGTCCCTTTCTTCTTCTCTCTCCTGAAAGTCTTCCCCTTTTCTCACTCCACCTCTCTCTCCTCTGTTCTGTTGTTGTTTTCTTTAATGATATTCGTTAAGTGCTTACTATGTGCCAGGCACTGTTCTAAACCCTGGGGGAGATACGAGGTAATCGCTTTGGGCACAGTCCATAGCCCACATGGGGCTCACAGTCGTAATCCCTATTTCACAGATGAGGTAACTGAGGCTCAGAGAATTGAAGTGACTTGCCCAAGATCACACAGCAGACAAGAGGAGGAGCCGGGACTAGAACCCAGGTCCTTCTGACTCCCAAGCCCGTGCTTTATCCACTAGGCAATGCTGCTTCCTGTTACCACCCAAGTTGCAGCCAGGAAAACTTTGAAAGTGAATGCAAGAAGAGGCGTCACTTCCTCTTCTCTTCTGAAATGAACCTGGCCACTGTGGCTGGAGCAGATGCAGCTTCAACCTCTGATCAAGCAGGAAATAGCCTTGGAAGCAGGCTCTCACTATCAGATTAATAATGATAATAGTAATTGTAATAACAATAGTATTTGTTAAGCGTTTACTATATGTCAAGCATGGTTTTTAGCAGTAGGGTAGCTTCAAGCTAATCAGGTTGGACATAGTCCCTGCCTCACATGGGGCTCACAGTCTCAATCCCCATTTTACAGGTGAGGTATCCGAGGCTCAGAGAAGTGAAGTGATTTGTCCAAGGTCACACAGCAGACAAGTGGTGGAGCCGGTATTCAAACCCAGGTCCTTCTGACTCCAAAGCCCGTGCTCTATCCATCAGGCCATGCTGCTTCTTAGCTTCACTAAGGCTGCAGAGACCAGATTCATTCCAGGGTTGGAGAAGGGGGAAAAAAAAAAAGGGAGGTAAGAATGCTACCTCCTCTCTGCCTCCCCAAATAATTGGCGTCTGGTAATGCTATGGCTGTCCCTGGAGCCGCTGCAGCAGACAATGTAGCCAGCCATTACTAGAAGTTGATTCCTGTCTGCTTTCAGTTCTGCACTGTCACTGCACTGTTTTGGGGTCTGATTACGGTCACTGTGGCTGTGGCGGTAGCGACAGCAGCAGGAGCAAGAAGAATGTGATTCACTGCCACACACAACGCCTTAGTTCTGATCTCTGCCCATCTACCAGGGAATGCATAGTAAGTGTGGCAGCCTGCGCTCATTGCACATGCTCCAACTGACAGACAGAAATGGAGGCGATAGCTATTAATACATTAATTAATGACATGTGACTTGCAGATACACGTGTCTAAATGGCCCAGCAAATGGCAGGGAGGGACAGGGAAGGTGGAAGAGGGGGAGATGTTGAGGGAGAGGCTGGAGGTGTGGCTGCAGCAGCAGCAAGGAGGTAGGGGAATTTTTCTTCTAATGTTATTTGTTAATAATAATTGTGGTATTTGTTAAATGCTTATTATCTGCTAAGCACTGTACTAAGTGCTGGAGTAGATACAAGCTAATCAGGATGGACCCAGTCCACTTCCCACATGGAGCTCAATGCCTCAATCCCCATTTTACAGATGAGGGAACTGAGGTACAGAGAAGTGAAGTGACTTGCCCAAGGTCACAGAGCAGACAAGTGGAGGAGCCAGGATTAGAACCCAGGTCCTTCTGACTTCCAGGCCTCACTGTTTCTCAGAATTGGCCAGGGAGAGCCATCCCACAGGAGTTGAGAGGCGAAGGAGACAGACCAGTGAGAGACGCAGCAGTGGTGGTCATACATTTACTTAAGAGTCTGACTCTGCTGACTTATCTCTGGCTCCCTATGATTAGCATTCTCTTGCTCTCTCCGGGCCCTCACTACTCCTCTGAAAACTTTCCCAAGGATTGAACTCCCCAGCCCTTCTGTTACTCCTCAGGGAGAGACAGGGCAGCTGTCGATTAGTCAGAAACTCTTGTTCTGTGCCCAGGGGTCTCTGATAGCTAGCCAAGATCCTTGTAAAGTACAGCGATGCAGCTATTTGGTGACCTCCACATTTCACATCCTCTCACAGTACTTGGCTTCAGCAATGCATCTAGCCACCTGAGAGAAGCAGCGTGATCTAGAGAAGCACGGTGGCCTAGGGGAAAGTGTTAAGCACTCACTATGTGACAAGAACTGTACTAAGCACTGGGGAGATACCAGATAATCAGGTCGCCCACGGGGCTCACAGTCCAAGTAGGAGGGAGAACAGGTCCTAAATCCCCATTCTGCAGTTGAGAGAACTGATGCACAGAGAAGTTAAGTGACTGCCCAAGGTCACATGGCAGACAAGTGGCAGAGCCAATATTAGAACCCAGGTCCTCTGACTCTCAGGCCCCATGCTTTTCCACTAGACTTCCCAGGGAAGTTGGGAAACTGGGAGCACACCTGCTCCCCAACAGCAAAGGGGAGAATTAAGGAATTTTATACTCTAGCTGTCTGTTCATAGTTCCATTTACTTGCTACTGCTTTCTAAGTACAGTACTATTTAATGATAATGACAAGCCTATATGCAAATGCATACACACACCTACATCCAAAACCTATTTACTCTCGCCGCTCCTAGACACATAGGGGAATGCGACTGCTATTATCTAACGAGCCTGTCATCACATCTTACCTAAATTTCAGTTAAAAAGCACTCCTTATGTCTATTATACATTAATGCAATGCACACACATCCACTACAAAGCAAACCCTTCATCACTGCAAGTGCTATGTGTCAAGTTCAACACACTGCAGCTGAATAAAATAAAAAAAGAGTGAATTCTTTAGTCCCTGGAGGCCAGGCCCAGGTTTGGCATACTCTTTGGCAGTATTTTCTTCTCCGACCTTGTCTCGATCTAATCCTCCGCCCTTCTTTTCCACAAAGGACTCCCACTCACGCCAACCTCAGGTTTGGTCATAAGCATGAGGCTGGGAAAGGCAGCAGAGCTCTGCAGTGCAGAGACTGCAGAAAGTATTTTTGTCTCACATAGCAATGCAACTGCTCATTTCCCTGAAATACCATGTCCCAGGAAGCAGGAAAGGGTGAGCCCATCCTCGATCGGTACCTGGCAGACCTAGGGTCTGAAGAGCCCCAGGGAGGCTGGTTGGTTCTGCGCAAGTCCTGGGACCTTGTCTTGGTATCCTGTTCCCCTGTTCGGGTTCAGCCTGAGCCCCAGCCCCACAAAATAAGAAGACAGACACAGATTGTGTGGCAGGGAAGTCAGCCACTCACCCATCACGCCTTCTTAGGGTCCAAAGATGATTTGGAATGTGGCCTCTGGGGTCCATCTGCTATCAATCAATGCTATTTATTGAGCATCTACTGTGTGCAGAACACTGTACTAAGTGCTTGGGAGGGTACAATATAACACAGTTGGTAGACACAGTCCCTGCCAACAACGAGCTTACAGTCTAGAGAGGGGGAGACAGACATTCATATAAATAAATTATATTTATAAATGTATGACTATGTATAAATAAATGAATATTGGCTCACAGGTATACACCCCTGGAGGAGCCTTGGGGGAGGGTGGGGGTGCCCCAAGTCTATCAGTCAATCTTGACTTGGGCTTCCTGGCAGGAGAATAGGGTCTGAAAAACAATCAGATCATGTCAAAAGAGCCCCCTTTGCTCCCCCAAAAGATCATTTTTTCTGGGCCACAGTCCCACCCATCAGGCTGACCATAGGTAAAGGCATCCCTTTAAAGAAATAAAGGAAGTACAGGAAAAGAAAACCCCTAAAGGAAGGACAATATAGTCTGGAGAAAATAACCAGTCAAGGGAATAGCAGAATGCAGGAAACTCAGCTCGCTGAGGCTCATCGGCTATTTGGGACAGCAAGTCTCCATGTCACATCCGATGCTCCACTGAAGAGAAAAGAAAGGACAACATTCTCACCCATTCCACTTCCCCTGTATCCTGCTGTTTTTGGATCTCTAGCCTTTGTAATAAGCCCAGAGTTAAAACACAGTCTTGTGAGTATATACCCCAAATTTTCCAGCCGGCACAATATTTCAAACAGTTCATTTGAAATGAATACAATGAACATTTTTTCTTTGCGAGGTCTTTCAGGGTGGAGGTCGTGACTTCTTTGAAGGTGGAGTGGGGAGATACAGACGGAACGGTTTTTCAGAAAAATGATCTGGGCCACAGAGTGAAGTATGGATCTGAGAGGGGAGAGACAGGAGACAGGGAGGTCAATGAGGAGGCTGAGGCAGCAGCCAAGGCGGGATATAATAAGTGCATGGATCACCTTAGTAGCAGTGGATTTTAGAGGTGTCGTGAAGGAAGAACCAACAGCTAAAATCCACCCTTTCCTCTCCATCCAAATTGCTACCACGTTAATACAATCACTCATCCTATCCCGCCTGGATTACTACATCAGCCTCCTTGCTGACCTCCCAGCCTCTTGCCTCTCCCCACTCCAGTCCATTTCACCCTGCAGCCCAGATAATTTTTCTACAAAAACAATCAGGACGTGTCACCTCACTCCTCAAAAAATTAGTGTTGCCCACCCACCTCTGTATCAAACAAAATCTCCTCTAAAGCACTCCATCGCCTTGTCTCCTCCAACCTCACCTTGCTACTCTTACTACACCCCAGCCCGCACACTTCGCTTCTCTAATGCTAACCTTCTCTCTGTGTCTTGATCTCACCACTGACCCCTCGCCCATGTCCTATTGCTAGCCTGGAACTCCCTCCCTCCTCAAGAGACAATTGCTCTCTCCCCCTAAAAAGCCTAATTGAAGGCACATCTCCTCCAGGAGGCCTTCCCTGACTGAACCCCCCCCTTTCCTCTTCTCCCACTCCCTTCTGTATCACCCTGATTTGCTCCCTTTGTTCTTCCCCACTCCCAGCCCCACCGCACTGATGTACTTATCGGTAATTTATTTATATTAATGTCTGTCTCCCCCCATTTAGACTGTAAGCTTATTGTGGGCAGAGAATGTGTCTGTTTATTATTGTATTGTACTCTCCCAAGTGCTTAGTACCGTGCTTTGCACACAGTAAGCACTCAATAAATGACTGGCTGAATGAATGACTGAATGAAGAATTTGGTGACAGAATGAACATGGGGGTGGGATGAGTGGAGGATAATGCCATGGCTATGGACTTGTGAGATAGGGAAGATGGTGATGTTTTCTACAGTGATGGGATAGTCTTGGAGAGGACAGAGTTTGGGTGGAAAGATGAGGAGTTCTGTTTACGTCATGCTAACTTCGAGGTGTCAGCAGAACATCCAAACAGAGATGTCCTGAAGGCAAGAGGAAATGTGAGACTGCGAAGAAGGAGGGAGAACAGGGCTGGAGAAGTAGATTTGGGAATCATCCACTTAGAAATGGTAGTTGAAACTGTAGGAACGAATGAGTTCAGGAACCCTGTATCCCCAAAATAGACTGTTTCCAAGTTCTTAGCATGTCAAGGATCTTCTAAATAATCAGAGCTAAAGCAATCAGTAGCAGTCTTGTTGGTTCTTGGTCTACCATTTCCCCATTGATGGCAAGCCAATGAAATGAAAACCTAATCAAGTGATAAATTAGCAGGTAGTCTTAGGTGTGACAGGTATCAAGTATAACAGTGATCTTTAACATGCATAGAAAGGCATACAATGAGTGTTTTGGGTGCTGAATAACATTCTTATGCTATCTCTTTGCTCTCCACACTGTAGGATATTTTAGGAGCTAGACAATGCCTGTGAAGTGGTCTGAACTTGAAAAAACGTGAGTTCCCAAAAGGTCAGTGATTAAGAAAGAATGCTTGTTTACTGAACACTTTGAAGCAATGTGGTCTAGTGGAAAGGGCCGGGGACTGGGAGTCAGAGGACCTGGGTTCTAGTTCTGGTTCTGCCATTTGTCTGCGTGTGGCCTTGGAAAAGTCACTTAACTTTTTGCATCTCAGTTTCCTCAACTGTAAAATGGGGATTAAATCCTATCCCCTCCTACTAAGACTGTGAGTCCCTTGTGGGAAGGGGAGTGTGTCAGACCTGACTGACCTGTATCTATCTCAAGGTTAAGTAACGCTTAACAAATACCATAACAATAATAATTCTCTCTTAGCTTCTCTACAAATCTCAAATCACATATGCAAATTATTTCTGTATGGGCATATTGTCTTGGCAGATTTGACTATTAGCTCTGTGTCGGCAGCACCTGCATCTACCAACACAGAGAAGTGAAGTGACTTGCTCAAAGTCACACAGCAGAAAAGTGGCAGAACTGGTATCAGAACCAGGTCTTTTGGATTCTCAGGCCCCTGCTCTATACACTAAGCCCCAATGCTTCTCGTTGGGAGCATATCATGTGAGAGAGGGGACATGACGAAGAGAGAGCCCCAAACCCTGTGTCCTCAAAATAGACTCTCCTAGCTCTTAGGTCAACAAGGTTCTTTTAGGTAATCAGAACTTGGCCCACCATTTCTCTACTGGTGAAGAGCCAATGAAATAAAAACCGAATCAAGCTGATAAAGTAGCAGGTAGACTTAGGTGTGACAGTGATTAAGTGTAATTAATAGAGAGGATTTAGGAATGATTGATAGATAGCTAAATAGCACAGCTCTCTGTTTGGACATGCCCTTTAAGCACAACCCCGCACACCGATCCCCTTACTACAACCAAACCCTATTCGGCTCAATTTAATGATACACCAGCAGCACTTTTTAATTCAGTGATATTTGTTCACTGTTCTATTTATTTTGTTAATGATGTGCACATAGCTTTAATTCTATTTGTTCTGATGACTTTGACACATGTCTACATGCTTTGTTTTGATGTCTGTCTCCCCCTTCTAGACTGTGAGCCCGTTGTTGGGTAGGGACCATCTCCATATGTCACCAACTTGTACTTCCCAAGCGCTTAGTACAGTGCTCTGCACACAGTAAGCGCTCAATAAATATGATTGAATGAATGAATGTTCAGTGTTGAATATTGGTAATATCTAAATTATCAACTGTTCATTTGGGGAAATCACATCAGGACTGAAAAATAACCAAGACAGTGACCAAGACAGTGTGGTGCCAAAAAGACTCTTCCCTTTCTGTTTACCCCATTAGATCATAAACTCCAGAACCCCATAAACACACAGGGACTTTTGGATCCCCCAGACTCTTAGTCCAGTGTAATAATAATAATAATAATAATAATAATAATGTTGGTATTTGTTAAGCACTTACTATGTGCCAAGCACTGCTCTAAGCGCTGGCAGGGGGGTACAGGATAATCAAGGTTGTCCCATGTGGGGCTCACAGTCTTAATCCCCATTTTACAGATGAGGAAACTGAGGCCCACAGAAGTTAAATGACTTGCCCAAAGTCACGCAGCTAAGTGGCGGAGCCGGGATAAGAACCCATGACCTCTGACTCCCAAGCCCAGGCTCTTTCCACTGAGCTACGATGCCCTCATCGGTGCTCAATAACTGCCATTTCTACCCTCTCGTCAATCAGTCAATCAATCACTAGCACTGACTGAATGCCTACTGTGTGTAGAGCACAGTACCATGCCCTTGGGAGAGTCCAATCGAGATAGAAGTCATGATCCCCACCCCTGAGGAATCTCCAAACTAACAGGACTGCAATCTAACCTCTCGTTCTTTCCCAGTAGCCCCCTTGCAAGGAGTGAAGGTCCAGGAGATGAAACAGTGTTCTGTCTCATGGCTCCGATCGATGCATATTGTAAAGCCTATTCATTTCAGTTTATCCAGTCTCACTCACTTTACATATTTTCTTCCATCACAAAGAAGAGCTCGTCCCCACGCCACAAAGTCCATTATGAACCGACTCTTGGAAGGAACAAAACAAAGATTTTGCAAGTTCCAATCAGGTGTGGGTCTTAATGGAGCTCAGAGAGGGTGGCTGCCTCCTGGCAGGAGGTAATGGTTATAAATCAGACCAAGTTGTACAGAGACAATTCGCTGGGTTTTGAAGTCCATTTGGCCTTATTGCTTGTTCAGCTCCTTAATGCATTAATTATAAGATATGTATTCCAAAAAAATGCAATTAATCAATACTGCACTTATCTAATTTGGCTGCTCAAAAGTGGTAAACAGAGGAACTGGACAGAGTAGTCAACTCTCCTCTCTGAAGCCCTTTCCTGGCATGGGCAGATAGGCAATTTCCTCACAATGAACATGAATTCCTACAAGGAAACACGAGAGGCACAAATCCTGTCACTTGAACACTTTGTCACCTCTTTAAACAGTACTGGAGAGTAGTCCCCACTTATCAGTTTAGGTTCAGCTTCAGCTCATTTTTCCATTAGAAATCCTGATTCTCCATAGTTTCGTATCTCTGTTGTTTTCTTTTGCAGCAGGCTAAAATATCAAATGAAAGTTGCCATCTCATATCTGTGGAAGCCAATAATTCTAGAATATCACAACTATGCTACTTTTCAGTTATGCATTGGACACCCACCAGGAGGGGTTTCCAAACACTTTCTCCATCAAAAAATGGAATCCTCGGGGTTCAGAAATGTTACATGACTCTCCAAGTTCCAGGCTGACCTAGACAACATAGGAGCCTGGATTTCTTGCTCTTATTCTACACCCCGCTTGCTCCACAAAATAAATATTCATTCAATCATATTTATTGAGTGCTTACTGTGTGCACAGCACTGTACTAAGTGCTTGGATATATCTGAGGAAACCTAGGTGGACCAGTTTACAAAATGAGTCCTTGGCATAGTCAACACTCTGATGATATCCAAATGAACCAGAATCACTAGGAATTGTATTTCTGCTAAGAACTCTCTAGGACACATTAATATAAATCACTTGCATTTACTGATCACTTACTGTTCATTTAATCATATTTACTGAGAGCTTACTGTATGCAGAGCACTGTACTAAGTGCTTCGGAGAGTACAGTATAACACTACAATAGACAAATTCCCTGCCCACAACAAGACTGCAGTCTACCAGATCACGATTATTATGTTCTTAGAATTTCCCTGGGATGAGAACTGAAGTCACAGCTACTGTACAATGTCAGCATTTTGTACCACTACCTCAAAATGTCCTCTCTACTCACTCCCACAGCTGAAGGTCAAAATGGGAGCTGAAAGGACAGCAAGGAAATATGGCTCTAAGCCATTCCAGCCCCACCTGGATATAACAGTGTTACACTTATTGTTCCCCGAGTAAATTGGATCTATTTTTATGGGCTTCTTATACCTGCTGTCTGATCCAGTGAAATGAAGAGATCTGGGTTCCAGCCCCAGTTCAGCCAAGCTAGTTAATGTGGGTGAAGATCACAAATGCACTCTGCAGTGTACTGACATCTCCTCGTTCTTCATACTCCATGCCCCGGCGGGAACATGACTGGCAGGGGTGAGAAAGTGGGACTGGCACTGTGCAAGCCAAGAGTACTAGAATCCATTCCTCCATGGGGGCTCTCCATCCCACAGTCTCAGACCTGAAGCTCAGTCGTCAGCCCTGACGAAAGACACCATCGCCGTCAAACTCCATGGTGCGCTTCTTGCTTTGGACCTTGGGAGGGATAAGACTCCTAGATCATCTAGCTATTGACCAGGACTGCTGAGTTCTCTTAACCTTGATAAACAACAACATGGTCAGGAGGAGAGCTTGGTCTTAACCTATGGTTACTTTCTGGTAATGGGATTTATGGTCTTGAAATTGCTGCAGAAAGACAGTATATTCTGCCATCACTGTCCATCTATCTTAGATACTTCTTGAGGGAATACTTCTTGAGGCTTCAAGGCTCTCCATCACCTCGCCCCCTCCTACCTCACCTCCCTTCTCTCCTTCTACAGCCCAGTCCGCACCCTCCGCTCCTCCACCGCTGATCTCCTCACCGTACCTCGCTCTCGCCTGTCCCGCCATCGACCCCCGGCCCACGTCATCCCCCGGGCCTGGAATGCCCTCCCTCTGCCCATCCGCCAAGCTAGCTCTCTTCCTCCCTTCAAGGCCCTGCTGAGAGCTCACCTCCTCCAGGAGGCCTTCCCAGACTGAGCCCCTTCCTTCCTCTCCCCCTCGTCCCCCCTCCATCCCCCCCATCTTACCTCCTTCCCTTCCCCACAGCACCTGTATATATGTTTGTACATATTTTTTACTCTATTTATTTATTTATTTATTTTATTTGTACATATCTATTCTATTTATTTTATTTTGTTAGTATGTTTGGTTTTGTTCTCTGTCTCCCCCTTTTAGACTGTGAGCCCACTGTTGGGTAGGGACTGTCTCTATATGTTGCCAATTTGTACTTCCCAAGCGCTTAGTACAGTGCTCTGCACATAGTAAGCGCTCAATAAATATGATTGATGATGATGATGATGATGATGATGAATAGTGTTTCTTATACAAGATACATGATGTCCAACTCAAATGAGTAGATTTACTATATATGCTACCCCTCATGTACAGGTGTTTGGATGGTGCTACCTAATAATATCTTACACTTGGGGCTGGCATGGAATTGCAGATGAAGCATTGTCAGGAAGTTGTTTCCCTAGATGCAGATGAAAGGAGACATGATATTACGCTCTAAACATCAGCGACCTTCCAGTTGCCAAGCCCCAAAACGGAGTTTGGTTTTGTGTTTTGCTTTTAACTTTATTACGGCATTACGACTGCTTGACAAATCACCTGAATTCTACTGGCACATTTATGGGCCTCTTTCTTTTCATCCAGCCAAGTGAATCCATTTTACAAATGCAAGACCCTCATGGGTGTTGTGGCCACTAAGATGATGAATAAGTCTTCCAGAAAACTGGAAGGTGTAGAGACAGTCCACAAATCTTGCTCCTAGAGATATTATCTATCAGTAGTCCAAACCTTGAATGTAGGTCTCCTTATTCCCAGTCCCACACTCTTTCCACAAGGCCACACTGCCTCTTAATCTCATAATTCCATGTCTACCCAAGTGCTTCGCACAATGCCTGGCACTTAGAAAGTGCTTTATTAATAACATCAGTATAGGAGAGAGAGCAGAGAGAGAAAACAGAGAGACCCCTTTTTATGCTACCCAAGAATACGCTTCTTGCCAGCAAGAGAGACACTGAGCTAAAAAGAGAAACCAGATGGGACAGGTTCCTTGAAACTATCCAATTCCAGTCTTGGTTTTGCCTTCCTTTATTTAATTTTAGGGGACACAGGCCCAGAGTAACTTTGAAAACAAAGATGGTGAAACAAACCAACAAACAAAAAGTGAAGGAGGCAATGGAACCAAATTTAAAACACATCCCCTGGACCTTGTAACCCATTATTGACAAAAACACCCTACAATTCATGTGTAATTTTCAGAAAACTGCCTTTGTTCTTTGAAGATGGCTCCTTTTTCCTCTTTCCAAAGAATCAAAGGTTTCATCATGCCTAGAGAAATACCTTGGAAGGAGTATCCAGCTTTAATCACGAGGAGACTCCACTAAGAACAATCAAGGCCCTAGATCCCTCCAGTGAATACCATGGAGTTTAAAAGGTCCAATTTCTTTCCTCTGAAACTCAGTCAGAATAACAATGAAAATAATTCATCAGATTAAAACACAAATTAATCCTGTACTGACAACTAGATTTTATCGTGTTTAATTCCAAATGTAATTATTTTTGTATTTAATTACAAAACAGTTAATTACTCTATTTTAATTATGTATCTTTTTTAATTAGATATCTGCTACAAAGCCTTGATAAGGTTAGAACCTATAACATAGCCATTTTTTTAGTTTATCTGCAGGGTGTATCAATCCAGTTCCTTTATTTTCCTGTTTCTTAAACTGCTGCAGTTAAATCCCTTATTTAGTTGTCTCTCAAACTCTTTTACGCTTCCAGCCCCGATATCTAAATCTACAGCTGGAAGAAAACAGCAAAAGACAGGTCAATCTGGTATGCAGCAATCAGAAATGGAGTGAAATTTGTCTTGGAGAAGAGGCCTTGGTTAGATACTGATACTAAGAGAGAACAATGAAGACAGCATTACACACTGAGGGTATCAGTGCAACCGTGCAGCAAAGGTTGACCTTTATAAGTGTACAATGCAAAAGCGATTGCCATTTAAGCTTCTATCTATGAGGATAAATGGTGTCCACCATCTTCTGAGGGGCTTCTGGAAACGCAGAATGAAATTCTGAAATTCAGGACATCAAGATACAAGAAAAATAAATTGCCCTTTCAGTAAATTAGCTTCTCTGTTGCCCAGAAAAAAATGTGGTATGCCTTTCCAATTGATTGCCCATTACAACGCTCTTCTTTTAGAGCTTTTTCATGAGCATTATTGAATTTGAATGTTAGTATTTTTTCTAGTCTATTTTAATGGAATCAATTAAGAAGCATGAAATAAGGTGTATACATACTTAGGAATGTAGCCACATAATAGCAGGTTCTAGGGATACCAACCCACTTGGCTTATATATTTCTGCCTGCCCAGTGACCTGAATAAAATTTGTTCGTTATTGGCACTATGTTTTCTCAAACCCTCTCCACGACTGGCAAAATCCTAGCCAGAGTCCTCCTGAACCAACCCCTAAGGAATATTGCTAATCCCATGTTCCCCAAATCGGGGCTCAGTGGACATGACTTTGCACCATACCAGAAACAAGAGAAATGCAGAGAACAAATTCATTGGCTTCTATATGGTAGTTTGCAGTCCTTACAAAAGCAGAGCTCTCTGACAACTACTGCTGAAGTTTACCTATTTTGAAAAGGTTAGCAGCAGCCCAGAACTACTCCATGAGACCATCAGAATAGCTTTGTTAGATTATTTCCTATTCTCCAATGGAGTAAAGGTGGGTTGTGGGCTAGATCCGGTCCTGTTCAACTTAGTCTACGGGGTCACACTGGAAGTGGGAGTTAGTGTGTCCTAATGAAAAGAGCACAGGATTGAGAGTGGGGCCGTGAAGGGGGTGTGATTACATAAGAGGTGCTTGTTTGGATTACAAATGTGTCTGGGTGTCCTATCAGATCTACCAGTTCCTAGTAGAAGGGTTTGAACTGTGACTCAACGTGGCACCGCCCATGGCCAGTCATTGACGCAATCTGACTCAACAGCCACAACGGAGGCGTGGGCATGGTGAAGGCATCGGGGTGGCTGCCAGTGCTGCTGGGCCCCAAGGCATGAGCGGGCCCTTGGCAGGGTCAGCTCTGACCAGACACAGAGGCAACCACGGCCAGCTGGGACAGAGATACAGGCCACCTCTCCCCATGTTAGATCAGGCTGCGGCTGCACTGCTCCTTGGCCTGGGGGATGGCCCCCGCTCTGGACCACTGCTGGCCCCTGGGGATTCATTTTTTGTCAGTTTTTTTAAATAGAAAGAAAGCAAACCCGAAGCTCTCAATTCATCCCATTCTGGGGCGCAGTCCCAGCCTGTTATAAGGGGGCAGGCAAACATGTTCATTCATTCAATCATTCATTCATTCCTTCAATCATATTTATTGAGCGCTTACTGTGTGCAGAGCACTGTACTAAGCGCTTGGGAAGTACAAGTTGGCAACATATAGAGACGGTCCCTGCCCAACAATGGGCTCACAGTCTGGAAGGGGGAGACAGACAACAAAACAAAATATATTAACAAAATAAAATAAAGAGAATAGTAAATATGTCCAATGCCCACATCTCTACTGCCCCCCAAGAACCAGGGCCAGAGGGTCCAATCGGGAGCTGCCAAAACCCCTCGTACTGGATCATCTGGAAGTATTTCACCTGGTTAACACACCATAGTGCAAAATTCACCAATCTGTAGAGGAACCAAAACAGCATTATGCACTGAGAATTTCAATGTACCAGGCCATCAAAGAGCAATCTTCATATGTGCAAGGTACAAAAGGAAGTAGGCACTGAGCATTGTTCTTCCAGCCCTAGCCACACAGACTTCATCATCATTGGTATTTATTAAGCACTTTCTGTGTGCACAGCACTGTCCTAAGCACTTAGGAGAGTACAGTACAACTGAGTTGGTAGACATGGTCCCTACCCACAACCAGCTCACAGTCTAGAGGGCTGTAAGCTTATAAGATTGTCAGTAATAATATCTTTGGGAGCGGGGAGAAAGCGGGGGGCGTGTGTGTGTGTGTGTGTGTGTGTGTGTGTGTGTGTGGAGTTCATATGGTGGGGAATATGATAACTAGTTTTTATGAGAGGTTTTTCCACTTTTTCATCACATTCTAAGGTATTATCTTTGGAACGGAGAATGTCCATAAAGACATTCATTCTAGAAACTGTAAATAAAGTTCAACTCTACCCACCGTTAATTTAAAAAAAGTAAGCATTTGGGATAGGGAAGAGGAGAAAGCACAGTTTTATGCTCACTTGGAAAGAACTTCAACAAAATTTCACAAGGTTAGATGACTCATCTGCTACTGCCCAGGGACCATTTGGCACACTTGGGACCCAATTCTGAACTTTATTTTTGCCTCTGAAGGAGCAGGTATCCTCAGCGACATTTAACGGCACATCGCCTATGCAGATCTTAACAGAATATGAGCAATTCAAAGACCGGACTGTCCTTGCATCTTTTGGCAGCTCCCTGGAATCATCTGAATGCTGTTTCCTGAGAAGAGGGCTACAATCATTTTCCCAAACATAATTATTCCCATTACAAGAGGAGACCATGTTTTGATATCTTTCTGAGCTGTTCATGAATATTTTACTTCTGGAGTTCCTTCCCATTAAGACTCTATGGCCATCAAGAACAGACTGAAACCATTATGGAAAGCAGTTCCTTCAATATCAGATCAACACTACATCTCTAGGGATATTTGTATTATTTATTTGGTAAACTCCCATTACACTTAGCATTGGTCAAACTCTTTTCACAATTTTGTGTTCAATCCAGGGCTCTGCAACTCGAGGGATAAACAGAACTTGGAAAAAGTTCAAAAGAGAGCTACAGTGATGCCTGGGGTTGGAAAATCAGACAAACGTAGAGAAGTGAAAGGAATGGGACTATTTAACCTTTTGACGAGAAAGCCAAAGGGTGACGTCATGAGCTCAATTACTCCCTAAAGGTGGGCTGACATAAGGATGTGTAAGGAAGGCAGGCTTTGGCCCTCCTGCAGAGAAGAGTGGAGTGGCAGTTCTTCACCCCCATCCCCCCGTAACCATGAATTGAGTCACCACTGCCCTGCTTTGGCACTGACTTGTGAGTTTATGATTTACACAGCCCAGAAAGGATGCATGGCCTAAGGTAGGGAAAAGTGGAGTTGCTGCAGTATGGCTCTGATAAGCGCTTTGCTTCTTAATTCCCCTTCAAGGTCCCCCACTCTCAAATAGTTAACATGTAACCCTAAAGGCAACAAGGGCATGATCCCATCATCACCATAGGAGCCCCATGTTTAATCCTCTTCAATCCCTTAGCAATGACTATAACATTTCAAGACCCACTACATTTTCACTGACACTGAGGCAGGTGTTTGGGAGATTTGATAAGCAAGCAATTAATGGTATTTATTGAGCACTTACTGTATGCAGAGCACCGTACTAAGCACTTGGGAGAGTACAATATGACAGGGTCTGTAGACACGTTCTCTGCCCACTGAGAACGAGATTCTGGTGCCTCACTGACTTGTTAGAGTGACTTGGGAAAATCTGCTCAACCTCTGTGCCTTTTATGAAAATTCAAAATTCTTCGGGGGGCGGGGTGGGGGGTGCATCACTGGGCTCAATGCCCAGGGATGTCATAAGTCTTGACTGAATGTTTGTAAAGGATTTTGCTTTTCCATAGATCTTTCAATCTGAGCCTTATCAGGAAGTAGTAAAGGCTTCAATCATACTACACTTCCAGAGACCCTCTCAGCAGAGGGGATTGTTGCTTTCTACAATATTTATAGTCACACACACACTCACACATATGTGTATATATGTGTACGTATATACACATGCATATATAAAATACAACAGATTGTCAAATTTATAATAAAAGACTAATGTTGTCTATTCTGAAACTCCTACATGACAGAAACATCTTATCTTTCTTCCTGAAAAAAGAACAAGAACTGCAATTTGAAAGAGAAAGTCTATGCAATCTCCCCAGGAGGAAACAATACAATCTTTCGGAAGATCCACCTTCGAATGATCAAAGTACTTAAATTTAAGTTTGGAGAATGGCCAGATTTGAGCTAAATAAGTGGCTCCATTCCAGATGAATTGGCAGAGTCATTTGACAGGACACTCTGTCTTAAGAAAACAAAAGGCAGAGAAATCTGAATTTTTTTCTGTATCTTCACCCCAATCCCCCAATCTCAGTGTACAAAGGTTAAATGTTTATCCATGAAAGTTGTGACCATGGGAGGTCACAACTTTCTCTGCAAATTGCTCTCTAAACAGAGGAAAACTTGGTTGGTCATGTGAATTTGCCACATCCTCTGAAATGGTGCTGATAAGAATCAAGGAAGGCTAGCCTGAAATTTTTTTTTTAAATACTCTGGTCATCTGAATAAGAGCAGATGAGAATGTGAATTGTAGGCTTAATGTTGTATTGTCAAATTTACACCCTAGGGCTCTATTTTGAAAAAGAAGGTAGGAAAATCTGGAAGAAATACTTCTTGTTAATTTTTTTTATTTGAAAACCCGCCACCTTGTGATGGCAAGACTTTTCTTTCTTAAAGGCAAATAGATCTGCCTGATTTCTTCATCAAAACAGATACATTAATGGAGAAAAGGAAATTTGATTTAAAAAAAGTTTTGTTTTTACATATAGCTTTCCTTCATTTTCAAAGCTGACCATGTAATTTTGTATTCTGCTTCTGTGCAACTGGCATGTTTTGCACAGAAAGAGAATTCCTTGCTGGGAGATGGAGCTCACTGCTTGCAGAATCTATCTCTGCTTTCACAATTGCCTCTTAATAGCCTGATCTTTAGGAAGAGCTTCAGAGGTGTTCTCTGTACCAAAATGCTTAGAGGTTTGCAGCCTGGCATAGAACACGGGCTTGGGGAGTCAGAGGACCTGGTCCTAAATCCAGCTCTGCCACTTGCCTTCTGTGTGACCTTGGGCAAGTTATTTAACTTCACTGAGCTTCTCATCTACACACTGGGGGTTAAATACCTGCTCTCCCATCTACTTAGACTGTGAATTGTATGTGGAACAGGGACTGTGCCCAACCTGATTATCTTGTATGCTCCCCAGCACTTACCAAATACCACAATAATTATCTTGATATTCCAAGGGCGACTCTACTTCCTATCACACTACTCACAACTCTGTGTAAGTCCAACCCAATAAACACTCAGATACCAACATCATCAGATCAGATCAGAACATGCAACTTGAATGTTACGACAATTGACTGTGCAAATTGTCACCAAATCCTGTCAGTTCTCCCTTCAGAACATCACTAAAATCTGTCCTTTCTTCTCCATCCAAACTGCTATCATGCTAAGCTAAGCACTTAGAATAATGATGGCATTTAAGCACTTACTATATGCCAAGCACCGTTCTAAGCACTAGGGGGGATACATGGAAATCACGTTTGTCCCACGGGGGGGCTCACAGTCTTAATTCCCATTTTACAGATGAGGTAACTGAGGCACAGAGAAGTTAAATGACTTGCCCAAAGTCACACAGCAGACAAGTGGCAGAGCCAGTATTAGAAACCATGACCTCTGACTCCAGAGCCCAGGCTCTTTCCACTGAGCCATGCTGCTTCTCTATTCCACCTTGACTAACTACATCAGCCTCCTCGCTGACCTCCCTGCCTCCTGTCTCTTCCTTCTCTAGTCCTTACTTAACTCGTTGCCTGGATCATTTTTCTACAAAAAGTGTTTAGTGCAATGCTCTGCACATCATAAATGCTCTGCATATATCACTGATCGATTGATTTTTTTGGCATTGTAGCTGCCGTCTGGGTACTGCATTATATTAAGAAAGTAAAAATACATTTCTGATTAATAGTTTTTTCTTTCTGATTTTTCCAAGAGCAATTAAAATAGCTTCAATGCCCTGCCAAATAGATTTGGAGCCCAGGCTCTGTGGCTTCCCAGTGAATCCTCCATTCATGACGACCAGCTCCTCTCCCACCAAAACAGTATACCTATAGGGCAACCTGTGGCTATATCAGATTCCTTGGCCTTTACTTGTGCTTCAGTCTGTCCTTAGAATGCCTATTCTGCCCCACATCTTGCACATGCCCCCTTTCAGCTCACCCTGCAACAGCTCTTGAAAACCTGCTAAAACCATTCTCCCCTTGTTTTTCCCAGAAAAGGTGTGTTGCAGCGAGCACTGCCTCAGTTCTGGTGAGCTGGCTGCATTCCATGACCTCATTGTCAGACATCTTGTCCAGCCAGTTGGTGAAACTGCTCAAGATGGTGAACATGTCTTCTCAGGTAGGTCCAGGGCCCACAGCCGTAAAGATGGATGGTACACGCAACTCCGAAGCCCTGACTCTGCGAACAGTCCTGCAGGGCCAATGGAAGCCAGACACTTCCTGCCCGCTCCAGGAGCAGTGAGGCCGAAGCCAGGCTTCACAGGTTTTAGAATGGCGTAAAGGCTGTGATGTTTGGGACAGAGACCTTCTCTCACCACTGAAGAAAACCTGGATATTCTCGTCTCAAACCCCCACAGTCCCATTTCCTCTCGACCTCCCATCTCCACATCCTCCACTCTTGTCAACCCCCACAAATTTACCATCCCCAGTAACACCATTCAACACTTTATCTCCCCTTCAGACCTCCTCCACCCCGCCGAGGAATTCCCATCTCCATCAATAGCCCCACACTCTTCTTGTTCCAGGAGAGTGCAACTTTGGTGTCATACTCAGCTCCTCATTGTCTTTCACCTCTCACATTCGATCTACAACCAAATCCTGACAGTTTTTCCTGCACAACATTTCTCAGATCTGCCCCTTCCTCTCCCATTCAAACAGATACCACTCTGGTCCGAGCTCTGATCATATGACTCCTAGACTAAATCATCATCTGAAAACCCAGGGGAAAGAGCAAGGAACTGTAGGTCAAGAAGAACTAGGTTCTAGTTGAGCTCTCCCCATTGTCTCTGCTAGGTGAATTTATGCAAATCAATTAACTTTTGGGGGCCTCATTTTCTACATCTTTTTTTTTAATGGAACTTACTTGTTAGGCACTTACCATGTGCCAGGCACTGCACTAAGTACTAGGGTTGATACACAACATAATCAGGTTGGACTCAGCCCCTGTTTCACGGGAGGAGGATTTAATTCCCATTTTTCAGGTGAGATAACTGAGGCACAGAGAAGTTAAGGGACTTGCCCAAGGTCATGCAGCAGACAAGTGGCACAGCTGGGATTAGAACCCAAGTCTGGAGAAGCAGCGTGGCCTCGTGGATAGAGCATGGGACTAGGAGTCAGAAGGACTTGGGTTCTAATCCTGGCTCTGCCACTCGTCTGCTGTGTAACCTTAACTTCTCTGTGCCTCAGTTACCTCATCTGTAAAATGGGGATTAAAGCTGTGAGCCCCATATGACATGGCCTATGCTTAACTTGATTACCTTGTTTCTACTCCAGCGTTTTGAACAGTGTCTGGCACATAGTAAGCACTTAACAAATACCATAAAAATCAAACAAACAAAAAAATCATCAACAAAAAGCCCTCTGATTCCCAGGCCTGTGCTCTTCCCACTAGACCACGCTGCTTCTCGAGTGTCCCCCACCATGTCTGTTCTGCATTTTGGTCACAGTAACTCAGCAGCATGGACAAATTTATTTATACCCTTCCTCAGCACTTGGCTGACTGAAACGGGTTGGAAGACATTCCCATTCACTGTTGATACCAGTAATAATAATAATAATAATAATAGTACTTGTTAAGTGCTTACTATGTGCCAAGCACTGTTCTAAGCACTGGGGTAGATACAGGTTGATCAGGTTGGACACAGTCCCTGTCCCACATGGGGCTCACAGTCTTAATCCCCATTTTACAGATAAGGTAACTGAGGCCCAGAGAAGCAAAGTGACTTGTTCAAGGTCACAAAGCAGAAAAGTGGCAGTCGGGATTAGAGCCCAGGTCCTTCTAACTCCCAGGTTCATGCTCTATCCACTTAAGCCATGCTGCTTTTCAACCCACTGGGTTTCCTTTTTACAATAAGGGTGCTGTGGTATTATCACAGAAACCTTGCAGGTTCTCTGTCCTCTGAGAACTTGATATTTATTGCTTGATACTTTTGGTGTCGCTTTTTTGGTATAATGGCTTCAATGATAGTTCAAGTTTGACACAAGCCTGGGCCGGCCAATGGTCAGTCCAGCCTTCTGTACCTCACACGGCTGCAGTGGGACCCAGGTGTCCTGTCATCCTCTGGTCACACTATAATACAGTCTTACCAGTTGCCACTGTTTATACTTTGGGCACCATCACAATGTCTTTCTTTAATCTGGGGAGGCAAAAGATAGCTCTAGTGTTCATGAGCTTATGGCTGGCACATTCTCTGGGCAGAAGTAGACCACTGCTATTTAGCTTTCCAATCCTATGCAGTCTGATTGCTTTCTTTTCCATGTTTCAGCATCACTGCCCACCCATGCATTGAAATCTCCTGTGATAATCAGCTTGTCATAATTTGAAATTGCCGTAAATGAGTCTGTTCAGGTTATGGTTTTAGGAACAGCAACCCCATTTTGAGGACTCTGTGCACTCAGGCTCTTTGGTCTTTAGTGCAGGGCCCATTTAAGTCTCCCATGGAGAGGGACCTCTAATCGCTTCCTGCTTTCTCCATCCTATAGCAGATCTGATGAGGAGGATGGGGAATGCTTACAAGAACTCATCTGCCTAATGATCTTGAGCGTGAGCTTGGAAAAAAATATTTTAAAAAGATGATTTTAAGAACAAGCTTTGATTATGAGATGGGAATTTCTTGTTGCACCCTAAGCTTAAATCCTTCCGGTTTTTCTGCCAAGCTTTCTTAAGGTATTCGAGACACAAAGGTTTTGGACCCAAAGGGCTCTTGTCGAAAATCGGTACCCAAAGGTGAGCTCAAACTCATTAATGGCATCATTTCCCCTATTTGTGACTGAAAAAAAAATTACACCAGAACTGTGTTTTCAAGGGGAAAGATTTAGATCATATCTCATAATGCTCGTCTATGTTAAAAATATATCACCACTGGAAATTGCAGAACAGATCAAGAAACCTACCCGTCTTTCTACATGCATGGGTGTCTGTTCGTGACCCTAGTGAGGAAAATTATACATGATATAAGCACACAGGCTCATTTGATATACCTAAGCCAAAACTAGGCCAAAACAGGAGAGAGCATTTGAATCTACATTACAAAACAGCAGGCTTAAGAAACACAAGCAACCCAAAATGTCAAGCTTATCTGTCACACCATGCCTAGCTGGGCTCCTTGTGCATGACAGACTGATTTTAAATATTTGTTGCTCTAGCTTACCAACCACTGAGGATCTGGCAGAATGAAAGGAAAAAAAAATATTGAAACCTCTAATTGTTAAGGTTTTCAGTCTTTAATGTTTCCTTACACAGCAGCCCACTAATAGCATTTTAAGAACTGTCAGTGTAAGATGTGGTAGAGTAAGAAAGAAGAAAAGGTTACCATTCAATACTGTTTCTTTTATTTCTATAGACCAGCATTTATCAATATGTTTTGGGAAAATGAATTAATGATTGACTTCCTTACTTCCTTGTTCTTGAGTAAGCACTCATAAAATGCACCTTTGCTAAATTATCTGGGCTAAGTTCTGCCCAGGAAAATAAAAATATGAGCTGAATAGATATTAATTATGAATCTGTGAAAGGTATTGCCAGGAAATCAACTTATTTCAACAGTTTTTTCCATCTTATTTTAAGTGATTAACTGATCACTATTACAGAAGTGTCCTGTGCGATTTTGTATGTTAGAAACATTAGCTAATGAAACACAAAAGAATTCAAAAGTATTACTCAGAAATAGTGTACCATTTGACCCCCGCATATCCAGTTCATTCAGTTCTGCCTTAATCTGTATTCTCTCCATGTGTTTATCTAGAAAGGTGCTAGGAATTAAGGACTGTCCATCCAGCAATGTGTCCCAGGTTAGAAATGGCATTTTGCTGTTGGAAGAAAGAGTGTGTGTGAAGGCACGCTGCAACTGAATGAGTGTTACGTTGTGAGGTTTCTTTTGAGCAGGGCTGAACGTAAATACAGCTCCCATGTTTTAGAAGAAGGGGGTTTGATTATCCAACCTAGGACTGAGCAATGAATCTGCTTTAGAAGACCCTTGTATCAGTAATAAAAGTGGCCATTAATGTATTGGGTTTTTTCTGAGAGAACCTCAAAGTGTTTTAGGGATATCTTCTCAATATTCCCAAGACTCAAGGGATCAGAAAGGATGGAGGGCTATCCTGTGACAGGAGACATGTCTTGATCCTTTGTTTCCCTTTATACAGTTAAATCTTCATTAGGTGCAGAGCGGTTTGTGGATCATCCAGACCCCTTGCTTCTTGTCTATTCCCTGTCCTTTGATTAGATTGAGTACGGGCCTAGGAGTCAGAAGGACCTGGGTTCTAATCCCACCTCCACTGCCTGTCTGCTCTGTGACCTTGGGCAAGTCACTCAACTTTTCTGAGCCTCAATTACCTCATCTGTAAAATGGGGATTAAGGCTATGAGCCTTATGTGGGACAAGGACTGTGTCCAACACTTTGTAACTACCCCAGGGCTTAGTACAGTGCCTGGCACAAAGTAAGTGCTTAGCAAATACCTATTATTAGTACTATAATTATTATTATTCAACACTTCCATTCCCCCCACCAAGACCGTAAGATCATTGTAGGCAAGGAATATGTCTGTTATATTGTTACGTTGATCTCTCTCAAGAGCTTAATACAGTGTTCTGCACACAATAAGCGCTCAATAAATACGATTGATTGATGGATTCCACTCAAGGAATGATAGTAATTCAGGTCACAAACATTTATTGGCAGAGTCTACATGGAGCAAGGATTTTTATAAGACAAAATTTACAGCCATGCATACCTGTTTTACCCCCAAAATCTACAAGAGACAAAATCAATCTTACTTGCTGGACAAACACCAAGAAATTGTCCAGTGCTGAATGCAGGGAATGTTTTTCGAGGCATATGCTTCTATTAATGGTAATTGAGGAATTATTGAGCATTTACTATGTGCCAAACACTTTGCTAAGCAATAGGGTGGATGCAATATAATCAGATTAGACCCAGTTCCTACCCCACACAGGGCTCACAGTCTAAGGAGGAGAGAACCGATATGGAATCCCGATTTCACAGATGAGGAAACCAAGGCACTGAGAAGTCACTTGCCCAAGGTCTCACACAGCAGGCAAGGAGATGGTGCTGGTCATAGAATCTGTCCTGTGTCTGTGTCTTTCACAAGAATTGCTTTACCACGATAAAAGTATAATGTCCAATGGACAAAAGCATTTTTTTTTCCCTGACCAATGCCCCCCTCTACTAGAAAGTTCACTGGAATAACAGCAAGAGTGAGGATTGCCAGGGAGGGCCTGTGTAGGGCTTGTTGGATGGAGGAGCAGCCTTTCCCATCTCAAAGACTCCCTCCTGCCAGTGGGGCATCAGGTCTTTTATCTCTTCTGCATCATCATTGTGGCCTCTTTTCTAAAATAGATGAAAACTCCTAGAGGGCAGAGATGGTTTCTATACCTTTATGTTGGGCTAAAGATCTAAACACATGCAGGGTTGTTTTCTAAGAGCTGATCAAATGGAGACTGGAGCCAAATGATCTGGATAATTCATGCAAAGAAATGCTTGTGGAAAGAGATCGCGAAGCGAGTTTGCCTAAATCATCCAGGTAACCGTGTTAGATTTTCACTTCCCTCTGCCAGGGTAGGCTTGGCATTTCTGTGTTCAGGTTGAAGTCATTTATAAAAATACAATAATTGTAGGGGAAAAAATAGACTTCAGGACCCAGAGAAACTGATGATAGGGCTATTGGTTTGGAAGTAAGCTCACATTCTCTCATCCCTGCCAGTCTGGGTCCTGCCAGGGCACAGAGTGCAAAGAGTAAGTAGGTAGTTAGAGGTTCAGCACACAAGCATCTTGCATTCTAAATCTACAAGCACAGTGACTGGAGTAATGATGATGATAATAATAATAATAATAATAATAATAATAATAATAATAATAATAATAATAATAATAATAATCAGAGTGGCCTTGTAGAAAAAGCATGGTCCTGCGAGTCAGAGGACCTGGGCTCTAATCCTGGCTTTGCACACACTTGCTGTGTGACCCTGGGCACGTCATTTAACTTCTCTGGGCCTCAATTGCCTCATCTGTAAAATGGAGATTCAATACATGTTCTCTTTCCTTCTTAGATTGTGAGCCCTGTCTGAGACAGGGATTCTGTCTGACCTGATTATTTTGTATCTCTCCCAGTGCTTAGAACAGTGCTTGACATACAGTAAGCACTTGAGGTAATACTAGCGTGGTTCAGGGGAAAGAGCCCGGGATTGGGAGTCAGAGGTCATGGGTTCAAATCCCAGCTCCACCAACTGTCAGCTGTGTGACTTTGGGCAAGTCACTTTACTTCTCTCAGCCTCAGTTCCCTCATCTGTAAAATGGGGATTAAAACTGTGAGCCCCCATGGGACAACCTGATCACCTTGTAACCTCCCCAGCGCTTAGAACAGCGCTTTGCATGTAGTAAGCGCTTAATAAATGCCATCATTAATTAATTAATTAATAATAATAATAGCAATAAGCTGTAGGGCCTCATACCAGCAAGTAGTTGCTGGGGCAGCCACTTTGGTCCTACTAACTAAACAAACATGAAATTCGAGTATTGGCTGTCTCCTGGTTTTATTCGGTCACTGTTCATACCTTTGTAAGGTAACCATTTCAGCCAGATAATTAGAGTCACTCCCTTATTATTTAATTTTCTCTTATGAGTTGGTTTCATTTTGCCTGACCCACTCCTATTTGGCAAACTTATACTCTTTTTTCCCATGCATCAAACAGGGTTGAAAATGAACAGGGTCCCTCTTGTTGGCAGAGAAGCCTCACTAATTATGTCAGCAGGGATCTGGAAATGAGGTTCTTTAACATGTGCTTCTTCTTTTGGCTACAGCGGGACAACAATCATCTGGATGCCTTTTTTTAAAATCTCCCACCAGGTTTGCATATCAGCTTTACTAAGAATTAGCCCAGAAAGCTCACTAACTGTTGGAACCAAATGAAGCTTTCAGAACGGAGGTCAGATTTTGACCATTTGGTTGTTTAAAGGGGCCCCAAACCACTTGGATGTCCTGCCGGTAGCTCAAATATATGCCTAAAACAGAATGCCTCATCTTTCCCCTCCAACCTACTCCCCCCTCTTGTTTCTCCACCTCAGCCAACACTAACACCCATCATCTCTATACTAGAAGCCTGCAACTTTGGGGTCAGCCTCAACTTTCCATAATCCTTCAATATTGCCAGATCCTGCTGCTTTTTTCTACACAACGTTTCCCAGATCCACTCTTTCCTCTCCCAACCAAGCTCCTACGACCCTGAAATAAGCTCTGGTCTTGCCACTGCTAGACTTACTGCTTTAGCTGCCAGCCTCCAGCCTAGCTATGCTACATGCTGCTCTTTGGATCATCTTCCTTAAAACATCGCTCAGCCTACATTTCTCCACTCTTCCAAGCCATCCATGGCCTCCCTGTGTCTTTCCTCACAAAAACTCCTCACAATTGGCTTCAAGGCTCTGAACCATTTGGTCCCACCTTACCTATCGGCTCTCTTAATCAATGTGGTATGTTTTAAGTGCTTACTAGGTGTCAAGCACTGCACTAAGCATTGGGGTAGATACAAGATCGTCAGGTCCCACAACAGGCTCACATTCTAAATAAGAGGGAAAAGGTATTGAATCCCCATTTTGCTGATGTGGGAACTGAGGCACAGAGAAGTTAAGTGACCCTCCCAAGGTCACCCAGAAGACAAGTGGCAGAACAAGCATTAGTACCCAGATCCTCTGACGCCTCCCCTCTCAGGATCACACCTGGGGAGTCTCCAGTACTCTACCAGTCTTGGCTACAAGAAGGAGAGTCAGGCAGAGGCATACTCATTCCATTCCTAGTTTGGGCAGTGGCCAGCGAGTGGAAAGCAATCTGCTACAGGTCAAAACTCACCAGCGCCAGTTAGCCACAGCATGGGAGAGAGTCAAGGGTGGAATCTCAAGTTTACTGAGCGGAAGAAGGTAATGGTAAACCACTTCCGTATTTTTACCAGGAAAATGCTATGGGTACACTACCGGAATGACTGCAGGTGGAGGCGGCGTGTTCTGGGAGAAATTTGTCCATATAGTCACTACGGGTCAAAAACAACTTGACCGTATAAGACAAGACGAGACCTCTGACTCTCAGGCTTCATGCTCTTTCCACTGGGCCATGCTACTTCTCAAGTTAAGTGACTTGCACAAAGTCACACAGCAGACAAGTGGCAGAGCCAGGATTAGAACCCAGCCCTTCTTGACTCCCATGCCCATGATCTTCCCATTAAGCTTCTCTTCACTCACTATCCTCCAATTCGCTATATTCATTTCTCCAAGGCCATCCCTCTAGCTGTACATTACTCTCTACTCTCCCGTCTCCACCTCATCTCTGACGTTGTTCCCCTTCTTTGGAACTCTCTCTCGCCTCACATCAGACAGACCACAGCTTTCCCCACATTCAAATCCCTCCTAAAATCCCACCTCCTCCAACAAGCTTTCCCTGATTAATTTCCCATAATTTCTTAATAATAATAAGGGCATTTATTAAGCACTTACTATATGCAAAGTACCGTTCTAAGTGCTGGGGAGGTTACAAGGTGATCAGGTTGTCCCACAGGGGGCTCACAGTCTTAATCCCCATTTTACAGATGAGGGAACTGAGGCACAGAGAAGTGAAGTGACTGGCCCGAAGTCACACAGCTGACAAGTGCCAGAGCCGGGATTTGAACCCATGACCTCTGACTCCAAAGCCCAGGCTCTTTCCACTGCATGCTTAATAAATGCCATCATTATTATTTCTTCAGCCATCTCTGTCAGTTATGAATTATAGTTACACCCTCCTTAGCACTCATTTACATACTCCTGCTTAATTTATTTATTTTGACAGTCTTGCTTATATTTTTCTGTTTGTCTCCTTTGTTAGAGTGTAGATTTCTTGTACTCCTCTCAGGATCGCACCTGGAGAATTTCCACTACTCTACCAGTCTCACTACAGGAAGGAGAGTGAAGCAGAGGCATACCCATTCCATTCCTAGCTTGGGCAGTGGCTAGTGAATGGAAAGCAATCTGCTACAAGTCAAAACTCACCTGTGCTGGGCAGCAGCAGCATGGGAGAGAGTCAACGGCAGAGACTCAAGTTTAGTGCGTGGAAGAAGGTAATGGTAAACCACTTCTGTACTTTTACAAAGAAAACTCTATGATACACTACCAGAACAACTGCAGATGGAGTGGGGCGTTCTGGGAGAGATGTGTCCATGGAGTCGTTACGGGTCAGAGATGACTCAACAGCAAAAGACAAGAATTCTTGTGGGACCTTCCCTTCAAGGCCCTACTGAGAGCTCACCTCCTCCAGGAGGCCTTCCCAGACTGAGCCCCTTCCTTCCTCTCCCCCTCGTCCCCCTCTCCATCCCCCCCATCCTACCTCCTTCCCTTCCCCACAGCACCTGTATATATGTATATACGTTTGTACATATTTATTACTCTATTTATTTATTTTACTTGTACATATCCATTCTATTTATTTTATTTTGTTAGTATGTTTGGTTTTGTTCTCTGTCCTCCCCCTTTTAGACTGTGAGCCCACTGTTGGGTAGGGACTGTCTCTATATGTTGCCAACTTGCACTTCCCAAGTGCTTAGTACAGTGCTCTGCACACAGTAAGCGCTCAATAAATATGATTGATTGATTGATTGATTGTGGGCAGTGAATGTGATGCTTCCTTATTCTATAACTCATGGTCTAGTGACTAGAGCGTGGGGCTGAGTGTCAGAAGGACCTGGGTTCTAATCCCAACTCTGCCATCTGTCTGCTGTGTGACCTTGGGCAAAGCACTTCACTTCTCTGGGCTTCAGTTTCCTCATCTGCAAAATAGGGATTAAGACAGTGAGCCCCATGCGAGACAGGGACTGTGTCCAACCTGATTAGCTTGTATCTACTTCAATGCTTAGTACAGTGCCTGCTACATTGTAAGTGCTTAATGAATACCATTAAAAAAAATTCCCAAGCTCCCTAGTGTAGTGCACCACACCAAGTGGGTGCTTACTAAATGCTACTGCTGCTACTACTATACTACTACTCCTACTATAACTACTATTCCCCTAATAAAAACTCTCCCCTCTAGTCAATATCAGAATACCAGCCATGGCAACCATTTAGCCAAGCAAGTTAGAAGCACTCATTTGCGCTACACTGATATGAGATAAAAGTTCAGGAGGGCAGGGCTTAGGAAAGCATGACTATTGGGATTTTATTAAAAAGATGTTAATAAAACTAATGAGCTAAAATTCAAGGCACAGAACTCTAGAATTAATGGTGGTTGTGGAATTCATTGAAAAGCAGATCATGAAAAGTGGGAAAATGACAATGAAGAATCAATTCACATCCCTCTACATGCTGAGAAGAAATGTGGCTTACTGCATAGAGCATGGCCCTACTAGTCAGAAGGACCTGGGTTCTAATCCTGGCTCCACCACTGTGTGACATAAAGCAAGTCACTTCACTTCTCTATGCCTCGGTTGCCTCATCTGTGAAATGGGGTTTAAGACCTACCAACCCCAAGCACGGAGGCTGCCGGCTGTTGAACAGGAGAAGTGCCCATGGTTCACAATCAGGGTTATGGGAAGGTGGGGAGGAAAGGGCTGAAGACAGAATATTGGACAGCCAACATTTCCTAGCCTATCCCACCTCGCAGCTGTAGGCCTAGGACTCCCCTCCCCTCGGTCCCATGGGGTGGAATCAAAGCTGTAGGCCCCGTGAGATACCAGAGCCCAGACTACCCAGGACCCCAGCCCTTTGTCCTGGCTGGGTTTGTGCCTCGCCAGCTACCAGGAGTCAATCTTTCTTTCACTCTGAGCTCCTTCTATATCTCTTGCTCCCCTCCAATCTCTGCAGACCACCCTGCCAAGATAGTGGGAGCTCTAGCGGTGGGGCTCAACAAGCCCGATAGAGGAAGTTCTTGGTGACACTCAAGAGAGGAATTCTCGCAAGGGCAAACCGCCAGGCAAAGTGTTGAGGGAAGCAAGAGGAGAGGTACACAGAGCAACACTAGGCCCTGCTGCTTCCCAGAAGAGAAGAATAACATCTGAAAGACAGCAAAGCACATCCTCAAACGACATGACCTACCAGGAGACTGTGGTCAGTTTTTCTGCAATGATGGGCTTTATGCCCAAAGAACCACACACATTCATAATACTCATGCCTTAACCAACAGCACAAACATGCACAACACAATTTCTTCTGAAAGGGTGCACTTTGTGAAAAGTATATTCCCTAACTGCTCAATAGTGTTCTACTGAAAACACATAACGTAAACACATGTTATAAAAGAACTGACTATAACTAGGAGACCCCTGCAGCAGACAATCCAACCTGATGAGCAGCAGCTAGACAAGAGGTGGCTCTCCTTGAGCAAAGGCTATGTAAAGAATGGGATACCAAGAGGTCAACTCAAAAACAGACACAGGTCCCATACTTGGGGACTGTGGGCAGGGAACAGGTCTACCAACTCTGTTATATTGTTCTCTCCCAAGTTCTTGGTACTCAATCAATGGTATTTATTGAGTGCTGACTATGTGCAGAGCACTGTACTAAGTGCTTGGGAGAGTAAACTACAACAGCGTTGGCAGACACATTCCCTGACTATTTGCAATCACTGAAACACAGAACTCTAGGGAGACAGTTTCCCAACTCTACAAGATGGCAGTGTGCTAAATCTTTTATTTTAAAAGGAAATCCTTTATTTTAAGAGAACTTTGTGCAAGCACCTCAGCAGATGCCAGAACTCTGCCCTCCAAATCACTGAACGATCCCTCTAAAACGATAGACAGAATTAAAGGGTTCCTTCAATTGTCCAACGATGCCTATTGCCTATGTTATTATGCTGAGAGCTGCACTAAAAGGCAACTTTAAGACTCTATTCACTTAGTACAGTGGTCTGCGTGCAGTAAGTACTCAATAAATACCATTGATTGATATGAGACAAACACATCATCACGACCAGAAATTAAGTCTACACGCACATGATATCAAAAAGCTTGCTGGTTATGCGATGGTCTTTTCAGCCAAACTAAAAGGCATGGCTAGGGTCAGTAGGGTCATCTCAAAAACGAAGATGCTCGTACAAACAGTTCTCTCTGACAATTTCGGGAAATTTTAAGTCCATGCAAGTGATGGTCTCTTCTTCCCCATCTACTTCTTTCTTATTGAACATTAACTTCCATTTGCCTTAATTCGGGGAACTTTCTTGCTTTGCTTAATTAGATCCCCTGACACTTCTCACACCCTACATTCGATACAGGCATATGAAATTGTCAGCCCTGTGCTATCTTCTTTAATGATACCTTTTAACTCTAATCCTCAGGTAGAAATAAATGAGTGATAAAAAAGCGGTTTATTTAAAGATCTTTTAGCCTTCTTTATCAGTGATCTAAGATACTCCACAACCTCTAGGGAGCCTCCTGGCATCTGGACCTATGCTCCGCATTTTACCTCTTCCCGTCTGCCGAGCGGGTAGACTAATCCCAGGTGAAACCATGAAAATCCAAACGGAAACTCCTAAATTCAATTTACCAGATTTACTTTCATGTCCTCTAATGAAATGAGAAGTGGCCTTGCCCACCTATGAGTTCGTTCCAATGACTGAAAGCTTCCTTCAACGAATATGAAAAGAAAAATCTATTTGCAAACAGTGAGATCACAGGCCGCAAAGCAATAATCCACATGGCCTTAGAAAGAACAAATCCTATAAGATTAATTTAATACCGTTCTCTATAGACACTCTCTGTTCTCTCTGTTGACACTCTAAGACCAACAAAACTGATGCCACACATGTCGACAGGGCATATAAACAACTGAATAAACAGCGAATAAACGATGTGTTCATCACAAGCAAAGACAATAACAAATAATGACTAAAACTCAAGCAAATTAGGAACCAAGAAGAGAAACCCTACAATGCAGACAGCTTAGTGCTTTAATCACCACCCCCCCCCCCCCCCCCCGCCACCCACCAGTATTAACATATAACTGTAATATCATCAGCCCTCAAAGGCTTCAAAAAGGCTTCTCTCAGGTTCCGGAAAGAGCACGCACCCATCGCCAGAGAACGAGTTGTGATGTACCCTCCACTGTTTGACCAGAGAGAGAGGGAGCACCTCACCCATTGCTGCTGTCATTTTTTGGACAGGTGAGATGCTCCCTGCCTCCTTCTCACTACCTTCTTGGCCCCACTGGGAGCTGCTTGGACCGTCAGGTTCCCCAGCTCCTGGAGTGCGGGGAGGAGGAAGAGGGGAGAGCAAGATCCTTAAACACTCTGCCCCTTGGCTTTCCCTCTTTTTTATTATTTCCTTCTCTTTTCCCCTTTGCCTTTTCTCCTCCCTCCTCTGCCCCTCTTTCCCCCTCCCACAACCCTCTTCTTCCCCTCCTCCCCACACTTCTCCTCACTCCCCACTTTTCCTCCCTTCCCCTTCCTCAGGACCTTGGTTCAGTTTGCCCGGGGGCGGAGAGGGGCCATTTGAGAGCCCTGTGACAGGAGGAGGAGGAGGAGGCAGGCCGGCAGGGAGGAAGGAAGGAAGGACGAGCTGGGTTTCTAGACAATTCCTAGTTGCCCCCATGCCCCTTCCACATTCGGCGCTTGGGTCGCATGCCCTGCAGGGCTCTTGGCATCGCTCAGCTTCAGACCACAGAGATGCTGCAACAGATGCCCATTTACCATCTCTTACAACATCTAAAATTCTACCAGTAAGAAGTTTGAAAGTTAGCAATTTTTTCATACTGTGTGTAAAAATCATTCACAGCAGTTGGCACCTCAACAGAAGTTACACAGGCCCACTCAAGATTGTATGTAGAGTCTTGCCAGGAAACAGAAATTTGGGGGAGGGCAATTATCTGCAGACTCCTTTAAAAGAGTAATAATAGCATTACTGGGATGTTGTTATTAAGCATTTACATAGCACTTTGTATCTGCAGAGTGCTTTGCAATCATTTATTAATAACGGTTTGAATTATTTAATAATGAATTTAACGGGACTCTCATGACAGTAGATAAAAAGCCAAAGGGGAAGGAATCAGCAAAGACAAGACAGAGCTCAAACTAGGGACAAAAGAGCACTTTCCTGTTTCATAAGGCGAAGAACAGCCATTCAGGGAAAAATGACAGTGATCAGGGAAATCATTAGCACGGCAAATACTCCTGAATACGGAAATGAAAACAACAGCATGAAAGATTGTAGAAGATCTCTAGCATTGCTGAAGTTGTTCTTTTGCTATCCAAAGAATCCAAGCCTTTCAAACAATCAATGATATTTGTTGAGCGCTTACTGTGTGCAGAGCACTGTCCTGAGTGCTCAGGAGAGCACAATACAACTGAGTTGGCAGACACGCTCCCCGCCTGCAAGGAGTTTACAGTCTAGTCGGGGGCAGGGGGAGTGTATGAGAGCCTGGGGAGGGTTCACCCGCTGGTTCCCTTATTCATTAATTATGAAGTGGGTAGGGACAGTCTCTGTATGTTGCTGTTTTGTACTTCCCAAGCACTTAGTACAGTGCTCTGCACACAGTAAGCACTCAATAAATACGACTGAATGAATGATTGAATACTGTAAAGCAATATGGTTAGAGAAACAGCGTGGCTTAGTGGAAAGAGCCCGGGCTTGGGAGTCAGGGGACACGAATTCTAATCCCGGCTCCGCCACTTGTCTGCTGTGTGACCTTGGGCAAGCCACTTAACTTCTCTGTGCCTCAGTTACCTCATCTGTAAAATGGGGATGAAGACTGTGAGCCACATGTGGGACAACATGATTATCTTGTATCTACCCCAGCACTTAGAAGAGTACTTGGCACAGAGTAAGCATTTAACAAATACCATAATTACCCAGTGCTTAGAACAGTGCTTGGCACAGAGTAAGCGCTTAACAAATACCATCATTTTTTATTCTATTATTATATCATGACTGGGGGAAATAATGTGATAAGTGAACAGGCAACTAAGCAGCTTCATTTGAAGCAGTGTGGTTTAGTGGATAGAGTATGGGCTTGGGAGTCAGAAGGATCTGGGCTCTAATCCTGACTCTACCACATGTCTGCTGTGTGACCTTGGACAAGTCACTTACCTTCTCTTGAGCCTCAGTTACCTCATCTGTAAAAAGGGGGATTAAGAGTGTGAGCCCAATATGGGACAGGGACTGAGGCCCACCTGACTGACTGTATCTACAGTGCTTGGCACATAGTAAACGCTTAACAAGTACCATAATTATTATTACTATTACTAATTAAGTCTGCAAAACACAAAATGGCATTTTCAGCAATAAGAACAACGTGTAATGAAGTATGCAGTCCACCCGGTTCCTCTCACAGTTTTCTCCCACACTAGCCAAATAAAGATGAAAATGAATTACAGAGTCAGGATTGAGGGCCTTTGTAAATCTATGGACAAAGAAGCTACAGGGGGCAGCTCTGGGGGGAAGTTTTTGGTGAACCTCAAACCCACTGGGTACATCTCTCCACATCAATAACACCTCTTTTGCCTGAATAACTACCCAAATAGATGGATTTTTTCTTTGATAATTGCCCTCGCTTCTCTTTGGTTGGGAAAGTTTTTTCTGCTTTAGGCCACATCTCCCCCGGCACAGTGAAGTGGGAAATGGGTCCATTATCCAAGAAAAAAGAAGATCAACATATAGAGACAATCTATTCAATTCAGTACAAAATAAAAGGAGGTTTCTTATTTTCAAATAATCCAGATTGCTGCCTCAACTTCTACTTTTCTACATATATACCCCTGGGTTCTCCTCGCCGCTGCCCCCCAAGCCCACTTTAATAACAGGTTTCTCATTGTCAAATAATCCAGATAGCTATCTCAACTTCTACTTTTCCTACTTAAGTCATAGCTGTAATAGCATCTTTCAACCACGACAATTTCATGAACTAACTCTAAAGTTTTCGAGGAAAAAAATGTACTAATAGGAGAAAAGATGGAAGATTAAAGATAACTTTGAAAGCGATGTGGAATAAATTTGGACAGTTGCAGGGAAGGGAGAGTACAATCAGTTATATTTACATATTTATTTAATAAAGAGCATAATTTACCCTTATTAGATTTAGTCTCATTAATAGAAGAAAGCAATTTGATAATGGGAAAAGCTTTATTACCCAAATTTCAGATAACAAATTAATTTCCCATCTTCAATATCTTCATTCTTCCTGCTGGTTTGGCATTTTCTTAGTGGGTTTGGTTAAAACAATTATTAATCCTAACTAAATATCCATGGCAATTAATCCCACAACTGTCTAGGGAGGGTAGTGTATTTCCTCCCACTTGAAATTCAATATTATAGGATTATTAATCTCTCAGTTTACTGCCACCCAGTAAATTATATAGGAAATTTGCTCTAGGTTAAAAAGAAGACTAAAGGCAAGAGTAAAACAAAGAAACAGTTGAAACAACTGCTCATTTCCTCATGTGGATATTGTGTGCTCCACCACATTTTTTTAGCCTTGCCAATATATGGGACCTCTTGGGTTTAACTTGAGTGACAAATACTGTTTCCTTCTTTTCTCTCTCTCTCTCTCTCTCTCTCTCTCTCTCTCTCTCTCTCTCTCTCTCTCTCTCTCTCTCTCTCTCTCTCTCTCTCTCTCTCCCTCCCTCCCTCCCTCCCTCCCTCCCTTTCCTCTCTGCCTGGAACTCTCTCCCCTCTGCATATCTAACAGACCAAAGTTCTCCCCATCTTCAAAGCCCTTCTACAATTACATTTCCTCCAGGAGCCTTCCCTGATGAATTTCTATTTTCCCCACTTTATAAGCCACAACTTTTGCAACATCTAAGCACCTAATAACTCATAACCCACTACGGCATTTATGTATGTATCTTTATACTCTATCCTTCCTCTTCATGGTGATTTTACTTTAGTGTTTGTTTTCCTCCCTAGACTCTAAACTCATTATGGGGCAGGGGATGTGTTTGCTAATTATGTTGTATTGTACTTTCCCAAGTGCTTAGTACAGTGCTAAATACAATTGATTGATTAAATTCCTTAGGGGTAAGGATGTTTACTAATTCAACAGAACTCTTCCAAGCTTTGCAGAAACTAACACTTAATAAACACTATGTTGTTTGAGTGACTAATAGATCAACAAGTCATTTCCTAATTAGAAATAGTTTTCTTACTCCACTAATACAAGTCAGAAAAATCTGGTAAATTTTGAAAGCCAACAAATTTGGACTCTGGCAGATCAATATTTGGAGTCTTCTCTGGCCCATGGTTGTTCAGGGTTATGTGGAAGGCATTTGGCCACTCTCTAATGCTATCTCAGCAGAAGTTCAATTTATGTGTTTTTATGTGACCAAGGCTTTAAGACTCAATTTCATGGAGAAAGGGCAAGAAAGCCAAATATGTAATGATGACTACTTTGACCCTGGCCCAGAGAAACATATGGTTTGCCCCAAGTCTAGAACGCCTGTGGAGTAGGGTTATATTGTCCAGTGTTTACTCATGTTCACAGTAAAAATTGCTGGTGACATCCAAAGTGTCATTGTCTAGGGTTTTCTCAATCAATCAGTCATATTTATTGAGTGCTTACTGTGTGCAGAGCACTGTACTAAGCGCTTGGGAGGGTATAATACAACTGTGTTGGTAGACATATTTGCTGCCCACAGTGAGCTCACAGTCTAGAGGGGGAGTCAGACAGTAATATAACTTTTAAAATAATGGATAATTAAATAATAACAATAATAATAATTGAAGGATTTTTTAAGCACTTTCTACGTGGCAGACACTCTACTAAGCACTGGGGTGGATACAAGCAAATCAGGTTGAACAAAGTCCCTGTCCCATAAAGGGCTCACAGTCTTAATCCCCATTTTACAGATTAGGAAACTGAGGCACAGAGACGTTAAGTGACATGCCTAAGGTCACACTGCAGACAAATGGCAGAGCTAGAACTAGAACCCAGATCCTTGTGACTCTCTGGCCTGTGCTCTATGCTAAGTGCTGAGGGGCTGAGAAAGGGATAAATAAAGGAAGCAAGTCAGGGCAATACAGAAGGGAGTGGGAAAAGAGGAAATGAGGTTTAGTCAGGGAAGTTCTTTTAGAGGAGGCATGCCTTCAACAACACACTGAAGGTGGGGAGAGTCATTGTCTGCTGGATATGAAGAGGGAGGGCATTCCAGGCCAGAAGTGGGATGTGGGCAAGAGGCTGGTGGCAAGATAGAGGAGATCGAGGTATACTAAGTTGGCATTAGAGGAGTGAAATGTGCAGGCTGGGTTGTAGTAGGAGAACAGCAAGGTGAGGTAACAGGGGGCAAGGTGACTGAGAGCTTTAAATCTGATGGTAAGGAGTTTCTGTTTCATGTTTTATTCTCTGCAAATAAAAGATACGTTAAGAGTTTTATATCAGAATATGTACAATCATACAATTCCTACCCCTGAAAATAAAGATAACAATATATAAAAATATGGAGAAAAATATGGAGAAATATTCCTTTTTTCAATTGTCCTACGTTTCACGCTCTGGTAGAAAACCTAGGACAATTGAAAAAAGGAATATTCCACCACGGGTTTTATTTCCACACTTCACTTTCCAGATGTCAAAACAAGTTCGATTTCAGGGTGGTGGGTTTTTGGTTTTTTTGCCATGCATTAATATGCACAAAGCATTGCGGTGGGGGAAGAGGTATGAATTCAGTATGATGGCAGAATTTCCAGAAGCCTAATTCTTCCCCAACATATACAATTGCAGGCAAGTCTTGTTTAAAACGCCTCCCTAATTGGTTATCCTGTTCACACAGTATCACCTAGAAACTGGCAGAACAAACTGCTTGCCCTAGCATGCCTCAAAGCTCAATTCTTTTCATTGATCTGAATAAAATTAAAGCTCAAATACAGTCAAACGTCTGGATTAACAATACACAAGTAATTCGATGACAAGTTGAAAGAAAAATGAACATTACAGCTCTCTTTTCTAGACTGGAAGTGATATTAAATATGTCAGATGTTGTTCCAAACACCATAAAAGATAGATGCTTGAATTTTTTTTAAAAAAAGATTTTGATCCAGGTTGGAAAGTTTAAAAATTTTTGAACACCCATCTAAAGTGTTTAATTTTTTTTACATAAATGCATTTTTATAAGCATCTCAAGTGAAATGTCCTCCTTCTGGATTTTAATGGAGAGTAACATACCAATCTCGGTCAACCCTTGATAAACAAGTTTAAAGGATTAGAGATAAAGACAGGATAAAAAGTGAACATGGTAGCTGCTCTTCGTTACTGAGAAATGTGAAAATAATACCGGTATTTTGTTTTTGAAATAAAATCAGAATCGATGCTTCAGGCATCTAATAAGGAGATCGCATGGCATCAGAAAATTGAGCCAACTCACTGGCTGTTGTTTTGGAATGTACTGAGGGAATTCTCTCTGTTTCAGACCTTGCTAAACGGAAGCTGGTCAGGTAGGGCCAATTTGTCAATGTTTTTTTCTGAGCCAACATATGTGCAAGAATAAAAAATGGCTTCTGGTATTGTGCGTATTAAGAATGCATTACAATGCGTTTGTAGAACTGATGCTCTGAAAATAAAAAGCAATAAGAAATAATAATAATAATGGTATTTAGAAGCATGTTTATGGTACTTATGATAACACCACAAAAATTCACTTGGCACAACATGGCTAAAATACATTTGGAGAAGTTCATGAGCTGAAATTTCTTGCTACTTGGGTAAATCGAAATCAAGATCTCTTTGAAGAGAAGGGATGCGATTAGCTTCCTCTTCCGAGAAGTAAATTGGCAGGGCTGGCTGACTAATTAAAGTTAAAAGCTAATGTCTGAACAACACTTCCTGGATTTTGGGTGCTGTAACTCTAGATCTTTTCCCTCCCCCATCTTCAAAGAAACACTTATTTCTGAAACGTCTGCTTCTTTTTCGGAGACATTTACAATTACAAATTTGACACTAATGTACACCCAAATGATTTTTGGTTTCTTCGACAAAATCCTAGGACTTATATGAGCTACAAATAAATGTAAGCTTGGGGCTGGGTTTGTCAGATGATTTGAGATTCTGCACATTAGTTTACTTCTTTTCTCTGAAACAGCAATCTTTTATTAACTTAGAAAAAAATCCCCTTTAGAAATATAGGGCTGAAAAGATGATATTTAGGTATGAATTTTAGTGGGAAGCTTCTGGAACACACTCAGACTTTGGCCAAGGAAGATACTAACATTTCTGTACTCCACACAGAGAATGGCCTTGGAGGAATTATGGAGACAGAAATGATACTTTCTTAAAATGTGGGGAGATTTTTTTATCAAGGATCCAGGAAGAGAGGACGTTGGCAATGTGAAGTCCTACAGGTTGTACCTTTGCTCCTGAGCATTGAAAGGGAGAGCAATTTCTCTAGGAAAAAAACCAAGGCTACAACTGGAAAACAGGGAGGTGTTTATTCTGAGGGAATCATACAGAAACCAAAAACACTGTCTAAGAGGTACTGTAGGCCCTGAGCCTTCGGCCTCCCATCAGGAAGGACCCTGTTCTGGCCAAGAAGACTGAGGCACTCCTCCTACCTCCAAAGGAGCATTGTTGTTAACTTCAACCTAGCAGATTGCTGGGTTCCTGTTGGGTGGGAATTTTGCTGGGAGGGGCCGTGAGCAGGCATCGGCTGTGGAAATCTTGGCCTTAGAAACTGCTCCAGCTTGGGCCTAGGCATTCTGCAGGTCAACCAATCAATCAATCATATTTATTGATCACTTACTGTGTGCAGACCAGTATACTAAGAACTTGGGAGGTTACAATACAACAGAGTAGCAATCTGGGGTTTCCATCTGCTGCCCTCCTTCCCTGTTCCTAAGACAAGGATCCTCCCTATAGGAAACCCAGAGTGGGCTTGTGAGTTCACCTGAGGCAATGCTGATAGAACAGGGTACGTGATGGTACTGCATTAGAAAAAAGAATCACGCAAGTTTGAGAATGTGCCCAATGTCACAACATCCCCTTAAGTCCCAGGCCACTTTCAATCCAGCTCTGACCCATGGAACGTATTGTAATGCTCCTCATACTTCACATATGGCACTGATGAAGAGCATGGGGCTGGGAGTTAGAAGGACCTGAGTTCTAATTCTGGTTCCACCACTTGTCTGCTATGTGACCTTGGGCAAGTCACTTAGCTTCTCTGTATCTCAGTTCCCTCATCTGTAAAATGGGGATTGAGACTGTGAGCCCCACGTGGGACAGGGACTGTATCCAACCCTATTTGCTTGGGTCCATCCCAGTGCTTAGTAAAATGCCTGGCACACAGTAAGCTCTTAACATATATCACAATTATTATTATTACGGTTACTATTACCATTATCTGTAAAATGGGGATTAAGACTGTGAGCCCCATGTGAGACAGGGACTGCATCCAACCTCTGCCCCAGTGCTTAGTACAGTGTCTGGCACACAGTAAGTGCTTAAAAAATACCAATAAAAAACCCTTCCTTGATTCATTCTCATTGATTTCCTTATGAAAAACACACTGAATAAAATTAGAGGAATTTGGGATCAAACAATCAGACGCTGGGAGGTGGAATGGATTCAAGAGGTCAAATCAAAATCATACATGATAGGATCATTTTGAGTTGTTTTCTTTAAGACACAGGAAAGGAAGCAGTGATGTAGCACTGGGCAGTTTGAAATGTGACAATATCAATGACAGAAGGAGACTGAAGAGGAATACCTGAAAGGGAGGAAGTAAAATAAAGACAGAAAAATTCAGGATGAACATAGAACAAGGAGGCGTAGCAGCTTCTAAAGGTCTGAGCTAATGAAAATAGACTGGATCCAGAGGAGATGAATATCACCAGAAAAACTATTATTGGCTTGGTAAAGGATCAGAGAACCTTACAGACTTGGATGCAGGGGGACAAAAATAAAAATAGAACTTGAAGCTTTCTGTTTCAACCAATCTTTGGACCCGAATTTGTAGCTGGTTCTGTACTAGCACGGCTGTGCTTGGGACACCGACTGCATTTAAGTCCTGAAATCATTTGTTCATTAAGAAGGGGTTTCCAAGATGGCTTGCTGGGATGCAGCATCTCATTTACTGTTGGAAGATAAAAACAGCCATTTTATTTGAACACTCAAAATGCTTAGATCCTAATGATAGAATAATAATGAGGGTGTAGTGTGTTATCAACTTAATGATGAGAAACAGAGAATTGGCACTCAGGACACGGCCTCACTCTATCTCTCTACTGGTTGATCTCAAAAGATCAGTAAAGTGAGATGAAATTGATACAGGCTGGAAATTGTATTTCCTTTTGGCAATTTGACCAAGCAATTTCACATTAAAAAAGAAAACAAAAAACAAAAAGACCCCTCGATTTGGGGCTAAGTCGCTGAAAAAGTGCCAGACGCTCTCAGCATCTCAAACCATAATCTTGTCAACAAGCTAATACAGGAAGCAGGGAGAAATATAACGGACCTATATCAGTACTCTGGTTGCTTCTGTACTGCCGTCTGTGTTGGGGTGCATATATTTAGTATGTACAGATCTTATGAATGGGAGAAACATAGCAGGGACAGAGAAACTTCATTTTAGCAGAGTTTCTTCTTTTCCTTCACAAAGTGGACCCCCTGCTCCTCAGGGGCTTTCTAGGCAGAAAGCAACTAAATGAGAGGAAATGGGAAGAGAATTCAGTGGGGATCTTTACAGGATATTGCTCGAGTATGCAGTAACATATCTTCGTGTTGCCGCATGCTGTTTCATGGCCACGCTTTGGGAAAGTGAGGCGTCAGCCAATCAATTGTATTTATTAAGTGCTTACTGTGTGCAGGGCACTGTACTAAGTGCTTGGGAGAGTACAATGTAACAATAAACAGACTTGCCCTGCCCACACCAAGCTTAGCGGTAGCCACACTGAGGATCCGCCTTCCTTATAGACACAAATCTCTGTCCTCCACAGATGGTTATTTCCCTGGCACAACCAGTTCTCCTGTAATAAAAAAGCTCTACTTTCCTTATATTAAGGAAAGTTCACACTGCAGTACTCTCTTGCTCTGAAGCTGCCTGCCCAAGCACAAGCTGTTTTTTTCTATTTGCCGAGTGCAAATAGGCTCAGGTTGTCAGAATTTTCCCTAATTCACAAATTTCTCTCTAGCCAAAACCTCTATTGAAAACACCCATTGTAGCAGAATTGAGTGGGCTACTGAAATGTCCAGAGGCGGTTTCATTCTCAGTTTGGAGAATAATTTGGAGTAAGAAATTATCCAAACAATCGCTGCATCCACTGGACAATATTTCTATGGATGGACTGGGGCACAGAGGTATGACTAACAGCTTGGCAGGGCGTTTATGCTGATGGCTCCACGCAAAACTGTCAGTCATGGACAAATTCTAGGGAAAGATAAGGCCCTGTCAGTCTGCCTGGTGACCCCAAAATGTCACAGACCGCCTGCACCAGGCTACCGAAAGCATAGCAGGTGGGAAAAATGGGGCACATTTCTCTTCTCAATTGGATTTCCACCTTCACTGCAGCAGTTAACCAAATTGGGAAATCAATCCTTTTCCGCTGTGTGAGAGGAAGACTACAGGTAGTCTGCGGGGAAGCAGGATAGCCTAGTAGAGAATGGCCCTGGGAATCAGAAGGACACGGGTCCTAATCCTGGCTCCGCCAATGAATAATAATGTTACTTGTTAAGTGCTTACTATGTGCCAAGTACTGTACTAAGCGCTGGGGTGAATACAAGCAAATCGGGTTGGACACAGCCCCCGTCCTACATGGGGCTCACAGTCTCAATCCCCATTTTAAAGATGAGGTAACTGAGACACAGAGAAGTGAAGTGACTTGCCCAAAGTCACACAGCAGACACGTGGCAGAGCCGGGATTAGAGTCCGTGACCTTCTGGCTCCCAGGCCCATAGTCTACCCACTACGTCATGGTGTTTCTATTTACTGTGTGACTTTGGACAATTCACTCAACTTCTCTGTGCCTTGGTTACCTTATCTGTAAAACTGAGAATAAGCCTTTGAGCCTTATGTGGGACAGGGATTGTGTCCAACTGATTATCTAGCCCAGCACTTAGTGCAGAGGCTGGCATACAGTAAGAGCTTAACAAACAGCATTAAAAAAATGTGCAATTGTCAAGTGCCTTCAGGAAAACCACCATTCAAATCACAAATTGCTAAAAGACTGGGGAATAATTATGGGGAAGGAGTACTGGCTATAGGAAGATCAGGGTGCAAAAATCTGGGAGCTACGATGGCATTTACTAAGTGCTTACTATGTGCAAAGCACTGTACTAAGCACTGGGGAGGTTACAAGGTGATCAGGTTGTCCCATGGCCGGGGCTCACAGTCTTAATCCCCATTTTACAGATGCGGTAACTGAGGACCAGAGAAGTGAAGTGGCTAGCCCAAAGTCACACAGCTGACAATTGGTGGAGCCGGAATTTGAACCCATGACCTCTGAGATCCCCGCTCTCTGGACCCCACCCATCTTTCGGAGCGCCTCACACCCCACCTCGCCGCCCTCTCCTCTCTACCCAGTCTTGATGATCAGATTACTGCTCTCAACTCTACCCTTTCTACTCAGCTAGACTCGCTCGCTCCCCTTTCCCTTCGCCGCTCTCGCACCACTAACCCACAGCCCTGGATCACTGCCACTGTCCGCCTCCTTCGCTCTTATGCTCGAGCTGCCGAACGCTGCTGGCGAAAGTCTAAACACCATGCCAACCTCGTTCACTTCAAGTTTATCCTTTCCTGCCTTAACTCAGCCCTCTCTTCTGCCAGACAAAACTATTTCTCCTCCCTTATTGACACCCATGCCCATCACCCCCGCCAGCTCTTCCGTACATTCAACTCCCTTCTCAGGCCCCCGGTTCCTCCCCCTCCTCCTTCCCTCACCCCCAACGATCTGGCCTCCTACATTAACAAAATTAAATCCATCAGGTCCGACCTCCCCAAAGTCTCTTCCCCCCTTTCTCCAACCCCCCGGCTCTCAACACTCTCTGCTACTCTCCCATCCTTCCCAGCGGTATCCTCAGAGGAACTCTCCTCCCTCCTCTCAAGTGCTACTCCGGCCACCTGTGCTTCTGACCCCATTCCCTCTCATCTTATGAAATCTCTCGCTCCATCCCTTCTCCCCTCCTTAACTTCCATCTTCAACCGCTCATTCTCCACTGGTTCCTTCCCCTCTGCCTTCAAACATGCCCATGTCTCTCCCATCCTAAAAAAACCCTCTCTTGACCCCACCTCACCTTCTAGTTATCGTCCCATATCCCTCCTACCATTCCTTTCCAAACTCCTTGAACGAGTTGTCTACACGTGCTGCCTAGAATTCCTCAACAACAACTCTCTCCTCGACCCCCTCCAGTCTGGCTTCCGTCCCCTTCATTCCACGGAAACTGCGCTCTCAAAGGTCACCAATGACCTCCTGCTTGCCAAATCCAACGGCTCATACTCTGTCCTAATCCTCCTCGACCTCTCAGCTGCCTTTGACACTGTGGACCACCCCCTTCTCCTCAACACGTTATCTGACCTTGGCTTCACAGACTCCGTCCTCTCCTGGTTCTCCTCTTATCTCTCCGGTCGTTCTTTCTCAGTCTCTTTTGCAGGCTCCTCCTCCCCCTCCCATCCTCTTACTGTGGGGGGTTCCCCAAGGTTCAGTGCTTGGTCCCCTTCTGTTCTCAATATACACTCACTCCCTTGGTGACCTCATTCGCTCCCACGGCTTCAACTATCATCTCTACGCTGATGACACCCAGATCTACATCTCTGCCCCTGCTCTCTCCCCCTCCCTCCAGGCTCGCATCTCCTCCTGCCTTCAGGACATCTCCATCTGGATGTCTGCCCGCCACCTAAAGCTCAACATGTCGAAGACTGAGCTCCTTGTCTTCCCTCCCAAACCTTGTCCTCTCCCTGACTTTCCCATCTCTGTTGACGGCACTACCATCCTTCCCGTCTCACAAGCCCGCAACCTTGGTGTCATCCTCGACTCCGCTCTCTCATTCACCCCTCACATCCAAGCCGTCACCAAAACCTGCCGGTCTCAGCTCCGCAACATTGCCAAGATCCGCCCTTTCCTCTCCATCCAAACCGCTACCCTGCTCATTCAAGCTCTCATCCTATCCCGTCTGGACTACTGCACTAGCCTTCTCTCTGATCTCCCATCCTCGTGTCTCTCTCCACTTCAATCCATACTTCACGCTGCTGCCCGGATTATCTTTGTCCAGAAACGCTCTGGACATATTACTCCCCTCCTCAAAAAACTTCAATGGCTACCGATCAATCTGCGCATCAAGCAGAAACTCCTCACCCTGGGCTTCAAGGCTGTCCATCACCTCGCCCCCTCCTACCTCACCTCCCTTCTCTCCTTCTACTGCCCAGCCCGCACCCTCCGCTCCTCCACCACTAATCTCCTCACTGTACCTCGCTCTCGCCTGTCCCGCCATCGACCCCCGGCCCACGTCATCCCCCGGGCCTGGAATGCCCTCCCTCCCCACATCCGCCAAGCTAGCTCTCTCCCTCCCTTCAAGGCCCTGCTGAGAGCTCACCTCCTCCAGGAGGCCTTCCCAGACTGAGCCCCTTCTTTCCTCTCCCCCTCGTCCCCCTCTCCATCCCCCCGTCTTACCTCCTTCCCTTCCCCACAGCACCTGTATATATGTATATATGGTTGTACATATTTATTACTCTATTTATTTATTTATTTATTTTACTTGTACATTTCTATCCTACTTATTTTATTTTGTTGGTATGTTTGGTTCTGTTCTCTGTCTCCCCCTTTTAGACTGTGAGCCCACTGTTGGGTAGGGACTGTCTCTATGTGATGCCAATTTGTACTTCCCAAGCGCTTAGTACAGTGCTCTGCACATAGTAAGCGCTCAATAAATACGATTGATTGATTGATTGATTGACTCCAAAGCCCGAGCTCTTGCCACTGCGCCACGCTGCTTCATGATCTAACTTGTAAACAAAACTTTCCCTGACCTTGCTGCTTCAGAATCCAGGAAGTGCCTTGCAAGGGAAATACTCTGAGAGATTTAGAAAGGGCCCCTTTGAGTTACCGGGCTTCTTCTTTAGTCTGGACTTTCCTCCATGATTAGTTTAACTGGATTCCATGAGAGCCCACCCCTTAAAAGGCTTCAAATCCAGATTCATGGTAAACATGAACTATCTAAATGAAAGGAAAAGAAGAGAAAGCACTGAACTGACTGGGCAGACACTCACTCAGATCCCTGTTCCAGAAGCCAAATCAGAATATTTAGTGGCAAGTACAGAGAGTACTTCTGTTTCTGCTTCCCTTGAGTTACTGAAACACCACTCCATAACAGCCCATCCCAACAGCACAGAATGGAGGGAGAGGTTTCGGGGAGTTTTGGCAAGGGCTGTGGGATCCTGGAGTAGCACTGCACTTGAGATCTGGTGGCTATCTTGGATGGCAGGATTTACCAAATACCCTCCCAAATTTGCTGCCCCGGCCTTGTTAGCCTAGCCTTGTTAGCCTAGAGAAGCAGCGTGGCTCAGTGGAAAGAGCACGGGCTTTGGAGTCAGAGGTCATGGGTTCGAATCCCGGCTCCACCACGTGTCTGCTGTGTGACCTTGGGCAAGTCACTTAACTTCGCGGAGCCTCATCTGTAAAATGGGGATGATAACTGCGAGCCCCACATGGGACAACCTGATCACCTTGTATCCCCCCCAGTGCTTAGAACAGTGCTTTGCACATAGTAAGTGCTTAATAAATGCCATTATTATTATATGGGAAAATCCACTCCTAAACCCATGGGATGACGGGACAACTGTAACCTTTCATCTCCATGTGTGTACAGAGAGGAATAAATAATCTTTCTATCTGCATGTTCCATTATGTTTCCGTGAGTTTCACCTCTGTTACTTCAACTACAGTCCAGCACTTAGAACAGTGCCCAGTGCTTAGAACAGTGCTTTGCACATAGTAAGCGCTTAATAAATGCCATCATCATTATTATTATTATTATTATTATGGGTTCAAATCCTGGCTCTGCCACTTGTCAGCTGTGTGACTTTGGGCACGTCACTTTACTTCTCCAAGCCTCAGTTACCTCATCTGTAAAATGGGGGATTCAGACTGTGAGCCCCTCGTGGGACAACTTGATCACCCTGAAACCTCCCCGGCGCTTAGAACAGTGCTTTGCACACAGTAAGCGCTTAATAAATTCCATCATTATTATTATTATTGTTATTATTATTACTATGGGTTCAAATCCCGGCTCTGCTGCTTGTCAGCTGTGTGACTTTGGGCAAGTCACTTTACTTCTCCGAGCCTCAGTTACCTCATCTGTCAAATGGAGGATTCAGACTTTGGGCCCCTCGTGGGACAACTTGATCACCTTGTACCCTCCCCAGCGCTTAGAACAGTGCTTTGAACATAGTAAGCACTTAATAAATGCCATTATTATTATTATTATTAATAATAATATTGAATTGCTTGGCACAGGCGCTCAGGGTAAGTGCTTCTCAAAATTCACAGACCCTAGGTGGCGCTATTCCCATGGGCAAATCCTAGTCCATCTTCATCATCATCATCATCATCAATCGTATTTATTGAGCGCTTACTATGTGCAGAGCACTGTACTAAGCGCTTGGGAAGTACAAATTGGCAACATCTTCTCGGGCCTTCTTAACCAACACTGAAAGATGGCTCACTTAAATTATCAGTTTAAAACACAGCTCTCAGAACAACCAGGGCCACGTCTATAATCATCCCAATCAGCCTCATTTGGCCCATTAAATGCCTGTTTTGGGTTTTTTTATGGCATTTATTAAGCGCTTACTATGTGCACAGCACTGTTCTAAGCACTGGGGAGGTTACAAGGTGATCAGGTTGTCCCACGGGGGGCTCACAGTCTTAATCCCCATTTTACAGATGAGGTAACTGAGGCCCAGAGAATTTAAGTAGAATTAGTAGAATAGAATAGAATAGTAGAATAGTATAGTAGAATAGAATAGAATAGAATAGAATAGAATAGAATAGTAGAATAGAATTTGTAGAGAAGCAGCTTGGCTCAGTGGAAAGATCACGGGCTTTGGAGTCAGAGGTCATGGGTTCGAATCCCGGCTCTGCCACAGGTCTGCTGTGTGACCTTGGGCAAGTCACTTAACTTCTCTGAGCCTCAGTTACCTCATCTGTAAAATGGGGATTAAGACTGGGAGCCTCACGTGGTACAGCCTGATCACCTCGTATCCCCCCCAGCGCTTAGAACAGTGCTTTGCACATAGTAAGCACTTAACAAATGCCATCATTATTATTATTATTATTAAGTGACTTGGCCAAAGTCACACACCTGATAATTGGCGGAGCTAGGATTTGAACACATGACCTCTGACTCCAAAGCCCGTGCTTTTTCCACTGATCCACGCTGAGACCCTGCTGCCTACAAAAAATAACACCAATCACTAGTAGTTATGGAACAACTACTGTGTGTGTAGCACTGTACTAAGCACTTAGGAGAGTATAATCTACTACTAATAATGGCATTTGTAAAGCGCTTACTGTGTGCAAAGCACTGTTCTAAGCGCTGGGGAGGATACAAGGTGATCAGGTTGTCCCTCGTGGGGCTCACAGTCTTAATCCCCATTTTACGGATGAGGTAACTGAGGCACTGGGAAGTTAAGTGACTTGCCCAAAATCACCCAGCTGACAATTGGCAGAGCTGGGATTTGAACCCATGACCTCTGACTCCCAAGCCCGGGCTCTTTCCACTGAGCCACGCTGCTTCTCAATGCATTATACTCAACAGAGTTGGTAGATGTGTTCCCTGGCCATAAGGAGCTTACTGTGTTGAGGGGGAGACAGAAACATACAATTCTCATCAGCATGTCTGAAAACGCCTTCATATTACACCTCGTCAGATTTTTCGTGTTTTTAAGAAGGGCCTTCTGGCTGTCTTGAATGGACTTGGGCATCATTTATCCTCACACAAATCTAGATCCGACAGCAAATTTTTGCTCTGCCTGATTTGTACTCAGTCGCACCACAAAGTTCTTCTTAGAGGAAGTGTCCAAGGTACTGCACCAGAAATACCTCAGACAGCACAATGGCTGGAGTACCACGTCTGACTGCAGGGACTCATGAAAATGTTCCTGCTTGCTGATCCATTATGCAAACACACAAATTCTCACACCCTCAGGCCAAGGGAGCTACAATAATTCTGCTATGCTCCTGGGTAGATCCACTTGCAGGAAACACTCACTTAAAGCCTACCATGTTCTATCCTCACTTACTTATTACATCTACACTTAGCACTCATACATATTCTCAGCTTAACTTACACTTAATTATTTATCAGTTATCCTGATATACTTCAACTTTCAATATCTGAAGCACTGTATAGTCCTCCCCCTCCAGCTATTTCTGTCTGGTTTATATCTTTCAGTCTTTCTTGATATTAAGCTTCTTGATGACAGGGATGGTAATTTTTACTTGTACTTTCCCAAGCACCTAGTACTTTGTGCCACTGAGTTTCTCTATAATCTTGTTACTTACTGCCAGTTACAAATGGGTAATTTTTAAATCTAATTAGCATCTGCTTTTCAGTATAGATGGATTACAATTATTATACTTCTGAAAACACACTCCAGAAAAATCCACCAAAAATGGTATGTTCTACAAGAGCCTTTTCCTAACCCTGAAGTCCCAAGGCCATAGCTGAATGCATCTAAATCATTCAATCAATAGCATTTATTGAGCATTTATTGTAAGCAGAGTATTGTACTAAGCACTTGGGAGAGTACAATACAATTAAATTGGCAGACACGTTCCCTATCCACGATGAGCTTATAGTCTAGAGGGGGAGACAGACAGTAATATAAACAAATTGCTGATATGGAAGTAAGTGCTGTGAGGCTGAGGGAGGGGCAAATAAAAGGCGCAAATCCAAGTGGAAAGATGACAGAAGGGAGTGGGAGAAGAGGAAATGGGGGCATAAACGGAGAAGGGCTCTTGGAGATGTACTTTAAATAAGGCTTTGAAGGTGGGGAGAATGATCGTCAGTTGAATATGAAGAGGGAGGGTGTTCCAGGCCAGAGGGGTATCTGGGAAAGAGATCGGCGGCAAGATAGACAAGACAGAAGTATAGGGAGTAGTAGAGGAGTGAAGTGTGAGGGCTGGGTTACAGTAGAAAATCAGGGAGGAAAGGTAGGAGGGGGTAAGGTGATTGAGTGCTAGCTAATTTAAGTCTCCAAGATGCAGTATAAGATTCAGACATACAGGGTTGTTCCTTTTTTCCCTGACACTATTCACAGTTTGCCAGGTTAGCCAAACATGCCCTCATTTAAAAATCTTTATTTTATTTCCCAATTAAGATTTACAATGAAAACATGCTCCTTCTCTCTCTGTCTTTCTGTCTCTGTCTCTCTCTCTCCCCCCCCCAACACTCTTTGCAAATGGGGGATGAGTAGATTTGGCTGTGTTCCAGGTTTTTCTGAACACCTGGAATAATTTTTCTACTGTTCTTGATTTAGGTTTGAAAAAACACAAATTAACTTTTCCCTTACTTTTTAAACCCACCTGGATTTAAAGATGTACTTAATTCATGAGTTTCTAACTCATTTACACTTTGCTCATTAGAATGCACTTTTTATGATCCACTTGGTAACCAGGATGCCTCAGGAGGGTTTTTTATCAATTTCATTAAGTCTTTTTTCCAAGCAGTTCTGATTTCTCCAAAATAAGCAAATAGGAGGCAGTCCTCTACCCAGTCTCCAACCTCCTTCCTCCCAAAACAAAACTGGAGATTAGTTCAAAAAGTGGATTCTAAACTTGGCAAATTGTCCTTTCCTCAACCTATTCTAAAGATTGAGATTATTAGTACATTTCAATAATCTATGCAGAGACGGTGTAACCATATAAAGGGTTTTTTTGGTACACATATAAGCGCACATGACTTTGTATTCACTCTCCCCTCACTTCATGGAATATTTACCTAATTTATATGACATTTATCTCCAATGAAAATGGGGAAAGTAGGGTTACGAAAGAAAAAACAGTGCTGCCAATGGATTTCAAGCCAATAAGGACACTTCTTCATTTGTATACACGGAGTTCATTATTAAACAAAGTGGCAATATAAATAAAAATAAGATTAGATGTTTAAAAAGCTGGAGAGAGACTAAGGAATCCATTAATGTTTCAACAAGCTTAAATTCATTGGAGCCCAGATCCTTCTTTCTAATAAATTCAGTTGTCAGACAGTCATTGACTGCCAAATGCTAAATATGTTCCATCTTAGCTAGACTTTCTTTTTATTGTTGTTTCTTAATAAATCTTTAAATTGATTGCAAAATAAAGCCCACTATTTGTGTACTAAGTCCTCTGCCAACCATTCTACCCTGCAGATGTTTTATCCAGTTATGGAGCATTTTATGCCTAAGACAGCAAGGAGTCCTTGGCCTTCAAAATGGCACCACCAGCTTTTAAAGTATTTCACTAGCACTCCCCTTTCAGAAAGAGCAGTTTCGGGCACTCAGGCCAGATAATTAATTACAAGCCTCTCCTTCCGATGCCCGAGTCCTGGCAGAAATAGTGGCTGCCTCTTGTAGGGGGAATCATTTGAAGAACTATCTGACAAGGCAAACTAATAATAATGATGATGGTACTTGTTAAGTGCTTACTATGTGCCAAGGACTGTTCTAAGCGCTGGGGTAGATACAAGGTAATCAGGTTGTCCTTTGTGGGGCTCTCAGTCTTCATTTCCATTTTGCAGATGAGGGATCTGAGGCCCAGAGACGTGAAATGACTTGCTCAAGGTCACACTGCTGATACGTGGCGGAGTCGACATTAGAACCCACGACCTCTGACTCCCAAGCCCGGGCTCTTGCCACTAAGCCACGCTGCTAAGGAGCAAACTGAACTCCTTGGTAAGTCCCAAATTGGGTTTCCACAGCAAGGCAAAACTCAAAGGCCCTGCTATAAGAAGTTATCAAAGCCTCCGGCCCTCAGGTCCACTGACTCCTTTCACATCACTGCCCTTCCCATTCAGCCTAGGTTAACTGGTTCGAGGACCGTTGCCTCTCTGATTACAAAAGAACATGCCATCTGTTGATTTCCACCCCTCACACATGGCCTCCTTTTCCATTTGCCATTTCTGTCTCACTGCAAAAAACTCTTCTCCCTAATCATTGTGTGGGTGGACTCTAGAACCTTTATACAATCGGTACTCGGCCCCTTTCTTTCAAGGAATTTCAAAAATCGATAGGACTCTGTGCTTCCTACAAACCACAGTCAGCATTCCTTGACTGTCAGCCCCAGGATACAACGAGATAGCTGCACAGGGGCTCATGGCCTAGGAACCATTTAGAAATAGTAAGGAGCCCCTTGGGGACCCTTTGCAGAGTAACTAAACACTCAGATTAAGCTCCTCTATCTAGAATAGCACTGGGAGGGTGGCATCAGAGACACTCACTGGTTTAAAGAATGGAACACAGGCCAGTGAGTCAGAAGGACATGGGTTCTAATCCTAGCTCCACCACTCATCTGCTGTGTGACCTTTTCTGTGCCTCAGTTACCCCAACTGCAAAATGGGGATGAAGACTGAGCCTCATGTGGGACCGGGACTGTGTCCAACCTGATTAACTTGTACCTATCCCCAGCACTTAGAACACTGAATGGCACATAGTAAGTGCTTAACAAGTACCAAAATTATAATTAATATAATTATTATTATAATTATAATTATTAAGGCTGGAACCTATAGGCAGTAGTTTGTTCACACTAGAGACTGCAGATAAGAGAGTGTAGTTTTCCAGCACTTCCCCTCCATCACCTAATTAATGACTGTGGGAGGCCACAGGGAAAAGCTTTCCAGAAAATGTAAAAAAAAGAGACACAAACTTGAACACTTAAAAAGCACTGCATAGCTTCTTATTGTTTGTTGGGTGTTAGAATGTGTGCAGAATCATACATCCCGGGTTTGAATGAACACATCAAAAATACTTTCCACAGGTACAGAGAATTCCAAGGACAACACTAGATATATTGCTATGTAAAGTATGTCGGTGCAGTCATTTCTCCTACAATGTGTGCCTTCTTTAAATGATCTGGATAGAAACCAATAATTGGAAACTGAGTTGCATAACATGGCTGTGAATCAGCTGTGAATTGGTTATAATACCTTGAGGGTCGGGAAGAAATACCCCTTCAGGATGACAGGATCATGTGGAAACCTTCTCATCCTTCCTTAGTAACATTACAAAGATAACCAAACCACAGGTACACTTTGTTTTGCCATGCTTTTTTTTCATACCTATGTTTGCACCATGCCATACCAGAATAAAGTTATGTACACATAAACATGTGCATAGCCGTGGACAAGGGTGAGTACTACAAATTGAGTTTTCCTAAATGCGGGGTTTTGCCATATTGTGAGGCCCATGTCATAGGCAAACTGGATGTATTTAAAATTCAGTGATTTCTAGAAATGGACTTCAAGCTAATGATCACTGAAAAGTGTCAGAGAAATGTCAGAGACACAAGTGAGGTACAATAGTTGAAGCTTCAGAAGGTTAAAACCTGAAGTGAAATAAGTTTTAATAAGACTACATATTCAGTTAATTAATTGTTCATGTTTCACCTTAATGTATTGCTTCCTACTCTTTCTTTGCCTTTCTTCCATGTTCTTCTGCCTGCTTTCTCTTTCTGCAAATAATTTTTGCCTGTCTCCCTCAGGACTGTGAGCTTGTTATGGGCAGGAACATATCTGCCAACTCTGTTGTACTGTACTCTCCCAAGCACTTAGTACAGTGCTCTGCACATAGTAAACACTTAATAAATACCATTGATGATGATGATGATGATGATGATGATGATGATGATAATGATGATGTCTCCCCCATTAAACTGTAAATTCCTGGAAGCCAGGCAATACGTGTCTTTCTATTGTCATACTCCTTCAATCACTTAATACCCTGACTATCGCTCAGAAGGGGTACTGAATAAATAGCATTGATTGACTGAATGATTAATTGTCTTTATAAGCCTTTTCATCTTATAAAGTATCCTTGAATTTCACCCGGTATCAGAAAAGCCATATACATATCAATGGTTTTCTAACCATTTTCCCCCTAACAGTCAATTAATTAATCAATATTATTAGTGGAGCATTTTCTGTGAGCAAGGCACTCTACTAAGGACTTGGGAGAATACAATATAGCAGCCATGATCCCTATCCTCAAGGAGTTTACAACCTAAATTTCCAATCTAATCCACTATTTTCCCATGAAACAATTGTTGAGACCACACATTTCTTTTGGATAGCACAAGAGTTAGTTGCCAGGATGTGACTAACACATTGTAGGAGAAACACTTGTGTATAATTTGGAAATAAGGTGCTCTCATAAATGTATGCTGGTACGATGACTCAGGTATTACTCCCTTCCAGCACACACAGTATGGCTTCGTGTCAGAGTCACCACTACACCCAATTTCGGCATGTTATACCACAGGATGGATGGCTAGAAAGAACAGAGGCATGTAGTGTAGCTATCTAGCCCTGAATTCTTCCACGCCCTCAGCCTAACTACCACTGCCCAAACAAAGGTTATTCTTGTACCCATTCATTCATTCATTCATTCATTCAATCGTTTTGAGCAGTTACTGTGTGCAGAGCACTGAACTAAGCACTTGGGAGAGTACAATACAACAATAAACAGACACATTCCCTGCTCAAAACCAGTTTACTCATCTTCACACAGTCAGATCACTCTGGGAGGTGAGGAGAAAAGAGAAGGTGAGGAAATCGGAAAATTTTCCCTTCATAGGGGAAAACCTGGAATATTTCCCAGTAGGAAGGAAGGAATTGGACTCGGTGTTTCATGTTTCAAGGGTATCTGTCACTTGACATCATCAGAGTGGTATGGACAACCAGTGAAGAACAAAGTGATATATACTGATCTGCACAAAGGAAACAGTTTCCAAAGCCAAGAACTCCTTATCTTTCCCACTAAGCCACTCCTCTCCTTAACTTTCCATCTCAGTCATTAACATCACCATCCTCCCTGTCCCTGAAGCCCAGAACTCCGGTGTCATCTTCATGACCGTTCAACACACACTGTGAAACTACTGCCAAATCTGCATCTGCACAACATCTCCCAGATCTACGCCTTACTCTCCACCCAAACTGCTTCCATCCTGGTATAAGCTCTGGTCTTTCCCCTGTGAGATTATGGCAGTTGCCTCCTCACTATTCTCCAGCCTCTCCTCTCTCCTATGTATATACTGCCCTACATATTATCTTTCTCAAGTGTAAATTGGCCCACAACTCTTCTGTCCTCAAAATCCTCCACCATACTCCACATCTCCACCATCAGGCCCCACCTTTTTTTTTTTAACATGGTATTTGTTAAGCATTTACTATGCGCCAGGCACTGTACAAAGTGCTGGGGTAGATACAAGGTAATCATGTTGGACACAGTCCATGTTCCACGTGGGGCTCACAGTCTTACCCCCAGTGTTATAAATGACGAAACTGAGGCATGGAGAAGATCAGTGAATTGTCCAAGGTCACACAGCAGACAAGTGGTGCTCCATCTACTAGGACACACTGCTTCTCTAACTGCTTTACTGCCTCCCTTTTTTCCCCAACCTGTCTTCCTCAGTCTTCCCAAGTCAATCTGCTAGCTGGACCTTACTCTCTACTCTCTTGCCTTGCCATAATCACCTTGTTCCCACTGTTCCCTGGCTTGGCACTCCCTCCCTCTCCAGATCAGTCAGGCCACAGGTCTCCCCACATTCAAATCCCTCCTAAAATCCATCTCCACCAACAGGCTTTCCCTGACTTAATTTCCTAGCACTCTGAATCATATTATCCCTTCAGCCATCTATAGCACAAAAGAACTTATTTGCACCCTCCTTAGTACTACTGTGGATTCCTCTGCTCAATGTATTTATTAAGCCTGGTATAAATATTTTATATTTGTCTTCCCACTAGAGTGCAAGCTCCTTATGGCCAGGAACCTGTCACATTTTTTTCTGTAATTCCCAAGTGCCCAGTTTGGTGCACCGCACCTATAAATCGTTAGAGTGCTCTTTAGAGTGCTGAACAACCTCCTATGGGCCGCAAGTCTAGAATCTGGTACAGGTAGTTATTAAGTGTGCTTAATTAAGTGCTATTCTGAGATAAACATTGTACTAAGCACTGGGGTGAATACAAAATGATTATTATTATTATTGTTAACAATAATAATAATAATAATGGTATTTGTTAAGCACCTACTATGTGCCAGGCACTGTACTAAATGCTGGGGTGTATACAAGCAAATTGGGTTGCACATAGTCCCTGTCCCACATGGGGCTCACAGTCTCATTCCTCATTTTACAGATGATGATGATGATGGCATTTATTAAGCGCTTACTATGTGCAAAGCACTGTACTAAGCACTGGGGAGGTTACAAGGTGATCAAGTTGTCCCATGGGGGGGCTCACAGTCTTAATCCCCATTTTACGGATGAGGTAACTGAGGCCCAGAGAAGTGAAGTGACTTGCCCAAAGTCACACAGCTGACAATTGGTGGAGCCAGGATTTGAACCCATGACCTCTGACTCCAAAGCCCGAGCTCTTTCCACTGAGCCACGCTGCAAAGGGGAAGAGGAAAGGGGGGGAGGGGAGGGGGATCTTGGTACCCCCCTCCAGGTCCTTATCATTCTTAATCATCGATGCTAATGCTACCGTTATTGTTAACGTTACCATTTGTAATTGACAAAGGTATTGTTTCTGTTATCATTGTTGCTATTTTTATTATGACTTCATTATACGTATGAGTAAGCTGAAAGCAATTCAAGTGAAGTGACTTGCCCCAGGTCACACAGCAGAGAAGTGGTGGAGCTGCGATTAGAACCCAGGACCTTACAACTCCCAGACCCACGCTCTGTCCACTATGCCATGCTGTGATTTCATTAGACACAGTCCTGTCCCGGCAGCGGCAGCTTTTCTTCTAGCTTCAGGAGCAGTTTCATTTGTGAAAGTTATGTTTTACATCAAATGGCAAGGCAGGAACACCAACGGTAAGACTTAAGGGGGGCATCCAGGTCCCCGGGACTGACACCACTGTACTTGGGGTGGAGGGTGAGTAACGGCTGGACCCCTAAGCAGTTGTGGAATGGTAAAATAAAGTGGGGCAGCAAGAATAGGCCAGGTAGAAGAAACCGCTTAAGGACATAATGAAAAACGGCAATGCAGCATAGCCATTTCCTGGTGGGAAGTAATAGCCACAGACAGACCAACCCAGCATGCAAACTTGTAAGCTACAACAGAGGAAGACTCTGCATACCGCAGTTACAGGAACTATAGAGGAGAGGCTAATCATGTACCAGATATGGAAAAGATTGAAGGTCATGCATTGATCTTTTCAGCCACACACACGCCAATAGCAAGCGAGCAGTGTTCTTCTTGAATATAAATGTACAATATACACACACATACAAAAACATGCACTGTATATACATATACACAGATTAATATATAAACTGCCTACATTGCAGGCAAAGGAATAAATAAGGCTTGAGAACTCTAATATATGTGATTAGACTTGGGGACTTTTTCCACAGAGGCTAGCACTGAAAGAGAATGACAAAAAAGAAGCATGCATATAAGCCGTTATTGTACCAACAGCTACACTGAAATGCCTGCTCTCTAAACAATAAAATCCACATCTGACAAATTTGTTTTGCATCTTGCATTAATAGAGGTGGAGGACAGCCTTTATATTTTATGTATAATGCAAAGGGATTTTTAAAAATTAACATCATAGAAGGCTTTTCGCTGGGCAGTTCTTTGAAGACCTCTTGGATCTTAGTTGATTGTTTTTACATTATTTAATGTGAAATAAAGAGGGGAGACTAGCTTATTAGGGAAATCACACTTTCTGGGCCAGATATCAGAAGGCTCACCCTCACAAAAGTGAGTATGTTAGAATGAAAAGGCATTATTAGCTGGAAAGATCCATCCACTCACACATTTTCTTGCTCAGAAGCACTCTGTAACTGTAAAAAAAAAAAAAATAGCACACTATCCGAAGTCAGAATCCCTATTTAGCAACTAGCTAAATGCCCTTGGGCAAGTCCCTCTGCCTCTCTATGCCTTAGTCTCTCCATCTACAAAATGGAGATAAGAACTCTCATTCTCACATACCTCACTGAGTTGCTGGATGGGGCCACCGATAGACTACTGCAAAACCATTTACAAATAAAAAGGAATATTAAAGCTTGGTGACAAGTTCAGCACAGATGGACCTTCCCAAACAATTCTACCTTTTTTGGTTTCAAGTTAAAAGCACTTCCAAATCTTCATGGTTAGCAAGGTCACATATTTTCTACACCATTTCTACGATCAATTGATGGCATTTATTGAGCATTTACTGTGTGCAGAGCACTGTTCTAGGGACTTGGGAAAGGCCTCTAGACTGCAAGCCCACTGTGGGCAGGGACTGCCTCTCTTTATTGCTGAATTGTACTTTCCAAGCGCTTAGTAAAGTGCTCTGCACACAGTAAGTGCTCAATAAATATGATTGAATAAATGAATACAATACAATAATAATAATAATGTTCGCGTGTATTAAGCACTTACTATGTGCAAAGTACTGTTCTAAGGGCTGGGGTGGTTACAAGGTGATCAGGTTGTCCCACGGGGGGCTGTTCTACAAATACAACCAATAGGTGATCTAAATAAACTGTGGCAACTTGAGAAATAATGGAAAAGGTAGCATAAAGTGATGTAGGTTCATTTACTAAGCCAGCAAGTTACAGACAAAAGCACTAAGACAGCAGGGTAGCCAGGGAAGGGTGAAAAATGATCCTACACTATGAGTGATGAATCTGAAAGTCAGCTACAGTCATGAGGGAGAGGAACAAGTTTCATACAGTCTTAACGGCAAAGACATCTCCAAGCCAATTCGGTATGACTCCCTCTTTCCAAACCTCCCTTTCATAATTCTTTTTTGGTCCTATCTATCTTCCGTTTAAGGGAAAAACATTTGCAGGGGAGGGGAGACATGAAGGAAACGATGACAGTGAATGTGCTAGGGCTCATGAAAATGAAGATTGGCTAGCAGTGACTACAGTTAGCATTCTACAACTCTAAAAAAGGCAGCAAGCAGATGACTATCTTCAGGCAGCCCTTAGTACGAGCTTCATGATAGAAGGGCACCTGGGATGTATGAAAAGCTGCTCCCAAATCAGCAAGGGAAATAGTACGAGAAAATAACTTAATTGCAAGCTTCCTATGCATCTGTGTCAATGGGCTGCCGTCACAGCCCGCCAGTTTTTTTTTTATCCCATTCAGAAAAATTTGCTCTATGTAGTAACTAACCACACTAGCACAAATACATAAGCACAGATAAACACACACAAACACACACAAAAATATGCATACACACTAATTTTTCCTTGCATATGAATCTCAGAGAAGGAATCTTCAGTTACGATGAGGTCTCAAATCACTAGAATTACTGAACTTCTGGGGCATATAGCCCTCCAGAAGTGTTTCTACCAGCAGAAGTATGAAAATACTGTTCTTTAAAAATTGACAAAATAAAATATCTCATCACATTAACCCTGGATGGGTTCCCACAAAAAGCATACCATAATCACTGCTAGAGCTGACAGAACAAATGCCTAGAGGGAAATGAGTTCTCTACAGGGCTTGCAGACAGGCACATTTTCTGCCCTAAGGGACCTTAAAAACTCCCATAATAGGAAAAGAGCCTTCAAACATGAATACTGAACAGAAAAGGTGAAGAACTTTGCTGAACCTTTAAAATATAAACTGTGTTCCTTTTCTCCTACACTGGGAAACGGAATGGAGAAAAAAGGGAGAGCAAGCAGTTGGGGAGGGATGGAAGAATGGAGTAAAACCTGGCAAAAAAATATCTGAAGAAGTTGTGAGGGGTTTAATTTTGGTTTGGGGGCTTTTTTGTTGTTTTTTTGCTTTGGTTTCCTTTTTCATTTAAAAGAGAGGGGAATCACTTTGGCTCTAGAAATTGAGCTCAGATTTTACTTTCTACTTTTCAGTCTGACCTTCCAAAAACCCCAGCCTCTGCCCTGGCAGTTCATGGTCCCTGCCAGGCAAGGGGCATCACAGAAACCACTTAGGGACTTAGGGGGCAGAAAAGCACTTAGGGAAGGGAATAACGTGCTCTTCCCAAGGGACACTGAGGCCCTCAGCTACTCAGGTCACCATACACAGACACACATCACCCTCCCTGGTGTCTTACAGAGGGTCCTGCTCTGCTAAGCATGGGAGGGGGAGAGTTAAACAGCAACAGATTGCTTTCCCAAATTTTAAAACGTTGTGAAAGCTCTGGTTATGGAATGTGTTGTTTTGTTGTCTGTCTCCTCCTTCCAGACTGTGAGCCCGTTTTTGGGTAGGGACCGTCTTTATATGTTGCCAACTTGTACTTCCCAAGTGCTTAGTACAGTGCTCTGCACACAGTAGGCGCTCAATAAATACAATTGAATGAATGAATGAATGAATAAATGAATGAATATGGCTCCTTCAACCACTTTCATTCATTCATTCAATCGTATTTCATCATCAATCGCATTTATTGAGCGCTTACTGTGTGCAGAGCACTGTACTAAGCGCTTGGGAAGTGCAAGTTGGTAACATATAGAGATGGTCCCTACCCAACAGCGGGCTCACATCTTACTGTGTTTTTGAACTGTTTTTCTTTACACATTCAACACATTCAATGTTCTTGTCACCAACCTCCCAGCCCCCAACTCTTTTACACTGCAAGCACTCTGAGAGTCAAGGCCTGAATTTTATTGTATTCTTTATTATCTACGCTATCACTGAACAATGATGCAATGAGAGACACGGAAGCAGAAAACTGAATCGAGAAGGCCAGGGTATCCTTTGGAAGACTGTTAAACAGAGTGTGGCGGTAGCAGGGAGGTGATAAGTCTATATAGCTGTAGTGTTGTCCAAAACTCAGACCCCACTCAGGCATCACAGCCACCTTCCTGAGCAGGACCATCAGTGTCACATATAGACCATACTCAATATCCCCTAGCAAGACAAGATCCATTCCACAGACAATGGAACACAGTCAATTTCCAAGCAACAAAACTATACTCATCTCAACACTGCTATACTGGGTGGGACCCTAGAGAAGAATGAATGACAGCAGGATATCCAAACAAATGCAGTTTGGAGAGGTGACATTGGGACATTGAAAGCAAGAGGGAAAGAGGGAATGTTGTAAAAACGAAGGCTAACAAAGCCTCAGTCAAAGCTGCATCCCAGCTGGAAAATGAGAATCAGTTGCCAAGGACAGATCAGCATGGACCATTGCTATCTAAAAGGAGTGGCCTTTATGGAGGAAAAACTTTGTAAGGAACCAGACACAAAGGAGGCAAAAGAGAAAACAGCACCAGGCACTGAAAAGATGGAACATAACAAAAAAAACAAGGGACAATCTATACAAATATACAATGAGGGTCCCACACTGGCCTTTTCAGCCAAACACAAATTCATAGGTGAACTCTGTCATCCAGTGTGAATTCTCTGAATATCAAGGACAAGTAGATTGTGTTCTTCATAATAATAATAATTGTGGTATTCATTAAGCACTTACTATGTGCAAGGCACTGTACTAAGCGCTGGGGTGGGTACGAGCAAATCGGGTTGGACACAGTCCCTGTCCCACATGAGGCTCACGGTCTCCCCACTTTACAGATGAGGTAACTGAAGCACAGAGAAGTGAAGTGACTTGCCCAAGGCCACACAGCAGACAAGTGGCAAAGCCGGGATTAGAACCCATGACCTTCTGACTCCTAGGCCCATGCTCTATCCACTACATATGCTTCAGCATATGAAGGAAATACTTAATAATTACCATTGGACAAATGAATGACCCTGGAACAATATGTTTAAATATGGGATGGTTCCTTAGGAAGGTGAGTGGACTTCAGAAATAGAAGACCAATCCCTCCCTAGCTATTGCCCTTGTTTATGAACCATGAACTGAATTATCAGGCTTTAACCAAGACCAATCTTGGTTAGTCAGATCAATAGATTAATCTATCCACTAGTGAGTGTATCGAGGAGGGACAAGTGAGAAGGCAAGAAATTATTTTAATGACCTCTTCTCATGTATATTAGTGATTCATGAATATAACAACCTCTAATTTCCATCTCTTTGGGGACTAAAAATCCTGAGATTCCAGTAAGTGAATTCATGTTGCTCATAGCTTATTTAGTCATAATAACATGCATCATACAAGGACAGAGAATTATTTCTAAGTCAGTTATAATGTCATCTGAACCCACCTGAAGATTTTAAAATGTTTTGTTGATTTATCAGTTGATCATTTGGATGGATAGATTAGTTTAAGTGGAACTGGATAATGTTCCCCAGGCAATTTGTCATTTCAATTCTAGGGAACCTGTTATTTGGCTTCACTACATAATGCCAAAAGAAAACTCGCAGGACTTCCAGTCACAATGGTTTGTCTTGATCATTTTTCTAAAATAACATTCAGTCTACATCTCCCCACTTCTTAAAAATCTCTAATGGTTACCACCACCTCTGCATCAAACAGAAACTCCTTACCATCGATTTTAATCAGCTTTCCCCTTCATTCATTGATTCACTGTCATATTTATTGAGTGCCTATTGTGTGCAGAGCACTGTACTAAGCACTTAGGAGAGTGCAATATAACAATAGACAGATTCCCTGTCCACAATGAGCTTACAGGCTGGAGGGGGAGACAACATTAATATAAAGAAATAAATTACAGATACGTACATAAGTGCTGTGGGGCTGGGACGGGGGATGAACAAATGGAGAAAATCAGGGCAATGAAGAAAGGAGTGAGGGAAGAGGAAAGGAGGGCTTAGTCAGGGGAGGCTTCCTGGAGGAATGTGATGTTAGTAAGGCTTCCAAGGTGGGGAGAGTAATCGCTTATCAGATTTGAGAGGGGGTATTCCAGGCCAGAGGCTGTATGGGGTTGAGGGGTTGGTGGTAAGACAGATGAGATCAAAGTAGAGTGAGAGGTTAGCATTAGAGGAGTGAAGTGTGCGGGCTGGGTTGTAGTAGGAGAGGACAAGGTGATTGAGTGCTTTGAAGCCAATGGTGAGGAGTTTTGTTTGATGCGGAGGTGGATGGGCAGCCACTGGCGTTTCTTGAGGAGGGGGGAAACATGTCCCTCCTACATTACCTTGCTGATCTCTTACTTCAACCTAGCCCACATGCTTCAGCTCCTCTACTCCCAACTCCTCGATCTCAATCTCGTCGCCGACAACTCTGACCTGGAACTCCCTCTGCTCCCATATCTGACAGACCAGCCCTCTCCCCACCTTCAAAGCCTTATTAAAATCATATGTCCTCCAGGAAGCCTACCCTGTTTAGACTCTCATCTCTTCTACTTGCCCTCCCTTCTGCATTGCTTATGCACGATTCCATACTCCTTCAGCAGTTGTTATTAACTCCCAAAACACATACGTATATAACCTTATAATCTCCCATTTCTCCTATCAGTAATTTAGCTTAATGTCTATCTTCCCCTCTGGACTGTAAGCTCCTTGTGGGCAGGGAATGTATCTATCAACTCTACTGCATTGTGGTATTTGTTATGTGCTTATTACATGCCACGCATTGTACCTAGTGCTGGGGTAGACACAAGTTAATCAGAGTGGACACCATCCCTCTCCCATCTGGGGCTCACGGTCTTAATCCCCATTTTACAGATGAAGTAACTGGGGCACCAAATATTTCCACACATTATTTTTGGAATCTAATTATTTTAAAATATGTGTGTGTGGGTGTATCTAGCGATGAATAGTATCTACTGAGCACCAGCTGCATGAAGAACACTGTACTAAGCACTTCTAAGTTTACAGGATGCTAACCTACATTTCTGTATATTCCTTTTCAACCAAAACAATCCTTTGGCCACCCTTCCAAATATGACTGTTTCATTGGATAAACACTTAACTCAATAAATTACACAACCCTCTGTGGGGCAAAGGAGAAAATTATCCACCAGTAGTTACCTAGGATACAATTCTGGACCTAGAAAATCAAACCCTTCATTTAAAAAAGTGTCAAATAACCAGAAGGCTACATATGGTCAACTGCTTAATCAAGGGGTGATAACCAAGTTTTTCATTTCTCCTTTTCCTGTCTCTTAGTATCTGTTTTTTTGTCCATTTAGCTATTAGTTAACACTACCATAAAAGGTGAGAAGGGAAACCTAAAGGATTTGAAATTTAAATCAATACGGTAGATTTCTTGTTAGCAGTAAGGCAAGAAACAAACAACAGTAATTACTGCCTACAGTCTGTACCTCAGATTGACCCCAGTAGCTGACCATCTCATATAAGAATTTTCTTCTGGAGTAAACTCCCACCAGTCAATCTTGATCTCAGAACTAGTCTCAAGCCTCATCTTAATCATGTGTTTCCACTTCTTCCTGTCACCATCATGACTACAATAATAATAATAATAATAGTAATTATGGTACTTGTTAAATTCTTATTATGTGCCAAGCACTTTTCTAAATGCTGGGGTAGATACAAGTTAATCAGGTTGGACACAGTCCATGTCCCACAAAGGGCTCACACTCTTAATCCCCAGTTACAGATGAGGTACCTGAAGCCCAGAGAAGTCAAGTGACTTGTCCAAGGTCACACAGCAGACGTGGCGGAGCCGGGATTAGAACCCAGGTCTTTCTGGCTCCCAAACCTGTGCTCTACCCACCAAGCCAGGCTGCTTCAATTGTACTTACTGAGCACTTACTATGTGCAGAGCACTGTACTAAGTGCCTGAGAAGACATGTGGCCTAGTGAATAGAGCATGCGCCTGAGAGTCAGAAGGCCCTGAGTTTTAATCCTGGCTCTGCCATTTATCTATTGTGTGAACTTGGTCAAGTCACTTAACTTCTCTGCGTCTCACCTGGAAAATGGGGATTAAGACTGTGAGCTCCATGTGGGACATGGACTGTGCCCAATCTGAGTATCTTGTATCTACCCTAGTGCTTAGTACAGTGCCTGGTAAATAGTATGTGTTTAACAATTGCAATTAAAAAAAAGAGGGAGAGAATTCTTATAATCTCCATTAGGAAGACTTAACAAATACCATTAAAAAAAGTGCAATACAACAGCGTTGGCCGACATGTTCCTTGCCCACAATGAGTGTACATCAAGGGGGAGACAGATAATAATACAAATAAATAACTTATAAGACATAATTTATAGATATGTACATAAGTGTTACGGGTCTGAGGGTGGGATGAATAAAGGGTAGAAATCCAAGTCGAAGGACAATGCAGAGGAAGAGGGAGGAAAGGAAATGAAGGATTAGTTGGGGAAGGCCTCTAGGAAGAGATGGGATTTTTAATAAGGTTTTGAAGATGGGGAAAGTGATAGTTTGTCAGATATGAAGCCGGACAGAGTTCAGAGTTCCAGGTCAGAAACAGGTCATGGGCACGGAGTCGGCAGTGAGATAGACAAGATAGAGGATGGTCAAGCGGTCGAAAGCACCAGACTCAAGTTGTAACTCCTCCTTGTCGGAGTTTCTGATATCCGAATAGAGGGGTGGGATCGAATCCCATTTCTGACACATCTGTTGTACTTACAGAAGCAGCATGGCTTAGTGGATAGAGGATAGGCTTGGGAGTCAGAACGACCTGGGTTCTAATCCTGGTTCTGCCACTTGTCGTCTATGTGACCTTGGGTAAGTCCCTTAACTAATCTGTGCCTCAGTTACCCCATCTGTAAAATGGGGATTAAGACTGTGAGTCCCATGTGGGACATGCACTGTGTCCAACCTGATTAGTTTGTATCTATCCCAGGGCTTAGAACAGTTCCTGGAACATAGAAGGTGCTTAACAAATACCATTTTTTAAAAAAAGGAGATTGTTACAATAGTCCGTCTAAGAAGTGATGAAAGAGTATACCAGGGTTAGGGTTTTAAAGGTAGAGAGGAAGAGGCTGAGGCATGAAACCCTACAAAGGAAGAACCAACAGCACTTAAGGATGGATGAATTTGGGAAATAAATGAGTGAGAGAGGAAAATCAAAGTGGACCCCAAAGGTGCAAGCTCGTGGGACTGGAAGAATTGTAGTGTGATTGACAGATGCAAAAATTAGAAAGAGGAAAAGGAGGGAAGACCAACAGTTCAGTTTCAGACCTAGTAAATTTAAGGTACTGGCAGTCAACCAGAAGGAGATGTCCCAGGGACAGAGAGGAACACACTATCGTACAACAGGTGGAGAGGTCTGGGATGCAGGTGTAGCTTGAAGCTGATGAGACAGTAAGTCCCTGGAGGGCAGGGATTGGGTCCACCATGACAGTGGATGAGCTCTCTGAGAATGAGTGCAAATAAAGAAGAGGACGGAACCCAGGACTGAATCTTGAAGGAATTTTTAGTTTAAAAGTATGGAGTCTGCAAAATTAAATAAAAGGTGGTTGGAAAAGTAGGATGAGAACCGGGAGGAGATTGTCTGTTACTCTCTACACTAGTGCCATCGCTCTTTTTATCCTATTTCTGGCACCCTCCTGTCGCCTACACACTTGGATCTGTGCCCTTTAAGCACTTGATGTTCACCCCACCTTCAGCCCCACCACACTTATGCACATATCCATAATTTATTTTAAGGTCTGTCTTCCCCTCTAAACTGTAAGCTCTCTGTGGGAAGGGAACGAGTCTACCAACGCGGTTGAATTGTATTCTCCTGAGTGCATAGTTATAGTGCTTTGCTCCCAATAAGCGCTCAATGCCACTGATTGTTTGATTGATTTCTTCTCTTCTTAAACAGTTGACAGGAAAATTTTTAAGTTTTCAAACACCAGTCTATTCCCACGTTGTGGTGCACGGTCTTCTCCTCTATGGGAAAGTAGCAGGACATTCCTTCCCAAACTCCTTTCCTTCTCTACCTTTTAACCACTATTGCTTTCTCCACATTTCATGACCCAGTGCAAAAATTTTTCCCAACTTTTTAAAAATGATGATAATTATTAAGTGCTTACAATGCACCAACTACCGTCCTGGGCACTGGGGTAGATACAAGGCAATCAGATCAGACACAGTCTCTGTCCCATATAAGGTTCACAGTCAAAGAAGGAGGGATAACATGCACTTCATCCCCATTTTATACCTGAGGAAACTGAGGAACGGAGAGATTAAGTAACTTGCCCAAAGTCATGTAGAGGGCAAGTGGCGTGGAGCAAGGCCTCGCCTGTCCTCTGTGCTTTCCGCTAAGTCACGCCATAGATTTGCATCTTTTACATGATCTTTTATTATTTTAATAAAAACTACCACCTTAAAAATTCATATAAAAAGTGCATTTTTGTAATCAATAGAAAGTATAAAGTTACAGAAGTTCATTTCATGAGATTGGATCAAACTGTCCTTTTGGGGTCTGAAAATAGCCAAAGGCCTTGCTGATTATTTCTGGGATCGTGGGAGGAGAACAACCAAGATTGGTTCATCCTTTCTTTAGGTCTACTGTGCTTTTTGCTGCTTGAGAGGTTTGGCTAGGAACACACTGGTGTGTATCTATCTGCTAATAATTAGAGTCTCCATGGGCTCTGCAGAGGAGAAGCCTGCTGTTCACTTTGGGTTCTGGCAAACTTTCATACGGTCTTTTATAATGCCATTTTAAGATGCATTTCCCTCTTTTTTTGCAATATTTGCTTATATACATTTTCTCACTTTTCGTTCCATCTTCCCACCTATCCCCCACAAACACATAAATAGCTTGGTTCTGCTGTTGTATCATGCTGGGTAAATGGCTTGCTCAAAAATGAGTAATTTTGAACAGAGCTCTCCACACAGAGTGGAGAGGGATTTAGTAGTTGCCACTCAAAAGAATGCAAGCCGCCATGGAGTTATCCTAGTTATCCCTACACCGCGCACCAAAGATAGCTTGGGAATCTGTTTAGCTTTCATGTAGTACTTTCTTCCAAGACTTTTCAACCTATGATTATGTAATCTTTGAAGAGGATCTTCAGCTCTCTTCATTTTGCAGAAAGGTGACTTAAGGCCCAGTGAAATCAAGTGGGAAGGCTGGCGTACAACTGGAAACCGACAACCCTTCTAAACTGCTTTGCAAGGTTTTAAGCAAAGCTAATTTGACCACTTGCAGGTAGATGTGCATCAGATACTTGATTTTTCAAAAGTTGATTAGTTTTGGCTATGCCAAGATTCAAAAAAAAAACAAAGCAAACAACGTCCCCAATTGATCATGAAAAGCTCCATTATTTGCCCAGAGACATGAAGATGGACTTGTCACCACCCAAGACCAATTCCAGTTTGGCGTAATCTACATTAGGAAATAAGGAAATTGGTATCACTGTTATACTCTTCTATTAAATGTACATTACTAGTGGACTTTTCACTGTCCATGAGCTTTGCAGCAAATCATAAATATTCTTCACACTGTCCCCAGAGACTCTCAATTAAACTTTTGTGGGGAAAAATAACACACTGAAGCAGAAATTCCAATTCAGTTTTTTCATGTCAGAGGAAGGGAAAGGGATGATTGGAATGAACTAAAGAGTTCCTGGACTGATACTTAAGGCCAAGCTCCTCTAATAAGACTAAAATAAATCCTTTCACAATGTGTCAAATAAATACAGCTGACCTATTAGAACAACAGGTCACGTTCACCATCATGTAAAAAGTACACAGATATATATGCAAACACACAGACACACACAAACACAAAAAACAACAAATATGGCTTAATATAATCATTAACTACATGCAAGATCTAACAATAGACTTCCAAAAGTCTTATTCAAGTGGGAAGGCTGAGTATCTGTCACTTGGTGACTGAAGCATTGTAGGTGTCTGAATAGCACTATTAAGGCAACTAAATGGAATAGGTGGCTCTATTCCACAGGGAGCAAGGGCATCTCGCCGAGATGGCAACAACAACTGAACTAACTTATTATTTATATTAATTTATTCATATTAATGTCTATCTCCTCGAGATGGCAAAAACATTTGAACGAATATAATTTATTATTTATATTAATTTACTTATATTAATATTTGTCTACCTGTCTAGACTAAAAACACAATGTGGGCAGGGAATGTTTCTACTGTTATATTCTTATACTCTACTCTTCCAAGTGCTTAGTATTGTGTTCTGCTCACAATCAGTGCTTAACAAATGTGATTGATTGATTGCACAATTCTCTAAATGCACCTTTTTTCAGTGGTATTTATTCATTATTGACCTTCCACCACCGAGGCTGATGCTCTTTGAAGAATAATTCACCTCCAATATGACATCTCATCATGGCAGCAATTGTGCTATGAAGAAATTTTTCTACTCAACTGTCTGAACAAATTCTTCCTGAAAATAAATGCCACCGGAGATCTAAAATCATACCACTTTCACTGACTCCATCAAGAAAGAAGTTAGAGAAAAAAACTGACTGAAAAAACTTTCATGGGATCTCACTGCTCTCCCTTCCTGGCAAGATTCTAGCCTGAGCCTTCCTGGACAAACTCCTTTGTAGCATTGGTAACCATGTGCCCTCAGACTCTCAAGGTGGCTTCGGACCACAAGAAGAAGCAGAAATCAATCAACCAATCAAGCCATGGTATTTATTGAGCACTTATTGTGTGCAGAGCACTGTACTAAGCACTTGGGACAATACAAGATTTGGCAGGCACATTCCCCGCTCACAACGAGCTGACAGTCAAAGAGCTGATCCCTAACACACTTTACAGACAGATGTAAAGGGAAGAACATCAAGGCATTCTACACTGCTATTAGAGAAGCAGCGTGGCTTAATGGAAAGAGCCCGGGCTTGGGAGTCAGAGGACCTGGGTTCTAATTCTGGCTCCACCACTTATCAGCTGTGTGACTTTGGGCAAGTCACTTCATTTCTCTGTGCCTCAGTGAAGTCATCTGTAAAATGGGGATTAAAACTGTGAGCCCCACGTGGGACAAGCTGATTACCTTGTATCAACCCCAGTGCTTAGAACAGTGATTCGCACATAGTAAGCACTTAACAAATGCTATTATTATTATTATTATTAGACTGAAAATGCACTTGGCACCATCATCAGGTCTGGGCTCTGGCAATGATAAATATGTTTGGTTGCTCCAGGAAATTTATCAGGAGCCTAAGATTACTCTATAATGAAATACAGTGCTCTGCACACAGCAAGCGCTCAATAAGTACAATTTAATGAAGGAAGGAAGGAAGGAAATGGCTGGCTGTGTCTGAATTGCAAGAGTCTTGTCTGATCCTTTCCCTGTTTCCAAAGAAGTCAAGCAAAGCAATGTAGGAAGGAAGGAAGGAAGGAAATGGCTGGCTGTGTCCGAATTGCAAGAGTCTTGTCTGATCCTTTCCCTGTTTCCAAAGAAGTCAAGCAAAGCAATGTACTAGGTTGAATCTAGCTCAACCTGGTTCCCGCCACCCTTCTTTTTTTTTTGTTTTTTAATGGTGTTTGTTTAGTGTTTACTACAAGTGCTCACTACAAGCTAACCAGGTTGCACACAGTCCATGTCACACATGTGCCACTCAATCTTAATCCCCATTTTCCAAATGAGGTAACTACAGCATAGACAAGTTAAGTGACTCGCCCAAGGTCACCCAATACACAAGTGGCAGAGCTGGGATTAGAAACCAGGTCCTTCTGACTCCCAGGCCGTGCTCTATCAACTAGGCCTCGCTGCTTCTTTATTCCACTGGGGCTTTTGTGGCATTGTCATGGAACACTGCAAATTTCTTTATTCTCTAGAAGCTTGATATTTAGCCTTCTTGATGGTTTGCATAACACATTTTGATGTATGCATTGGCTACTGATTGCTTAAGTTTAGAGTGTATGCATCAATGACCAGTCCAGCCTCAGTCCCCATTATAGAGAGGACTTTTACGATTAAGAAGGCTATCTGCTGCTCTGTAAAGATTAAACTCATCTGCCTCACTGAGCCACATGAGTTGCTGTGGGAGACGGAACAGTACCTGTAGAGAGACCATTTGGTGACAACATACATTAGTTAACAGACAATAAAGACAAGTACAGTTGCTCTACTACCCTGAAACGAGCTGCCTTTCTTTCATGTGCTGGTGGACACAGGCCTTTAGATAATGAGTAGGAAGCCAAGTTACAATAAACTTCTTTCCTGGTTAATCAGTAGTACTTATTAAGCTCTTACTCTTACTGAACTGTGTTTGGGAGAGTACAACAGAATTAGTAGACACGCCCCTGCCCTCAAGGAGCTTACAATCTAGTAGGGGAGATGGACACTAAAATTAATCATAGGTGAGGGGGAAGCAACAAAGTTTAAAGATATGTAATGACAATAATAACAGCTGTAGTATTTGTTAAGTGCCAGGCACTTTATTAAGCACTGGGATAAATACAAGCAAATTAGGTTGGACACAGTCTATATTCCATATCAAGCTCACAGTCTTAATCCACCTGTACACAAGTGCTATATTCATTCATTCATATTTATTGAGCACTTACTGTGTGCAGAGCAGTGTATTAAAGGTTTGGGAAAGTACAATTCAACAATAAAACAGTAACATTCACTGTCCATGACAAGTTTACAGTCTAGACATCAATACAAATAAATAAAATTACACATATGTACCCGGGTGGGGTGGGGGTAAGGGGGGTAAGGATTTACCCCAATATAAGGATAGAGCTTATGAATATATCCTTATACTCTATTTCCCCTACCTGTAATTTATTTTAATGTTGGTAGCCTCCTTTAGACTGTAGGCTCTTTGAGGGCATGGATTGTGTCTCCCAACTCTGTTGGATTGTACTCTTCACAGTGCTTTGCATACAGTAAGTGCTCAATAAATACCTTTGATTGATTGATTGGTTGTAAAATGGCGATATGGGTTGCCACCCTCACCAGGAGGTGGTGAAGAAAAATTAAATAATCGATATGACTATGATGTGGAAATGAAAGCTCTGTATAACTTCCAAGTGTTGCTATGTCTGGATTTCCCCCAAAGAAGTAGGGGGTCCCCTTCAGGCCTCCACATCGTTCTGGCATGGTGGGCTGATAAGAAGGTAGGAATTCTCCCCATAGTGTGGTTTGGAAGTCATACAGCATGGATTCACCTAACCTCTCAGGAGGTCTCATGTGAAGAGGTACATCTTGTAGACTCCATCTCCAAGGTTCAGGCTTGTCTGATCACACAAAAATAATGAGGCTATAAAGCAATTTCTTAATAATTACTTTTTTCTGTACAGGTTGCTGATCCAAGCAAGAGATTCTGGTAAGTTTTCTTAGGGTATTTGTTTAGCTTTCACTATGTTTCAAGCACTGTTCTAAGCACTGGAGTAGATACAAGTTAATCAAGTCTCACATGGGGCTCACAGGCTAAGTAGGAAAGAGAACAAGTACTAAATCCCCATTTTACAGAGGAGGAAATTGAGACACAGAAAAATTGAGTGAGTTGCCCAAGATCACACAGCAGTCAAGTGGCAGAGTCAGGATTAAAATCCAGAATCTCCTACTCCCACCCAGTGTGCTTTCCACTAAGCCACACTGCTTCTTATTATTAGTTATTATTTAGTTAGTTATTCAAATAAATTCATTTTGCTCAATCAATCAGTCACTCAATCAATGGTATTTACTGAGCCCATATTCTGTGCAGAAAATTGTGCTAAGCACTTGGGAGACGACAATACAAAAGAGTTGGTAGACCTGTTTCCTGTCCACTAGGAGTTTACAGTCTAGAAGAGGAGACCGACATTAAAATCAGTTCTGGATATGCTTAAGTGTGGTGGGGTAAATAGCAAGTGCTTAAACGATACAGAATCAAGTGCCTAAAAGTCGCAGAAGGGAGAGGGAGTAGGGGAAAGGAGGGCTTAGTGGAAGAAGGCCTCTTGGAGGGGAGATGTGATTTTAGTAAGACTCTGAAGGCGGGGACCCTGATGGTCTGTTGTATATTAAGAGGGAGCAAGTAGGGGAAATGAGGGAGGACTTAGGGAAGGCCTCTTGGAAGAGATGTGATTTCAGTAGGTCTACTCCCCTCTCTTGTCATTTCATTCTTTTGGCAATCAATGTTTAACAAAATCTCTCAGAATCTGTTTCCAACAATCCAGTAAACTACATTCTCCAGGTCCTCCTAGGACAATTGTACTTGCTTGGTAGATTAAACTTTTCCAAACTTTAACTCTGACTAGCAGTAAATGTCTGTATCAAAAGTGTGGGAGGGCTAGATGTGCTGATCTGAATAACAAATGTCCCTGCACATTGTTCTTTGTATTCAAAGAAGAGGCCAGTGAGGATTAAATTCACCTGAGGCAAAGTATTTGTGTGTGTATGGACTGAAGAGGCCAATGGGAGGCCCAAAATCCTGGCCACCTTGTGAGCACAAAACAGCTTTCCCTTGTTTGCTCGTAACATTTGATGCTGGCAGTACATGAGGCTGTTTTATCTTCTCTTGTCTCTTCCTCTTTAGGAAGCTTCGGTTCAAAAAAAACAAACCACTCCCTTCTTGCTAGGAGTCCACCATGCCGAATGCTCCTTGGCAGTGTGGTCTGACGGTTAGAGCACAGGCCTGGGAGCCAGAAGGTCCTGGGTTCGAATCCCAGTTCAGCCACTTGTCTGCTGTGAGACCTTGGGCAAACCACTTCACTTCTCTATATCTTGGTTACCTCAATCTGTAAAATGTGGATTAAGGCTGTGAGTCCACGTGGGACAGGAAGTATGTACAACCCTGATGATCTTGAATCTACTCCAGCACTTAGTATAGTGCCTGACACATAGTGAGTGTTTAACAAATACCATTAAAAAAAAAACAAAAAATGACTCCCAGTTTTCAGCTGGTCTTAGCCTGTTTTACTCTGTCCTAACATTTCCTCTGTTCTCCCTGCTTTCAGTTTTCCAATTACAAATCGCTATACAACAATTACTTGGAAAAGCTGCTGTCATTCATTATCTTCAGGTATCTCACCTAGCGTAGCTGTGTTGAGGTGAGCTTGGTTTCTAAGCTAGGAGACAGACTTAATCCCAAAGCATCACTATTTGTGATGCTGAAATGGCCCTGCGGTGAAAATGAGAACACAAAGTAGCATAGAGTCCTCTGCTGCACTGAAGGGTGGTGGCATAAAATGGACTCAGTTCCACAAAATCACGAACAATGAAAGTCCTTTCATGGTGGTCAAATTACTATAATCAATCAGTCAATTTATTGAGGTCCTACTGTGTGCAGAGCATTGTACTATGCACTTGGGAGAGTATAATGTAACAGAGTTGGTAGATGGGAATATGTGTTTTTCACATATAAAATCAGATTTTTTAATGGTATTTGTTAAGCTCTTACCATGTGTCAAATACTGTTCTAAATGCTGAGATAGGTACAAGTTAATTAGTTCAGATACAGTCCCTGTCCCACATGGAGCTCACAGTCAATCCCCATTTTACAGATAAGGTAACTGAGGCACAGAAAAGTGAAGAGATTTGCCCAAGGTCACACAGCAGTCAACTGGTGGAGCTGGAATCAGAACCCAGGTCCTTCTGATTCCCAGGCCCATGCTCTATCTACTAAGCCAGATACCCAAGGTGGACACAGGGTTTCTAAAGCTAAATCCTGTGCCTAGTACAGTGTGTTCATTCATTCATTAAATCGTATTTATTGAGCGCTTACTGTGTGCAGAGCACTGTACTAAGCGCTTGGGAAGTACAAGTCGGCAACATATAGAGACAGTCCCTACCCAACAACGAGCTCACAATTTAGAAGAGGGAGACAGACAACAAAACATGTAGACAAGTGTCAAAATCGTCGCAACAAATAGAATTAAAGCTATATGCACATTATTAAAAAAATAAATAGAATAGTAACTATGTACACGTAAAACAGAGTAATAAATCTGTACAAATATATATACAAGTGTTTGGGGGAGGGGAAGGAGGTAGGGCGGGGGGGATGGGGAGGAGGAGAGGGAAAAGGGGGCTCAGTCTGGGAAGGCCTCTTGGAGGAGATGAGCTCTCAGTAGGGCTTTGAAGGGAGGAAGAGAGCTAGCTTGGCGGATGTGTGGAGGGAGGGCATTCCAGGCCAGGGGAAGGACGTAGGCTGGGGGTCGACAGCGGGACAGGCGAGAACGAGGTGTGCTGCACAGTAACCCATACCATAATTATTGTTATCATATCTAAATACGAGGCATTTTCCCTCACTTTCTTACTTTTGTCTGGCATTTTCATATTTATGAATGATTCACTGAATGTAACTATTTCAATAAAAACTCCACTACCCCGATATCCTTGAATCTGGGCCAGCCATGGTTCCACATATCCTGGGCAACGCACTGAGCAGAGATTGTGTTTAATTCTCCTCAGCACCCAGCCTTCTAATGGTGGTGGAAGTGAAATAGAAAGAATCATTTCTGCCTTATTCCCTGGTGTTCTGTGCCACTCTCTCAAGGCCCTTTGTTACTGATTCTCACCCATCCTCCACCCCTCCGCGAACCTAGCATTCTGGGTCTCTCTCTCTCTTGTGTGATTAGTTCAGGGCCTGCCCCTCCTCCTGAGAAGCAAAGTAATCTCATTTGTCGCCATTTCCTAAACGGGGAGAAGATTGATAGCTAAATATCAAGCAAACGGGCAGATATGGAGGTGCAAAATGGCCAGAAACCCCGCGCCGCACGTGCCCTTCAGCGGCAGACAGGAGCACACAGCAGTAACGGGAGTCGGCGTAATCTGTCCTTTCAGAATGCTGTCAAGAGCATTGCTCCTGCCTGGGCTGTTAATGGCTTTGCCTGCAAGGAGGTGTTGGAGACAGTGGTCCGTGGACATGCCATCTGTGCCGTCAGTGGTTGGAGGGGAAGGAAGTATAACCCGCCTGGCCCCGCTGGCTCCCTGGAATCAGAGCTCTGTGTGTTTGTGCAGCAGAGAGCATGTTTTCTCCTCTGTCGCCTCACAGACAGAAGGAAAACGCAACCTTGAGAGAAGGGGATTTGGCTGGGCCCAGATACCTACTAAGGGGGATGGTGGACTCCCCTAAGGCCTCAACCCTGCCTTCACATGCAGCTCCCACAGTACATTTTCCAGTCTCCCCAACCTAAAGTAGTGTTGTCTACCTTGCACTGGAAACTCTTAGTGGCCCGGAACCGTGTCTACTTAACTAGCTTTGGTCAGGGCCTAGCACAGAGGCAAGCACAAAGTGTGCTTAGTAAATCTTTTTTGGTGATGATATTGATGATGGGGATAACACCCTGATGGCGATGATAATGTCAGGAGGGGAGAAAGGAAGGGAAGAAAACATATCTTTTTTAAAATGGTATTTGTTAAGCACTTACTATATGCCAGGGACTGTGCTGGGGTAAATCAAGATCATCAGATTTGGACACCATTCATGTCCCACGTGGGGCTCACAGTCTTTATCCCTATTTTACAGATGCAATAATTGAGGCACAGAGAAGCTAAGTGATTTGCCCAAGATCATACAACAGACAAGTGGTAGAGCTGAAATTAGAACCCAGGTCCTTCTGACAGCGAGACCCGTGCTCTATCCACTAGGCCATGCTACTTAATAATAATAACAATAATGATGGCATTTGTTAATAATAATAATGATGGTATTTATTAAGCGCTTACTATGTGCAAAGCACTATTCTAAGCGCTGGGGAGGTTACAAGGTGATCAGGTTGCCCCACGGGGGGCTCACAGTCTTAACCCCCATTTTATAGATGAGGTAACTGAGGCCCAGAGAATTTAAGTGATTTGCTCAAAGTCACACAGCTGACAAGTGGCGGAACTGGGATTTGAACCCATGACCTCTGACTCCAAAGCCCGTGCTCTTTCCACTGAGCCGCTACTTCTCATCTCTGAAGCCAATCCCAGGCTAGCTCTGGGCTGGCCCAACTCAGCTGCACAATGTCAGAACTCCTGGGCTTAGCCCAGCTGTATAGGGCTTATTATACCAAAAATTGATTTCTGTGCAGACTATCCTGCTGCTGCAGTTGTCTGAGGATTTCCTTGGTGAGCACCTAAGTGGGTTACTCATTACCCCTACATACTTGTAAATCAAAATGAATGACTCCTCTAGACTGTGAGCTCGCTGTGGGCAGAGAATGTGTCTACTTGTTGTTATATTATACTCTCTCAAGCGCTTAGTACAGTGCTTTGCACTCAGTGGAAAGAGCACGGGCTTTGGAGTCAGAGGTCAGGGGTTCAAATCCCAGCTCTGCCACTTGTCAGCTGTGTGACTTTGGGCAAGTCACTTAACTTCTCTGTGCCTCAGTTCCCTCATCTGTAAAATGGGGATTAAGACTGTGAGCCCCCCGTGGGACAACCTGATCACCTTGTAACCTCCCCAGCGTTTAGAACAGTGCTTTGCACATAGTGAGTGCTTAATAAATTATATCATTACAGTAAGCACTCAATAAATACGATTGAATGAATGAATGAATGAAAAGTCTTCAGTTCAAAGTGGTTTTTGCTTGGTTGATTCCTTCTTCGGGGGCTAAGGCCAAATTAATGGAGACTATAGGCCTGCTGGGTTTTTTTTTAAGGTATTTGAAAGCACTTATTATGTGTGATGTATGTACTAAGCACTGGAGTAGATGGATGGACACAGTCCTTGTCCCTCATAGGGCTCACAGTCTTTATACCCATTTTACAGTTGAGGTAACTGGGACATGTGACATGTGTATCTCCTCACTGTGCCTCGTTCTCACCTGTCCCACCGTCTACCCCCGGCCCACGTCATCCCCCTGGCCTGGAATGCCCTCCCTCCCCACATCCGCCAAGTAGCTCTCTTCCTCCCTTCAAGGCCCTACTGAGAGCTCACCTCCTCCAGGAGGCCTTCCCAGACTGAGCCCCCTCCTTCCTCTCCCCCTCATCCCCCTCTCCATCCCCACCGTCTTACCTCCTTCCCTTCCCCACAGCACCTGTATATATGTATGTATGTTTGTACATATTTATTACTCTATTTATTTAACTTGTACATATCTATTCTATTTATTTTATTTTGTTAATATGTTTGGTTTTGTTCTCTGTCTCCTCCTTCTAGACTGAGCCCACTGTTGGGTAGGGACTGTCTCTATATGTTGCCAACTTGTACTTCCCAAGCGCTTAGTACAGTGCTCTGCACACAGTAAGCGCTCAATAAATACAATTGATTGATTGATTGATTAAGTGCCTTGCCCAAGGTCACACAGCAGAAAGGTAGCAGAGCTGGGATTAAAAGCCAAGTCTTCTGACTCCAGGGCCTGTGCTCTTTCCACTATACCCCGCTGCTTCTCTGTGGGAGCAGGGGAACGTGAGCCTTAGCTCTGCTAGAGCTCCTTCCCCCATCTCCTCCAAATCACGCTTTCCTGCTGTGGGAGTCATTTGTGGCCTGAGTCATACATCTAAGTGAAAGGCCTGGTAACATGGATAAAATACAGTTCATTCTCTGCATGTCGTCTCTTCAATTTGGCATACAAATAATTATGCTTGTGGGGGCATGTGCTAAATGTTGTGTTACTAATTTTCTTACAAGATAGGAGGTTGATTTTCATAATATTTTCCTGGACGCAGAGTGGCTATGTTTCCTCCTCTGCAAATCTTTGTCATCACATCAAAGAAGAGAGAGTTGGGCATCTGGAAACTGATGTTGGCAGAATAATCTTCTCAATTCTGAATGACACAGGGTAGCGTATACCACCACGGATTTCTCCACTTGTTCAACAGAGTGCATTAGCACTATCAGGATACACAACCTTAAATAGCTGGGGGAGTGGGAGAGATTACCTAATTCTGGAGGATAGTGTGGTCTAGTGGAAACAGCACGGGCTTGGAATTCAGAGGACCTGGGTTCTAATCCAGGCTCCACCACTTTTTTTGCTGTGTGACCTTGGGCAAATTTCTTCACTTCTCTGTGCCTCAGTTACCTCACTGGTACAGTGGGGATTAAATTTTCCTTCCTCTGACCCAAACAGTGAGCCTCATGTGAGACAGGGACTGTGTCCAGCCTGATTAACTTGTATCTACCTAAGCGCTTGAACAGTGCTTGACAAATAGTAACCGCATAACAAATGCTACAAAAAATGATACGTTATGATACATTATGTGACAGATCTGAACACTCAAGCAGAAAACAGTGTTGAAACTCTTCGCTTCAGGGTCCTTTACTCAGGCTCTTCCCTCAGTAGTACTATATCTTTGGGTAAAAGAGAACAAGCTTCCAACACAACTGTGTGGCTCATTTGCAGTTTGGAAAAGGAGGAAGAGAATGGTTGGCAGAGATTCGGATGGTAGAAGTGAGAAAGACAGCCCTGAGGTTGTCGGGGGCAGATGCAGGAGTATGTGGCAGCTCAGTTCTTCCTCCTGAGGGGAATAATAGCAAAGTGGAGCCAGGGGAACTTTAAAGGAAAGGTGTCTGATGTCCCTGGCATTTTGCCAGAGTGTCTGGGGGCTTTGCTTTTTGTATGAATAGCTTACTGGGCAAGGAGACCAGTTCTGTTACTGACTCCGGTAAATTACTTAACTCCTCTCTGCCTCAACTTCCTTGTGTACAAAGTGAGACCTACCCTGTTTCCCAACCTCCTGTGCCTATTATTCATTCATTCAATCGTGTTTATTGAGCACCTACTGTGTGCAGAGCACTTTACTAAGCACTTGGGAGAGTAAAATATAACAGTAAACAGACACATTCCCTGCCCACAATGAGCTTAAAGTCGAGAGAGAGAGACAGACATTAATATAAATTATAGAAATGTATAGAAGTGCTGTGGGACTGGGAGTGGGGATGAATAAAGGGAGCAAGTCAGGACGAAGCAGAAGGGAGTGGTGGAAGAGGAAAAGAGGGCTTAGGGAGGTCATCTTGTTGAGAAGCCTTTGCAGAAGGACACCCTCTGAATATCCCTAGATATTCACCCTCTAGACTGTGAACTCATTATGGGCAGGGGATGAGTCTGTTGTTTTATTGTACTCTCCCAAGCGCTTAGTACAGTGCTTTGTACACAGTAAGCACTCAATAAATGTGACTGAATGAATATCCAGGATTATATTTACACTTGGCTTGGGTTTCTACTTTTTAGACAGACTTGTCCTCTCTTGTAATCATTCCTTTTCAAAACCTTGTTTGATTACAAGCATAACCAGATTCTAAAGACATATCTTCAGTACACCCTCTAAAATAGTAGTGATGGCATTTATATAGCACCTATGGAATGCAATGCACTGGCCTAAGCGCTTGGAGAAAAAATGAGGAACCTGAGATATTCCCTGCCCACAACGAGCTTATTCTCTTCACAGGGGAGGGAGGCAGAAATATCCTTAAGCAGGGAATGATGTTCAATCAAATATTCGGCTACACATTCATACTGAGGATGGGCATAAATAAATACACGCATAAATGAAAGTGAGAGGTGTAAGAAGGACTGATAAAATTCAGGACTTGGTTTTTCTAGTCCCTTGACTGAACTGGATGCTCTGCCTGGTCTCCATCTCTAGTGATCATCAATCATCATCATCAATGGTATTTATTGAGAACTTACAATGTACAGAGCACTGTACTAAGCGCTTGGGAGAGTACAATACAGCAGAGCTGGCAGACACATTCCCTGCCTACAATGAGATTATAGTCTAGAGGGGAAGACAGACATTAATATAAATAATTGATGATATATAATTTCTAGATATGTACATAAGTGCTGTGGGGTTGAGGTTGGGGCAAATATCAAATGACTAAAAGTCACAGATTCAAATGCATAGATGATGCACTGGGGAAGAGAGGGCTCAATCTGGGAAGACAATAAAGCCCTGAAGGTGGGGAGAGGGGTGGTCTGTTTATGTATATCGATCTTTTTTTTTTTTTTCAGTGGAAGTAGCATGGCTGAATGGATAAGGCACGGGCCTGGGAGCCAGAAGGAACTGGGTTCTAATCCCAACTCTGCCACTTGTCTGCTGGGTGACCTTGGGTAAGTCACTTAAATCCTCTGTACCTCAGTTACCTCATCTGTAAAATAGGGATTAAGACTCTGAGCCTCATGTAGGACAGGGACTGTATCCAACCTGATTAGCTTGTAGCTACTCCAGAACTTAGAACAGTGTTTGACACATAGTAAGCACTTAACAAAGACCATTATTGTTATCATTATTATTATTGGTATTTATAGGGTGCTTACTGAGTACATAACACTCTACTACGTGCTTGAGAATACAATACAATAATAATAATAATAATGGTATTTGTTAAGCGCTTAACAAAGCACTTGTTAACACTTAACAAGTTAAGTGACTTGCCCAAAGTCACACAGCTGACAAGCGGAGGAGCTGGGATTAGAACCCATGACCTCTGATTCCCAAGCCCATTCTCTTTCTGCTAAGCCACGCTGCTTCTCTGAAGCAAGAAAAGAAAAATGTTCCCTGCCCACAGTAAGGTTATACGCGTGGCTGCATAGGTTTTCCTGACTAATAATAAATGTTGAGGCTGCTTATTTTAGGTTTGTGCCATGTGCTGAATCTTGCTTAGCTGCTTCAGACAAAAATTGCCTTGGGTTTCACAGAACATCATTATGGTGGCTCTCTGTGCAGTGGACTGAATCAAAACACGCAGTCTCTATAAATGAGAAATAAAACGGCCAACAGAAAAGAGCACAGGACTCAGAGTCAAGAGACCTGGGTTCTAACCCCACCTTTGGCATTGCCTGCTGTGTGAGCCTGGACACAATTCTGTGCCTCAGTTTCCTCATCTTAAAAATGGGGATAAACTACCTGCTCTTCCTCAGACTTTGAACTCTCTATGGTGCAGGGACTGTGTTCAACCTGATTATCTTGGCTTGCCCCAGGTCTTACTGTAGTGATTAGCACATAGTAAGTTTACTAAATACTATCACTGCTAGCATTATTTCATTTTTTTCTGAGGTGCTGAACCTCTGTGACTGGGTGAGGTGGAAAGTCCAGGCTAAGTTCTCCATAAGCAGTCGACAACCCAGAGAGACCTAATTACTAAACCAGGAAAAGAGAAAACGGGGAAGGAGGTTTGTAGAGAATTATTCTCCCCTGGCCACCACCAAACAATTGCTCAGAGACCCCATGTTCAGGGCCAATTTCAGACAGTAAGCCAGGGAAGCAGGGCCACCTCAGGGCCCACCACTGAAACAGTGGTGACGGTGGTACAGACAATCTCAAAGATAACTCTACTTTGTTAGTACAATCACTCTTCATATCCCAACTGGATTACTGCATCAGCATCCTTTCTGATCTCCCAACCTCCTGTCTCTCCCCACTTCAGTCTATACTTCACTCTGCTGCCCGGATTATCTTTCCACAGAAATGCTCTGGGCTTGTCACCCCCCTCCTCAAAAATCTCCAGTGGTTGCCTATCAACTTTCGAATCAAGCAAAAACCCCTCACTATTTGGCTTCACCTCACTTCCCTTCTCTTCTTTTACAGCCCAGCCCGCATACTCCACTCTTCTGGTGCTAACCTTCTCACTGTGCCTCGTTCTCGCCTGTCCGCTGTCAATCCCTGGCCCACGCCCTCCCTCCTCACATACGCTCCCCCCTTCAAAGCCCTACTGAAAGCTCACCTCCTCCAGGAGGCCTTTCCAGACTGAGTTCCCCTTTTCCTCTGCTCCTCCTCCCCTCCCCATCACCCCGACTCCCTCCCTCTGCTCTACTCTCTTCCCCACCCCACAGCATTTGTGTATGTATGTAATAAAAATAACGATGGCATTTGTTAAGCGCTATGTGCCAAGTACACTGTTCTAAGCGCTGGGGGGATGCAAGGTAATCAGGTTGTCCCATATGGCGCTCACAGTCTTAATCCCCATTTTACAGATGAGGTAACTGAGGCACAGAGACGTTAAGTGACTTGCCCAAAATCACATAGCTGACAAGTGGTGAAGCCAGGTTTAGAACCCATGACCTCTGACTCCCAAGCCCAGGCTTGTTCCATTGAACCACGCTGCTTCTCTTATATGTACATATCTACTATTCTATTTATTTTATTAATGATGTGTATATATCTATAATTCTATCTATTTATATTGATGCTACTGATGCCTGTCTACTTGTTTTGTTGTCTGTCTCCCCTCTTCTAGACTGTGAGCCCGTTGTTGGGTAGGGATTGTCTCTATTTGTTGCCGAATTGTACTTTCCAGGCACTTAGTAATGATGATGATGACGGCATTTATTAAGCACTTACTATGTGCAAAGCACTGTTCTAAGTGCTGGGGAGGTTACAAGGTGATCAGGTTGTCCCACGGGGGGCTCACAGTCTGAATCCCTATTTTACAGATGAGGGAACTGGGGCACAAAGAAGTTAAGTGACTTGCCCAAAGTCACACAGCTGACAATTGGCAGAGTCGGGATTTGAACCCATGAACTCTGACTCCAAAGCCCGTGCTCTTTCCACTGAGCCACGCTGCTTCCCAGTGCTCTGGGAAGCATAGTACAGTGCAGTACAGTGCTCTGCACACAGTAAGCCCTCAATAAATATGACTGAAAGAATGAATGAATAATGGATGCAAAGGTCAAGTGCTCCTTTGTCCCGGGCTAGGATGGCACAGGATGGAAGCAATGCATTAGCTAAGCTGAAGTTGGGCACATTGGGTCAGCGTGCCCTAGACATACCAGTGCCAGATATCATTATATCAAGGGATGGTGGAGATAAAGAAACACTCCTTGGATGGACACCCACAAAATGCAGCATGACAACATTAAGATGTTCTGCATGTGAAACACACAGAGTAGGAGTGAAGATTTTTTTTCACTGCCACAGGGACACCAAATGTCTGCACTTGGCCCTGTAAAGGGCTACTTAATACCTCCCCAGTATCACTACCCTATAACAAGGAAATCAACAGTCAACTGAGATCAACGAGAAGCAGCGTATCTTAGAGGCAAAAGCACAGGCTTGGTAGTCAGAGGACATGGGTTCTAATCCCGGCTCTGCCGCCAGTCTGCTGTGTGACATTGAACAAGTCACTTCACTTCTCTGTGCCTCAATTTCCTCATCTGTAAAATGGGGATTAAGACTGTGAGCCCCAAGTGGGACAACCTCATTACTTTGCATCTACCCCAGTGCTTAGAACAGTGCTTGGCACATAGTAAGCGCTTAACAAATACCACTATTATTTTTAAGCACTTAGTACAGTGCTCTGCACATAGTAAGTGCTCAATAAATACAATTGAATGAATGAATCAACCAAGTCCTTTTTACGTATTTTTTTAAATAAATGAAGTGTGTGTGTGTGTGTGTGCGTGCGCGCAGGCATGCGCAAGCCAGAATGTGTTATGTAAGGACCAGCGAAATGTCAGACCTAGGGTTTGAAATCTACTGTTTAAATTCTGTTTCGCTGATGCCTTTGAGAGTGATTGTGGTAGCTCCTGGGAATTGACAGTGTGGAGTCCAGATTTCAAAAGCAAAGAAGCATGGTCAGCAGAAATGAATATGCCAGTTCATTCATTCATTCAATCATATTCATTAAGCGCTGACTGTGTGCAAAGCACTGAACTAAGCGCTTAAGCCAGTGCCTGGCACAGGCACTTAACAAATTAACTTAACAAACAAACTTAACAAATATTCTTTCATTCAGTGAGTCGTATTTATTGAATGGACGAATAATAATAATGGTATTAGTTAAGCGCTTACTATGTGCAAAGCACTGAATACCATAATTATTAAGCGCTTAACTAATACCATTATTATTATTCATCCATTCAATAAATACGACTCACTGAATGAATGAATATTTGTTAAGCGCTTACTATGTGCAAAGCACTGAATACCATAATTATCATTATTTAAGATCCTGGGGTTAATGATTCTGTTAATCTATATGGTGTACTTTAACTAGACCCAAAGCAAACAACATAAAACTACTGTGGCGGAATATCCCAGACATTTTCTGTTGTGAGACCTGACATGAAATTACTGATTCCAGAGAAGATCTCAGAAAATTGAAAACCAAGTATTACTATTATTGCCACTCTTGGTGCTGGTAAAACCAAAAACTTCTTGGTTTATGAATCACTTTACTAAAGCATGCAGTCTCTCAACCCAACTCATTTCCCATGCCACTTTCTAATTCTAAACACTGGATGCTTTGTAATTACGGTCCTTGGCCTGTCAGAATTCCACAGAAGTCTAGGCTGTTATTGTGAGAATTCAGGCCCCATTCTGCAAAAAGCGGGGTATGGGTTTGGTCATATTTCTCAATTACCACTGTAGTCATGAATGTCGCCACGTCCTTTCCTATGGCCACTATTGTGAGTTTTTATTTCTAGGTCCACGAGCGATCTTCCAAAGATGCCTCCTATTGCCCTTCTCAAGGTTGGCTACTACATGGCTTCTCTCAGAGATGGCTACCCACCGGCTTCTGTCGGAAATGACCACCTCACAGCTTTCCTCAGAAGTGGCCACAGGACAGAGGTGAGCTCAGAGCTGAGCTGCCCTGAGTGACTGGCCATGGGGCAGTCAAGGGGATGGTGAGTGGTAGAAAAATGCTCTTCCACCAAATGTTGCACACGGCAGCATCACACTGCATTGAACGCATTGGGCAATGTGATGTGGTGGCATCATGCAAGGTGTGGGGAAGGGGACAGCCAATTCTTCCCTCATCCTCAGAGCACAGCAATCTCTGAAGCTGGCATAGGCCAGGGTCAATGCCCTGGCTCAAGGTGTGAAAATGAAGAGACCTTGAAATAGGAGCTTTGCTATGTCCAAGCAGACACTGAAGAAGAAGAAACTAAGATACACACACAAAGTGGCACAGAATTGGTGAGTTCACCTACAAATAGATATCTCTTATATACAATATAAATTTTTACATACTTTATGTCCATTATGTCTACAGTTCACAACCCCTATAAGCTTCAGACCATAAGACTACCAAAGGTAGGACTGAAACTATTAAAGTTTTGATTCATGACAATGGAACTTGTTACTTCATAATTTGTTATTGCACTGGCAAGGGACGATTAATTCTTGGGAATAAAAAAAGATTATTAGTAGAGAGGACAATACAAATTTGCATTCAGCTGGGCAAATTAACCATGTTCCCAAACTCCAGGAGACAGAAGCAAAGAATAGCATTGTAAATTACTCCTGTCTTTGCCATCAATTTAAAATACCTTTTGAAGGTTTTGTTCTGACAAAATACAAGCATGTGTGCAGTTCACGTAAAGTAGGAAGGATAATGTGATTGCCTTCTATAGCACAGTATTCTACTCACAGTAGAAAGACAATATCAAAATGCCGGTAGGTTTAAAAAACTGAACTTTCTTTAGGAAACTAAATCCTCCTCCCTCTCACACACCCAGTCCATGCAGGAGGGCATAGACCTGCTTGACTGAGGCAGTTGTTATTCATTTTAGGAAAGCCAGAATGCCTTCCCTTCTAGAGCACTTAAGTAGTTAGTCAGTCAATCGTGTTTATCGAGAGCTTACTGTGTGCACAGCACTCTACTAAGCATTTGAGAGACTACAATATAATATAATTGACACATTCCTGCCCACAACAAGCTTACAGTCAAGTGGTGTGGTCCTGCACACAGCCACAGTAACCAGACATACTCTGAATTGCATACTGATTGATAAGTATGCTCCTTCTAGACTGTGCTCTGTTGTACTGTACTCTCCCAAACAGTAGAATGCTCTGCACACAGTGAGCGCTCAAAAAATACCACTGATTGATAAAGGTGTGGCCTGGGGCAGAGCCCCACAGAAGCAGAGCCAATGAATGCCCTGGTGTAAAGATTCACATCTCCCCCCTCTAGACTGTAAACTCGTTGTGGGCAAGGAAATGTGTCTGTTTATTGTTGTATCTATTTATTGTTGTATTGTACTCTCCCAAGCGCTTAGCCCAGTGCTCCACACTCAGTAAGCGCTCAATAAATATGATTGAATGAATGCACGTACAGTTTTCAAGGTAGAGTGAGAAGGTTAGCACTAGAGGAGCAAAGGGTGTGGGCTTGGTTGTAGAAGGAGAGAAGTGACGTGAGGTAGGAGGAGGCAAGATGGTGGAGTGCTTTAAAGCCAATGGTGAGGAGTTTTTGTTTGATGCAGAAGTGGATGGGCAACCATTGGAGTTTTTTGGGGAAGTGGGGTGACATGTCCTGAATGTTTTTGTAGAAAAATGATCCAGGCAGCAGAGTGAAGTATGGACTGGGAGTGAGGTGAGACAGGAGGTTGGGAAATCAGCAAGGAGGCTGATGCAGTAATCCAGGTGGGATAGGCAGAGTGATTGTATTAACATGGTAGCAGTTTGGATGGAGAGGAAAGGGCAGACTTTAGCAATGCTGTGAAGGTGGGACTGACAGGATTTAGTGATAGATTGAATATGTGGGTTGAATGACATAGAGGAGTCAAGGATAACACCATGTTATGGGCTTTTGAGACAGGAAGGATGGTGGTGCCATCTACAGTGATAGGAAAGTCAGGTGGAGGACAGGTGAGAAGATAAGGAGCTCTGTTTTGGACATGTTAAGTTTGAGGTGACGGGAGGACAATCAAGTAGAGATGTTTTGAACGCATGAGGAGATTGGAGACTAAAGAGAGAGAGAGATCAGGGCTGGAAATGTAGATTTGAGTATTATCCACACAGAGGTGGCAGTTGAAGCCACCAGAGCGAATGAGTTCTCCAAGGAAATGGGTGTAGATGGAGAATAGAAGGGGACCCAGAACTGAACCTTGAGGGACCCCCACAGTTAGGGGTGATTTACATTTACATTTTCCAAATGAGGTAACTGAGGCACCAAGAGGTTAAGTGCCTTGATGAAGTTCACACAGCAGACAAGTGGTGGGGCCAGGATTACAACTGTGCTCTATCCACTAAGCCACGCTGCTTCCCTTCAGGATGGCAATGAAAAAGAGGGATAGCGGATAGGTGACAGCAGGCTAGAGAGTTGCCTTCAGGATAGCATAATGCTAGTATCAACCAGATATGAAGGGTAGGACTGGGCTGAGTACTAAAACCCGGTACTTAATGGTAACATTTGAATGAAAGAAGCCCAGGAATGCGAACCTGGTCACTTTCCAGCTCAACCGATTGTAAAGTTATGAAAAGGATCTTCAAATAATTTCTGCCACTACTGTAATTGAACTTTGCCTTTTTTTTTAAATACTCAAAGCATTTTTACAATTTTTAATATTATTTGTTAAGGGTTTACTATATGCCAGGCACTAAGCATTGGGGTAGACACAAGCTAATCAGGCAGTCCATATCCCACATGGGGTTCACAGTCAATCTCCATTTAACAGATGAGGTAACTGAGGCACGGAGAACTTAAATGACTTGCCCAAGTTCACACAACAGAAAAGTGGTGGAGCAGGGATTTGAACCCAGGTCCTCCTGACTCTCAGGCCTGTGCTCTATCCACTAGGCCACACTGCTTCTCAAGTTACCAATTACCTCTGCCTCATCCCATTGAGGCTGGTGGGTGGCTGGCGGCATTGTCATCTTGGTTTAAGAGGCAAAAACTAGTAGCCAAACTGATACACTAACTTGTCTGAAGACACCTAGGGACAGAACTGGAATCTGAGCTCAGTTCTCTTGATCCAATATCTAATGCCCTGGCAATGCTTTCCTACAACCTAAAGGAAGAATAATTACTCTTTATCCAGAGGAGAAACTTGAAATTATTTACTCTTGAATCTATAACTGTATTTCTGGTAAACATCTGCACATTATAAAACAATTTTCACATGGATGGGGTTGGAAGGTCCTTGAACTTTACCTGCAATACTCTTCCTTCCCCACCTCCCCTTCCCTCTAATTGATATCTCGGATCTGCTTGGCAAACATCACATTAATCTTTACCATACAGCCACAAGAATTGACTAATATATATAAAAACTAATATATACATTATATACATATATAATCAACATATACAGAATAGGATGCCCATGTAAACAATTAAATCACTAGTGAGAGTCACCATAATTTCAAATGCAATTTGCATACTGCTAGTCAAAATAAGCTGGGATTTTCACTTCCTTTTCTTAAAAGTAGATATCACTGCTCATTAAAGAACTGTACAAGAAAATACTTATTTCCCATTTCTGGTAGTCAGCTTTCCCTGATCTAGCTTATGAATTGAATTTAGAAGCCTCTAGTAATAAGATCATTCCCATGCTAATGATGTGCCCTTTCTGGTTTAACTGGATAATGACAGTAAGATGGAGATAGCTGGACATCGAATTCCAGAGGAAAAATAGAAGCCATATTTTCTTTGGGCCTAACTTGCCTGTTATAGTGACCCAATAATCTGTCTGAGTGATCTGTTGCAGGATTACTTTTTGTTAAAAAAAATCCATTCTCGAAGTATCTTTTGGCATAGTATAATTCCTTGCACTCTACGGGTTTGCACTAATGTTTCTTGCCTGATGGGCAGTAGGAGTTAATGGAGGCCTGGGATAAAAATGTGCATTATAATTCTATTGTCATAATGTTGAGAGGTGGTCCCTGGTGTCCCTGAATTAATCAGTGGGGTGGCCTGGAAGTGGTCCAGCATCCAGCCCTGGGGACCTGCCCTCTCAATCCATAAGGTTACTGGGTTACAAGAAGTGTCAGGAGGGCTACTTGGGCTCTGCTTCTGATTTTCTCCAGCATAGACTTAGCTCTGCCCCTCTTTTCCTGGCACAGACAAGTTCATTTCCTTAAGCCTGGACATTAGGCACTGTTGAAGTTTCGAGGCACTTGAAGTATCTTTCTTCTCGTTATGGGAAGGGAATGTATCTATCAACTCTATTTTATACTATTACTACCATGCTCTGCATACAGTGAGCAATCAATAAATACCACTACCGATTCTTTGCCTCCCAATAAAGCCATCAAAAAGTTCAAGACCCGTATCTTCTTTTTTTCATTATTTTTAAGTACTTACTATGTGCCAAACACTGTCCTAAGCACCAGGATATATAAGAGATAAGTAGGTTGGACACAGTCCATGTCCCACATGGGGCTCACAGTCTTAGTCTCCATTTTACAAATAAGGTAACAGACACAGGGAAGTTAAGTGACTTGTCCAAGGTCACGTGGCAGAAGCAGCGTGGCTCAGTGAAAAGAGCACAGGCTTTGGAGTCAGAGGTCATGGGTTCAAATCCTGGCTTCGCCATTTGTCAGCTGTGTGACTTTGGGCAAGTCACTTCACTTCTCTGTGCCTCAGTTCCCTCATCTGTAAAATGGGGATTAAGACCATGAGCCCCACGTGGGACAACCTGCTCACCATGTAACCTCCCCAGAGCTTAGAACAGTGCTTTGCACATGGTAAGTGCTTAATAAATGCTATTAAAAAAAAAAACAAGTGGCAGACCTGGGAATCGAACCAGGTCCTCTTGATTCCCAGGCTTGTACTCTATCCACTAGGCTATGAAGCTTCTCATTTCATGATTTCGGGATCAAGAAGCAGCACCGAGGAATTGCCTGCAGTGACAGTGCCTTGTGCAGGGCCACTTACACTCTCTTGTCCCACTGAGACACAGAGTTCAGTGTGCAAGAAAGTAGTCAGAGTTGTGGCATACTCCAATGGCTTCAATGACTATCTCTATGCAGATGACACCCAAATCTACACCTCCTCCCCTGATCTCTCTCCCTCTCTCCAGGCTCGCATCTCCTCCTGCCTTTAAGACATCTCTACTTGGATGTCCTCCTGTCACTGCATGTCCAAAACAGAGCTCCTTATCTTCCCACCCAAACCCTGTTCTCCACCTGACTTTCCCATCACTGTAGATGGCACCATCATCCTTCCCACCTCACAAGCCCGTAACGTAGGCGTTATCCTCGACTCCTCTCTGTCATTCAACCCACACATTCAATCCATCACCAAATCCCGTCGGTCCCACCTTCACAACATCACTAAAATCTGCCCTCTCCTCTCCATCCAAACTGCTACCATGTTAATACAATCATTCATCCTACGCCACCTAGATTACTGCATCAGCCTCCTTGCTGACCTCCCAACTTCCTGTCTCTCTCCACTCCAATCATACTTCACTCCACTGCCCATAGCATTTTTCTACAAAAACATTCAGTAGTTGCCCACCCACCTCAGTATCAAACAAAAACTCCTCACCATTGGCTTTAAAGCGCTCCATCACCTTGTCCCCTCCTACCTCACTTAGCTTCTCTCCTTCTACAACCCAGGCCGCATACCTTGTTCCTCTAATGCTAATCTGATCACCTTGTTACTTCCCCAGCACTTAGAACAGTGCTTTGCACTTAGTAAGCACTTAATAAATTCCATTATTATTATTATTAATAATCTTCTCACTGTGCCTCGATCTTGCCTGTTTCACTGACGACCCCAGGCTCACATCCTGACTCTGGCCTGGAACGCTCTCCCTCCTCAAATCTGACAGACAGTTACTCTTCCTCCTTTCAGAGACTTTCTAGACTGTGAGCCCACTGTTGGGTGGGGACTGTCTCTATATGTTGCCAACTTGTACTTCCCAAGCGCTTAGTACAGTGCTCTGCACACAGTAAGCGCTCAATAAATACGACTGATTGATTGATTATTGAAGGCACGTCTCTTCCAAGAGGGCTTCCCAGACTAAACTCTACTATCCCTCATCTCCCACGCCCTTCTGCATCACCCTGACTTGCTCCCTTTACTCTTCCCCACCTCCCAGACCCACAGCGCTTATGTATATATATATGTAATTTTATTTATTTGTATTGATGTCTGTCTCCCCTCGCCCTCGGCTAGACTGTGAGCTCATGGTGGGCAGGGAATGTCACTGTTTATTGTTGTATTGTACTTTCCCAAGCACTTGGTACAGTGCTCTGCACATAGTAAGCGCTTAATAAATATGATTGAATGAATGAAGCATTCTTTGCCTAATTAGCCAGCTAAAACCTGACAGCCAATAGACAGGAATAAGGCTCTCTGCCTGGACTCCCCCCACTCCATCCCCCCCACCCTACCTCCTTCTCCTCCCCACAGCACCTGTACATATGTTTGTACAGATTTATTACTCTATCATTTTACTTGTACATATTTCTTATTCTATTTATTTTGTTAATGATACGCATCTAGCTTTACTTCTATTTCTTCTGATGACTTGACACCTGTCCACATGTTTTGTTTTGTTGTCTGTCTCCCCCCTCTAGACTGTGAGCCCGTTGTTGGGTAGGGAGCGTCTCTATATGTTGCCAACTTGTACTTCCTAAGCACTTAGTACAATGCTCTGCACACAGTAAGCGCTCAATAAATACGACTGAATAAATGAATGAATGAATGAATGAATGGACTTTCATGGACCAATAACAGGGGAATGATTTGAGAACTACCTCATCCCCCAGATCATACACTCCTGGAGGAAAGTGATTGTGTCTACCAATGCTATTAGGAGAAGGGGCGTGGCCTAGTGGTAGTATTATTATTATTATAATATTGTACTTTCTCAAGTGTTTATTTACCATGCTCTGCTCACAGTAAGCACCCGATAAATGCCACTGATTGATCGATTGATAGGAGTTGTCTATTCCAGTTTCTGCAAGGACCATTAAAAAAGATGTCTTCGGGCTCTGACACAAAACGTTGAAACAGGGATGGTCCTATGAAAAAAATAGTTCTAGCTATATTTTCACTACCACAATGCTGATAACTCCCAATAGTATGGTGACAATTTTTCAACTAAAGAATTTAAAGCCCTGGGAATTTGAACACAGTGAAACAGAGTGAATAGTCTCAGATGTTTTGCTATGCTGAATGGGTACATTGCACAGGTTTAGATTTGAAGTGACTCACCTCTTTTGAGAAGAACACAAGCTTCATCTTGGATTGTACTCTTTTGCCAGCGGAGAGGTCATTCAAGCCAAATCAGGTCCCAGAAGGCACAAGTACAGAGGGGCAGTGGATAGCAGGAGGATTCCCTGAATAGAAATAAATTTGGATTAAATCGCAGCAGTAAAAAGTCACTTTTCACAATTATTCTGTTTATGTCACCCATGGTACAATGTGGAATGAGATAAAGAAAAACAGGAAAACAGGTGTCCACTCACCTACTGCTAATGCTATTGAAAATAAATGAAGCTATATCAGAATTATAATGATGTAATATTCCTACAAAAGATGATGTAGTTTTGTCACTTCTTGGATTTACTATGAAATTTAAAAGCTTGCCATCGACCAACATCATGGCTGTGACTAATGCAATATATCAAAAATGCAAAAATGAAGATCATGAAAGAGTCAATTGTAAGGAGACTATTTAAATATACATGCTGAACAAGTTCAAGTTATATACAAAGAGGTAAGAATACAATGTTTTTCTTTACTCTGAGAACTATATGACTAAATCTCATGCATACTGGTGAGACCGGAATGATCCTGGAGTTGTATTGACTCCTATTTCATTTTATATAAGATAAAATCAGGTACAAATTAGAGTTATCCAGAGGAGGGGGCTGGTAACGTGGGACCTGCAGAGGAAGACTGACAACCACAGGATATAGGCAGAGTTAACTTAAGCAACTTCCAGGAATACGAGTAGGATGATTCCCCCTCTATTGCTTCTGTAGGGTACCAGGAAGCAGCAGGAGGGGTGTCCTTCTGTTCCTGTGACATCTCTGGATCCTGTTAGCTGGCCCACCGGCCCCTTCCAGGACTTTCACCAGGACTGCCATCATTTCCTCAAAGTTGGTACAAAACCAGCCAACCCAATGGCTAAAATACTACATATCCTAAAGGTCTACATATCCTAATTTGGGAACTTCATTGTTTTCATGTAAATCTTTATATTCAACTTCCTTTCTTTTCGCGAATAGCATCAAAAGAGGAAAATGACCAGACATCTTCTATGACTCAGTTACTGAGATGTGAAAACAAAGGACAGATTTTCTGTGCGCACAGGATGATCTTTACTATTGGTCTTTTTAGTGATACTAAGCTCCTGGTGGAGCAGGTTGGGACAGAAGAGGGCATTCATTCATTCAATCGTATTTACTGAGCGCTTACTCTGAGACATATGATAGAGTGCCTTGAACCAGTCAATCAATCATATTTATTGGACACTTACTGTGTGCAGAGCTCTGTACTACGCACTTGGAAGAATATGATATAACAGTTAATGGACATACTCCCTGTCCACAATGAGCTTTGAAGCCAGTAGTTAGAAGAAATATTTTTAAGTGTTCATCATTGGAGGCTTTGAGGAGGAGAGCAATGTGTTCCAAAGAGAATTTTTTAAAAGATAGTACATGTATTTGGGATAGCTTGAATAGGGAAGAAGATTGAGGAAGGGAAAACCAATTCACAGACTGAAAAAGGGAATAATCATTTGGGAGCCTGATTCTTACTCTCATTCTGCTCTTACGAGTCTGTCCATCCCAAGTAACTCCATGAACCACAGAGATGAAAACTGTAGATGGGAATCAGGATCTCAACCAAACTGGCTGTATGACCTTGAGCAAGTCACTTAACTTCTCTGTGCCTCAGTTACCTCATCTGTAAAACTGGGGATTAACACTGTGAGCTCCATGTGGGACATGGACTGGATTCGGTCTGATTAGCTTGTATGTACCCCAGAGCTTAGTAGAGGGCCTGGCACATAGTAAGTGCTTAACACATACCATAAAAAAGTGAGTTCTTGCAATTCAGAAAGGTTCTACTGCACTTGGTTGAAAATGCCCTTTTAGTATCCACAAGTTACTATGTCAAAAATATTAGATACAGTTGCATTCTGAATTGAGACATAGGGAAAGAAGGAAGAGATTGCTGATTGAGAGACTGAGGCGGTAGTCTTTAGGTGAGGCATAACGGAGTTGCCCCAGCCAGGACACAAAAATCAGAAACGGATGCAAGACCAAATTCAAATGCTCTTCATTCCTAGTCCTGTACACTTTCTATTTCACTATGCTGCCTCCCTACTCATTAACGACTTCTCATTAACACATCCTACTCATTAGGGACTAATTACATGGCGAATAGGAAGACAACATCCAGTTTTGAGTTATTTGAGCTTAAAAATACACTCTATGAACTCTTGCTTTAAAAATGTTTTTCTGTAGATTGCAAGTGTTCCCATGGCTCTACAATACCTGCAGTCATTTCTTCGGAAAAAATGTGACAGAAAAACATAAGCCTGGCCATTTCTGGACAAGACCAGTGGCCCATCCAGCCCAGTATTTTGTCCTGACATGACACAAAGTTTGCCTGTCATGAGCATAACCTTGAAAACTGTATGCCACAGAGTTAATTACCAATGCTTAATTTGGGAAGGATTCAAAGGGGTCAGAGAAATAGCCTCTTTGTTTTTAGATACAGTAACATATTTGTTGGAAGAAGGCAATGGTAAACCACTTCCATACCTTTACCAAGAAAACTCTACGGATACACATACCAGAACCACTTTATGGCAGAAACGGGGGTGCTTCAAAGAGGGTGAGTCCATGGAGTCGCTATGGGTCGGAAACAACTGGACGGCATTTGAAGAAGAACATATTTGTTAGGAAGGAAGAAGGGGAGGATCCTGGGAAATGCAGTTTGGGCTGGCTTTAATGATGAGACAAAAATGAATTTTCCTCCCAATCAAGTTCTGTTGTTACCAGAAAACACAGTCTTCTTTTGTAGTATCGGTTTTTAGTAGGTATGGGGAGCAGAGAATGAAAACAATAATGTTAAAATCCTGGTTATATTGAGAGATCAATTCTCCCAAATCCTGAAGAGAGAATTCCGGTATATGTGGGCAAGTGTCAAACAAATGGGATCTTAATTTTCAGTTTTTATTTTATTATTTTTTCCTCAGGAATTTATTGGAAGTTACTCTAATAAAAATGTGGGAGGATGGATAGGAAAGAGCAAGAAATATTACCGGCCACATATCACATATCAACATTTATTTGAAATCGGGAACCAGGATGGGCTCGGCCACACTCTCTCTCACGAGCATCTTTGGACAGAACTGGATCAAGTAAAAAGTATTCTGTCTTTCCCTCTGAGTTCTCTGAATTTAGTCCTGCTGAAAGGGGAGGCACTGAGGAAGGGTCCAGAAAACCTTCCCATACCTTAGGTCCTCAGACAGAAAGGGAAATTATGGCTGACCTACCATCCTTCTTTGTTATCGGAAATAATCATGCAGCTAGAGCAGATTCAATCCCAAACAGTTTTGGATACCCCTGGGTTTGCTTATATTTGATGAATATAAAGTTCAAATGAAAATTGAAAAAATATATATTTTTAAACTTGAAATTTCTTTGAGAAAGAAATGACAAATTGAAAATGGAGGCCCCATGTTGTGGGGCTCTGGGCATTTCTACATTTTTTTGGTGCACAGATTCTTATAGTGCCGAATTTACACATATTCAAAGACAGGGAGAATTGAGTTCAAAATACAGCCTGAAATTCCATTACTATAGACTGGGTACCATAACAGCAGTAGGCAAAAAGACTGAGTCAAATAACTATGCATTCACCAGCCCCCAAAAAAACCCCAAAATACAAAAATCTTAGGGGTTATAGGGTATTTTAATTTTGGATTTTTTTCTCTAGGAATGCAAATAAAATCAGCTGATGTTCATGTTCATTGCCCATGAATATAATCAATATTAAACTAGTGGACTAGATTAACTTCATATCGGTACAGTAAAGTGATATCCTGTTGCTCCATAAATGCCTAGACGCTTATTTTCTGAGGAAGCAATGATCCTGTAATACAATGACTTTTTTCCTTCACACTATTTTACGAAGCTAGAAGAAACCCTGCAATCAGTAGTGGGAAAACCTGACGAAACTTCATCAAGGCCACCAAACCTGAACAAGGAGCACTTCGAGTAAAACAGATAGTTGCTTTATCAGAGAGAAAGCCAGTTAAAACCCTGCAATCAGTAGTGGGAAAACCTGACGAAACTTCATGAAGGCCACCAAACCTGAACAAGGTTTCAGGTAAAACGGATAGTTGCTTTATGAGAGAGAAAGCCTGTTAAAACTAAGCCTAGTGATGAAACATACCTTTATGGAATATAGTACAATTTTTTTCTCCTGCCAGGAGATTTTATTCTTTTCAATCCCATCGATTGCCAGCATTTACTAGGCCCAGGTAATATTAATATAGGCACATCATTTCACTTAAAAAAAAATAACAGGCCTTCTTCCCTGAGACTTCACATCCTCGAATGGACTGCTTTACCGCTCAAGATACTCAAGTTAAGCTTAGTGGTTGCAGTTCACCACTCACCTCCAAAACTCACTGCTTACAATCAAGTTGGGAATAATGTCCTCTTTTGGATGAGAAAGAGAGACGGGTTCCCGCTCCTCAACGGCACATCATTTCACTTAAAAAAAAAAAACAGGCTTTCTTCCCTGAGACTTCACGTCCTCGAATGGACTGCTTTGCCGCTCAAGATACCCAAGTTAAGCTTACAGGTTGCATTTCACCACTCACCGCCAAAACTCACTGCTTACAATCAAGTTGGGAATAATGTCCTCTTTTGGATGAGAAGGAGAGACGGGTTCCCGCTCCTCAAGGGCACATCATTTCACTTAAAAAAAAAAAAAATAACAGGCTTTCTTCCCTGAGACTTCACATCCTCGAATGGACTGCTTTACCGCTCAAGATACTCAAGTTAAGCTTAGTGGTTGCAGTTCACCACTCACCTCCAAAACTCACTGCTTACAATCAAGTTGGGAATAATGTCCTCTTTTGGATGAGAAAGAGAGACGGGTTCCCGCTCCTCAACGGCACATCATTTCACTTAAAAAAAAACAGGCTTTCTTCCCTGAGACTTCACGTCCTCGAATGGACTGCTTTACCACTCAAGATACCCAAGTTAAGCTTACAGGTTGCATTTCACCACTCACCGCCAAAACTCACTGCTTACAATCAAGTTGGGAATAATGTCCTCTTTTAGATGAGAAAGAGAGATGGGTTCCCGCTCCTCAAGGGCACACCATTTCACTTAAAAAAAAACAGGCTTTCTTCCCTGAGACTTCACGTCCTCGAATGGACTGCTTTACCGCTCAAGATACCCAAGTTAAGCTTAGGGGTTGCATTTCACCACTCACCGCCAAAACTCACTGCTTACAATCAAGTTGGGAAAAATGTCCTCTTTTGGATGAGAAAGAGAGACGGGTTCCCGCTCCTCAAGGGCACATCATTTCACTTAAAAAAAAAAAATAACAGGCTTTCTTCCCTGAGACTTCACATCCTCGAATGGACTGCTTTACCGCTCAAGATACCCAAGTTAAGCTTAGCGGTTGCAGTTCACCACTCACCGCCAAAACTCACTGCTTACAATCAAGTTGGGAATAATGTCCTCTTTTGGATGAGAAGGAGAGACGGGTTCCCGCTCCTCAAGGGCACATCATTCACTTAAAAAATAACAGGCTTTCTTCCCTGAGACTTCACATCCTCAAATGGACTGCTTTACCGCTCAAGATACTCAAGTTAAGCTTAGTGGTTGCAGTTCACCACTCACCGCCAAAACTCACTGCTTACAATCAAGTTGGGAATAATGTCCTCTTTTGGATGAGAAAGAGAGACGGGTTCCCGCTCCTCAAGGGCACATCATTTCACTTAAAAAAAAAAAACAGGCTTTCTTCCCTGAGACTTCACGTCCTCAAATGGACTGCTTTGCCGCTCAAGATACCCAAGTTAAGCTTAGTGGTTGCAGTTCACCACTCACCTCCAAAACTCACTGCTTACAATCAAGTTGGGAATAATGTCCTCTTTTGGATGAGAAAGAGAGACGGGTTCCCGCTCCTCAAGGGCACATCATTTCACTTAAAAAAAAAAAAAACAGGCTTTCTTCCCTGAGACTTCACGTCCTCAAATGGACTGCTTTGCTGCTCAAGATACCCAAGTTAAGCTTAGTGGTTGCAGTTCACCACTCACCTCCAAAACTCACTGCTTACAATCAAGTTGGGAATAATGTCCTCTTTTGGATGAGAAAGGGAGACGGGTTCCCGCTCCTCAAGGGCGCTTTGAACTCGAATTGGGGGTAGGGGGGGTGGGAAAGGGGGAGGCGACGATGACTCCAAAAAAAATATATTTTCGTGCAGATGGGGGGGGGAGTGGCATGTCGAAGGAGGGAGAAAATGGAGCAGAAAATAAAAGACTGGGAGGCTGGCGAGGGGATTTTTAGACTGTGAGCCCACTGTTGGGTAGGGACTGTCTCTATATATGTTGCCAACTTGTAGTACAGTGCTCTGCACAGAGTAAGCGCTCAATAAATACGATTGATTGATTGACTGCGGTGGGCTTAGGGCGGGTTTGGGCAGCTGGCAGGGTTGAGGGCGAGGCGGGGCGGTGCGGGGGGTTGGCAGCAGGCCGGGCCCTGGCACACCGGCGGCCGGGCTGGGCAAGGAGGGGGTCGGCGGCTGGCTGCCGCAGGGCGCGGCCCGGGAGGACCACCCAAAGGGGAGGTGGCCGGTTTAGGGCAGTTTTTTTTTTTTCTTTCTTCTTCCAAGGAGGGAAGGAGCTGCGGTTCGTGCGGCGGCTCGGAGTTGGGGAGCGCAATGGGAGGGGAGAGGAGGAGGAGGAGGGGCGGGCATCGCGGGCACCGCCCGCCGCCGGCCACGTGGCGAGGGGCGGGGGGCAGGGCCGGGAGGGGGGCCCGCCGGGCACCCTTTAGGTGTGGCACCCGGGGGCCCACGTGCCATTCATTCATTCACTCACTCAATCGTATTTATTGAACTCTTACTGTGTGCAGAGCACTGGACTAAGCGGTTGGGAAGTCCAGGGTGGCAACATATAGAGACGGTCCCTACCCAACATAGGACTCACAGGCCAGAAGGGGGGAGACACACAACAAAACATATTAACAAAATAAAATCAATAGAATAGTAAATCTGTACAAGTAAAACAGAGCCATAAAGCTGTACAAACATATATCCGGGTGAGGTGGGAGGAGGGGGAGGGGAAGGAGGGGGCTCAGTCTGGGAAGGCTCAGTAGGGCTTTGAAAGGTTTCAGAGTGGCTTCGCCCCTTATCTCTTCTTGGGAAGCTAGATAGTGTGGCCTAGTGGGTAGAGCCCGCGCATAATCATCCTCATCATCATCATCAATCGTATTTATTGAGCGCTTACTGTGTGCAGAGCACTGTACTAATCGCCTGGGAAGTACAAATTGGCAACATATAGAGACAGTCCCCACCCAACAGTGGGCTCACAGTCTAAAAGGGGGGTAATAATAATAATTAGGGGCATAATAATAACTATGTGCAAAGCACTGTTCTAAGCGCTGGGGAGGTTACAAGGTGATCAGGTTGTCCCACGGGGGGCCCACAGCCTTCATCCCCATTTTACAGATGAGGTAACTGAGGCACAGAGAAGTGAAGTGATTTGCCCAAAGTCACACAGCTTTCACCACTCGTCCGCCGTGTGACCTCGGGCCAGCCGCTGCTGTGCCCGGCAGCCTGCACGAACCGGGGGAGAGGGGAAGGGAAGAAGGCGGGGAGGGGCCTCCACGCTAGCACGTCTCCTCCTTGGCCAAGTTAAATCAATCAATCAATCAATCGTATTTATTGAGCGCTTACTGTGTGCAGAGCACTGGACTAAGCGCTTGGGAAGTACAAGTTGGCAACACATAGAGACAGTCCCTACCCAACAGTGGGCTCACAGTCTAAAAGTTAAACCCAAGCCAATGATTCTGCCTTTGAGCCCCTCGATCGATAACATCAAACTAACAGCTTAAAAGGGAGAAATTTAATTTTTTTTTGGGGGGGGGAGGTTCCTTAATTCCCTATCGCTACATAAGCGATAGGGTATTTTATGACACCGCAACAGGATCCTAAAAGAGTTTCTAAACCAGCCCATTTTCCCCTCCTGCAATAGCTGCAAAGAATTCATCCGGGGGCGTCGGATAAAGTATGGGACTTTATTGGGCGTTGAGATTTTTGCTTTAAAAAAAATTGGCATTTCACTCAGCTTGTCGTCTAACCCTCCGTTAGCGCTGTCTGAATGATAGGCTTATATGGTGCACTATAAATGCAGACGCGTAGCACAAAGATCCCTTGTTCATATCAGAGCATTTGAGGCATGTATTTACTTAAAAGGGTACTATTCTAAAAAAATGTTAACTACGTTTTGCGTGGCAAACCTCGCGAATGATTTTCTTCCTTGGATTTTTAACGTGGCTATTGTTTTGTCTTTTAAAACGCCGTCCACTAAGAGACACCGGTTCTTCTGAGGTTCACACTGCAGACTCGAGGTGCAGTAGACGCAAAATAAAACCTCTTGAAGTTTAGATTTAATCAGACGTTGACTTGAAAACAGTAACCACCTCCGTCAGGCACATAAAGAGAGAAAAGGCTACTTTTGCTGCCGACCGTCATTAACACGATTTCCAAGTGCTGATTTGGAAAATAAATACTGGCAGATAAAGTGCAATTATTTTGCATGTTTTTCATGCTACCGTTCATTTCAACGGACGCGAACTATCTAGGCAAATCGACAAGGCGAAAAACCTCCCAAGATATTGTTCAAACTCTTCTCCATATCTATTTCCATTCCTGCCAGTCCGCCAGGATTTTTTTTTTAAGAAAATGTTAATATTTTGTAAGACTTTAAAAAAAGGTCAGTTCTAGTGACCCCTGGACATCACAGCTTCACGATAATCTAAAGATTACCGAGTTTTGTAATAAGCAACATAAGGCATTACAAAAGGACGAACTACTGCTCACTGCCCGAGAAACAGGGGGAGAATACGAGCTACTAGTTGAATACATCTTCCATCATAAGGACTCTAACCCAGGATCCTAGCCACAACTTTCCTAAGCACCGAAGTTATCTGATTATATTGTCACTTCATAATAAAGGTGGGAATATTTCAAGGGGGGGGGGGAACACGTTCTTTCAGATCAGAGCTTCTTGCCTATAACCTCAATTCTTCAACAGTTATTTCACACCCCGCTTAGACGTGACCAGTATAAATTTCATATTTTATTTCTGCCACGCAACTAAATTTAGCTTCGAATTTCCTGGACTCCACTCATTTCTTCCCCTCCCTCCACCCCCTCTTCCCCCCTTCCCCGCCCCCTCCCACATTTTTTTTTTTTTTTGTAGATCATGCTCACCTGGAAAAAAAATACACTCAAACCGTGACACATAGCTTGGGAGTGGCGTTCGGTTCTAATTCAAAAGGCAGCTACATTCACTGGTAAATAGGCTGTAGATTTGCAGCCTTTGTCAGCTCTAAATTGATAGAAGATTCCAACTCCCCTCCCTGCACTCAGTTCTGGAAATATTTCCTCTTATTACCGCGGTGTGGGCGCGCTGGAGTTTTCCTCTTATCAGGTCTTAACACCAATCGCTAATTATAATGTAGGCTCGTTCATCAGATATTGATCCTTAGAAGTTGAGACAATGCCAGTCTTACTCATAAAAATTAGTTTTTTTTAAAAAAATCATTCTTTCAGTGGACTTTCAGTGTATATTAATGAGATTCAGAAAGCCCAAGCAAGAGCGTAGGAGGAGGGGCGACCAGGTTTTTCAACTAGATTCTCTACAGTTTGAGCCTTTTCTCTTATAACCTATTTTGAAATTGGTAATTAAAACTGTAGGAAGAGAAAGCTCACTTTGGCCTTGGTTCAGCAATTTAGCCTTTCTGCCAAACCTCTGCTTCCTCCCGCCCACCTCATGACTGTCTGAGAAATCGGATCCGAAAAGGTAAAATTTTAGTCCATCTCAATATTGGTTTCGGTCGACATTCCGGTTTGAAACGCCATTTCCCGTGACATTTAGGAAGATGTCCTACCTGTGGCCGTGACCTGGAGAGCAGAGAAAGAAGTCCCTTCGCTATAAATAAATATCCTTGCTAACGGGCAAGCTTATTATGATGCTGCTGTCCTGAATGCGATACTGGGGCGTTTATTTAGACAGCACTGTATTGATCCCTCATATCCTCCGGTTAGAAATCATCGGAGGAGCATCAGGGCCCAAGGCGAAGCCCAGTATCCCTTTAATTGAACTTTGAAAGAATCCGGTGATCAGACTGCTTTCCCAAATCAGATTAGGCTTTTTAAAGAGCGACTTATAAATGTGGACAGCAGATACACATGTTGATTTTTTTCCATCCGTTTATTAAGGCATTATTACATCGGTGATGCTACATATTGACATGTTATAAGAGCAGAAGTGACACGGCATTTTCTCCTAGCTGTCTGTACGGTCCGGAGCAAGTGGCGGGGTCTCAACTGAAAAAAAGGTAGAGAACAGGCTCCTGAATCCAATCACTCTCCGTGATTAGGGATCGGGTTTCTAATGTAGTGCAACTCCGAGGGGCGATTACTGCGGCTGCATTTTCTTCGGAGGGAAAGCAATTATCTTCGTGGATGATGAATAGCTCCGGCCTTTCGGCGTGTCCCTTCTCGCACCACTAGCTTTAATTGTTTTAATCTGACCTCTATCCCGGTTTGCTCTCACAAAGGATCCGGACCAGAGCCTACCTACGGATCCCCCACCCCTGCTTCCCGGGAAAGAAGAGGAAAAGAGGCGGCGGGCAGCATCCCTAGTGGTGTCTTGGCGAGAGAATTCCCTTCCCTACTAGGCAACCTGCCGCCGGCCCCAGGGTGTTGCCCGGGCCTGCCACACTACTCCGGGCTGTAAAGGACGCCAGGAAAGGGGGGGATATTTAGCGGCTACCTCTTTATTTCACCAAATTGAATCAAGTGGAGCCAACCGCAACGGCGCGGCCTGCGTGGGCGGAGGGAGAAGGGGCGGAATCATCATCATCATCGATCATTTATTGAGCGCTTACAGTGTGCGGAGCACCGTACTAAGCGCTGCAAATTGGCAACATATAGAGACAGTCCCCGCCCAACAGTCTAGAAGCAAGGAGGGAGGTGGAGGGTTTGGAGATCGCCCCTTGGGTCTGCTCCCTCGCGACTCGAGTCAGCCGGTGAGCGATGCACCGCCTTCGGCAACCCCTTCTTCTTGGTTAGTCCCCCACCCCCTCGAGCTCCACCGTTGCCCGGAGAAGAAAGGCTGGCTACCGTGGCGTCCCGCCGGGGCCGGCCCTGCTTCCCTGTCCTCCGTTTGACGCTTTCCAGGGAGGTGTCCGGGGGGGGGGAGAAAGGGAGGCCGGGGAGGGGATTCGCACGGGGGCTCTTGGGGAGCCCGCCGGTCACGTGGCGAGGGCCGGTGGCGGTGGTGCCGCAGCCGCCCCCGCCCCGGCTCGAATGCTAATGAGCCGGGAGTTCCAATCAGAGCGCGCCGGGGGGGGGGGACGCTCCTCGCGGGCAGGAACCACCCTCATCCGCAGTGAAGGGTGGTGCGCGGTCACCTGACCGCCTGCCGGGCGCAACCCGCCCTTCCCCCCCCCATAAGTAAGGGGGGCAATGGTACTGTCTGCTATGTTACAAATTCCCCCTCCCGCGCTCGCTGCTCTCTGCTCGACGCCGCTGCTGCTGCTGCTCCTCCTTCTTCCCTCTCTTTTCTTGGGCTCCTCCCGCTGCCCTTCTCGCCCTTCCCTGCTGGGCGGGCTCCGTTGGCGCCGCCGGGGCCCGGGACTCGCTGGCGCGTGCAGGTGAGTCCGGAATCCCGGAGAGGTGCCACGCCCGGAAAGGATAATAATAATAATGACGGCATTTGCTAAGCGCTTACTATGTGCAAACCCGGAAAGGAGAATAATAATAATGATTTGCTAAGCGCTTCCTATGTGCAAAGCACTGTTCTAAGCCCTGGGGGGGGGGGATCCAGTGTGATCAAGTTGTCCCACGTGGGGCTCGCGGTCTTAATCCCCATTTTTACAGATGAGGCTCAGAGAAGTGACTTGCCCAAGGTCACACGGCAGACTTGTGGGGGAGCCGGGATTCGAACCCGTGACCTGCGACTCCAGAGCCCGGGCCCTTTCCACTGAGCCACGCTGCTTCCCCAGTCGATCCTCTTAGTCTCAAGAGGCGGGCGAATGTACATAAAGGTGATCCACGGGGGCGGGGAACGCGTCCCTAATTCTGTCAATCAATCGTATTTATTGAGCGCTTACCGTTTGCAGAGCACTGTGCCAAGCGCTTGGGATGGACAAGTCGTTCACACATACAGTCCCTTCCCAACAGCGGGCTCACAGTCTAGAAGGGGGAGACAGAGTCTAGAAGGGGCCCTCCCAAGCGCGCAGACCGGTGCCCTGCACAGCGAAAGCCCCCCTTGACTTGAAATCCCCACCCCCGTGGATCCCCGTCATTAGAAGTAGACTAAGCGATTTAAAGACATCTGCTAAATCTGAAACAAAAGTTCAGGAGATGAAGCGTGTATGTGTTCGTCGGTCTTGACTAAATAGACCCCTGTCCTTTCCCGATGGGTGTTTGGTGTCTGTAAGACACTCTCCTAATTCTATAGTTCATATTATGCTCCAACTAAGGTAGCTCTTGGATACCTACTGGGATATGTGTATCTCTATATCTTGCCAATTTGTACTTCCCAAGCGCTTAGTACAGTGCTCTGCACATAGTAAGCGCTTAATAAATACGATTGATGATGATATGTGTGCCCATGGAAAATAAGTGCAAGTCTGTTTTGCCACTCGAGGTGGGCGTTTGCATACTAAGGCATTAAAACTGCCGAAGGATGAACACCACTGTGAGCCCACTGTTGGGTAGGGACTGCCTCTATATGTTGCCAGCTTGTATTTCGCGAACGCTTAGTACAGTGCTCTGCACACAGTAAGCGCTCAATAAATGCGATTGTTCTCTACGTGTTCACCTCAAGGTATTTCGAGATGCAGAGCTCTGAATTGCAAGGCATTCTGTCAAAGAAACCTAAGTTGGTGTTGGAAAGCGAAAGGGAGGCAAATATTGCCTGGTAATATGCTGGAGCAGCAGCATCTAGCAACCATTAAGATGCAGAGCTCTGAATTGCAAGGCATTCTATCAAAGAAACCTAAGTTGGTGTTGGAAAGCGAAAGGGAGGCAAATATTGCCTGGTAATATACTGGAGCAGCAGCATCTAGCAACCATTGGTTCACCTCAAGATATTTCGAGATGCAGAGCTCTGAACTGCAAGGCATTCTATCAAAGAAACCTAAGTTGGTGTTGGAAAGCGAAAGGGAGGCAAATATTGTCTGGTAATATGCTGGAACAGCAGCATCTAGCAACCATTGGTTATCCGTAGTCTAGGGTGTTCTTTCCTAACAGGAGGCAGATGGCTCAGTTAAAACTCTGTGGTTATTTAGAAGGGTAAAAGACACCAGAAAGCAATTACTTTGCGATTAGTTTCCCTGAAAAACTCCTGATACACGATTGCTGAATCATGTAATGAGGGACCAAAGATCATTTTTCTCATTTATTTTTACACTTCTTTTTGGGGGGAGGGATGCAAACTATATAATTCCCTTATTTTAGAATAGCTTGGGTTAAAGGCAAAACGCAAGTACCATATTTTATAATCAAGATTATTTAGATTGTGCCTTTGGCAGAGACCGCAATTTACTTTTTCAATACATGCTATGCTTTTGCCTTTCTTCGTTTTATCATCATCTTTCCCCCCCCCCCCCCCCCCAGGTAAAATTTCCCCAATTCCATTTATGTTTTGGGTGCATCAATGTAGAATCACGGGTATAAGGAACATCCTCCGCTAATGAGTCCAGTGATGGCCAATTTGATTTGTCGTATGCCACAAAAGGGTATGTCAAGCTGATAAAATGCAGGCTGAGAAGAAAAAGAAACAGGAGTTATCAATAGAGGAAGAAATAAGACTTAATCCAATTGCACACTGAATGAAGGCACAGAAGGCTAGTAATTCCACATACAGTATAAGCTCCATGTCCTCTCTGATAAGGCGGCTTTGTGCAGTTTTTCTTGCAACCCATTTTATAGCCTACCTCATTCAGGGTGTTCAACTGATGTGTAAATATATGAAAATATTAGCAGAGGCCAGGAGTAGTAAAATCAGTGTTCCAGGAAAAAGCTTCTTGTCACTGGTTTCTTGTGGGGCCGCCTTGTCTGAACTAAACATCTGTTGACTCTGAAATGAAGATAAACATTGCCAGGGTAGTAGACTTCTAACCAGTGACAGTAAAACATTGATACCTATTTAAAAAGAAACTAGACTCAATTCCCAGGGAGGTGTATTACCACCCCACTCCCTCCCTCCACTCCCACCTCTGCAACCAAATGTATTGACATATCACCTTGAACTAGGCACTTATTCATTAAGCGACTGTCACATTGGCTTTTAGTTTAACATTATAGCTTAAAATTCTTTTTTTTAAAACCTTTGAACCAGTTCCTCTGGGCTTTGAAGTTGGTTGGAAAGGAAAATGGGATTTAAGCCATTGGCTTTTTCTAGAGATGAACCCATTGAAATTGCGGCTTCATTTCAACCAGCCCCACCCTGTTTCTATTCATCTGCATGAAAGTAGAAATGAAAAGAAAGGAATTGAATGTTTCCAGTAGTGCAGTATGAAGTCTCTTTGGAGCTTGTATATCATGTTTATTTATATGATTTACTCTTTTGACAGTGGCCTATAACAATAGGGTACTAAATCACTAGGTAGCTGTTGAGGGAACGGTGTTATCTAGTTTCATCTCTCATCAAGTCAAAATACCCCTTCCCTTTTACAAGACTTGTTTGGAGGGAAACACATTTATAATGCACATTCCTCAAGTTTTTAGTTGCTACTACCTGTAGACTTGATTTGGAGGATTAACAACTTGGTGGATATGGGTTTCCTACTAGTTAAGGAAGTCTTGTTCTTCTGGTAGACTCTGCATGCCCAGTGAAATATTTTAGCTTTCTCCACTCCCCCACCCCGTGGTTTTTGAACGGTTGGAGGTGGGGTGGATGGAAGAAGGCAATTGAATTCTCTCTAAATGCCTGAGCAACTTGTCATTTTGAGAAGAGATCTTTGTACATTTGGAGAAAATGAGCTCCGTCTCTCTCCCCACCCCTTGGACTTCTGGCCATGTAGCAGAACCATCACAACTCAGCGTGACTAAGACTATCTGCACAGCGTAGGTGTGGTTCAAATCTTAATGATGGGATTGGATAGCAAGTGATAAAAGCTTGTTTCTCGTACCACTAAAGAAAGGCACTGCATAAATTCAGGGCATTGTGATTATTACTAGTATTACCAGTGTTGTTTACCTCTAGAGATGCCATCAATCTTTCCTGCTTCCAGAGCTAAAAAATATCCAAAAGCTCTGGGCCCTATTAAAAACAGCCTGCTTGTTGTCATTTTTTCTTAAATATCATTTTAGTCTCACTAGCCTTTTCCATCCCCAATTTTTAGTATGGAATGCCTTTTCATCGGATACAGCAATCTAAGAAGACCATTTAACATGATCTTCAATGTCTTGCCACACCATAAATAAAAGATTCACTAAAAATTTTCATTCCTTTTTAATCTGCAGGATTTCTTAAAGACCATTCAATGTTTATTTCCTTTTCCTCCCCCCCATTACACTCCCCCAGAAAAATTCAGCAAAACTCATTGTAAAACTGATTTTCGTGAGACATTTCAAGGTACAATTAAACAGAATTCTGTGTCACATTTCAGAACAAGTGTCTGTGATCAAATTGGTGGGAAGTTGTATTGTTAAGCTTAGATATCTGCCTTTTCGGAGGCTTATTTCAGAGAGGTTTTTTGGTTTTGTTTTTATTTTTCCGGGAATTGCTGGTGATTAGTTTTGGGTATGCTCAGGGCTTTGCTTACTTGCACAGTAATTTCTGTGGGAGAATGTTCCAGAAAAGCATCTCCTCAAGTTCTGGTCATAAATATGCAGGGAGTGTTGTGTGCACAAGCATTCCCCAACACCCACCTAGAGTGAAGTGAATGTTCAAGCTGAATAAACAATTGGAGTTCCTTTAAATGCCAACACAGCAAATCTCATTTTTACTTGGAGAAAATGTTACTCTCTCTAGTTCTTTCTCTAAGGTTTTTTTTTGTTGTTGTTCTTTTTAATTATGCAGGAGAATTTAACATGATAGGTGGAGCTTGAAAGTCTTCTTAAGGTCAGCATCCAAGGACATACCTCTTGCCCGCTGGCATACCAGGTTTAATATCCTTAGCAAGAAAATGGAGAAAGCGTATTTTGCTTCTATGGAGTTGTCCAATGCAGTAATATAAGGTTTTAATATTCTGAAATGAAAATGCGAGTACATCCGTTGCTCTTTTTTTTTTGATAGTTTTCTTTGTAAAAAAATTCCAAATGAGAATTAAACACGGATCTAAAAAAAAGGCATGTTCTTTGGCAAGAATATCATGCTGCTTTAGTGGCATGGTCACATTCCAGGAGTGTCTTGGGGCATTGGGAGAGAAGGTTTATGAGGAAGAAGGTCTTTAATTCAGATCAATTTAGGAATCCCGGCGTCGCCCCTTACTACTAAGGCCAATCCGAAATGAATCGCAAAAGAATTAAAAAGTACAACCCAAGGAAATGAGCATCATGCAGACCATGGTGAGCATGTGAAACAGATCATGGTCTGATATGTCATTTATTTCAAGAACAGATCCCTTGGCAAACTTTATTACTGAAGATCTTGGGGAGGAAAAAATGATAATGATTTGAAACATTTGGGTCTGTATTACAGATGACCACGGTACTGTCGGTGATGCCTGTACTTTGCTCAAATGCAGTGAAACATGTAAGTACAGGTAGCGTTGTACCAAATCTTAATATATTTCAAGAACTCTATTTTTTTTTTTCCCCAACTGCCCATCCTCTCACTAATGCTGGTGAGGTGGGTGGTGGGTGCCCGGGGAAGGGGTATGAATGGAAAGGGCCATTACCTTAGAAGAGTCCAATATGGATAGAGAAATCTGTTTATTGGAGTATATATTAAAGATTTTTTAATTGTCGGGAAAGTCAAATGCTCCACGAATCTTCTAGTCTGTTTTTCATGGTGGTTTGGGTTTGTGGGTGGAGTGATGCTGGATTGTAATTTTCCCAATGACTGTTTACCTTCAATTTGGCACTCAGTCCAAATAGATTCTTTAATATATCCAAAAAATATATTTCAGAAGTCTTCATTTGAGCCTCATAAAATTCTGTGGTAGTTAATATTTGAGTATCTTCTAGCTTTTATCTAGCAAAAGTATTTCTTTAATCCGTCTGAGAAAGTCTTGTGCTATTTGGGATCTGAATAAGGTTTCTTTTACAGTAAAAGTTATATAGAATGATCATATTGTTATATTCGAGGTAATTTATAGCAGTATACAGGTGCCCCTTTTTTGCCCACAGAACAGTATTTTGTACTTGGAATTTCCATCGGCAGCACCAACTACTCCCTTTGTATATTTTCTGCATATTACCCTTTAAAGGAGAGAACACCCTGTTCACAGAAAGATACCTGATGCAAGTTTAGACCCTTCCCTGATCTTAAGGGATTTCAACATGCAATTTAAGGAATTTTATAAAATTCTCAAGCACTTAACAAGAGAAATGGCAGGTTGAGACCGCACTCCCTCCCATTTAGTGACTATGCTGTAGAATCAGGCTTTTGTTAAAAAAAATTTTTTCTTCCCCATCCTCTCATCTCTCTGCTTTCCTCCCTTCAACTCCCCAAATTCCTGCTTTCCATGTCACTAAACACCACTCCGTTTTGACTTCTGTATATTTTTTTTATTGTTAGAACTGCCAGTAGTCATTCAGCACAAGCAGTGTATTGATCATAAAATCTTGTTTTAGTTTGGCTGAATGTATGTAATGGAGTGTCAATGGTCGGGGGGAAACATCTTATAATAAATGTTAGGCTGCACCTATTCATGAGCAAAATGTCTTGTGTAGCAGAGAAAATATCAGGTTTACTGTGCCATGACCGAGTACGCTTTCAGTATTCACCATCACATTCATTTTGTTGGATATTTAACAGCAAAGGTCAGGTCTACAGTATCAAAATTTGGTGCCGTGTGTCTGGATGTATAAAATCTTTCAATCATTGGGTGTGGGAAAAATCTGAAGAATGTAGACACTGCATTTGGAGTAGGTTATATTTGTTTGCATAAGTGTAAATTTAGGAATATGGATTGCATAGATCAGAAATAGGTTTTGTTTTATAGCATGTGTAAATATAAATATCTAATGTGCATTTGGTGCCATGCAGCATAATCGGAGAGAAATCAAGCATAACAATTTTATTTTTTAAACTGAGTATGCATGAATCCAGTGTACTTTGAAATCTAATTTATTTTCATTTTCAAGTGTTATCCTTAAATGATTTTTTTTCTACCACCATAACAATAGCTTTGTTACAATGGTGTCCCTTTTTATTGTTCAGGATTTTTATGTACTTGATCTGATTGCTGTCGCTTTTGTTGTTTAATACCATAAACTACCTGTGTGTGCCCTTTGTGATCTCTTATTAGTTAGCAAATAACATTATAAAGCACATTACAGATCTCATAGTCATCTGGGTGGGGCACAATGCAGTATTCATCTGTAAGTCTTTTGTCTGGGGGAAAAAAATGAATGAAGCTGAGGGACAGTTGTTCAAGCAGCATTCCACTTGCCCTGTTAATTGAACAAAAACAACATTAATGAATGTCTCTCCTAGTTGTCACACAGTAAGCAAGGAATTTCATGCATTACTTGGGTGTCTTGACTCCTGCACACTTAATTTCAGTATTAATTTGACTACCCTGAAGATTCTCCAGTAATCTAAACCACAACAGACACAGTTAAAATTTGACGGAAATATAAAGAAGCAGTTGTAAAGTCTTCTGATTGACTTAATGGCACTGATAATTTTTGCTTGCTTAGGCTTTTACAGAAAACTGCCTCGTGTTATGTAAATAAGGTACTCCAACAGTATCAAGGTAGGCTGTTAAAGTCAGCTGGCGAGGTATAAAGAGTGTCAGGGAGAAGTCAATCAATCAATTGTATGTATTGAGCACTTACTATGTGCAGAACACCGTACAGAAACAATGGTGGAGGTTGGCAGGTAGAAGTTAGGTAAAAGATGAAGTCGAAAGGTTATCCCATTTTACTAAGTTTCTCCAGTAAAGAGCCTTCCAACCAAATGTTTTGGATTCTGATTTCTAAACACATGCAGTATTTTTATAGTGAAAATATTTTCAGCAATAGGTTCTTGCAGAAGTGTTAAAAACCAAGTGAAGGGAAACTTTACATGGAAATGTCAAATTAGTGGAGCATTCCAATCACACTACATTCTGCTTTCCTTCTAATTGAAGCTAATAAAATTCAGGGAGTTAGTTGAATTAATTTAGAGGCCATAACTAATAAAAGGGAAAACTAAACCTTGTAATATGGAAAGAGGAAAGGAAGAAATGGTTCTGATAAAAATAATTTGATCCTGAAGACTGCTTTATAGATTGGTGTTGAGTATTTTAGGTGACTAGCCCTTCAGTTGACACAGACTAAGGTACAGAGTGACTTAATAGGATGAAATTGTATTTTCTTAAAGACATTGCATAGTTTCTGTTGGGTAAAGACAATTGGGAAGAGGAAAATTCTAAGGAACCATTTTAAATCACCCAGTACAAACAAATACGATGGCATTTTTGTACAGCTGGCATCTTAGTATTGTAGAAATGTCTTCCTCCAAATGGAAATACTTTTAAAAAGTATGAAGCTGAATTATCTTAGTTAACTAAGGATTTTTTTTATAGCTAACACGTTTACCAAATAAAGTATGAAAAAGACCAGGATTTTTAGTTGTGCAGCAGTCACGGATTATGAATTTCTGCAAGTTGGCTTTATGTATGCTAAAACAAGACCTGGAATAAATTGAACTCTTAAAAAAAGAACGGTATTTCTTTGCTAATGTTGCACTGTACCTGGAGGTGACTCTCCAACAGTGCTTCCTACAGTGGCATAGATCAGCAGTTCTCATGCTTTAATAACTGATGGAAAGCTGTAATTTTTAATCAGTCAATCATATTTATCGAGCGCTTACTGTGCAGAGAACTGTACTGAGTGCTTGGGAAGTACAAGTTGGCAACATATAGAGACAGTCCCTACCCAACATTGGGTTCACAGTCTAAATTTTTACTTTTTTAACCTACTCCAAAGCGTATTGATTTGTATTTCAAAAAAAAGTATTCACGTTTATAAAATGCGTTGTTAAAAATGAACTAATTTACCACTAATTACACTGATTGTTTTATCATTTGATATTAGCAAATGAAGCAGCATGCTCTAGTGGATAGAGTACAGGCCTGGGAGCCAGAAGGTCATGGGTTCTAATCCCAACTCTGCCACTTGTCTGCCGTGTGCCCTTGAGCAAGTCACTGCTCTATGCCTCAGCTACCGCATTTGTAAAATGGGGATCAACACCGTGAGCTCCACGTGGGACAGGGAATGTGTCCAACCCTATCTGCTTGTATTCACTCCAGTACTTAATAGAGTAGTTGGTACAGAGTAAGCGCTTAACGAGTACTATTATTTTTAGTAGTAGTGGGTGCATGTAGATATGCACCCCCGGCCCACGTCATCCCCCGGGCCTGGAATGCCCTCCCTCTGCCCATCCGCCAAGCTAGCTCTCTTCCTCCCTTCAAGGCCCTGCTGAGAGCTCACCTCCTCCAGGAGGCCTTCCCAGACTGAGCCCCTTCCTTCCTCTCCCCCTCGTCCCCCTCTCCATCCCCCCTTCTTACCTCCTTCCCTTCCCCACAGCACCTGTATATATGTATATATGTTTGTACATATGACTCTATTTATTTTATTTGTACATATCTATTCTATTTATTTTGTTAGTATGGTTTTGTTCTCTGTCTCTCCCTTTTAGACTGTGAGCCCACTGTTGGGTAGGGCCTGTCTCTATATGTTGCCAATTTGTACTTCTCAAGCGCTTAGTACAGTGCTCTGCACATAGTAAGCGCTCAATAAATACAATTGATGATTGATGATGATAGAATTGAGCAGAAAACTGTTTTGTCATTAAACTTTGAAAACTTTATTACAGAGTTGACATTGCATGATCAAATGAAACCTTCTGTTTCTTGGAAATCCATTGTAATTCCTCTTTGACCTGAGTTAGGAATCCATTCCCAGTATGGCTCTTTAGGGTGGGAAGTGTGTTTCTGTTTGACCTAAAGTTGGCTGCAGCTCCAACATCCAGAGGGCAAATATGCTAAAAGTATTGTTTACCGTGTAATGTTGGCAGACTCTCTGAGATAATCTCATGGACCTCCAAGAGCCATGAGGTCCCAGTTCAAGAAACACTAGTGTAGTTTAGGAATGTGGGTGATGCCTTGCTTGTATCATTTTCTTCTGGTGTGACTGACATTTCAAGAGTGAAGAGTTTTTTTTAATTGCATTATCCAGGCAAATGCTTCAATTCTCCTTTTCCCCAGCTTTTTTTTTGAATTTCAAGACTTCATTCATTCAATCATATTTATTGAGCGCTTCCTGTGTGCAGAGCACTCCTAGTTCATCTGCAACAAAATAGTTTACACAAAGGATTATTTAAATAAGACCTAGCTGAAGGAACTTAAATGTGATGCCTTCATTTGATTTGGGCTTCAAATTCCACAAAAAGCTCTGCTTTCAAATTTTAATTGTTCAAGGCTAAATAAATTCAAAGGATAAGCTTTTTAAATGCCTTTTTATTCAGCATCTGTTTCTGTATAAACCTCATATTTTGTATTCTAAACACTGCTAACACCGTGACAAAATCCTTTATAATCCAGAAGTACTGTTTCCAGTTCAGAAGTACTGCATCCACTTCTCTGAAGACAAGAGGAAAAATAAATCAGGTGTTGCAATTAGAGAAGCATCTTTCTCTTCTGAAAGTATATCATCATGTAGCACTTAACCTCCCTTCCCATCCCCACTCAATATATTCATTCTCAGTAGTTCAAAATATACTCAACCACACTCTCAGGTGAATAAGTATACACACAGCTTTATTATTGGACTGAAAAATGCTGTATTTGCGAATATGAAATAGCTCCAGTTCAATACAGGAGTGTCAAACACAGGGGTTCTACAAGAACCTAAGAATATTATTCTTGTGGGGATTTTTTTTTTTTAGCATTTAGAAGACTTTACTAATCAGAAAATAAAACAGTTTAGAAAAATAAAATGTTTACCTATATTGGCAATCTTTTGGGGGTTTTAAGTCATAGACCCACAATGTCACATCAGATAAAATGGCTCAGCCAGCTGCCCACCCCCAATTCTAAAATAAAAATAGGTGATGTTCTGGATGCTAACTTGTATGGTTTCCAAAATGTTCAAGCTGAGGAAATACTCATTTTTAAATGACTTTTCAGATTTGCTTCCCATCGTCTCCTTGAATACATCTTTAATCCTGTACTAAGATTTAAAAAAATTCATAATGCAAACATTCATCTTAGGATATTTCCAAACCACCTCCTCAATTGCAGCAATTTGAGGGACAAGATCTTTAAAGTGTGAGTGCAGGTCTTGTCAGGCAGTTGAATAGAGCTCTCCAGGCCTGTATCTGCCCAGCAAGGTATTCATCATTTTTTTTAACAGTGCAATCCACACTGATTTACGTAGTCATAACCAAAGAATTTGTATTGTGGACATCAGCTGATGTGGCTGAATTAAGATATACTGTGGTTATTCCTGCAAAGGACAAAGCCTGTACTTATTTCGAAAAAAGTCTCTCTTATTTTTTTTTTTTCATAGAAACAGAACCAAAAAAAAAAATCCGTATGCTTTGGGACAGACAACTTCTGCCTATTTTTCCCTCAGAATCAGAGAGGGTTGAAATGTGTAAAGTTGATTGTAATATTTAATGAGCATTGATTGAGCCTATGCATTGGTGGTCCCCCAGCTGGCTCAGGAGCATGGATGACTCTGCTTGGGTCCTCTGCCTGGGTTTTTGGGTGCCTCTAGTAGGTTCTAGTAGGTTCTCCAGCACAGCAGCAGGGTTGAAGAGCACCTCTTTGGACTAAAAAGTCTGATGCCTTCCATTACACAGACAAGCTGACATCATGGTGCCAGGAGTAGGCTCTGGGGAGGGGCCAGTGGCTCCAGTAATGCCTGCCCTGTCTGCATGGCACTGTCACCTCAAACATTAGGTCGGCGCCAAGGCTGAGAGCAGCCGGGGATCCTCACTTGAGTCATGCAAGGAATTTTCCATTGGAAAAATAACTCCCCAAAGTTTCTCTCTGCCCCGCGCGATAGCCTTTCTTATTGTTTTTAAAAGGGCTGGAAAACTGAGGAACAGTGCTATTTTGAGGGATTCAGTAGCCCCTCTATCATCTTGGCCTGATAGTATGGATTCTTATATCCTCCAAGCCACTTTTTTTTGACAGGGACTAGAAATCAAGGCATTTCTGCTATTGGCATCAATTCTTCAATTCTGTCTACTCATGGCCTTGCCAAAGTCAGTTGTAGATCTGCCCAAGAGGGACACCACACCCCATCCTGCACTGCAGCCCTGGATTTGGGCTGCAGTTGCAGGGGTTATCCCCTCTCCTTGGCCCCACATTTCCCTGTGAACAGCAGAGTTCCGGGCTTTGCCTATGGCATTTAAGTGTTTGTAATGTGCTAAGCATTAGGGTAGATACAAGGTTATCAGATCATACATGGTCCCCCTACCCACACGGGACTCACATATAGGTGGCTTTTTTTAAAAGAGTATTTGGTAAGCATTTACTATGTGCAGGCACTGTACTAATCGCCAGGGTACATAAAAGATCATCAGTTTGGACACTATTCAAGTTTCTTTACCTTCAGGTCTCCCCCCACCCAAAACCTTCCTCAGCATCGACCAATCCAGTGGAGCATTGCGAGGATGTTTCGTAAAGTACTTAAAATTCACTTTTTACTGAAGAAAAAAGGTTGGAGGATTTATAGGAAGGTCTAGTTGGGAAAAAAACACCTTCTAAAAGACATGCTAAGTAGACCTAAAGATGCCAGAAACAAGTTGGTGTGGAGCCATGTGAGAGTATTACTGTTACTACTAACACTTAAACTTTTAGAATATTCCAAGCACTAAAAAATTGTATGGAAATCATTTATGATGCAGTCCTAGACCCACAAGGGGCTCACAGTCTAAGTATAGGAAGGCAGACATCAAGTCATGAGAATATAACCCAGTCAACCAAAAGAAGTTAAAATGAATCAAAGTTATCAACGGTAAAAATAGTTTTAATTAATCTCTACTTGGAGGTGGCAGTTTTGGGATACTTTTTTGGCCTCAGGCAAACAGTTGTCAGGGAGAAAGTGCCACATCATTTATAACAACCCTCTTACTGTAGTGAAGGCAGCATGGGCTTGGGAGTCAGAAGTCATGGGTTCTAATCCCAGCTCCACCACTTGTCAGCTATGTGACTTTGGGCAAATCACTTAACTTCTCTGTGCCTGTTACCTCATCTATAAAATGGGGATTAAACTGTGAGCCCCACATGGGACAACCTGATCAGACAACCTGATCACCCTGTATCCCCCCCGGCACTTAGAACAGTGCTTCACACATAGTAAGCACTTAACAAATACCATTATTATTATTATCATCATCATCAATCGTATTTATTGAGCGCTTACTGTGTGCAGAGCACTGTACTAAGCGCTTGGGAAGTACAAGTTGGCAACATATAGAGACAGTCCCTACCCAACAGTGGGCTCACAGTCTAAAAGTCTTATTATTGTTACTACTGTACTAAGCACTTGGGAGAGTACAATATAACAGAGTTAGTAGCCACGTTTCCTGGCCACAACGAGCTTGCAGTCTAGAGGGAGAAATAGATATGTACATTCATTGTCGTATTTATTGAGTGTTTAGCTATGTACATACATGCCGTGGGGTGAATACCAAATGCCCAAAATATACAGATTCAAGTGCATAGACAGTACAGAAGGGAGAGGAGGTAGAGGAAAGAGGCCTCTTGAAGATGTGACTTTATTGTGCAAGATTCCCACATGAATATGCTTGTCTTTCTCCTGATAGGAGACTCAAACTATCATCACGAACAACATTTATTGAGAGCCTTCTGTGATCAAAGCACTGTACTAGGTGTGTGGAGACATTCAGTACACAAAGTTCTATTCCAGAAATTGGGGGTAAGAAGGTGAGTCTTGGAAGGCAAAGCATGTATGCTGTAGGAGCTGCCTAATGGAAGTGCCTCATTAGCAATCGTCATCTTGGAGTGAGAAGGAGGGTTGGTTTTTCTAAAAATGACAAGTGATGGATACAGTGCTGGCCCCTGTTACAAGAAAGCGAGACCAATTATTCCTTTTGGCATCGCTCTGTAATTGCTCGATTCCCAATTGGATATTTTTTGGTAAGCAGAGAAGATTAGCAAATGGCTAGAGTGGGGTGAGCAATTATTTGGGTTGGAAGCCACATTCTTACTGAGGAATGCAGAACAAATTCCCTTGGTTGTCATGCCCAGAAGTCAGAGTTGCGGGTGTTTGGGACAGAAGGCTGTGGCTGCGGCAGCAGCTCTGACTGTTGGGCTCTGAGCTGTGAACATCCCAAAACTCTAATCTGCTAGCCACAATGCCCTTTGGCTTTTATTTCATATCATTTTTGTATTTATCCTTGTCATTTTATATCACATTTTTTTTGTGTGTGTTTTCCACCAGTCTTTTTCCCCCTTTTGGTCTTAGCTGTTGAGTCCCCTAAGAGCCAGAGGACCCTGTTTTATTCTCTTCCAGGCATTCTTTCCCAGCATTTAGTATTAAACACTTATAATAATAATAATAATAATGATGGTATTTGTTAAGCATGTACTATTTGCCGAGCTCTGTTCAAAGCACTGGGGTAGATACAAGTCAGTCAGGCACAGTCCCTGTCCCACATGGGGCTCACATTCTTAATCCCCATTTTACAGATGAGATAACTGAGGTCCAGAGAAGTGTAGTGACTTGCCCAAGGACACACAGCAGATATGTGGTGGATTCAGCATTGGAACCCAGGTCCTTTTGACTCCCAGAATCGTGCTTTATCCACTAAGCCATGCTGCTTCTCAAATACTACTGCTCCTTCCTCCCACTGTGGCTCCTAACTGCTGTTAAGTCTGCCATAGATGCATTGGTAACACTTGTACACTGCCACCCCCGGAGCTGCTGAACATAATGTGAGCTGCAGTGTCATGGCTGGTGATGGTATCCGCAACAAACTCGGAGGCATTTAGGAGCTGTGGTGGGTGGGCGTGATGGCCCAGATCCAGCCCTCAGGCTCAAGTGGATCACTTGGCAGGTTGAATCTGGCCTCCAGGCCAAGTTCTACCCACGCCTGTCCTAGTGGTTCTCCCATGAAAGACAACGCAACTGGCTCCTTTGAGTATCTTGCTACCTGTATTCCATCTTTACTCACGTGTTTGGAGTGGAGGCGCACACACATACAATGTCTGGCAGGCTTCAGTTAAGGAAGGGACAGTATTTGCCAAAACTCTGTCCACCTACTTTGCTACCCTTTTTTTAATGGTATTTGTTAAGCTCTTACTATGTGCCAACACCTCACTAAGCCCTGGGGTAGCTACAAGTTAATCAGGGTAGACAGTCCATGGTCCCCTTGGGGCTCACAGTCTTTAATCCCCATTTTACAGATGAGGTAACCAACACAGAGAAGTGAAGTGACTTGCCCAAGGTCACCCTTCAGACAAGTGGTGGAGCTAGAATTAGAACCCAGGTCCGTCTGACTCAACCTTAACCTAAACCAGTCAGCTCTCACAAAGTCTATGCTAATTTTGCGTTTTTCTAGATCTCCCCACTTAATGGCTAATCCATCCTAGAAGGTAGATTGCTAGCCTGGACAGGCCTGTGTGTTCAAGTACTTTAGTCATGCTCCTCCTAAATCAAATTTCTTGGCTTTTGGATGGGACAGTGCCCACCTTGCCTCCCCAGACTTGCTTGATTTGCATAAATTTGCCTGAATTTCAGTAATCATGATAAACTGGGTTAAATCACTTTAGTATCAAGCTGCTAACATCTGTGACATTAAAGAGCAAGGTGATCAACTGTGACTGGGCATTTCAATAGTGGGAAAAAAAATGTGTGGTAGAGGGACTGGATCCCAACCTTGCTCAGGTAAAGGCCTTTCAAAGGGAAGTTAAGGTTTGTGATGATGAGAAAAGCAATGAAAGCAAGGATGAAGAGAAGGGCGAAATAGACTCATTCTTTCAGAACTATTATTGAATAACAGGTGTGGCAGAGAAGGGGTTAGGCAGGGATGAAAAATTGCTTCTTGGAGTAAGTGCAATTCGGATAAAAAACGGTGACATGGTCAGGAAATGAGATTCCATTTAAATAGTTCCGTGATTTAGAATGTATTATTTGTTAAGCACTTACTATGTGCCAAGCACTGAACTAATAATAATTATGGTATTTATTAAGTGCTCACTATGTGCCAATTGCTGGGGTAGGTACAAGGTAATCAAGTTGTCCCAAGTGGGGCTCACAGTCTTAATCCCCATTTTACGGATGAGGTAACTGAGGCACAGAGAAGTGAAGTGGCTCGGGCAAGGTTACACAGCAGACAAGTGGCGGAGGCAGGATTAGAACCCATGTCCTCTGACTCCCAGGCCCATGCTCTTTCCATGAGGCCATTCTGCTTCTCTAATGAACACTTTTAGTAGAATATTGCAGGTGGCAGCATGCAGAAAACTCAAAGAATAAAAGACTCACATGCTGCAACCAACTGAATACTCAAATAGATAAGCCTTGTTTTAAATCAGAATTGTAGAAAGTCAGAAGTCACTTGATGTTGTAAGGGTGATTTTTAAGTGCAAAAGTGCTGAGGTGGTGCAAAATTTCTGAGGTGGTAGTTGGGAGGATGTGTGATCTGAGAAGAGGAGAAATTGGGGAAATTTCCTGGAGGAGATGGGATTTCAGAGGGCTTTAAAGTTGGAGAGAGATGTGTTTTGGTAGATTTGAAGAGGAAGGGAGTTCCAGTCTGGAGGAAGGGCGAGAGCAAGAGGTTGAAGGTCAAAAAGTCGAGCACATAATGAAAAGGTTAGGTTGATGTGAACAAAAAACCTCCAATGGTTGCTTATCCACCTGCACATCGAACAGAAACTCCAACTCTTGGCTTTAAAATACTGAAATCAACTTGCCTCCTCCTACGTTTCTTCACTGATCTCCTACTGCCCAGCCCTCTTCGCTCCTCTAGTGTCAGGTTTCACTGTGTCTGGATTTCATCTATCTTGCTGCCAGCCCCTTTCCTTCATCCTTCCTCTGGCCTAGAACTCCTTCCCCCTCCATATATGCCAGACCACCTCTCGCCTCACCTTCAAAGTCTTAGTAAGGTCACATCTCCTCCAAAAGGCCTCCCCTGATTAAGCTCTTTTTCCTGGCCCTCTCTCCCTTCTGCATCATCTATGTACTGGGATCTGTGACCTTTGAGCATTTTATATTTTCCCAACCTTCAATCCCACAGCACTTATGTACACACACACATATATATATATATAACAAGTTATTTATATTAATGTCTGTCTCCCCACTAGAGTGTAATCTCATTGTGGGCAGAGGAGGTGTCAGCAAATACTATTGTATTGTACTTACCCAAGCTCTTAGTACAGTGCTTTGCACACATTAAGCACTCAGTAAGTACCACTGATGATGGTATGAGCTGAAGGACTTTGGGAGAATAGTGGATAACTAAGAGGGAGAGAGCCACAAAGCCAAGTGTCAGAATTTCTGTCTGAGGTAGAAAACAATGGAAAACTATTGCATATTTTTCAGGAGTGGGAAGATATGCAAAATGACACTTTAGAAAAATGATCCCAGCAGCAGGGTGAAGTATGAACTGAAAAGGGGAAAGACTGGAGGTTGAGAAAGATGGGTGTGGAAGCTAATGCATTATTCTAGCCAGGATGTGATGGACACCTGAACCAGGTTAGTAGCTTGTTTGGATACAAAGGAAAAGGTAGATTTGAAAAATGTCATCATCATTAAAGATGCTTTACTGAACCTCTTCTAAGAGCCTGGCTTGGAAAAATGCAGTAGAAGCAAGACATAGTTCCAGACAAGTGAATCCTTGTCTCAGTGATAGTCAATTTGACAAGTATTTGGGAGTCTGAACATTGAAAAGAGCACCCTCAGGTAAAAGAATAAACAACATACTCCTACCTTCCCTCCACAATGCCCACTGCCACTGACTAAAACTCCAAGTTATGTGTCATACCCATTTCTTTCAGTTTTTCAAGAATCTTTAGACTTTCCAGAGACAGTATTTAGATTTCTCTTAAGGCAGAAATAGCTGGGTTTTTTCCCTTTTTTAAATGGTGTTTAAGTGGTTACTATGAACCAGGCACTGTACTAAGCTTTGGGTAGATCCAAGATTATCAGGCTGGACATGGTCCATGTCCCACATGAGGCTCACTGCCTTAATCCCCATTTTATAGATGAGGTATCTGAGGCACAGAGAAGTTAAGTGACTTGCCCAAGTCCATACAGCAGACCAGTGGTGGAGTTGGGATTAGAACCCAGGTCCTTCCGACTCCTAGTCCATGCCCTATCCACTAGACACACTCCTTGTCAACTATTAATTCTCTGTATCAGTTCTGTCCCTTGCTCAGATGTCTGCCTGCAGTTCATTTTTAACCCCAAACTGGAGCTCTTAAACATCCCATTCTTAACACCAGGTTTCTACTTTAGCTAACATTGTCACTTGTGACCTCACAGCCTACATTTGCACTTTTCTGATGAAAAACTGACCATTCTGCTTTACCGTCTTAACTGCACCGTGCAGTTTCCATTTACCTGGTCCTCTCCTTAGCTCTTGGTTCTGCCTTTTTTCACTCATTTCACTGCTTTTTTCTGCTGTGTGCCACTCTGTTGAGAATACTCCCACGCTCACAGTCAGAATCTCTTCAGAACAGAGATAGTGACAGATAAGCCTAGGATCTCACACATGACAGCTCTCCCAGAGAAGAAGAAAAAAGAAAGATAAATCAGGGCATCGAGTCCTAAAAGTGCATAGTAAATCCCACATATGCAGCTTTCATCAGCTTATCAAATCCCTACCAAGTAGCTGTTTTCAAGCTTATCTTCACATTGTAAATTGCCTGGAAAGAACTCCTTAAAAATGGTATTCCCAGGAATTTTAGAACCCACATTAGAAGGTACTTGTTAGCAGAAAAGCTCAGGCTTTGCTGTGGAGGCCTTGAGATTAAACATTATGGGGTTTTGTTAAGCGCCAACTGTGTGCCAAGCACTGCACTAAGCCCTGGAGTAGGTTCAGGATAATCGGGTCAGACACAGTCCATGTCCCAGGGCTCACAGTCTAAGTGTAGCAAATGGGGAGGGACAAAGTTCCAGGGTGATTTGGGGGCCAGTGCACGGAGAATAGGAAGTGGCCCCATCTCAGTCAAGGAAACAAAGCTTATTGTCAATCCTCCACAAGAAACCAACAACATTTCAGTCAAAGTCCAACTAAGACTAAGCTTGTTGTGGGCAGGGAATCTGTGTGCCAACTCTGTTGTAATTTATTCTCCTAAGTGTTTAGTACAGTGCTCTGCACGTAGTAAGTACCATTGATGAAGAACTAAGAATTAAGCTGGGAGGGAGAGCCAAAATTCTGGACCTGCAGTTTCAGCAGTAGGTAGTGCAGCCAACATGTTGCAAATAACTTCCCCATCCATGTGTGACTCTTCCTTTCTTGACCGACTTGGAGCTAGACTGATCGTAGATTCACTGTGCATTTTTTGGGTCTCCAGCATCTGTCACCATAGGGCCTGAAGGCTTGGGTTCTAGGACTAAGCTCATGTGCACACCAGAAAAATACAAAGAGAGGGAAACCAGTAGTGGTCATGGGGGCAGACTGGAAACAGCCCTTGGGAAAGGCACAGGGCATCTAATTGAGAAGGTAGCTCACTGGGCAGGAGGACAGTAAGCAAGTAGGTGGGCAGGAGCACAGCATGTTGCAAAGTGCATGTGAACAGTAGAAAATAATAAGCAAGACTGGGAAGAGGGCAGGGAGTGCGAGCAGCAGATCACTAGCAGTCTAACAACTTCATGCAGGTTCTTGGTGGTCAAGTCTCATCTGTCATTTCTGACAGGAAACTCCATCGTCATCATCCCTGGGTGAGAGTAATGAGCATTTATGTAAGTATCCTTGTAGACTCTTTCAGCTAGACCTCAGACTTTGTAACTTTTTTTTAAGTGACTGAAAATTGTTCCAGTCTTTTAAAAGTGCCATGGGGACTGGTGGGTATTTCTAGGCTGACTAAACATCCCGGATTAGCTAGAATAGTTCTGGCTCACTTCCTCTCAACAAACCCATTCTGCTCTCACAGTCACTGAGTGGAATAATGGTAATAATGATGGTATTTGTTAAGCACTTACTATGTGGCAAGCACTGGGGTAGATACATGGTAATCAGGTTGTCCCATGTGGGGCTCAGTCTTAATCCCTATTTTACAGATGAGGTAACTGAGGCACAGAGAAGTTAAATGACTTGCCCTAAATCACACAGTTGATAAGTGGCGGAGCTGGGATTAGAACCCAAGACCTCTGACTCCCAAGCCCATGCTCTTTCCACTAATTCATGCTGCTTCTCGTATGAAGATGGTGCGTCAGTTTCCACAAAAATACATGGTTATCTTAGCCATAATAATAATTGTGGTATTTGTTAATCAGTCGACCATATTTTTTAAGTGCTTACTGTGTGTTAGGGTACTAACTGCTTGGGAGAGTAAAATATAACAGACATATTCCCTGCCCACAATAGATTCCAGGTAGTAAGTGTTTACTAATTGCCAAACACTGTACTAAGTGCTTATCTTGTCTTATGCTGTCGCATCGTCTCCGACCCATAGCGGCTCCATGGACGCATCTTTCCCAGAACGCCCCACCTCCATCTGTAATCGTTCTGGTAGTGGATCCATAGAGTTTTCTTGGTAAAAATCCAGAAGTGGTTTACCATTGCCTTCTTCATTCATTCATTCAGTCGTATTTATTGAGCGCTTACTGTGTGCAGAGCACTGTACTAAGTGCTTGGGAAGTACAAGTTGGCAACATAGAAACGGTCCCTACCCAACAATGGGCTCACAGTCTAGAAGGGGGAGACGTAACAATACAAAACATGTGGTCTTACGCACAGTAAACTTCTCTCCACCCTTGACTCCCTCCCATGCTACTGCTGCCCAGCACAGGTGAGTTTTGCTTTGTAGCAGATTGTCTTCCACTCAGTAGCCACCGGCTAAGCTAGAAATGGAGTGGGTCTGCCTCTGCTTGACTCTCCTTCTCGTAGCCGAGACTGGTAAAGTACTGGAAACTCTCCAGGTGTGATCCTGAGAGGGAAATACTAAGCGCTAGGGTAGATGTAAGATAATCAGGTCAGACGCAGTTTTCTGTACTTCATGGGGTTCACAGTTGAAGTAGGAGGGAGAACAGGTATCGAATCCCCATTTTACAGATGAAGAACGAGTGGCAGAGCTGGGTTTTGGTAAGAAGAAAAGGGTGCGGCTTAGGAATTTTAACAAATCCTGAAAGAAGAATGGTCTTTGTTCTGCAGTCAGGTGATGCAGGTGGGCTGTCAAGCAATTGCACTCCATCTTAAGCCTGTCCAGAAGCAGAGGTAGTTGAAACAAAATATCAAAATGTTTAAACAGCTGCAGACCCTCTGAACATGTGAAGCAGCCTAGCCATTCTGTGTATTTTTAAATTCTAATCAGTACTGTAAAGTTCTTATGTAGAAGACAAAAAATGTGACATTTTGTCATTGTTCTTCCAGAGTCTGCTTGATTGCAGTGATAGTTCTGGTTTGTTGGTAGTGGTTTTTCCTAACCTCTCTCTGGGGCAGTGTAATGAGGGGTTTTTCTCCCCTTTATAAAAATTGAAAAAAGGCTGATGATGGAGTTGTCAAAAAATAAATGGGATCTTGTGAATGGTCATTTGTGTATAACTGTAATTACTTTTCATCCTTTTTTCTATAAAAAGTGCATGGTCTAGTAGATGGCACGGGGGGAAAATATCCCATAAAATATAAAATAGCATAAAACTTATAAAGAGTCCATACAAAAATCACCTTGTTTAGTTGTGTTGAGTATTTTAAGGGTGTGTGCTTGTGCTTGCATTTCTGTCTATATATTCCTAAATGGGACCTGTGTTGGCTATTTTAAGTCTTTATTTCCTTTCCAAATAGTAAATGTATTGAACTCTTTTTATTGCTTTCCACTGGATATCCATAATGTGGATTTAAATATTTCAGGTTTGACCTTGAGAAAGCAGTGGATTATTAACCTACACCAGTAAAACTACTTTCATTAAATCAATGGGAACTCTATGTGAAAAGTAATGGGAATTTGGGTTTGAAATAAATGATTGTAGGCAAGTCTCACTCTGCTTTGGAAAATGCCAAAACTTGGATGTTTATAGCTTTGTATGAATATATGTGTGGGGTACATGCTTTGACAAGCACAGACATATTCCTGTCAGTCATGCTCATCAGTAGGGAAAAATAAAATTGGACAACATAATCAGCTCCACCTATGCCTGGTAAATATAAATCTTGCATATGTACATGCTTACAATTTTTGATAGCAGAAAGAATGGAAATACTTTCAAAGTAAACCTTGTGTTTTTTGCAAAGGTGTCTTTTTTTTTGCGAAACACAGACAAGTAAAAATGATTGATTTAAATTTATTTTTTTAGTCATAAGTATTGTTGTCCTCTTTCAGAATGTCAGTTTTCAAGTTCACTTACCTAGAACTTTCAGTCAGTCCACTTAAATGTTGGCCAATTTCTGTTTAATCAGAAATGTCAGAGCAAATTAAAACATTGGCATTTGCAGCTCATTCTATGTTTTCAGCAGAACTGCATTAGGCAACAAGATTCCTATGTAGGAACAATGAGGCAGTCTGCTTTGTCTGCACACAGGGACGTGGAACAGATGCATAAGCGATAAAATAAGGAACATTTGAGCATTCCTTTCATCCCCAATTAACTGCACTAATGCTAAGAAAAGGATCTAGGATTCTGGAATGTAATCTTTGTGTATTTTCTGCACTGTAAATGCTCTTTCCCTACTGAATTTTCTTAAACTGACAATTACTTTTCTGGGAATAAGGAAAATGGTGTTGTACTGTAAATTTATCTCGTGACATTGTCCACAATGGCATGCTGGCCTACATACTTGCTAGTCATCAGCCCATCATTTCTCAGTGAAAAGAACCTTTCAGCTCAGTTACCTCCTGTAGAGAGCTAATTTTCCAGCAGTCAGGCTCGATCTGGATAAATAATTAGAGAGCGGGAGAGAGATGAAGGCGATCACACCAGTGCTGTCTGTAATTCAGTTAATGTAGCCAGACCCTGTGATTTCGTTTCTGCAGTGTACTTGCTTCACTTTCAAAAGCTACAGAGACAGGCAGCAACAAAGGCAATTGGTTGCATTTGTCTTGAAAGAATTAATGACACTTTTCATTCATCTGATGAAGTCAGGCGGACAGCTGCAGCATGCATCTGCAGTATGAGAAGGTGAATCCTAGCATTTCCCCGCTGCCCCAACCACTCCCACTCGCACCCTTCCAATCCTTACTTCCCTGGTGTAATAACTGTGGCATATTCATTCCTTTAAAAATAAATTTTCTGTGGTTTGTAGGAATTTCCAACGTCCTGCAGTGGAAGCTGATCAGGTTTCTCGGGAAAAGAAAATATGGCTTGCTGTTCAACTTTTTGCAAGTTGTTTATTAAGAGCCATATTTTTGCTTTATAACATTGGGCTGTTGAGACGCCAAATTGTACTTTCCAAGCGCTTAGTACAGTGCTTTGCACACAGTAAGTGCTCAATAAATACAATGGAATGAATGAAGTTCAACAATAGGTATAGGTTGTTTGTAGAGAGAGGTGGATCCACCTTTCAGCATACAGCCCTCTTGAGTACATATTTAAAGAACAAACGATGTTCATTCAGTGAAAGGGTGATAAGTGTTTCAAAAGTGTGGCCCCCAATTTCTCTCATGTTGTCCTTGTACAATGTGATTTTGGCTGTGATTTATGTTGTAGGAATTGTATTATACCTACCATGCACCGGATAAATATCATTCCCTAGTGTCTGGGGACCGTATCCCTCACCTCCTGGGTGAACATCGCACCATTTAGGAATAACTTTAGCATCAAAAATCTGTTGCCCATCAAGAATAGCAGAGTCTCTAAGCAGGAGGCTCCACCAGTTCATTTGGTCCACATGCGCCCTATGTTTAAAGTGGTGGCAACTTTGGCAATAGAAATTATCAGTCTTGCTTGGTGGCACTGAAATTAACGCAAGCCAGTGGAGGGATCACCGTGGGAAACAGAGACAAGCCCCACCTGTAGGTTTCCAGATGTGAGTCCCACGGCAATTGGCAGGTGTATGCAGAAGCCCTCAGAGCTGGAAGATGCTTCGATGCTTCTGGGAGTGTAGCGAGACGGTACACATTCAGGGGGCAAAAGGGGAAGCCCCTGAGGAACGATCTGGGGATGTTGTGAAGCTAAAGAAGCCTAATGACATGGCAGAAACATGTACCTTTTGATAAGCAAAATCAGTTCTTTAGGATACAGGCCAATGCCATAGAGGTTTCTTAACAGAAAGCATTTGGGAATCACTGCTCTAGATAAGGTTTTGCAGATCATCATTCAAAAAGAAAATCCTATATTCAGGAGTTGCCTTATGGCAGGAAATCTTTGTCTGCCTGTTTGCTTTATTGCAGTGGCTTTGTGCTGCCTTCAATTGATTTTTTCTTTTTTGGCTATTGAATCAGTATATTGGGGGGCTGCGCAGAGGAAGGGAGGTGTGAAGCAGCTTCTGCCATTGGAAGGACCAAGAAGGCGATTGCCGCCTCTTGATTTTTTAAAAAAATTTTAACATGGAATTTCCATATTACAAAAGGAAGAGCCTTCTCAAGGATATAATGGAGCCATTAGCATCTATTAATAATGCAGACAGGGTAAGTAGCTGGAGTTGGAGCTCCCAGGGGGCCTCGTAAAACAGATGTGCAGTATATCTTCCCGGATTTGATGGCCGCTGGGGTCGAGGGGGTTGCTGTGGTTCCTGTTTGTTTCCTCTGGCAGTGGTTTTCTAATTTAAGCACCTCTGTCTGCTGGCTGGAGCAGCCTGCTGTGATACCGAGTGGGGAGTGTGGAGGTGAAATAGGGGTGTTAGGCATTGTCGTGCATGGTGTCTGAAATAGAGCATCGTCTATAGCGTCTCGACACCGACTCTAGCTGACTTATAAGCGTTTCCTTCACAGATGCAGCTGCTGAAGAGGTGGTGGCGGTGATGTTAGTCTCTCCTGCGATTATCGTGGCTCAAAGGTAAGCGTTTGGAGAACCTCCCTGGAAGCGCTGATTTTTCTCATTGCATGAAATCATTCCGCTGGGAAAGAAATACATGTGGCGCGGGCTCCCTGCTGGTTGAAAATGCACTGCCATGTCCCTTTTTTTTTTGGCAGAATGCCCTTTTTGGTTTTAATTCAGCCTTTGCACAGTGACTAGAGGAAATGCCCCTATCGATTAATTTTCTATAGTATGACTAGCTACCTTGCAAATGCAGAAATGAGACAGGCTGAAATTTGGAAAAAAAAAACCCTCTGTTTTTGTAAAATGGGGAAATGGTAAATGTATTCTAGAGGATTGGACTTCAAAGGCATGTACCTCTTAGAGATGACAAAACAAAGGTGTAATTTTTCTCTTCATTTTCTGACAAATAATCACTTCCATGGCATTATATGAAGGCTTTTTTTTTTATGGAGTGCCGCAGTGGTTATATTGCCTGCCTATGTTCGTATCACTTTTCTCCAAAAAATTTGATATGGGAGTATAGAGATATAAGGGATTTAACTATTTAAAGAAATGAAACTCCATGGTGTGTTCAAGTACAGCAGTGAGTTGAGAAATGACATGACTTCTCGGAGAGAAATCACAAGATCGTCTTAACGTGAATGCAAAGTAATAGTAGCTTTTCATTACAAAGGATAGTGCAGCAAATGGGAAGACATTCATTCTACTGCATTTGCTACAGCTTTATGCTTCCCCGTGGTCCTTGGTCTTCCATTATCTCTTTAAATATCCTTCCAAAAGAGTATATATTATTCTTGGACTAAATATCAAGTATGGGGGAATGGCAGGAATATTTTTAAAATTTAGGGAGAGAGATAGTTATGCAGAAAGTCTCAACGTTTTTATTTTCAAAATAACAGTTGACAGGTCTACATTTGCACTTGAATATTTAGGGATAATGAGTAAAATTGTTGTTTTTAATTACGTAAGTGTCTTGATAGTCTCATTTGCATCCTTCACTGACTGGTACATTTGAGGCCAAACCTACCAGGCCTACCCCATTCTACCCCATGTATAGTATGCTCTAAACTAATGATGTTTATTGGGGATGGATTTATGTTAAATTTCTTCTTTGAAAAAGACCATCCATAGAACAAAAAAGCCATAATTTTAACTTGTAGCTGCAGAGCAAATATGAGAATACACTTTATTTTTAGGGAAAAAAAATTGTGTACTGGAAAAGTGAGGCAAAATGTAATTTTCCTTGTTTAAGTCAAGGCATATAAACACTTGTGTGGAAATGCTTTCCATCATTCCCCCTCCCCCCCGCCCCCCCACAGCAGGTTGATTTCTGGTATTATTGGTGTATTAAGACAGAAAATTTTAAAAGAAGATTTGAAAAATACAGTTTATGTGGGCATTTTAAATATATGAACATACTATGAAAATGGGTACATACTCTCACATTATATCTTCTTAATAAAGATACTTCATGTATCTACTCAATGCAAATGAGGGATTAGCCGGGGAAGGTCTTTTGAAGCAGTTGTGATTTTAGTTGAACTTTGAAGGTGGGGAGAGTGATGGTGTCATAGTCATTCATTCAGTTGTGTTGAGCACTTACTGTATGCAGAGTACTGTACTAAGCGCTTGGGAGAGTGCAGTACAACAATAAGCAGGCACATTCCCTGACCACAATGAGCTTACAGTTTACAGCCTTATATGAAAGGGGAGGGAGTTCCAGGCCAGAGAGAGGGCAAGGGGTCAGTGGCAAGAAAGATTGAGGTACAGTGAGTAGGTTGACGTTATAGGAGTGAAGTATGTGGGCTGTATTGAAGTAGTAGGAAATCAGAGAGGTAAGGTAGGAGGAGGAGGGGAGCTGATTGCATTAAACTGATGGTAAGGAGTTCAGCGCATCGACATGGCGGCCGATACTGAGCCTGAGTCCGAGGTGTTTGAGATCACGGACTTCACCACCGCCTCTGAGTGGGAACGGTTTATTTCAAAAGTTAAAGAGGTTTTGAATGACTGGAAACTAATTGGAAACTCATTGGGCACACCACTTGAGAAGGCCGTCAAGGAAAGGAGCCGGAGTTGGTGTTTGCACTGGTCCTTTGTTTGAAAAATCCAAAGTAGAGGCTGAACTTCCCATCTCTGACTGACCATTTTGATGCTAGTGATGCCTGTCTCCTTGTTTTGTTTTGTTGTCTGTTGCCCCCTTCTAGACTGTGAGTCCGTTGGGTAGGGATTGTCTCTATCTGTTGCCAAATTGTACTTTCCAAGCGCTTAGTACAGTGCTCTGCACGCAGTAAGCACTCATAAATAATAATAATAATAATAATAATGTTGGTATTTGTTAAGCGCTTACTATGTGCAAAGCACTGTTCTAAGCACTGGGGTAGATACAAGGTAATCAGCTGCGATTGAATGAATGAATTGTCATCAGTGGAAGGGGAATCAGTAGCTAGTTTTTATTATTATTATTCACCCCAATTAACTATGATGTAAAGTGGGACATATTGAGGCAGGGCAACAGATATTCTGCACATGCTTTTTATTGTGCCACCATCTTTTCTAAACATTTTGCCATCACTGCAGACAGAATATTGGCCCCGTTGGATCATTTGTCGGATCCAGTGTGGCGCAGACTTAGTTTTTTGTTGATGGCTCCTGGTTGAGCCAGGGCTCTGCCCAACTGGCAGCTGATGTCCAGAGATACTCATATTCTGTCCTCACCCCATCACCTGTTGCTGGCCTTTCGTGACCCTCCCCAAAGTCTCCCTGGCCCATAGGGCAAGTTGGGTCAGCCTACAGAATGGCACCACTTAGCTTAAACGGCTCAAGCTCTCCATTTTGGGCATCATTTGGCCCAGGGAGTGTAAACTCTTAGCAAATGTTCTGTAACCCCAAAGCCACCTGAATATAAGATTTAGAACAGGTATAGGGCTAGGCGCCTTGGCGTGAGCTGGACTCGACACACAGTAAACACTTACTAAATACCACTGATTGACTGACTTATTGAGTAGCTGTGGCTGAGTAGTAATAATAATAATGATGGAATTTATTAAGCGCTTACTATGTGCTGAGCACTGTTCTAAGCGCTGTGGAGAATACATGGTGATCAGATTGTCCCACGTGGGCCTCACAGTCTTCATCCCCATTTGACAGATGAGGTGACTGAGGCACAGAGAAGTTAAGTGACTTGCCCAAAGTCACACAGCTGACAATTGGCAGAGCTGAGATTTGAACCCATGACCTCTGACTCCCAAGCCCAGGCTCTTTCCATTGAGCCACACTGTCCTACATATTTGGGAGAAGTAAACTACAATACTTGGTAGATGTGATCCCTGCCCAAAAGGAGCCTACACTCTTCAGGAGAAAACTGACATTAAATAGAAATAGGGGAAGTAATAGAGTATGAGAATATTTGCATAGGTATTGTAGGACTGAGGTGAGTATCCCAGCGCTGAGTACAGTGCCCGACACGTAGTAAGTGCTAAATAATTACCATAATTATTATCAAAATGCTTAAGGGGTACATATGCATAGTGATGCAGAGGGGAGAGCAGATAGGGAAGTAAAGGGCTTAGTGTGGGAAGGCCTCTTGGAGGAGATCATCATCAGTATTTATTGAGTGCTTACTGTGTGCAGAGCACTGTACTAAGCACGCGGTAGAGTACAATACAACAGAGTTGGTTGACATTGTTAGGCAAGATAGTGGGAGGTGGGGGGATAGTGAAAAAGCCTGAAATTGTATCCATTAGGGCATTATAGGATAGCAGAGATCCTGGAGTGACTGGTGTATGGCATTAGTGCTTGGTCTTCTCCTGGAGAGTTGCATCTGCACTGCCCTAGTCAGTTGAGTCTGGTGCTGATTTTAGGTTTATCTAGTGTGGAGTTATAACTAAAATGGAAATATAAACTGGCAAATCCAAGTGGTAATAATACCAGTTCCTGGAGGTGATGTCAAACAGTGTAATCATGTAATTTTGCTTTACAGAAGATCACAGATACAGGGAGTAAAAGAGAGAGAACAAGATTAAGGATGGAGATCGTGTCAGCCCCTCCAGTTATCTGGACAACCCAGAATTTTCTGGCTATCCTAGATGGATTTCTTTTGGCAGAAAATATTCGGAACAGCTGGGCCAAAGTGTATAGTTAAGCCTGGTTTTCCAGATAAATTTACATATGTGTAGCCAGCTTAGCTGTCTGAGGTTCATTTTTGTTTTACACCTCTTTCCCGCCAGCTCAGCGAGTGAGAAAGAGGTGTAAGACAAAAATGAGCCTTTTACATGGTATTGTGTGCATTTTTTTAAGGCAGTGAAGTGTTAAAATAAAACAATGAGGAAAACCCCTCAATTTTCCTGGGAAAAGTGTTTGTTTTTTGTAATGGTCTCATCCCAGCCCTAGAGTAAGCTTAATTTCAATTGTATATTTTTATGCTACACTGTAGGAAAAATAGTGTGAAAAAGGTCTTTTTAAAGGTATACTTATAATTTGGATACAGTCATTATCTTTATGGTGGTTGGTTTTTTTTTAGCAGGAAACTCTAGCATGTTTATGTCTAAAACTGAACATCTCATTTTCCCAAACATCTATTCCTCCACCTAAATTTCCTGTCAGTCAGTACTGTCCACCCTGTCCCAAAAGTGTGTAACCCTTGTATTATCTTTTGACTTTTCCCTCACTTTCAACTCTCATATTCAGTCTGTCCACTCGGTCTTGTTGGTTTTTCCCTCCACAACATTTCCTAAATCTGCCCTTTCCTCTCCATTCCAAACAGCTACCACCCTAGTGCCAGAGATGTTTTGTTTCGTTTCATTCAGTTGTATTTGAGCACCTACTGTGTGCAGAGCACTGTACTAAGCTCTTGGGAGAGTACAGTACAACAATAAACAGACACATTCCTTGTGTTTTTGGTACTTGTAAGGTGCTAACTGTGTTCCAGGCACTGTACTGTAGAAGATAATCAGGTTCAACATGGGGCTCACAGTCTAAGTTGGAGGGTGAAGGATTTAATTCTCATTTTATAGATGAAATAACTGAATCACGGAGAAAGTAAGTGACTTGCCCAACATCACACAGCAGACAGATGGTGGAGCTGGTTAGCTAGACTACTATATTAGCCTCTTTCCTAGTTTCCCTGTCTCCAGGCTTTCCCTTCTCTGGACCATACTACACTTTGCCAGGTCACTTTTCCTAAAATGTCAATTTTGTGCATGACTCTCCATTCCTCAGAAACCTCTAATAGTAATAATTGTTACTAAGTACTAGGCGCTTAGTACAGTGCTCTGCACATAGTAAGCGCTCAATAAATACAATTGATGATAACTACTTACTATATGCCAAGCACTATACAAAGCATTGGGGTAAATACAAGGTAATCAAGTTAGACACAGTCCCTGTCCCACATGGGACTCACTCAGAGTAGGAGGGAGTATTTCACAGATGAGGAAATTGAAGCACAGAGAAGTTAAGTGACTTGCCCAGGGTCAAACAGCAGATAAATGATAGTCAGAATTAGGACCTAGTTCCTCCCACTCCCAGGCCCATACTCTTTTCACGAGGCCTTATTGCCTCCAATCATTACCTATATCTCTCTGCACCAAGCAGAAACTTATCAATGTCTTTAGAGCACTCCATGTTCTCTATGCTCGCACTCTTTGTTCCTCTCAAATTAACCTTGCAGTACCTCATTCTCAACTTTCCCACTTCAGATCCGTTGCTCACATCTTCCTTCTCTTCCCGTCAGATCTTCCAAACCACAGTGTTCCACATCTTCAAGGCTCCCCTGAAGTCCCATCTCCTTCAGCAGACATTCTCTGATCATTTTCTCCTTCCCAGGTCACATCCTTCCAACAACTACCTCAGCACGTTTGCATTCATAATCACGAAGTACGTATTGTACACATTTTGACTTTCACACAGCCAGGGCTCCTATAACAAGAAGGTTGTGTTCTTGTAAAACTCAGTTATGGAAAAACAGCACTGAAGCACTCCCCCATTTTGACACTGCACGCATGTGCACAAGCAGTTTCATTAATTTCATGGCACACTGAGCCCAAATGAGCTCGAGTTGTTGGAATGTTCACTAATTCCCTAATCACGTTGTAGTAAAAATGCATTTTGAAAACACTCATTATGGAAGAACTGAGTGTACTATACTATTTAAAACATTTATTTAACTATCCTTTATTTCCTTCTCTTTTTCCTCCTGTTGGCAACTTTCAGTCATTTAAATCAATGGTATTTATTGAGCACTTAATATATGCAGGGACCTATACTAAACACCTGGAAGAGTACAGTGCAACAAAATTGGTAGGCATGTTCCCAGCCCATAAGGAGCTTAGAGTTTGGAGCAGGAGACAGACATTAAAATAAGCTATGGATATGTACATAAGTGCTGTGGGGTGAATATGAAGTGCTTACAAGGTACAGAGCCAAGTGCATAGACAATGCAGAAGGAAGAGGGAGTAGGGAAAATAATAATAATGGCATTCATTAAGTGCTTACTATGCAAAGCACTGTTCTAAGTGCTGGGGAAGTTACAAGGTGATCAGGTTGTCCACAGTGGGGCTCACAGTTTTAATCCCCATTTTACAGGTGAGGGAACTGAGGCACAGAGAAGTTAAGTGACTTGCCCAAAGTCACACAGCTGACAATTGGCAGAGTCGGGATTTGAGCTCATGACCTCTGACCCCAAAGCTCGGGCTCTTTCCACTGAGCCATGCTGTTTCTCTTGGATGGGGACTTAGATGGGGGAAGGCCTCTTGGAGATGAGATTTTCATAAGGCTTTGGAGGTGGGGAGAGTTGGCCTGTTGTAAATAGAGGGGGAGGGAGTTCCAGGCCTGAGAAAGGAAGTGTGCAAGGGGCAAAGGGCCGGCAGAAAGGCAGATGAGTTACAGTGAGCAGATTGGCATTAGAGGAACGAACTGTGCAGGGTGGGTTGTAGTACGTAATCAGTGGGGTAAAGGAGGAGGTGGGGCAAACTCTTGAGTGCTTTAAAGTCGATATGGGTTTCTGTTTGTGGAAGTGGATGGGCAAACCACTAAGAGGTTCTTGAGGAGTGTGGTGATGTGGATGGAATGGTTATTTAGAAAAATTATCTGGGAAATAGAGTGAAGTTTGGACTGGAGTGGGGAGAGAATAGGCAGGGAGGTCAGCAAGGAGAAGCAGCGTAGCTCAGTGGAAAGAGCATGGGCTTTGGAATCAGAGGTCAGGGGTTCAAACCCCGCCTCTGCCAATTGTCAGCTGTGAGACTTTGGGCAAGTCACTTAACGTCTGTGTGCCTCAGTTCTCTCATCTGTAAAATGGGGATGAAAACTGTGAGCCCCCCCGCCGTGGGACAACCTGATCATCTTGTAACCTCCCCAGCGCTTAGAACAGTGCTTTGCACATAGTAAGTGCTTAATAAATGCCATTATTATTATTATTATTATTATTATTAACATAGTAGTCAGGGTGGGTATGATAAGTACTTGGTTTGGAGAGGAAGGGGCAGATTTTAATGGTGTTATGAAGGTATAACTGACAGGATTTGGTGACAGATTGAATGTGGGTTGAATGAGAGATGAAGAGAATGCCAAGGCTTGGGAGACAGAGAGGATAGGAGTGTTGTCTACAGTGATGGGGAAGTCAGGGATTGGGTGGGAAACAAGAAGCTCTGTTTTGGACTTGTTAAGTTTGGGGCATTAGTGGGATATCCAAGTAGAGATGTCCTGAAAGCAGGAGGAAATGTAAGGCTGTGGAGGAGAGAGGTCAGAGCTGGAGAAACTGATTCGGGAATCATTTATGCAGAGATTGTAGCTGAGGGTATGGGAATGAGTGAGTTCTTCAAAGGAGTAGGTGTAGATGGAAAATAGAAGGGGACCCAGAAGTGAGCCTTGAGGGATTCCCAATTAGAGGATGAGAAATAGAGGAGGAGTCTGAGACGCTGAGGAGTGTCCAGAGAGAATTTATTCCAAGCTTCTCTCCCACATTAGATTGTAAAACCCTTGAGGGCAGGGATGAGGTCTTCTACCTCTCTCCCATTCTTATGAAGCTTCCTGCGGTGCTTTATACCCAGCTGGGACTCAGTAAGTAATACTGGTTAGTTGCTCAGTTGACTAGATGGGGAATTAGAAAAGTGAAAGCAGAAGTGGTGGGTCGTGCAATTTAAAGTATCACATCCAGTATGGACAGGAGTGACCAATCTCAAAACTATAAAGCAAATCTAGGCTCCATCAGGAGTTTCCCCAACATCACCCACTAGTAAGGACTGAAAACAAAACAATAATAAGCAACAGCCCTGATCTTTTGTTATTGGTGGTGTCCTGTTTTTCTTCTGTAACCAGCCTTCTTTGTTGACCCTTTCGCTCACCTGTCTCAGGGGTGGGTGGAGTGAATCAGAATCCCAAATCACCCCAGGAAAGGACTCATGGAGGATGGCTTCTAGCAGATTTGAGGAGGAGAGGAGCAGCATGAACAATAGTGCAGAGGCAGAAAAAAGCAAGTGAAACAGTGTGGCCTAGTGGAAAGAGCATGGACCTTGGAATTAGAGGACCTGGATTTCCAGTCCTGCTCTGCCACTAATCTGCTGTCACTTAACTTCTCTGTGCCTGTTTCCTCAACTGTAAAATGGAGATTCAATACCTGGTCCCCCTTCCTACTTGGACTGTGAGCCCCGTGCAGAATAAGGACTGTGTCTAACCTGATTAATTTGTGCCTTCCCCAGAATTTAGAATAGTGCTTTGCCATATAGTAAGCACTTAACAAATGCCATAGTTTATTGAGTGAGACTGTAAGTTGACTTTTTTGGAGCAGGGAGGATACTACTGGTGGAGAGATAAGAAATCAAATCAGGAGTTTAGCTGGAGCTAGCTGGCACCTGGAAGCCAATTTAAACTTCTAAGCATGAGATTAATTGTATGGGAATTGTCAGACTGCAGAGAGAGAGAGAGAGAGAGTGTGTGTGTGTGTGTGTGTGTGTGTGTGTGTGTGTGTGTATACACGTACACACATATAGCTGCTTAATTTGAGGCTGGTTATGTTTATATGGGGTAAGTGTGTGTGTTGAAGAATTTTTAAATTAAAATGTCAACTATTTTTCCTAATTCTGCAATAGGCAAAGGTGTCCAAAAATCATCAGTGATTTTTGGAGTGATGTATCAATGTTCTGCTTTAAGTCCACTTTGTGAACTTTGATGTCATCATGTCCAGCTCGTTACCGGAAAGCAGTTTGAAGTTATATCCCCTATTCTTGTCTGTCCTGATCCACTGCCCTCTTTCTAGCCTCAGGCCACTCTGTGGAATTCTGACAGACTGGCTTGCAACAGGGCATGGGGAGGAGAGAAGTACAGGATTGCTGGTATCTCTAGGCATGGTCTTTCAATCAGAAGTAATAATGTTATGTATTGAGTGCCCACTGGGTACAAAGCTCTGTGCTTAGCCCTTTGGAAAAGTACAACAGGAGAAGACACATTCTCTGCCCACAAGGAGTTTATACTCTAATGGAAAAATCATGTGGACTTGGTGTAATCAGGAGTGACAAATGAGGATTCCGTCTCGGCAAGCGCAACAGTATTTTTCGGCTTTTTTTGTCCAAGTCCATGATAATAATTGTGGTATATGTTAAGGGCTTAGTATGTGCCAACTATAGTACTGAGTGCTGGGGTAGATACAGTAGAGTCAAATTGGACACAGTCCTTGTCCTTCTGGGGTCACAGTCTGAGAGGGAGGGAAAACCATCAAAAGAATCGGTAGGAAATCCTGTTTTGTTAATTTTCTGTTAAGTTGAGAAAAGGAAGCTCCCATAGCTTGCCATTGAATTGGTCCTGCCAGATATGAGAATTGTTTCAAAGGATATTAAAGGGGTCTACATAGTAGAGCCACCATTCAGTTGTCAGGATACGTAATAAATTCTACTGAGGAAGATACTTTCCTAAGTAGAGACTTCCTTTCAGCAACTGGAGATATTAGGGTATAGTTTAGGAAAGACTCGAGATAAGCAAATCTTGCTCTGTTTCCACAAATTATAAAAATGTTCTATGTATTTTTTCCTCGTTTTAATGACTAACTCAAGCAAAAAGAGCATTCTTCCTATATCATGAGGTCTGATCCATTTTTTTGGCATAACTACTTTCCATATTTAAGGTGTTTGCATAATTTTTTTAAAAAACCTCATTTTTCAATTTAAATTTAATCTCTATCTTTAGTTGTGGACTAATACAATTTTAAAAAATGGTTGAAAGCTTTCAAATAGAAAATGAAAGTGATTTGGGTTTTGTTCATTCTTCTCACTTTCTCATAGGCCTGATGATGTACTAAATTACTCTTACATCTTGTCCTCTAGATCTCAGAGTGTTTTTTTATGTCTGTCACCAATTTGCCGTCAGGGTTTATTAACTAGTGTTCACATTTATATGACTAAATGGCATTATCATATGAACATGCATCTCACAAAAAAGGAACAAAAAACCTTCTTTCGTTGCTTGCTAGCTAACAGATTGAACCTAATGAAAGCTAACTGCGTTTTGTGATCCATTATTTGATTCAAATAATACACAATTGGCTAGTGATGACTTACCCTTCCTTGTTTTGCCAGAAAGTAAAACTTTGTTGCTCTGTCCATCATTATAAAACATATAATGTTCAAGCACTCATTCCCTTGGAAGATATAATCAATTTTATGTAACAGAAAGACAAAACAGCCGTTTCTCCAGCATGACTCAAAAAACCAAAATATGTTTGAGCATCACCATAACATTTAGTGGAGTTGGTTTTTTATTTTTGACCATTTTGATGGCTAAAAATAATTTCACAAGATATGTGAGCATTTATTAGAAACACTGAGAACTGTACATGATTATGAAGCATAAAAATGTCCTTTTATGGCTTTCCAGCTGCATATTTTTGTATATAGTTTCTTTAAAGCTTGTCTTTTTATCAACATCATATTTAGAATTGGTATTTTCTGCACTCTGAATTTGGGGAATTAGGAGAAGAACTTTGTAGTGTTTACCAGGTCAGGGAACTTGGAGATCTTTCAACTTTTAAGACTTAGAAAACTTACATGACACAAGAAGTAAGAGGAGTGTAGAGTGGAACCAGCTGCCCTTAGAGGTCCCTTTTAGTTCTAATATTTTCAACATGTAGGGTCACTGAATCAATGTCCTAGAACTGGTGGCATAGTCTTCTCTTTAATAATAATAATAATAATAATGGTATTTGTTAAGCACTTACTATGTGCAAAGCACTGTTCTAAGCGCTGGGGAGGTTACAAGGTGATCAGGTTATACCACAGGGGGCTCACAGTTTTAATCCCCATTTTACAGATGAGGTAACTGAGGCACAGAGAAGTTAAGTGACTTGCCCAAAATCACACAGCTGACAGTTGGCAGAGCTGGAATTTGAACCCATGACCTCTGACTCATTCATTCAGTCGTATTGTGTGCTTACTGTGTGCAGGGCACTGTACTAAGCACTTGGGAAGTACAAGTTGGCAACATATAGAGATGGTCCCTACCCAACAAGGGGCTCACAGTCTAGAAGGGGGAGACAGACAACAAAACAAAACATGTAGATAGGTGTCAAATCATCAGAATAAACAGAGATAAATCTAGATGCACAGACTCCAAAGCCCGTGTCCTTTCCACTGAGCCACGCTGCTTCTACAATTGCTTTAATTGTATTACTACCTGCCTTTCTAAAGTATATCACGTCTACAGAACTTGTACTCCCTTTTCCAAGCTTTTTGAATTAGAATAGGTTGCAGTAAAATAGAATGGTGTTTTTAGATGTTTTTCAGAGCAGCAGCACGGCTTAGTGGATTAGAGCACAGGCCAGGGAGACAGAAGGATCTAACTTCTGATCCCGGCTCTGCCATTTATCTGCTGGGTGACCTTGAGCAAGTCACTTAACTTCTCTGTGCCTGTTACATTATAAGTAAAATAGGATTAAGACTGGGAGCCCCAAGTGGAACGTGGACTGTGTATAACCTGATTAACTTGGATCCATCCCAGCACTTTGACAACTGCCTGGCACATAGTAAGCCCTTAACAAATACGATTGTTTTAAAAAAAATCATTAGCAACATTTAGGTTGGTTGGTACTCTAATATGGTAGTTGCTAAAATTGCTAGAGTGAATAACAGTTCTAGTGATGATGCATATAATTTATTATAGGCCCTTCAGTCAAAAATACGGGAGATAGAAAAGGAGATGGAGAGCTGCTGGTCAATCGGAGTAGCCAAAATAAACCTTTCCTGTCTTCCATTTCTAGATTCTCAGATCATGTAGGTTAGCTGTAGATACTTTCTTATTAAGATTGGCCAGATCACTTGATACAGGCACATAGCTCTTTTCTCGAAAGGAGTCTGTCATGTTGCCTTTACCTTTCAGAAACAAACTGTGATCATCCTTGCTGCAGCTGCACACGCCTGAAACTTTGTCTTTTGACAACTCGAGCTATAGAATATTACCACTGCCCATGTCAGTCGGCTTTTTAAAGTGGCTAACCTCTAGCCCCCTTGGCCCTAGCAAGAGACCTAGTTAAACCTCTAAGACCTTTCCGTTTGCTTCCTGTATCCCTCAGACACCCTCCCTGGGAATTTTGATCTCCAAGGCAAGGACAAGCAGCCGCATTGGTGAGGCACATCAAGATTTCTTTGGACCAATTCCATAATGTCAGATTACATACAAATATGACCCTTACCAATTCCCCAGCTTGCTCCGGGTCACAAATCTGATTGCTAGCACAGATGGCAGACAGTCAAATTGTTTGAGAGTGTGGTGAAGTTAAATTGAGTCTTTAGAAATCTCTCCCTACAGCACAAGTTGTGAAAAGAGAGTGCTAAAAGACAGACTTAAATAATCAGCGCTTCAGAGGGTCTCCTCCTCCTGAGCTTTCACACAAAAAAAGATTGTAAGGTTTTTAAAACTAAAATGCTCTACGTTGAGCATCTCTGTAAAATGTTGAAAATATGCAGTGATCCAAATTAAGGTTCTTTCCAAGGGGCCCTCCTAGAACAGCTTCTTGTCCTTCCCATGGCCTGTGCGTGCTTCGGTTTCATTTGAGCCCAGCAGCAAAAGTGCACATTTGGGCCTTGAGCACTGCCCCTTCTGCTTAGTAGTTAATGTGACCATAACAACAGGTTCTGGAGAGAGAGAGAGAGAGTGTCTGCCTGACTCTGAAGATTTGAAGTAGTCCTTAACAAATCTCTGACTGGACTCTGTTTTCACCACAGACATCTGTGCCTCACTGCAATTTCAAGACTGAGGGGCTTCAAGATGACCTTTATTAGGTAACCGTAATCTTCGTGGCCACAGTGGTGACAAAGGAAGTGGAATTTCTGATTAAGATTTCTCTTGACCTTAGACAGCATGTTCCAACAGGAAGACAGCACCAGAAGCCTGGAATGGTTCCATCAGATTGGCACTTTTCAGATTTACCTTTTTCAGTACTTTCGGTTAAATAGATTGTCAGTTCCATTGAAATGCATCAAGCTCTTACATTGTCAGATAGTGATTTTCCTGTCAACACATAGTAGTACCCTGATGCATTAGAGGTTTAAAGAGCATTTTAAATGCTACTTTATATTAGATGCTGTTAATGGTATTTACCGAGCTAAAAAAACAAGTCACCATAAGCAAAAATACTGATACTGAAAATAAGGTCGCCTTTCTATCAGTGCTTTATATTGGGGAAAAATGTATTCATTCGTTCAATCGTATGTATTGAGTGCTTACTGTGTGCAGAGCACTGTTCTAAGCGCTTGAGAAGTACAAGTTGGTAACATATAAAGACGGTCCCTACCCAACAACGGGCTCACAATCTAGAAGGGAGAGACAGACAACAAAACAAAACATGTAGACAGGTGTCAAAATCATCAGAACAAATAGAATTATAGCTATGTGCACATCATTAACACAATAAATAGAATAGTAAATATGTACAAGTAAAATAGATTAATAAATCTGTACAAATATATATACAAGTGCTGTGGGGAGGGGAAGAAGGTAAGGTGGGGGGATGGGGAGGAGGAGAGAAAAAAGGGGCTCAGTCTGGGAAGGCCTTTTGGAGGAGGTGAGCTCTCAGTAGGAATTTGAAGGGAAGAAGAGAGCTAGCTTGGATGTGTGGAGGGCGGGCATTCCAAGCCAGGGGAAGGACATGGGCCGGGGGTTGATGGTGGGACAGGCGAGAACGAGGTACAGTGAGGAGGTTAGCGGCAGAGGAGCAGAGGGTGCGGGCTGGGCTGGAGAAGCAGAGGAGGGAGGTGAGGTAGGAGGGGGAGAGGGGATGGACAGCCTTGAAGCTGAGAGTGAGGAGTTTTTGCTTGATCTGTAGGTTGACAGGCAGCCACTGGAGATTTTTGAGGAGGGAAGTAACATGCCCAGAGCGTTTCTGCACAAAGATGATCCGGTCAGCAGACTGAAGTATAGACTGAAGTGGGGAGAGAAGGCAGATGTAGAGCTGTTCAGATGAAATTATAAACACAACATAAAAACAATGTCAGTGAGTATGTAAAAGACTCATCCTGTAGTTCAGTGAATTTGGGGACATAGGCATCGTTTGGCTCAAAGGGAAAATCTTATTTCCCTTCCAAATCCCAAATCACTTCTCTTTTTTCCACAGCCCAGTGCCGGTAGACTTGGGCTTCAACAGAGACTCATCAAGGAGTCAATTCATATCATAACTCACAAATGTGGAATAAACCTTCAGAAATCAAATGTCTTTGGGTAACTCTGACTATATTTTTTCTTAAATATTATTGTTTTCATTCTAGATATTACCTATCCTGATACTGTTGCTTCCCCTACCTGTAATTTATTTAATGTCCACCTTCTCCACTAATTTGTGAACTCCTTCAAGGCAGAGATTATTTTTGCCAACTCTGTTGCACTGTCCTAAGTGCTTAATACAGTGCGTTGCACCTAATGTGTTCAAAAAACCCCTCTAATTGACAGTGGTTGGCACATAGTAAGCGCTTAACAAATGCCAACATTATTATTATTATTACCTACTATAATATTTCTGTAAAATAAAAATGTCCCTTCATATTGGGCTTGGGTCAAATCCTAATTGACTAAACAAGTGGGGGTTTTTTTCTGGTGTTTTTTTTTGGTGGGGGAATATTGCTCCTTTTCTTCTATTTTCACCTCCATTGTGATTATTACTTAAATTCTACCAAGTCATGCACACATTTTTTTCTTATGCATTCCAGTTCTTTGTGGGGGGAAAACCAACTTAAATGGAATTTCTTTGATGCATGTGGCTTGCAGTTCAGATGATTAAATGAATCCTATCTGTAGTAATAGAAGTAGCATTTATTGATCACTTGGTGCAGTGTACTGTACTAGGTGCTTGAGAAGTACAGAATAAAGAATTTACACTCTGTGGGGGAAACAGTTTTGGCTTGATAGAATTCTATAGATGTGCTGTTTTTCCTCTTTCACTCTCCCTACTCCATTTCACTTTTTCTTCCTTTCACTCTCCTCTTTTTTTCCCTTTAGATTCCTCAACTCTTAAGTTGGTCTATCTGCAGTTTCTTCCGCTCTCCACTTACCTGTCTGTACTTATTCATCCTTCTTTGCCCCCTTATTCTCTCTGGCCCTTCTGATGAAGCCCCTCAGTTCCTCTACAAATGCCCTCTGTGTCTTGCTATTCCCCACTGCCTTTCTCTGCTGCTGTATTCCTTTGTCCCTCTCTTCTTTTCAGCTGCCTTGTGGCCACTCTCCCTGTCCATCTTCTTATCCTAAATTTTAGTTGTTTTATACCCTTCCCCAGTCTTCCTCTCTATTTTTTCTTTCCTTTTCCTCTTTCAAACCTGTGCAGTTGACTGCATGGATGACAGTGCAGTTTTTGTGTGGCACCAAACCTGCCCTCTCCTGTGGCCCTTGGATCTCGGCCATGGTTGTGACTACTGTGGCTCTTGTTGCAAGGAGGGAAGAGACGGGGTTTGAGAACTTCCTCTTTGACAGCATATTGACTAATCCATCCTGTCTTTGGAACAGCAAGAAGGGGACTCTGGTCTAATCTTTATTCACATACACAGAGGGCATGGTACATTGCTAGTCGATTTTTTTCTATGCTAAAGTTGGCAACCAAGTTCAGAAACACCGCTTCAGTTCATAAACCTAAAAATACTAGTTATAGAATGTGGAAGTATGGGTTTCTATTCAGGTGGGGTTTAAACACACCACTTGTCCAAATCACTTTGCCTTTGGGATACTCCGAATCCTTCCATTCCCGTCCCTAGGCGTGGACCCACCAGGCGGAGCTAAAGAACTTGCAAAGACAGCTGATCTACTGGAGTTATTGGAAGAGCGCCCTGAGAGAAATCTGTAGTCCCTTTATCTTGTTTAGACCTTTATGCAGAACCAAAAACACATAAAAGTTTAATTTCAAATTACGAGAGGAGATAGAGGGGAATTTCAAGGCTAATCTAAGGTACCGCTCATCATTTCCCCCTCCCCACCCCCAATGCACAAATATCCATAACTATACAAACAAGTTTCCTAGGTAAACAAGATCCTAAAATGTCACACTCAGGCCCAGAAAGCACATGGCAAGATTTCCACAGAAAGCAGACAGCAGATGCACCCAGAGAGCAGCAGAAGAGGGCATAAAGAGCCAGAAGCAGTGAGTTATTCCCATTTAAGAGTCCCTCACACCTGATTGGCTCCCACTCTCAGATGCTGCTGGGAACTATAGGCTTTTTGCCTTCTGGGAAATGTCATTCCCTAGGTGAAGTTTTCCTGTTTTCTATACCTACTTTGTCTCCCATCTCCAGAGGAAAGCTGAATGTTGACAGTGATAGCTATTGCTTTTCTGTGCTCATCTGGAAGTTAGGTCTAGACTCCTTTATGTGGGAATTTGTGTGGAGCAGAGCTCAGTTTTCAGGAATACAGGTTAAATGGTCAGCTGGCCCACCACCTGATGGGTCCCTTCTGCTTTGCTAACTCTGGTCTACCAACCTTGTTATAGTGTAGTCTCCCAAGTGCTTAGTACAGTACTCTAGATAGGTTGGGTTAATGTTCTTTGGGGAAACCTCACTAACTGATCTTCAGCAAATTTCTCTCTACATCAGACACTGCTAGCCATTGACTGTAAGGAACTCAATCAACTCTCTCCTTCTCACTTATTTACTCCCTTGTCCCACACATCCCCAGCTCATACTCTTCTTTTCTCTCAAGCTTACTACTCACTTTGTGTCTCATTCTTATCTCACCTACAACCAACCTCTTGCTCATCTCCTCCATTCTTTACCTTTATATTTGACAGACCATAACTCCTCACATCTTCAAATCCCTTTTGAGTCCTTACATCTTCAAATCACAGTAAATGGTCAGTAAATATGATTTTACATCACATTCTTATAGGAAATCTTTCCCAGTGTCTAATTTACCCCACCTGATATTCCCCAACTGCCTCTTCAGTCCCTCTGAGCCACTAAACACAATGGTACTCACTAATTGTTGAAGCACTTATGTATATGTGGCATATGCTGTAATGCATTTAAGAGTCTCCTCCCCCTCCAAATGGTAATCTCTTTGGGGACAGGGATATCGTATATACATTAATTCTATTGTACATCTAAGCACTTAATACCGTCCTCTAGACCATAGCTCACTGTGGTCAGGGAATGTTCCCAAGCGCTTAATACAGTGCTCTGCACCCAGTAAGAGCTCAGTAAATCTGATTGACTGCTCTGTGCACAGTAGGTGCTCAATAAATGCTATTCTAATATGGACGCTTTCAGAATTTATATATTGCTAAGTGGGTCTCCAGTCTTCCTCCCTTGTTGGAAAGTCACTGTGTTCTCTCAGATTTCTGTAAACATGGGTGCCACTTCTGAACTGTGGGCCTTGGGTTGGGTAGGGATATATGTTGCCAACTTGTACTTCTCAAGCGCTTAGTACAGTGCTCTGCACACAGTAAGGCCTCAATAAATACGATTGATTGACCTGAGGCAGAAGGAAGCTGGACATTTAAACATTAAAATGCCAGGCATAATGGTGCCCGGTGCCAAATCAGCTGTTGCCTGTCAGCATTTTGACTGGTCCTGGTGATTAGTGCTAGCCATTCTCTTTTGAAGGTGGCATGGGCCAGCTGAAAACCAGGCTGTTCTATGTGAAATTCAGCAAATGGTTATTTGAAGCTGTTCCAGAAACCTTGGCTGGATCCAGCATTGCTATTTTTGACCCCTTTTGTATGCAAAAAATGTTTGTCTGAATAAGCAGTTTGATCCATAATATCTTACACTTTGGCAGAAATCCTGAAAGCTTTGATGAATATTTGCAAAGGAGTTGGGGTTCCTGGAAAGAAGGTGCTCCACAGGCTTGATGTCTTTTCGTAAAGGCGGTCTTTGTTTATTCCCATGGCCTCCTTTTATTTTTGCCTCCCAGGAGCAGTAGCAAGCTGATAAGGGGTTGCTTGATTCTATAAAGCAGTCATTCTCCGGAGACCAAAGTGGCAGGAACCTGGATATGTTGATTTTTACATTTACCCTGGTGTCTGAGTAAACCTTTACCAAATTGGGAGTGGATTTTGAATATATTTTTTAAAGATCCTTCAGTAAAAAGATTCTGCATCTGTTTTGGTAACCTGTTTCAATATGAAACTGCAACAGGAGAATTTAGGGTAAACGTATGGGAAGTATTCACTGAGAGCAGGGTTTATTTAATGCCCATTTCCTCTAGATCTGTCTTTGAGAAGAGCTCGTCTTCATGGTGGAGAAATTATCCCTAAATCATGCATTTTTTTGTGCATTGTTCCTGAACTTTAATGTCTCTGTTTTAGTATGGCATTGTGAATTCAATTCCCACAAGACCAGCTACATATGGAATTTCAATAAATTCAGTCCAGATTCATTTTCAGCTATCCAGTGCAAAGTCTTATGTGGGACAGGGATTGTGCCCAATCTGGTTAGCTAGTATGTACTCCAGTGCCTAGTACAATGCGTGGCACATAGTAAATGCTTAACAAATATCATAAAAAATAGAAAGCAGGTAGTGCCTAGATTTTAACCGAGTCATATTGAAGGTCTGAAGGTTAGATTCAAGGATTCCATTAGACCTTTCCAATCAGCAAATTCTGTATTTGTGGGCCTCCTTCCTGGGTCTTAAAAGGCAAGTTGATTCAAGTCTAAAGTAGATATATCTATATATATAGATATCTCTGTGTGTATGTGTATATATATGTATGTGTAAATATATTAGTATATATATATTTTTTTAAAGTCACTAAACAATTACAGTATTTAAAGAAAGCTGCTATGGAAGGAGAAGGATTGAGTTTCTTGGCCACCATTGAAAAAACTTTCTCGGTTCCTAAAGTAATAAGGCTTCAAATCAAAAGAAGGGAGAGAAACACCATTTTAAAAATTTCTGCCTTTATACATAGTTGTATTTTCCTTGTTTTCAGGGAGGAAATCCAACTTCCCAGTATTGTTTATATTCAGAAATTTGAGACCACCCACACATTTTATATAACAGACGGTTTACTGTGCCTTGTTAAGAAAAAAATCAAGTTTTCCCTACAATTCTGAAATGAATGTCATGTGAAGATAGTTGTCCATGAAGAAATGTCATTTTGAGAAGTTCCTCCTGCGTACTGATTACTAGTACAATAGTTTAGCCTTGCTCTTGGAATTGCTGTAGGTTACTCCCTTTGTCTCCCTCCCTCCCTCCCTATTGTGCTCCCATTCCCTTTATTAGCTTGCTTTCCTAGAATGGCCTTTAAAAAATGCCTCTTTTCTGTAGAGGTTATTAATTAGTCTTCTGCTAAGAGTCAGGCCAGAGATTTATTGTGTTTTGACCTATGATAAAAAGTACTGTGAATTCTCTTTCAGAGGAATTGTAAGACTGGCTTTTCATCCAAAGAAGCTCTGTATAGGAGTAAACATTACTGTTCACTCAGTTTGAGTTGATAATTTCACCTGTTTAAGCATCAAACTTAAAAGTAATAACTTAAGCAACAGCTTCTTCAAGAAGGTATTTCCTTTTATCTCTTTGATTCTTGTATTTACCTCTTTGGTCATCTACAGCCAAGAGATTAAGTAAGGCTGTTTTCTCCCACCTGAAGTCAAACCCGGTCTGGGATTCTTGGAACATGAGCACTGTTGGGTTTTTTACTTACCATTTTGTGGACTCCCAGTATCTAGAGGACAGTTCTTTTGGAAATTGAAATTCCAGAATTTAACACGTAGCCCCTTTCTCCCCCTGATGTAGTGCCCATCCCTAGACAACTGGGTCAGGAAAATAAACCCAGTGAGGCTCTTTCCCTCCTCTCTCCCTGCCCCATCTTCCCTACCCCTTTCCCCCAGTGCTCTGCACACAGTAAGTGCTCAATAAATACTACTGATTGATTGATTGAATCTCTCTACAAGTGCAGAGTTGCTCCTTCAGAGTTGATGGTTTGGTGTTTTGGCCGTGACTGGAGAAGAAAATATATTCATCCTCAAAGTGTGTGCCTTGGAGCAAAGTCTGCTGTGGGCTGAAGGGCCGAGTTAGTGCCAAAATTTTAATTCTTCGGATTCTTTCATGCAAACAGGCTTAATTCCAGCCTACTGTATACTCAAATATTATAGATCCTGGCTTTACAAAAGGGACCCAGTGCACCTGCTCCTTCTGTTTGTCTGAAAATTACTTAACCCAAGGGCACTTATTACCAGCATCAGTATTAATAACAATGATTTGAATAATCAGATATTGAGAGAGACTTTCCTCCAAGGAGAACACGGTTAATTAGCAGTGAGGATTTTTCCTTTGGAGTCAATAGTATGAGATAGAAAGTGCAGGTAGACCATAAGGAAAACTAGGGAACCAGTGATGAGAAGCTAATAGCTGTGGGCTTTAACGCAATAGTCTGCTGTCTTGCCTTTGTTCTGATGCTCCTGAGCTGGGCTTGAAGTCAGCCCTGGCTACACAGGTGTCTCCCGTGGCCACTAACTCAGGTAAAGGGTGAGCACCAATGTAGAAGAACCTAAATATAGGGGAGGAGAGGCTGGGTAAATTTTGTTGATTTTTATTTTATTTTATTTTATTTTTAATTGTCGCTGGAATAATTATTTCCAAAGCTGTCACCGGTGGGTAGCTGGCACTGAGTATTTGCATTTGCTAATGGAACAGTTTCACTGCAGCCCTGTACTTTCAAGACTGTAGGAATATGGACAACCCCAACAGAGTTTTTGGTTTCATAAAAGAGAAAAAAAGTTAGCTTCTACCACATGTAATCCTGCCCTGGCAGTTTTTTGATGATTTCCTAGGGTATTTTAATCAGTTTGTTTGAGAAAAACAGTTTGCGATTTTCAGAAGCATGGAAAACAATATGAAAACTAGTTTGTACATTTCAGATTTAGTGACGTGGGTAGCGAAGAGGCCATGACCAGTGAATTGGGGCAGATGTTGTCTGGCCTTAAGAACTGCCCCAAATGTTCCGTGGGGCTGGTAACAGGATCCAGTGTTTGCCGTTCCCTGACTGTTCTGATGAAGAATGGACTAGGACAGAGGCCCAGATTCCAGAGCTCCCTTACTCTGCCCTGAGACTCCATGCTGAGTTTAAATGTCTTGCAAGAGGGGGTGTCATGGGGCTTTACTGCTCAGAATAGCCTCTACTCAATCTCTTGTCCTTCAGATTTATGGCAGCACCAGAGGCATGGGGAAGGCAGAAGACTAGGATGGGTCTTCAGCAGCTCTGTCTTCTGCCTGGTTCAGTAGGGGTGGAATGAGGAAGTTGGTAGAGGGGTGCACAGCATTCTTGAGTGCTGTCAGTGTCCACTGTAGTGTAAGGCCCATTTGCCTTTGTATTTTTAGTGGTGTTTGTTAAGCGTGTACTCCTCCTGTGTGTTGTGCTGTACTAAACTCTTGAGAAAGTACAGAATAACAGAGGTAGTAGACATGTTCCCTGCTCACAACAAATGTAATAATGGCATTTATTAAGCACTTACCTTGTTCAAAGCACTGTTCTAAGCGCTGGGGTGGTTACAAGGTGATCAGGTTGTCCCAAGGGGAGCTCACAGTCTTAATCCCCATTTTACAGATGAGGTAACTGAGGCACGGAGAAGCGAAGTGACTTGCCCAAAGTCACACACTGACAATTGGCGGAGCCGGAATTTGAACCCATGACCTCTGACGCCAAAGCCCGTGCTCTTTCCACTGAGCCATGCTGCTTCACTAACGTACAGTCTAGAGGGGGAGACAGACAGTAATATAAATAAATGTCAAGCATTGTTCCTAAGCGCTGGGGTAGATACAAGTTAGTCAGGTCAGGCATAGTTCCTGTCCCACATGGGGCTCACTGTGTGAATCCCCTCTTAGATTATGAACCCTCACCCCAAAAGGACAAGGACCATGTCTAATTCCCACATGTGTATTATCTCCCAGTGTTTTGGATGGTGCTCTGCACAAAATAAGTGCTTAATAAATAGTTACTACAAAGAGGGAAAACACGTATTGAATCTCAGTTTTGCAGTTGAGGAAATTTTGCCTTGCCTGTCCTATGCACAGCTGACTACTTATCTCAGCCAAGTCTCCAAAACCATCTTGGTCTCAGTCACCTCTTTCTGGAGCTGGGCTTCCTCCCACAGGTGGACAGTTCACACTAACTGCTCCTCTCTAATTCAGTCCCTTCATGGGTCAGAGTCACGATGGGACCCTGAATTTAGACCAATCAATCAATGAGTGGTATTTATTGAGCATTTTTTGAGGGAAGCAGCATGGCCTAGTGGATAGAGCACGGGCCTGAGAGTCAGAAGGACCTGGGTTCTAATTCTGGCTCTGCTGCCTGTCTGGTGTGTGACCTTGGATAAGTCACTTCACTTCTCTGTGCCTGTTACCTCATCTGTAAAATGGAGATTTAGACTGTGAGCTTGATGTGGGACAGGGGCTGCGTCCAACCCAATCCCTTTCAGAACCCAACCAGCTTCAGAAAGAGGTGGCTGAGACCAAGACTTGAGACTTGGCTGAGCTGTAAATAGCCAGCTGTGCATATGACAGGCAAAGCAGTCACGCCAGCACTTAGTACAGTGCCTGGCACATACACAATTACCGTTATTATTATTGTCATTTACAGTGTGCAAAGGGAGAGTACAATACAGGAGAATTAGTGGACACGTTCCCTGCCCACAGTAATAAGCTTACAGTCTAGATGGGGAGACGGAAATTAATAACCTAGAGCAAAACAGGAGAGGCTATTGCCTCTCCACCATGCCCAGACAGAATCCTGTCCCTAACCTTACACTCCCCTTTCCATACCCTCTGCACCAAGTCACCTCACATAAATAATTCAAAGAATTATTCTGCCCTTCCACTCTCCAGGGATTGGATACTCTTTCCTATGCAACAAAGCGACAAAGGAGCTTCTTTCGCCTAGATATTCTGCAATTTCCCCTAGAAATCAAAATTATAAAATCTAAATGGCGTTATGGTTTCTCAAAATAACAGATTGGACAATGTGACTAAAAATCATTTTATCCAGCACCGGACTAGAAAGAAACAAGGTAAGTTCTGTAGGTGTTAGTGAAAAAGAAAAATTGAGCTGGAGAAGCACAGTTCCGGATGAGGGTAGGCTTGACGTGCCAGTGGTACCATGAAAACTGTAGAGATTACAGTGAGGCAACAGCTTAGTGCTAGAATGGCCCTGCTCAAACTGCTGTCACTATAATCAGTGTCTCTGTGCAAATTCTCAGGCCTCAAATCTCAGGATCAAGGCTCACCCACCATTCTTCACAGGTGACTCCAACATCACCATCATCTGAGTGGCAGTGGTTACAAGAGTCTGGTAAAAAGGATCCCCTTTTTTTATAGTTAATAGCACTGGTCAAGCCTTTTATTAGAAAGTTGCTTCACTTTTGCATCCCTATTAAAAGCTGGGTTTAGAAGCTGGTAGAAGCTCCATTAGAAGCTGGAAGAGGAGACCATTGGGCATGTTTGGGAAGGACTCCTTTGGAAAGATGGGGAACAGCTTTCCTATTTCCACTAACAGGATTTCAGAGAACCGGTTTCTTCTTTCGAAGGGATTTAGGTTAGGGATTAAGATCGTCTCAGCTGTAAAGATGGAGTATACCAGAGCTCATTGCCAGATCATGAAGTCTTTTCTATCTTTTATTTTCTTCTTCCCCGCTCCCTCCCCCGCACAAAGTTCAGTATAACCTGGAGGCATGGGGATTGGACCTATTCAATCTGATTATCTTCTATTATCCCGGTGTTTGTCATAGAGTAAGTGTTTAATAAAGACCGTAATTACTATTATGGGGTAGGTGACCTCTCAAAATTTCTTTCAGGCTATTTGAGTCTGACTTAACCTGCATTTCTGTTGCTGATATTCGAGGGTGCGGCTGTGTTTGCCAATACATCTCTGTGTATGCAGTGTATCTGCCCAAGAGTGAGTTTGTCCGTTGTCTGCAGCCCCGTAGTAGCTTGGAAAATGAGCAAAAAGATTGAGTGTGACTAACCTTCAGGGTAGATTTTGGGTGGAACTGGGAAAGGGGGAAGGAGAGGGAACCCCTGTTGCAGGGGGTTTGGATGCCTGCCCGATGGGGAAAGTTGGGGTTGGACTGCAGTGCCTGGCCACCTCCTCCATCCCCTGTCCCAGTTCATCTTGCCCTTGTCAACAGAGTCCCATCTCCTATTTTCAGTTTTGCCCTTCCATTAAGGTGGGCTAGCCTGTGGTGTGATCACATTACCCTGTATGCCTGATGTAGCATATGACATAACAGTTGCCTTCAGAGGCCACCCTAAGGCCTGAGCATGCAGGTAAGAAAACATTTTTTATTTCAAACCCTAGGTGAAAGTTAATTGAGCCTTTTTAAAGGCACTGGAACTTCATATTTCTGAAGTTACCAGTCATAAAATTAGAAGAGTTTTCACCTGGGACCTGGAATCTGTTTCTGAGCGAAGTGAGAAGAGGCTTTGGATCTTTGTCCACATATCTTTTTGAAAGGTTAAAAGATCTTGCGTGGGCTTTGACCCACTGCAGTCAAGTCAATTAATAGTATTTATTAGTGCCTACTGTGTGCAGAGCTGTGTTCTAGGCACTTGGGAGAGTACAGTAGAGTTGGTAGATATGAACCCGGCCTTCAAGGATCTTATAACCTAGGAAGGGAGACACACTAAAATAATCTACAGAGAGGAAAAAGAAGGAAAAGTAGATATGTTGATCTCCTTTGACTAAGTTGTGGTGTTCATACAGTTTCCATTGAACTTTCTTAAATGTGTTCAGAGATTTATGATATTGCTAATTTGTTAGGCAGCGTCTTACAAAAGATTCAGTTTAGCCAGTTGGCAAAAAAAGAATAGCGTAGGGAATATTTGCTAGGAATAAGTATATTTTGATTGCTATTTGATTTAGTATAAGGCCTTTGGACAGAAAATGGTGGTGGGGGGCGGGGGGGGGCGGCAGGTTCCCAGCAAATTCTCCCAGCGGTGTGTTGGATTGTTTTTTTGACAGTAAAATGTAGGTCTTATGAACGATGAGTGCTGGGGACCAGAGAGGTTTGGCTGCCCCGATTTCAGTAAAAGCCATCGGAACAGCGAAATAGATCTCTGACCCTGTGTTGGAGGAGCAAAGGCAAAGAAGGGTTGTTTGTCTCATCGACTCTTTTGGAGTCTTCTGCAGCGTGTGTGAGGTTGACTGCAGCACCTCACTGTGCTGGGTCGGGGGGCTGGGGGTGGGGGTAGGAACAGGGAGAAAAGGAGGAAAGCAAAAAGCATCAGTGGTGGTGCCCTGACCATTAGAATCTGGAATGAAACAACAGACTGCTGTATCAGTGTCTCACCCTCTGTTAGACTGGAAGCCCCTCATGGGCAGGGACTGTAAACTCGTTTCTAGACTGTAAGCTTGTTGTGGGCAGGGAATATCAGTTATATTGAACTTTACTAAGCTCTTAGAACAGTGTTTTGCACACAGTAAGTGCTTAATAAATACGATTGAATGGAAGAAGGTATGTACTAATTTGTACTTTTGCAAGTGCTTAGTACAGTGCACTACCCACAGAAAGTGCTTAAATACCTTTGATTGATCTTTGGTCACTCAGCAGATGAAAGAAAATCTTGACCTTTGCTCTTTTGAAAAACTCTTTTCATGTATTTGGCATCATGATTCCTGCACTTTTATCAAAATACAATACTATTTATGTATGTCATTCATTTAAGCTCTGTCAAATGGGGTACAGCATATATAAACTTTAGCCTAGTGTATTAACAATTAGGTTTTTGAAAATCTTGTAATTGTGTTCAGAGCAAGCCTCTGGAGGGTGCACATACAAAGCAATAAACACTTTCTAATCAAAAAGGTATAACTGAAGATATAAAAGAATAATATTAAGCAGCTCTCATAAAGGACGGTTTACCTGGAGAGGATTAATATGTGTGAAAGAGCTTAAGTATCTCATTAGATTTCCGAATGTATGCACAGATAGTTCTGCAAAAAACTCTTTTCCCCTCACCTATTTTGGATGCATTAGGCATCTTTGGTGTTGAAGAATTACAATTGGTATTCAGCACAATCACATGTTATCGTTAAAACTTACCTGCAGAGCTTCGTATAATCACTGTAAGTGTACTGTTGAGTTTTTGTGATAAGTATTCTAAAATACCTTTTCAAAAAACTATGAGGAAAACATGGACTCATCCTTTCAGGATGAAAACATATGAATTGTTTCATCCTTTATATTTTTTACTAGTCTGAGCTTTGGGTTCCATATTTTTCCTTAAGAACTGTGAAAGATCTCGAGGAGTTTATGGCTTAAAACAATTTCTTAGAGATGCACTGTTCCATCCCTTCCTTCAAAGATCTCTTTAAGAAATTTAGAAGCAGTATGGCTTAGTGGAAAGTGCAGGCCTGGGTGTCAGAGGTGCGGGGTTCTAATCCTGGTTCTGCCACTTGTCTGTTGTGTGACCTTGGGCAAGTCACTTAACTTTTCCATGCTTCAGTTACCTCATCTATAAAGTGGGGATTAAGACCGTGAGCCCTGTGTGGAATAGGGACTGTGTCCAAGCGATTATCTTGTATCTACTCCAGGACTTAATACAGTGCCGGGCACATAGGGAATTGCTTAACAAATGGGATTTTAAAAAGTCACTCTAGGAGAATTCCCTTTTTGCTCACCCTCACCTTCCTGGTCATACCACCCAATCATTTCCCACGGAACTTGTATAGTTTTTTTCATATTTATTCGTTATTAATTTAGTCATACCCGTAACCTATTAGTATTTATTTTCATTTTTCTTAATTATGGTTTGTCATTTTTTTGTACTATCTTCCCCATTAGATTGTAAGCACCTCAAGGGGAGAGATCATCTTGTTTACTAGTTTTGGTGTGTCCTACACCAAATAGATGTTCAAGAAATATTGCTACATATATATCGACTTACCCCACTAGTTAAGCATTAACTCAAATATATAGTCCCTTATTCTTCCTCCTGTGTGTAAATCATTCAGTGTCTGTTTCCCTGCTAGATTGAAAACTCTGAGGGCAGTGATCAAGTCTAGTTATTCTATCGTGCTTAGCACAGTGCTCTGCACATAGTAGGTGTTCAGTAAACACTATTGATTGACTGCTAATCTTGGTAGTGATACCGTGATCTCTTGATCTATTCAAGATTAAATAACATTCCCAGAAGATAAGCACTGGAACTATCAAACTGTTTCACCCAGTGACCCCCCCGCACCCCCGCTCCAATTATGATTGGGTGATTCAGCATCTCTACAAATGATTTGGGGTGAGAGAAAGTGTGTATAAAGAGAGCTGGGCTGTCCTTTTAGTAAGTAGGTATGTTCAAGTTGATGTTTGGCCATTTTAATCAGTTATGTGCTGTATGCAAAGAATATTTTACCCACCTTAAGGGGTCTTTTCTGCAAACCTCATTATCATTTTTCAGTCGTACATTTTACAGGATGATTTAACTTGAAGTGTTGTAGTACTTAATCTAATTAAAGAATCAGACTTAGTTCCAGTCAGGAAATCAACCTATGGCACATTATTTGATTAGATCTCAAAGGTTCCCATATTTAAAATGAAATTACTGGAGTCACAGTAGAAGGTGGCATTCACCCAGGCAGGCCGTGGCAGAAGCACACAGTGGGCACCCTGATGAAAACAGAAATTCAGAAGCTACAATGGGTAGAGAAGGAAACTGTAGCAGGGAAAACATTTGGCCGAACATACTGGCACACTGCAGGCACTTCATAAATGTCTGATAAATACAGATTCTTGGCTGCTCACCATGCATCACCTGGTGGCATTGCAGTGGAAATAATCCCAGGTGGAAAACAAAAGCTTTAGAATAACCAAAGAATTTTGCCTGAAGACCTCCAGGGCATGATGGCGAATGACTGGGTTTGGCAGGGATGGTGTGACTTGCGGGGAGGAGGGAGAGTTGCGGAGTTAGAAACCATCTACCTGATCTTAGTGTATTGTCCTTTGAAACTAAAGAAAACACTACTGAGAAAACCATCATTTTCTTTGCCAAACTGCTTCAAGCGAATTGATTAAAATGTGGTGGGATGGCTATGTTTCACTATCCATACAGCCCCTCTCTTCCCCTGTAGTTCTCCAGCATGATGCATGCTAGGTACTATGGCTGCAAAGGAAGAGTTAGGAATCAGGACAGGGCAGCCAAAGAAACACTCCAAATTTCGTGTCTTGTCTTATGCCATCGAGTGGTCTCTGACCCATAGCAATACCAGTTAGTCATTATTTATTCAGTATTCACTGACCAGGTATGAGAGGGGCAAGTCTAGTCTCATAGAATCCATTGTGATTGAATGATGCCTGTTGTACTCCTAACAGGCGATAATTTGCTGCTAGCACTTTGTGTGGCATCCAGGCTGAAAATTGAGAGGTTGAGGGTCATGCTGATGGGGTGTTTCTGCTGTGATTGTGTCTTGATGTGAGAGTCCCAGTTATCCTGGGAGCCTACCTGATTGACAGCAGTGGCCTGAAATGCTATCTACCCTGTTTCTAAACCCTTTGTCCTGCTGCTGCCGTCCTAACATTGGGGCTGTCTTCAACTCACAGCCATAAGCAGATGTAAGTCAGATGGATTTTTGTTGATGAATTCTTGAGGGTGGAACTAGAGATGGTGGTTACTGAAATAAGGTCTTGTTTGTATGCATAATTCCGGTTGTAACCTGGTTGCCACTTTAATGTTGAAGTTGCCCAGGGACCCTTCAGGACCCAAGTTGATTTTTTTTTTCCCCCCTACTAAAAAAAAGTCTTCAAAAGCTGATTAATTTGACTGATTGTGCAGACCCCGCTACTTGGTGCAACCATGAGCTAAACGCTAAAACGTTCACTAGTCCAGTCACTGTTCAAAGCCATTCAACTGTAAGGATTGACAAGAGTTGAAATGGAAGTAGGAAGGATGTACCTGGCCTTCAGGGAACTTGTAGTCTAAAATTGAATGTTAAATATAAGGGAAAGAAACATGACATTATGTATCTTTTGGTCTAATTGTTGCCCAAACCTTAAAACACCAGGACAGAACCACCACTGAAGCGTGAAAATGGCCTAGTACATGTCTAAAAGGTTCAAAAAGTTTGCATAAATTAATGTTCCATTCTGAGGTCTGAGGGTGAAGCCATTAAGAGAAGCAGCATGGCTCAGTGGAAAGAGCCTGGGCTTTGGAGTCAGAGGTCACGGGTTCAAATCCCAGCTCCTCCAGTTGTCAGCTGTGTGACTTTGGGCAAGTCACTTCACTTCTCTGGGCCTCAGTTACCTCATCTGTCAAATGGGGATGAAGACTGTGAGCCCCATGTGGGACAACCTGATCACCTTGTATCCCCCCAGTGCTTAGAACAGTGCTTTGCACATACTAAGCACTTGACAAATACCATTAGAAGGGCGTTCAAAGTAGATCTTAACTAGGAGGGTGGTCATAGGGAGGGCAACCAATCATACTGTTCTTTCAAACATTCTTTGGGGCAACTGTCAAAGGCCAAATCCTGGGCTGGGTGGGTGACTGATCCAATAATGGCATTTTTTAGGTTCTTATTTTCTTTTGAGAAATAGATTTAACCGGATACTGCTGTTCAGAGATGTATAAATAAATAATTGGGGGAGGAGAGGAGTAAAAGTTAGGATAATAGGCAATGAATAGAGTGACCAAAACCGAGAGAGAGAGAATGTGTGTGCGTGCGTGTGTGCACGCGGGTGCACAGGAGGTTAGGGGGAGTATAAAGGTAGAAAAATTTCATGAAGGATGATTTTAAACGAGGGAAAGGATTTGGTTTGGAGAAAAGGAAGAAGCTGTTGCAGTCAGAGAGAGTGTAAAGTGCAGTAGAGGGAGAAGAGGGTAAAGCAAGTAAAATTAGTCTGGCAGAAACCCAGCCCAAGATGGAGAGCTGTGGGAAATATGGTTACGAACCATAAATCAATCACTTGTTCTTAATGAGTATTTACTATGTGCAGAGCAAGCAGGGATTGTCTCTCTTTATTGTTGAATGGTACTTTCCAGGCACTTAGTACAGTGTTCTGCACACAGTCAGTGCTCAGTAAATACTATTAAATGAATGAATGCTAAGCACTTGGGAGAGTACAGTACAACAGAGTTGGTAGACATGTTCCTTGTCCACAAGGAGCCAACAGTCTAGACCAGAAGACAGACCAAAATATGCAGTTTTAGAATGAGTATAGTAAGAAGTGCATTTAAAAGATTTGCTGTCTTTCGCTTTTTCCCTTTTTTAAGGGGCGAGAAGGAGGACAAAGAGAAGGAAAGCATTGGGTAGTCAGCGGAAGGGAATAAATAACCTCTCATCTTTTGGGTTAATAATAATAATAATAATGACATTTATTAAGCGCTTACTACGTGCAAAGCGCTGTTCTAAGCGCTGGGGAGGTTACAAGGTGGTCAGATTGTCCCACGTGGGGCTCACAGTCTTTAATCCCCATTTTACAGATGAGGTAATTGAGGCACAGAGAAATGACTTTCCCAAAGTCACACAGCTGACAATTGGTGGAGCCGGGGTTTGAACCCATGACCTCTGACTCCAAAGCCCATGCTCTTTTGCACTGAGCCACGCTGCTTCTCTAAGCAGCTGAGGAAGGGAGGAAAAGGAGGAAGAAGAGAGTGCAAGGATGACCAGAGCTTTTTGGAGGAATACAGGCACTGAACTATTTTAGGGGGCTGGGCTGATGTCAGGGGAAGAAAAGAGGTCCAGAGATAGGGGGTCTTCTCTTCTTCCCCAATCTCAAGGCACCATTAACAGGAGCACTCTGGCAGTTGCAGTTCCTCAGGGGGCAGGAGAACAATAAATGATAATTCTGAAAAACATGGAAATAGTGACCACGGAACATCCAAGAAGGGAGAAATTGCAGAGATCTGTCTGGGCTGAATGTGTTTAATGACAAAACTAAATTCACTCAGACTCAGGAATTTGTATCTGCAATACAGTTTAATTACAGCCCTCCCTCGGACTACACTAGCCAACCTGCTGCTTTCCAGACTGTGGTCTCAATAATAATAATAATGATAATACAAATAACTAACTATGCTATTTGTTAAGCCCTTCCAGTGTGCCTGGCACCGTACTAAGTGCTAGGTGGGTACAAGCAAATCGGGTTGGACACAGTCCCTATCCCTTGTGGGGCTCAGTCTCAATTCCCATTTTACAGGTGAGGTAACTGAGGCACAGAGAAGTTAAGTGACTTTCCCAAGGTCACACAGACAAGTAACAGAGTTAGCATTAGAATCCATGACCTTCTAACTTCCAGGCCCGTGCTGTATGCACTATGCCATGCTGCTTTTCTTCCCTGTCCACTGCTCCTGCCATTGCAACATAGCATTCTTCTCACTGGGGAGAAATAACGAGGCGGCATCTACTGAAACAAGCAACTGTGTTAGCAGTTGGAACTTGCTGTATTTTGGTTAATTTATTTGTGCTTAATGGGAACTTATCTTCAGGTACAGAAGTGTAGTAGTGGAGTCCAGCAGAGTCAGCTGGCATAGACAGGAAACTTACCTTCTATTTCCAGTTCTGTTACCAGCCAACCTTGTGTGACTTCATCTTTCTGTATCTTCTTTTTCACTCCTGGGCAGTGGAAATACTAATACCTGTCACCTGTATTGCAGGCTGAATTAGATCACTGGGATGAAGTGATATTTGGTAAGCTTTTGATCTAGGAGTCCTGTATCCAGAGTCCTGCCATCTGTACACAGCAATCAAAAGTGAGTGGAGATAGAGCTGTGAATCTTTATCCTCTTCTCATGAATCTTTATCCTCTTCTCATTCCTCTTTTCTGTCTCAATGTGCCCTTTCCCTTTTTCATGGATAATACCACTTTTGCACCAATAGGAAAGGTGACAGGAAGCCTGCTTCTGTGAATAAGGCTCCACATAGGTCTCCCAGCACTTAATTTTTTTTAATGTTGTTATTATTATGGTGTTTAAGTAATTTACTCTGTCCCAAACATTATACTAAGTGTTGGGGTAAATACTAAGACAGTCCCTGTCCCACAAAGGGCTCACACAGGAGAAAACATCCAAGACATAATCTTGCTCAAAGCGTGCAGTCTTAAAGAAAAGACTGAGCCATAAGCCAAACACAAATTGCTGGAGGAGCAGCTGTTGAGAGCAGAAGTTTTTTGAGAATAGAGAAGTGTAATTTGAAAATATGCATAAGTACAAAGGCAAGCTGTTGGATGGACGTAACCTGGGAAGACCTGGGTTCTAATCCTGGTTCCACCACTTACCTGCTGTAGGACATTGGGCAAGTCACTTAACTTCTCTGTGCCTAGGTTTCCCTCATTTGCAAAATGGGGAATCCAAACCCATTCTCCCTCCTACTTAGATTGTAGGCACATTATATTTAGATTATATTTCATCATATATTAAATTATATTAAATATCTAATTTTTCCCCAGTTCTCAGTAGAGTGCTTGGCACATAGTGCTTCACAAATACCACAATCATTGTTGTTAAGATGGGGCATAATCAGAGAATGCCTCCTGTAGGAGATTGGATTTCAGAGGTAATTTTGAAGATAGGGAGAGCTGTTTTCTGGTGAATCTGAAGAGGAAGGGAGCTTCAGGCAGGAGGAAGGGCATGAGCAAGAGTTTGGAGGTGGGAAAGTCAAGAACAAGCAACAGTGAGAAGCTTTAGTTTATGAGGAATGAAGAATGTGAGTTGGAGTGTAATAGGAAGAGAGAGCTGATACGAAGAGGAAGAAAGTTGATGGATACCGTAAACCCATTGGTCAGATAGTTCTGCTTAATGCAGAGAGAGATGGTTAATCATGGAAGTTTATGAAGATTGGAAAAGCACAGAGAGAATGTTTTAGAAAAACGATGCAGGCAGCAGAGTGAAATACGGATGAGACCCCCTGTACACCGTAATCTACCTTAACATCTGTCTCCCCTGTAGACTTTAAGTTCCTTGTGGGCAGGGATCACAACTACCAACTCTGTTGTACTTTCCCAAGCACTTAATACAGTGCCCTGGACACAGTAAGCCCTCAATAAATATCATTGATTGAGGAAGCTGATCCAATAGCCTGGCCAGGATATGGTGAGAGTCAGGGACCAAGGTGGTGGCCATATGACTGGAAAGTAAGGGATGGATCCAGGAAATGATAATGTGAAGGAAAAATTGACAGGTTTTAGCAAGGGACTGAACGTGATTCTTGAAAAACAAGTCAAGGTAATAGCAAGGTTGTACGTTTTTAAGGTGGTGGTGTTGACTGAGCTGAAAGTTAGGCAGAAGAGTTGTCATTACGTACAGTGAAGAGAGCAGACAGAAGCTATTCAAAATATCAGCAGCTCACAGCAGAAGTTAAGGAGATAGGCCTAGGAAAGTTCTGATTCTGCTCATTCCTGGAATGAGGGAAAATGAAAGACTAAAATGTGCCTTATTGAGAGACTCCAGGGAAAAAATGTATGCCTCCTGTAGATTGGTGGTGGTGGAGGCAGCAGAGGAGATTGATCCTTTTACATAGCTTAATTTTATCTGTTTTGGAATGAAGGCCTCTAATGAAATGGGTTTTGGGCTATCCACTTTGGCAGAATTGAATAAAATTTCAAGAGCTGATTTTTGAGGTGACTCTCACCTCGTGTTGTGATAGGATTGTACAAGGAGCAAAAAAAAAACAGTTGGCGACAAATAGTCGAGGGAGGCCATTTCCTCCTGGTTTTTATATAAAACTGTCTTTGAGTGTAAGCCAGATTTTAAAATGAAATTAAAGAAGGTGTTTGGGTGTTGCTTTAGGGGTCAAACACGAAAAGCACTTTTGGTGAAAGGAGGAGAGAGACTTGGAAAATAATATGAAAGATAGAGTCTCAGACACCCATAGTAGATTTGCCTCAGACTGTGAGCCTGTTGTTGGGTAGGGACCATCTCTGTATGTTGACGACTTGTACTTCCCAAGTGCTTAGTACAGTGCTCTGCACACAGTAAGCACTCAGTAAATACGATTAATTGAATGAATGAATGAATTTGACCACCATTTTGTCTAAGATTCTTCAGTTTTCCTATTTGGGGAAGAATCTTGCTACTGTTTCCAACATTGTGGATTGTATCTAACAAGGGATGCAGCGGGAAGAGGGAGGTGGGGCTCATGAGGACAGTGGGAAAATGGGGAAATAATTATAAAAGCTATGATGGAGGGGCTGGGGTGAGGAGGTTAGAGTGGAAAAGAATAGAGCGAAAAAGGCCAGGGGGCTAGGGAGATGGAGCTACCTGACTGCTGGATGGCATCTCCAGGAAGGGTCAATGCACCCAGTTTATTTCTCATTAAATAAGCTACCCCTTTATGGAATCTCTTTGACTGGCTATAAATAAATTAATGCAGCTACATTACTTATTTCTAATTGAGTATTTAATTCTGGATAATTTTGTTAAAAATAGGGTGTCAGAACTTGGCTCAGGAACCAATTCCCTATTTATAGAATTATTCTTGTGAGAAAATTCCTACAAACATTTCAACTTTAATGTGTTCAAGAATCAATTATGACATGTCAGTGGGTTTTCTGTACCTCCTTAGTGAACTGATGAATCATTCAGTAGGCTTTACTGAGACCTTACTCTGTGAAGAGCACTGTGCTAAATTCTTGGGAGAGATCTCAGTCTACCACCACTACGCTTTAGGAAACAACATGGTCTAGTGAAAAGAGGACAGACCTGGGAATAAGAGCTTCTTGTTCTAATCCCGGCTCCACCACTTATCTGCCGTGTCACCATGGGCAAGTGATTTAACTTCTCTGTGTCTGTTCTCTCATCTGCAAAATAGGGACTCATTATCTGTTTTTCCTTCCCACTGTGACTCCATGTGAGCCGCTGATTATTTTGTCTACCCCAGTGCTTAGTACAGTGCTTGACATACAGTAAGAGCTTAACAATTACCACAGTTGTTATTTATCTCCTATTGTCACATCTGCCACAGGCAGGAGAATAAAGTTGACTTGCTGAGATTCCAGGTTCTGATTTTAAAACTCAGCCAGCATGTGCTTGTGTACTTGTCTGCTCTTGTTTTATTTTTTATTTCATCACCTTATCACTGTTTCTTATTTGTTTTTACTGTTCTAAACACTCCAGGTTTGGAGAGAGGGCAAATTGCTTCATTTATTTTGCCCGGTATCACCCATATCTTCAGTCAGTGAAATTCACTTAATGTTCTTGCCATTTTCCAGAATGTTCCCTTTTCCCTTCCTTCCCTATCATCGCAAGCAATCATGGGATCCTCAGTTTACATTCTAAATCTTTCACGCCTCTAGAGAAAAGACACGCTAACCAAACCAATCTATTGGAGTAAAATGAGAAATCAGAAAGTCAAGAATCATTTCTGTAGGTTCTTTTGTGAGAGCCCTGGAAAAGCCGAATTTCTTAAACAGTCCGCTTGAAAATCTAAGACCAACCAGTTCATTGGCAAGGACATTTGCGACAAATGTGTAGCTTTATTTTTTTTTAATGTAGTGAAAGGTGAATCCCTTTAAGAAGGGAACAACCCTGCCTGAGCCTTTGATTACCACGCATACAGAAAGGCATGTCTTCTGTTTCTCATTCATCATCTTTTAGTGCAAGAACTGCGCTTGTGATGTGTTGGATTGTTGTTTTTTCCCCCCATTTGCTCTTGGGAGCCAGTTCAGCAGGTTGCAAGTCAAAAATATGAGCTTGGGCTGAGTTCAGCCACCCCTAAGGAATTGAGTATTTGGCTTAATGTGGCAGAGAGGAGCATTTATTGTCATTGCATGTGCAATGGGAGTTTGGAAAAAAAAAAAAAAAGTTTGTTACCCCATGGTATAGAACACAACAACAAGAGAAGGCAGCTGGAAATGGGTGCCCACACGGGCCTGAGGGTTTAGAAAACCATCCACAAATAATAATGGGGATTTTATATTACAGGTTCTTAGAAAAAAGTTACCTCAAATACTATCAGTCTTCCCCCCAACCCTCATACTTCCTCTGCTTTTACGAATTCTCATAATCTTCAATCCCAGACCTTGTTGAGCCATATTGACTAAATATAATTTAAAGTATGGGCTGTTCTCCAGCCTTCTAGATGCTCTGTTATTGAATTAGAAATATTGCATAATCCAAACTGGGGTAATTTTTGATGAAAGGGAAAGACCCAGACTTTGAATAATGAGACTTTACAGTTAGAGGATGAGTTTCTGCTGAACATCTTTTGTCCCTGGTCTGGTTCAGGGGCTTGGGGCGAAGACCTTTGTCTTGGTTGCACATGAGGTAGATCTTCTAGACTGTTAGCTCATTGTGAGCAGGGAATGTATATTTTCATTGTTGTATTGTACTCTCCCAAGCGCTTAGTACAGTGCTGTGTACACAGTAAGTGATCAAATATTATTGAAATGAGCATTTCAGAGAGACCCTACAGAAAACACCATTACTGCCTCTGTCTTCTCCAATGTTCAGTGGACTTTGGGGTCACTCTTGCATCCACCCATGTAACTTTAGGGTGAAGCAGGCAGGTATTAATCTGGATATAGGAATAATTCTCCTGTAATCCACGGCATTACTATGCAGTTTGGATAGAGTGCTATTGGTGAGTCAGAATGTTTCTCCAGGGTGAATCCATCTGGATAGAACACAATGTCATGTCAGTCAATAGTTACACACATGTGCACGTTATTGAGGCACGAATACTGTAATGCAAACTTTCTTTAATGTGCAGTTCTCCAGGAATGTAACTCTCCACATTATAGGAGGGCTGGTTGTACTCTCTTGAGAGAGTTTTCAAAAAGCCAATTATTCAAAACTTCTTAAGGTAAAACTCATCTGAAGGGAAATGAAAGCTATGTTCTTGCAACTCCCAATTCTGGCACAGAAATGGTTCATCAAAAAAAAAAAAAATTGGCAGACCAAAGTTGTTGCTGTGAATTTTCTAAAGGGGCAAATATTGTATCATATTGCAGAAATGCAGTATCACCTCAGGCATTGGTTATACTCAGCACCCATTCTAGTGGGTGGCTCACCAAGGAATTTTGCCAGGTATGTGAGCCTCCAACAATCCCCATGCCCTTATCACTAGGCTACTACTACTGTTCCAGGTCTGTCTTCTCCTTCCCTCCTATTGCTCTTTGTATTTATACAGTATTTAAGTGCTTACCATATGCCAGTTACTGTATGCAGTGCTGGGGTAGATACAAGTTAATCAGACTGGATACCGTCCGTGTCCCACGTGGGGCTCAAAGTCTTAATCCCATTTTATAGATGAGGTAACTGAGACCCAGAGAAATTGACTTGCCCAAGGTCACAGAGCAGACAAGTGGCAGAGCCACTTACTCTCCCATCTGTCCCTGCCTCTGCCTAGCTGGGAAGGGCACTGTGACAAGCACAGCATCCACGAACAGCAGACCCAGTAGCAGGAGAGCATTGTGGATGGCAGAACACGTGAGAAGTGGCAACTTGGGAGGGACAACCAAAAATTGCCCTTCCGGAGCTACCCCAGACACCCCTTTGTAGAAGCCTGACAAAAAAAACCAAAACTTACTGCTGCTTGTATTAGGCATATTATACAAGAAACAGGGATCGAACCATCTCTTTTCTTGCCCCTTGCATCCTTCACATTTCTCACTCTTCTCTAATTACACTTGAGAATTGCACCTCCAAACCCACTTTTCATCCTGAATTCTTAACTCTCCGCATCCCCCACCCAATATTCCTTATTAGTCTCCTTGCTCGGGCAATGTCAGAATCTTGTTGACTTATTCCTCTCTGGTTACCAGTCTTGGTTGCTTGAGCTCTGTAGTTTCCCTTCATCGTCTTAGCCTTTTAGCTCCTTCCTTCCCCCCATCAATGCCACCCCCCCATGTGTTTCACTTGGATTTGCACCCTTTATTTACCCCTCCTTCAGCCCTGCAGCACTTATGTACATATCTGTAATTTATTTGTATTAATGGCTGTCTCCCCTGTAGGCTGTAGGATTGGATTGTCATGGGCAGGTAACATGTCTCTCAACTCTGTTATACTCTTCTCCAGCACTTAGTACAGTGCTCTGTGTACAGTAAACAATCAATGAATATGATTGACTGAATGCAGACCTCTCCCTGTCCAAATTCTTGGCCAGAGGTTAACCCAAGTAGTGGTCTCAGAGGATCTCAGATCTGAAATATGTATCGGTATTGGATCACTCCCCACCCTACCCATCCCCGTGACAGGTGAGGGAAAATTACCCAGCCCTTCTCCCCTTGTGAAAATGAATGTATTATCAGAGGTTTCCTAGTTCAGCAGATTTAGAGAAATTGGTTCTCTAAAGCTGTGTTATCAGAGCTTTCCTAGTTCAACAGATTTAGAGAAATTGGTTCTCTTCTTTCCACCCTAAATCCTTCTGGAATTACTCTTAGCATAGAGGAGCTGCAGACTGGCCTGAACTCAAAGTGTCTTCCATAGGAGGTAAAGAAAAAGGAATCTTAGAGTGGTACTTGTGGAGTCTTATGTTCTCTCCCGTCTCTTCCCATAGTGGGAAGAATGCCAATCTTACCTGCTCCCAGTAGACTCCTGCCATGGGTTCTCTGGGCATGGCAGCCCAGTTAAGGAAGAGTAAGGAGGATCTGAAGAATGATAGGTTTGGGGCCATTCTGTCAGCCCTTCTGTGGGCTCTCAGCACCTAAAAAGAGTTGTTCCCCCCCCCCCCCGCCCTTCGAGGCTGAGCAAAAAGTCTTTCAAAGCAGCTAGGAAAGTAGTCCCGGGGCATGCCCAAGTGAGTCACCAGGGGTGGCTGGCATATGGTCACATGCCTTCTGGAGGGGGACTCATTTCCCCTGTGCCACTAGGAAGGATGTGATGTTGTGCCTGCCCAAGCCTACTGGGAAGCATGCAGCCGATCCTCGCTGTGATCAGCCTTCTGTCCTGCAACCCCTCCCTCACAGCCAGCTACACCCTGGGCTCCATCATTTGTGGTGCCGTTGGCAAATAATTGGAATGGTTTAGCAGTAATACTGTCAAGGTTCCCAGCGTATATCATTTCTGCTCCCACTGCTGCCATTAGCCTGGTAACAGGAGACATGACTATTTACTGCTCCTCCTTATGGCTTGTACTCAGGTGAGACAAGGTGTTGCTGCAGGTATTAAGCGGGTGGGGAAGGGGAGCTCAGGGAGTACATTCTGGTATCCACCTCAGGGAGAACCACTGGCACCTGTCTGACTGTCACACTGCTGGGAAATAGGGTGGCCGAGTGGAAAAAGCACAGGCCTGGAAGTCAGAGGACCTGGGTTCTAATCCTGCCTCTGGCACTTTTCTGCTGTGTAATCTTAGGCAAGTCCCTTAACTCCTGTGCCTTTTACCTTGTCTATAAAATGGGGATAAAATCGTACTCCCTCCTCTTAGACTGAGAGCCACGTGTGGGACAGGGACTATATCCTACCTGATTATCTTCTATCTACCGCAGTGTTTGGCACATGGTAAGCACTTAACAGGTACCCTAATAATACAGTGATGCAGCTAGCATGGACATGAAGTTTCTTATCTGATTCAAGAAAAGCCTGAAGGAAGTGGAGAAAGAGCCAAAGTGTATGAAAACCCATATCGAGACTTGAATTTTCCACAGGAATTACTGAATTGAGGTTTGTTTTGTTTTTTAAGGTCCAAAGATAGCTGTCCATGGTAAGATCTTTCAGTCTCTGAGGTGTCTGTCCATGCTGTGGTGGTTCCAGATGAGTGTATAATGTTCAGCTGTCATGGCAGAGTGAGAAGCAGTTTGGCCAAGTGAATAGAGCATGGGGCTGGGAGAAGGACCTGGGTTCAAATCCCAGCTCTGCCATTTGCCTGCTGTGTGACCTTGGGCAAGTTACTTAACTTCTCTGTGCCTCAGTTGGCTCATCTGTAAAATGAGGATTAAGACTGAGCTCCATGTGGGACATGGACTGTGTCCAATCTGATTAGGTTGTGTCTACCCAATTGTTTTGGTACAGTGCCTGGCACATAGTAAGCACTTAACAAATGTCCTGTTTTTAAAATGGCATTTTTGCCATTTATTTGAGTTTAATACAGTTAGATCACTTCTCCCCTAGATTTGTCACAATGTTTATGACAATTTGCAAAAAAGATTTTTTTATGAACCCAGCAGTGAGCAGCTGTACATACTTTTAAATTCAGTTCTAATCAAACCTGAAAAAATATTGCCTTGCAGCTGTTTTTGTGCCCCATTTTCTAGGGTTTAATATTTTTCTTTAGATTACTATCCATCAGGAAAATGATGATGTTTAGGCAAAGCAAAAAATTTCCATCATTTATTCTGTCGACCCTTATGGTCCTAGGAAACTTAGATAATTGATTTTACCAAGTGAAGTTGATTTTATTGGGCTGTTTAGAAAAAAGGAAACACAAATTCCAAACCAGCTACAGACCTTCTCCATCAGTAGCTGATAGCACCCCCACCAGTATAAAAAGCATATTCCCAAAACCAACTGGCAACATTCGGAAACATAGGCAAAAATCTCATTACTTGTTTATTTGACAGGAGCCACTGAAACTGTATTTTGGTCTTAAACAGGAGGATGTCATTTGCAGAAATGGTTTGAGTTTAACTACTTCACATAGTGTGTTTTTACTTGGGAAGTTAATTGCTCTGTTATTTTACATTGACCTTGAGTGTCTTTCATATCTGAGGAGAATGTGATTTTGGTTTTCTAATCTAGCAGCACAAAAGAGGTTGAGGGGGACAGCATTAGTGCTTGCTTCACACTTGGGGAAGAAGTGCTTGTGTTAAATTGTAGACTGCTGGAGCTGGTATCAAAGATAATGTTATTAGACTCAGCATTAAATGTGATTAATACAACAAGAAGGGTATCATTGAGGGACTCCTCATGCCTACCCTTTGTTTTCTCTCTTCCTATTCTTTTGAGCTTAGATTTCATCACATGTGTACACATTTCCAAACATTTAGACCTCAGGCTTCTCTGGTGGTCTGAAACTCTAGCTGTAAGTCCTGCCCCTGGCCTGTCCCCTCATGGGATGCTCTTTGAAAGAGAGACTCACGTATACAGTAGTTGAAACACCAGTTGTAAGGAATAGTAGCTGATTGCCATACTAGTCAACTGAATGAAGCTACCAGAGCCGGGTAGAAATTTACCTGCCTCAAACAAGAATGCTTTTCAAAGATATCACAAATTGGGTTGGGTTTGCAGTGGGAATCCATATGAGATTATCTAAAGTAGTAATTTCTTGCAACTTTGTGTGATGAGTAACTGAGAGCTTCAGAATGTGCTTACTGAATAGAACCCAAAATTATTTGCTGTGTCAGTATGGTACATCTAGAAATGTTTCCCAAACTCCTTTAGGAAGTGCTTGAATTTTACCAAAGGAAAACTTGGAGTTTCTTCTCAGTTGGGAGAGGGAGGTGACTTTTAAAATGTGGGAATTTAGAATGGAACAGTACCATTAGCTGGAAAGCTGTAGTGTCAACGCTTGTTCTCCAGTGAATATTGGCTATTTTGTTTTGACAAAGCAAGATGAAGAGGAATAAAAGGTCAGGACACTAGGTACCATAGCCTTGCCCCAGCCTGGCGGGAAGGACTAGAGCCACCCACAACCATATCTGGAGTGGTTATTGTGGCTGCGTATGAGACCACTAATAATAATAATGATATTTGTTAAGCGCTTACTGTGTTAAGCACTGTTCTAAGAAAGATCTGGGGGAGATAAAAGCTAATCAGTTTGGACACAGTCCATGTCCCACATGGGGCTCGCAGCATTAATCCCCATTTTACAGATGAGGTAACTGAGGCACAGAGAAGTTAAGTGGCTAGTCCAAGGTCACACAGTCAACAAGTGGCAGAGCCGGGATCAGAACCCACATCCTTCTGACTCCCAGGCCGAGCTCTAGGCTCAGCTGCAAGAAGCCAGAGTTCTGCTCTTCTGGCCTCAGTCTCTTACAGCTGTTTGGTTTTCATACTTTTTAATGGTATTTGTTAAGCACTTACTGTGTGCCAGGCACTGTACTAAGCACTTGGATAGATACAAGCTAATTAAGTTGGACATAGTCCATGTCCCACATTGGGCACCGCAGTCTTCATCCCTGTTTGACAGATGAGGTAACTGAGGCCCAGGTAAGTGAAGTGGTTTACCTAAGGTCACACAGCAACAAGTGGCAGAGCTAGGATTAGAGCCCATGATGCTTCTCTCTATTTATCCAAGACTTTGTCTCCTATGTTGTTTTTGCATTTTAATATTTTATCTGTATGTGTCCATTGCCAAATCCCTTATACATGGTCCCTGGCATCCCAGAGGCTCACAGTCTAATTCTCACCCATATATTCTTTCCCACTGCTTAGCAGAATGTTGTGCACTCAGTAAGGGCTTCTACTACTACTACTGTCATCCTTTAGTGGAGCTTGTATATGTCCCACTGATTTGTTAATTTTGATTTTTAAATGTTTGAGATGGTTACGGGCTGTTTCCATTTTCGTAACTGAAGTTGAAACTTGTCATCAGTAGATGATTTGTCACTTCACCAACCTAAAGATTTAGCAACCATAGAAAGATGAGAGAAAACTTGAATATGAATAGTGGCAAAAATTGTCCTCAATGTGGGTTTTGAAGAACCACTTACTGTGTACATAGAGCACTGAACTAAGTGCGTGGTAGTGTACAATTTAGCAGTTTGTAGACACGTTCCCTGCCCACAACAAACTTCCAGCCTAGAGGATTATTCTTATTATTCTTATTCTTCAAGTAACCATTTACAGGATTTGACACAAAGATCATTTCTAGCCACAATACTGTATTATATACTTGAGGTGCCAACTCTAGCCTCTCAGATATACTGCTAGAATTTGGCTGTCTTTAAAGCAGTTTCATTATGTCCAGTCTAGGCAGTGATTGGTAAAAGTATAAAAAAAAATCCCAGTGGTTGCATCTGTGTGAGGCAAAACTAATGGCAGGTTGAAAACGCATCAAGAACTCCACCCGAATCTTTACAGTGTTAACGGCATCTGACTCATTAACCAGCTAATGAGAGGGAGATTTGCTACTACAGTAAAATGGTCTTTGAAGTAAACCTGAGGGGACCTAAAACTTTACAGTTTGTATCAGGAGGTTTTTGTTAATGAGATTTGCATTATTTTAAGTAAAGGAGATTTTAACTGTGCTTCCAAATTCCAGCAACCACACCCACACACACTCACGTGTGCCACTCCAGTAGAGAATCTGCTCTGGGTTTGATGGTGTTTCTGCCTGTGAGGTGGCTGTTCTTGTTTCCTCATTCATAATAATATTAACAATTGTGGTATTTGTTAAGCACTTACCATGTGCCAAGCACTGGGGTAGATGCAAGGTAATCAGGTTGTCCCACGTGGGGCTCACAGTCTTAATCCCCATTTTTTTACGGATGAGGAAACTGAGGAACAGAGAAATTAAGTGACTTGAGCAAGGTCACACAGCAGACGAGTGGCAGAGCTGGGATTAGAACCCACGTCCTCTGATTCTTCTTGGGGATGGGGGACAGTTGCTAGATCCTGGGCAGAGAGGAGGCTTCTTTTGGGCTGGGGAGCTGGAGATACTACCTGGGGCCATGGAAGAGCCGCTAGCTACAGGGCAGGGAAGAGATGTAAGGACGGAGAAAGAGCTTGGGTTGGCAAGCAGCACCTGGACTGAGAGGTCTGGACTGTTTTGGTGGTGAACACAGAGCATTCAGAATTTTATTAACCATCATAAAGCCTGGGGCTGGGATAGGTGGAAATCTTAAGAGGTAGGAAAAGTGCACTTTGACAACTCCTGTCAAAAATGGTTCTGCGTTCTAAAATATTTATAATAAAATATAAGCTGATTTAGTTTTAACTATAAGACTTTGGCAGAGTGTTTAAATTTTGTATAAAGTGATACATTATTGAAGCTTTAGCTTCTTTGTTGCTACTTGGCACAGATAGAGCTGAAAAAGGCATGTATTGAGCTCCCACTTGGTGCAGTGCTCTGTACTAGTTACTTGGGAAGTACATAATACAGAAGTGACAAGTTCCCTGCTCACAAGGAGCTTATATTGTAATGAGGGAGGTAAACAAAAATATTTACTTCTTAACTTCAGTCATTTATTGAGCATTTACTGTTTACAGAGAGCACTGCACTAAGTGCTTGAGAGAATTCAGTCTGAGTTGGTAGACCCATTCCCTACCTAGAACAAGCTTACAGTTTAGAGGGAAGACAGATATTAATATAAATAAATAAATTACATATGTACAGAAGTGCTGTGGGATTGAGGGAGGGGTGAATAAAGGGAGCAAGTCAGGGTGATGCAGAAGGGAATGGGAGAAGAGGAAATGAGAGTTTAGGGAAGGCCTCTTGGAGGAGATGTGCTTTCTGAAGGTGTGGAGAGTAATTGTCGGATTTGAACTTTCTAAATGCTAGGGATGGCTGAAGACCTAAAAGGGCTCATGGTACTGGAAAATTAATCAAGGAAAAACTTGTTAGGGGAGATGGGGGTTTTAGGAGGGCTTGGGATGTGGGGAGAGTTGGGTCTGTCCGATGTGGGGAGAGAAGGAATTCCAGGCTGAGGTAACAGCTTGAGCAAGGGGATGGAGATAGGGAGAGTCAAGTGCGAGGTACAGTTGGCAGGTTGGCATGGGATCAGCAAAGAGGATGAGCTGGGGAATAGCAGGTGAGGAGAGTAGAAAGGTAAGGTGAGGCCAGGAGGCGGGGAGCCTTAGAGGAGCAGTGTGGCTTATGAGTAGACCATGGGCCTGGCAGTCAGAAGGACCTGGGGTCTAATCCTGGCTCTGCCACATGTCTGCTGTGTGACCTTAAGCAAGTCACTTCACTTCTCTAAGCCTCAGTTCCCTCATCTGTAAAATGGGGATTGAGCATGAGTCCCTTGTGGGACAGGGACTGTGTCCAACCTAATTAATCTGTATCTACCCCAACACTTAGAACAGTATCTGGCACATAAGTGCAGAACAAGTACCATTTTTTAAAAAAAACTGATTGTGGGAGTGCATTTTGTTTGCTAAGAAACAATAGGAAGCCAGTGGAGGGTTTTAATAAGTTGGGCCTGTCTAGAAATGTGCACTGAAGGCCACACAGCTTCTCTGGAGTTTAGCCAGTTAACAGCTGCTATCCAGTTACTGATGGCCCTGGATTCCTCTCCTCCTTCCCTCACCTACCCAGGACCCCACCACCCTGTCACCAGCCTTCGTTGTCTTGGGGAATTTGCCCTCGAGCATTGTAGACATCAGTAGGGAAGATGTCAAAATACAATTTGTCAGCAGGCAGGCATTACAATTTTAGGATTTCAGAGGTGGGGCTAGGGGATGTGGCTCAAAAAATGTTTGTCTTGTCTGCACAATGAAATGATTGCCTATGTTATATTAAAACTTCAATCACTGGTAATGGAGTGTTTACTATATGCCGAGCACTGTACTAAGCACTCAGGAGAGTACAACATAGCAGAGGAGCTGTACACCCGAGGAGCTTACTCTGAAGTCTAAATATGCACGGGGTAAACATTACAGACTCTGCTTCTGAAAACCTCTTCCTAAAACACATGACAAAGCCTACAGGTAGATGTGGTTGAGTGCCCTTTTCTTGGTGGTGTAAAAAACAAAGCCCCTGAGAGAGAACTGGTTTTCTTGCATGTCCAAAACTTGCCATCAAAAAAGTTAAAATAATTTGTTCCATTTGAGTCATTTTAGGATTTTGATTCTAAAAATTTTTGTAACTGCTGCTACCCCCTTAATATCTGAAGAGCTGTTGGCCCAAAGTTCCTTGGAGTCTGATCATCTGTTGAGAATTGCCGGGGACTAACGCCAGGGTCTGTTGACTTTCCGGAGTACAATTTGTCACAATTCCAGTTCTGTTAACCCAATTTCCCTAGGGAACAATTTTCAATTTAACGTGACTATAGCAAGTTCCTGGCCTTCTTAAACTGGTCAGAAAATAGAACCTACTGTGAATTAAGAGGCATGCACACCAAGGCAAAAGAAGATCCTTGGAATTATGATTACAGGGTTGGGAACTAAGGCCCATATGGAAGATTGAAGAAAGTGGAACTGTTTAGCCTGGAGAAGAAAGAGCTGAGGGGTGATTGAAGTCTTCAGGCATATGGGAAAGTGATTGTACAGGTGATGACAAATCACTGTTCTCCATCTCCATTGAGGTAGAATAAGAGGAAATGGGGTTAGGCTGCAGCATGAAGGATTTAGTAATAATAATTATTATTATTATGGTATTAAGCGCTTACTATTTGCAAAGCACTGTTCTAAGGGCTAGGTTAGGAAGAATTCTTTGACAGTAATGGTTGGCGAGCATTGTAAATGGCTCTTATGGGAAGATCGTTAAGAATCTGCTATAAATACCATCTATTCCAGATAGCTGATTGGGTAAAAAAAACCAGTCATCAGCCATAAACATTTACTGAGCACTCAAAGAGTACAAGTCATGCCACTACTAAGTCATGTCATTCACTGAACTGATTAGTGGTCAGAGGTCATGGGTTTAAATCCCGGCTCCAATTGTCAGCTGTGTGACTTTGGGGCAAGTCACTTAACTTCTCTGTGCCTCAGTTACCTCATCTGTAAAATGGAGATTAAGACTGTGAGGCCCCCCGTGGGACAACCTGATCACCCCTAACCTCCCCAGCGCTTAGAACAGTGCTTTGCACATAGTAAGCGCTTAAAAATGTCATCATTATTATTATTATTATGGATATTTATTTATTTATGTTAATTGATTAAAAAAAAAACCGATGGCCATTCATGCCCTTCTATGAGCCAGGAACTCCTTCCCTCTTCAAATCCTCCAAGGTCCAGCTCTCTGCATCTTCAAAGCCCTTCTGAAATTGCACATCCAGGAGGCTTAGCCCCATACGTTTTCTTCTTCCTAGGTCATATCCTCTGAACTATCCCTGAGCACCTTTGTGCCACTGCTTGCACCTATGAACTCACACAGCCACTTAAAGTATGTCTTCACACATCAGTTCATTTGCTATACTACTAAAGCGCATATTTGTGGTCATAGCTTTCCTCTCTCTCTTCTCCTTCCTGTCATTTATTTTGTATCTGTCTCCCCTCCTAGAATACAAGCTCCTTGACGGCCGACATCATGTCCGGGTTAGAAATGCCCTGAATTCAGGCACCATAGAGGGGAGGGAGTAAAGTCCAAAATTCATTGGCATATTGTGATTTATTTATGCCCCTAATGGGTTAGCTGATATTTGCTTATCAATTTATCATTTCAGGTAAGCGATGCCAAGGATTAGATATCGACCCATTTTTGACCTTGAAAAATGGAAGGATCGATCTGCCTCTGGATTCAAGACGACCAGCCTCGACATCCGTGAACAGGTGCCTCTAGGCTGCAATGGCAAGGATGTTTTTCTCTGTCCTGGCATCAGGATCATTTTCTTAGAGTGTCTCTGTGGATGCTGGCAAATAGTTTTGGCCTTTTTCCAAAGGATTGGGTGTATACCAGTCCAAATGAGTCAGGAATTTAATCAGTCACCTAGGGAACTTGCTCAAGGCACTCTGGTATCTTCTTTATAATTAATTTCTAACATTTGTTTTCAGAATAAAATGTGTGCCTTTATCTCCACGTAAATAAAAACGTAGCATGCCTTTTGGCACTGACTTAATGTATTCTTTCTTTTACTTCATTCCCACTTATCACCCGTTTTAGGGCAGCCTCCCACCCCAACGTTTTGGCATTTGTAATTCCACGTCTGTTTTCACTGACTTCAGTTTCTGTTATGTTTCTTAGTATTGTTGGTATTCATCAGGGCTGTTTTCATTCCTGATATATTATCTTTTACTGTCCTTTTGACCTAGTGCCTGTTCTGAAAAATTAGTGGTGGTGTTCTATCATTTCAGGGCAGAGCTCAAAATTGAGCCCCAGAAGCTCTGGCTGCGTTGTCTTGTTAACTGTGTCTCTGACTCATTTAGAGAATTTGGATCAGTCTGTTTATCTTTCTGCCCAGATTTTTGCACTCTCAAAAATTCAATTCAGTAATTTCAAAAACTATTATTTTTTTCAATCTGCAAAGTACTTTACAAGGCATCAAACACTTTTTTTTTTCCTAAGTGAAATATGAGATGTTAAAGACTGGCCAATTTAAAAAATGATAAGAAAAATGACAAAGTCCCTGTGTGTTTGTTTAATCGATTGTATTGAGCATTTTGTGCTAGAAAATTGGAGGGGCCTCACCCAGTGAAACTGTTTCCTTCCTCAAAGGGAATTTATTTGATGAGCGTGTATAATATAACATTGACAGAGGTGGTAGACAGACATTAATATAAATAAAGGAAATAAGAGAAATAATAAATTACTAATAAATTACAGGTATTTAGCTTTCATAACTGTGGGCTTAGCCCAAGAGCTGGCTAAAATGTGTGTTTCCTTTGCTGGCTATGATCATGTCCTCTCTCAGCATTATGATCAGGGTGAGTTCTGGCAGGGAGAATACCTGTTTTGAGAGGACATGTATTCGAGTTTTCTCTAAATGCATCTTGGTCATCAGTTGTCGATGGCTGAGTCCAAATGGATAGTGCCTAATGCAAATAGGAAACAGAAACCATAGCAATCAGAAGTTTTGATTGAGTGCTAAGCAGTGAACTGAGTACAAAATCATTCCTGCCCTCTAGAAGCTTACCTGACAGGAAACTAGGTGACCTGAGCCAGCCTTGGCAACCCAGAGGGGGATGTCTTCTGCAAATATTTAATATTAAGTGGCCATCACAGCCCTCCTGGCTCCATTGGGGATTTTAGAAAAATTGTGCTTTTCTGCTTCATTACTCTGATGTTATAACTCCTCTTTAATAGAGCATGCTGCATCGTCACTCACATTTCCATTTGTTGTGTGGGTTTTCTTCCCAACCCATAACTGTACTCCAAGGAGGGGTTAGGTCCCCAGGAGGAAAATAAATACTGTGAGAAGAAGGGGATGAATGATATAAGCAACTTATCACATATCACAGCATTCATTCTGCAAGCTGTTCATAAAGCACACACATTTTGGGAGAAAGTCTGTTTGTTAGAAATGCAAGCAATGTTATTTTTCATTAGATCTGTAAAGCTTTGAATATTTAGCTCCAAGAAGTGATAGTTTTCTTAGAAGTGCAATAATCCTCCAAAGATTGTGATTACAGCATCAGTTTTGCTCACTTCCCTGCTTTCCAGGATGAGAGTTCTTGAAATCCCCTGAGCCTCTTCCTTAGCACAGTGCAAGAACTGCGCACTGCGGCTCATCTGCCGCATTTCTGCATTTTGAACGTCAATTCACCTATTCTAATTTTCAAATAAATGCCCTTTGAAAAAGGAAACAGTTTCACTGGGTGAGGCCCCTCCAAGATTATTAGCAGCATCTTATTGAACTCTTGGGTGGTGTCTTTGAGATGCCAAGGCTCTATTTTAAAGGTAAAAGAAATTGGCTTCTCATGGAGTTTTTAACCTTTTATCTCTTAGTTTCTGTATCTCCTTCCCCACCAAGTGGAGTTTCAGTAGCACTGGATGCTCCCTATTTCACCCTTTTTTTATGGCATTTGTTGTGCACGTACCATGTGCCAGGCATTGTACTAAGCGCTTGGGTAGATACAAACTAATCAGGTTGGACACGATCCATATCCCTCATGGGCTCACAGTCTTAATCCCCATTTTACAACTGCAGCCCAAGATCACACGGCAGACAAGTCAGGGAGCCTGGGATTAGAACCCAGGTCCTTCTAACTTCCAAGGCCCATGCTCTATCCACTAGGCCATGCTGCTTCTCAAGAATCAACCCTCTACAAGAATTAGAGGGCTTGAAGAGGCCTCTGGGGTCGTCTAGTCCAATCATCTTCCTCCAGAACTTCCCAGACGGATGACAATCTAAGACTTTCTTGAAAAGTCTATAGGGAACAAGACTAAACCTGCATTGGTCGTACACTCCATTATCTCACAACTCTAACATACTTTCCTGTACGTCTAATGTCTAACCTAAATCCTTCCTGGTGCAGCTGAACTTCATTCCTCCTCATCTTTCTATCAGTGGATACTGAGGAAAGCTGCTGACTGTGTTCTTCCTTGAACTACATGTATGAGAATCGTTAAATACACCTCCCTCCAATCCGCTACAAGGAGGTTTAAAGGAACAGGGAAAAATAATTTTATTGCTCTCTTTTGGATTTTTTCCAAATTCTTTGTCTGGGTGGGGGCCCAAAAGTAAGTACAGCACATTTAATAAATGACTGATGGGAACCGAGAAATATAAAAGAGTATTTTCCAGTTCCCATGTATGTCCCAGGATCATGTTTAAATAGAAGACAGTAGTTAGGGTTATAGTTAAAGTAACTTTATTTGGACCACTCTACATCATTTCTTACCACATTTATGCCAAGGCAGTCTTGCCTTATTTTGAATCTATGCAGTTTATTTTTTTCCTTTCTATGTAAAGTACCCTTTTAATGCCTGAGATTAAATTGGTTGGGTATTTAAATACTACATGCTAAGCACTGGGTAGATACTGGATAATCAGGTCAGCCATAGTCTCTGTCCCATGTGGGCTTCATAGTCTTAGAGGGAAGGTAAGCAAGTATCTAGCTTATCCTCATTTTAAAGATGAGGAAGTTGGGGGACAGGATACAGCAAAAGCTGGGTAACCTGGTTGCAGTATTGAAACAAATATTAAGTACCGACTCCTTTTGTATCTTCATTTCTTCCAGAAAGGAGAGTATTTCCTCCAGGTAATTGATCAGAAAGCAGTATTTTGGCAGAATACGTTGGTGTCCGTGTTTAGACTGGTTTTTTGGGGGGGGTTTATGTAGTATATAATGAATATCTGTTAGATGCAGAGCACTGCCAGGTGCTGGGAACATGCACTAGAAGTAAAATTCACTGTCCCTTCCCTAGGGTGAGGCTTATGGTGCATAGGGGGTCTTCAAGTGTGGGAGACGGAGGATGAGAATCAAAGTCGTCACTTCCCCCAGGGTGAGTCCAGGCCCCAAGAACTCTCCCTATGTATTGGCTGGGGATCCTCTCCTCAGGATGGGCACAATGCTTCTTGCTCATAATTTGTTTCAGAGGAAGGCAGAGTGATGAGAAATAGGAAGCTAAATGCAGACTGTTTGCCAGTGCCAGAGGTATTGCCCCAAACATAATTCATGCTAGAACAGGCTGCACAGACTATGCTCTGCACACAGTAAGTGCTCAATAAATACGATTGAATTAATGAATTTCATTTTTGCCGGATTATCTTTTTTTTTTTTTTTTTTTTTTTTTTTTAGGACAACTGCTTTCCAATCAGTGAATCAAGCCATGGTATTTGATTGCTTTCTCTGTGCAGAGCACTGTACTAGTCATTCATTCATTCAATCATATTTATTGAGCGCATACTGTGTGCAAAGCACTGTACTAAGCACTTGGGAAGTACAAGTCAGCAACATATAGAAAGGTCTCTACCCAACAACGGGCTCACAGCGCTTGGGAGAGTACAAAACAACAGCGTTGGTAGACGTGTCCCTTGCCCACAAGGAGCTTAAAGTCTAGAGGGCAGGGAATGTGTTTCTCTAGACTCTAAGCTTGTTGTGGGCATTTCTAAGTAAATTGGAGGCATTTTTTGTCATGGAAACCAAGGAAGGAAACTTTCCTTTTATAAATGTACGTAAAATTCTAAGCAGCCTTATGAAAGTCTGGGTCATCAGATGTTTCAGGATCACAAAATAGATTGAATATTATCTGGAAGCCAGGAGCAAAGGGAAAACAAGTTTTGTGTTTTGGTGTTTTTTTAAAAAAATAGGAAAATAGAAAACAGATTTACTGAATGATTGTATTATTGCCTGTCAAAAAATACAGGCCACATTCCCAATGCCTCAATTTCCTCGTACTGCTCAGAACAGAATCAGGCTGTGGGTTTCAGGTTTCTGTCAACTGAAAGTTTGCATATAGACTCAGCGGAGAAGTCGGTTTTCAAAAATTGGGAACTGCACTTCTGGTTCTCTCCTGTACACTGAAATGCTAGGCTTGCCATTGGTTTAGTGATAGCTATTTTTCTGTCACCTGCACCCATGATCCCCTTCCCTTGTCCCCACTTACTCCCTCACACTCACCATTTTCCCAGAATTATTTAAATCTTCTTTAAAATGTGAGGCACACACGCCAGATCTAATGGAAGGTTTACTTTTAGTGCTGTCCAAATTCAGTGTTGGGACTGAATTTGTCCCAACCCTTCACGGTAATGCACATAAGCTATTATTTACATTTATCATTTATTCCAGCCAGGAAGCAGGGGAGTTCATGCATGAAACCTGGATAAAACTCACCTCTCCAGAGTGCTAAGTGGAATTCTGAGCCCCAGAGGGATTCTGGCGGCTGTGTTAGGGGTTGGAGGGGAACAAGAGGAGGAGGAGCACCGGAGTTAAATGATGAGGAAAAGGAGGAAATACACCTAAGGGTGGGGCAACCTTTTCTTCCCTCTCCCTCTTTCACCCAGGAGTGGAACACACCTCAAGGATGGGTTATTGATTCTGGGACCCAGCTGTCAAATCTCAAACTATTTTTACTTTGTCCTCAGGCTAACCATTACTCCCTTTCCGCCCATTTTTCTCTGTGATTTTGGGGTTGCCTGGCTGTTCATTCCAATGTGATATTTGCCAACTTAACCCTGAAGGGGGTCTCTACAGCTTGGATCCATCCAGTGCTAGGTACTGCCCCAAGAAGGAAAAAATGCAAGGTAATCCTTTAAAGAAGCTCCTACTTGAAAGGGTCCTCGGTACATCTGAGACCTCTGGTCTTTCATTAAATAAAATGTTCATGTTCCGATAACTATTACTCACACATAACCCTTCGAACTGGAACTTGACAGGGCTTCCAGTTTTCAGAGCAGTTGACAGACATTAGCTATTCCTTAATTGGTTTCCTCTGACAAAGAGGAACATAAGCTAAGTCGATTGTTCAGATGAGGAGGCAGAGGAGGCACAAAGGGGAAATGAAGCCAGAGGTGGTGCGTGTCCCTGTGCTTGGGCTTGAGAGTATCATGAAATGCAAATCACACCTCACTTGTTAGATTGCTTCTTGCTGGCCTGTTGTTCGTCCTGTGGTGTCTGCAGCATCGCTGCCTTTGGAAAAAAAATCAGCCAGGAGATGGGGGAAGGAGCGCAGATGTAAATTTGTTGGGGTGGGACTAGCAAGCTCCATTTTGTAATCAATTGTTTTTGTTTATTTCTTAAAACAACCAAAAATTGCACGAGCCCGGTAGCCACAGCGGGCCACAGCTCGGCTGAGATTTGTCAGCTGAATCGATGAAAAATAATCATCTTCTTTTACATCAGTTATTGAATCAGTGAAGGGACTGACATGATTAATGACTTTATCATCTGCATGGAATCAACTTAAAATGATAACGGAGGATCTGCAGACTTGTGTTTAAAAATGTTTGCTTTAAAAAAGAAATCTTATTCTCTGATCCTTGACCTGATGGTATTAATTGAATTAGAGTATTTAACTCCCTCTCGAAAGAATCTCTTGCAATTAGTAAAAGTGGTTTGCTTCACAGAACAAAAGAAAAACGCTGAAAAACAAAATGGAAGCCAATAATGGTTATTCTAGATTTCTACAAGATGAAGTATAAGTAACTCCACCGACCACGCTAAAGCCTGCCTGCATTGTCTGAGCAAATCCCATCAATTTAGCAGGGCTACATCACCAATCAGGACAGGGCAATGACAGCTCAGTCTAATGAAGTTTTGTATCATTTCAGATAAGATACATTGCTATAGTTCAACCAGGCAGAGTTAACCCAACACTCTCGCTGTGTAAGCACATCTAATGATGCCCTACTTAATGTACAAGGAGGGAGTAAATCTGTTACATATCGAATATATTAAAAACCTGGGGGGAGGTGCCTGTTCACAAAGCTGAGACATGGCAACTTCTGCCTGCATTAGCAGTAATCTTTTGAAGCCTGTTTTCATTAGCATTTCACCTTTTCAGTCAGCTCTCTGATTAGGTGTACAACACCAAGAAAAGTGGGCTGAAAAAGCCCTCTCATGTGACATTATCCCCCAGGCTTGTCCTCAAAATTGGGTTCTGCTGATTCCTGGAGAGGGTTTCCAGGGATTGATTGCTATGTCCTTTGCTAAACCAAAGTAGAAAGATGGGGAGCAATACATCAGATAAATTCAGACTACAGAAACAATCAGTTGATACCTTCTAGACTGTGAGCCCACTGTTGGGTAGGGACTGTCTCTATATGTTGCCAACTTGTATTTCCCAAGCGCTTAGTACAGTGCTCTGCACACAGTAAGTGCTCAATAAATACGACTGAATGAATGAATATCACTTTATACTTCATTCTCCTAGAACACTGGGGTTGCATTCTAGCAAATACCAGCATGAAGGAAAACACACACACACACACACACACACACACACACACACACACACACACACACACACACACCCCTCTCTCCCCCCCCCCCCATTTATTCCCATACTGTGGCACCCCGAATGCAACAACTTCACATTGTCAGATGAACATTCTCTAATTTCCTAACAACATTGTAGCCAAAATGAATTGTGGAAACATGCATTCTGGCAAAAATGGGTATGTCTCCAAGAAAGATTTGGTGATTAACTTGGACTGCCTAGACATGGGTGAAGGTGAGGTCAGTTAGAATCATGATTTTTGAGGAAAATGTCACGGAATTTCAGATTGATCATTTTAGAACTCGGGGATTAAAACAGCCATGTAAATAATCACTTAGCTATTCTACCTGAGGCAAATGATGATTTGTGCTGAGTAAGTAGTAAAGGGTGTTGAGTTTCTCCACTTTCCCTTCTTTCTAGAGAAGCAGAATGACCTAGTGGAAAGAGCACCTGCAGGGGAGTCAGAGGACCTGGGTTTTGAACCCAGCTCTGCCATTTGCCTGCAGTGTGACCAAGGACCAGTCACTTAACTTCTCTGAGCCTCAGTTTCCTTACCTGTAAAATGGGGATTAAATAGCAGTTCTCCCTTCTACTTAGACTGGCAGCCCCATGTGGAATGGGTCAATCCGTTTAACTTGTGTCTACTCCAGCACTTAGAACAGTGATTGACACAAAATTAAGTGCTTAACAAATGCCATACTAATTATTATTGTTATTTCTACTTCTTTGGCAACAGGTAGAGGAGCTGGTAAATTTTCTGTGGCGTTCGAGAGTGCTTTAAAATAACTTTTGGTAGGCGGAATTGAGGGAGGAGTTAGATGTTGAGTTAATGGGAGGAATAGAAATTACTGGTTTTATTTGGAGGATGAAATTTTCTTGTAGGAGCTTCTTTTTCATTTCATCGTTGTACTTTCACTTAACATTTCCTCCAGGTTTTAAAGTACTTGAGGGTCCTTTGTGTTGCCAGTTCTTTGTGAGGTAGGTTTGAACCACAGCGCCCATTTTACCATTGGAGAAATTGAGACAAAGGGTACCTTTTGGATTCACGAGGGTTACACAGATAGTTTGTAACAGGATGGGAAATTACAGTCCTTCTTTTTTAAGGCTGATGCTCAACCCATCAAGCCAAGTCTTCTTTAGGGCCAGATAAGGATCAGGGCTGTGAGAGGGTTTTAAGGACCCTGCGTAGGTCAAATAGAAAGTCACTTTAATCTGTAGTATTTTGCAGAAAAGTAATGCAGAGGGTGCATTATTACAAATTACCATCTCTAAGATCTACCAGGCAAGGAAAACTGAGCCTGCAGATAAACCAGTAACCTCATTTGAGCCAAAATCCTGTACCAAAAAAAAGCTTGGCGAGAGGCAGTTGAAACCAGCGAGTAGCAAAATGGACTGGTTTGAAATTCCTCTCTCTTTCGCCTGCGCACCCTTTTAATCTGAGTAAAATCCCAGTAAAATCTAATGGCCAGAAGCTGGAAAAGGAAGTAATCCATCTGAATAATCTACACATTAAGTAACCATCCATTGAAATAATTGATAGGGTAATTGTATTATGGTCTGTTCAGTCCTTAGGTAATAAAATAGTAGTAATAGTGTTTTTTAAGTTTCTACTGGGTGTGCAAAGGACTGAATTAAGCCTTGGGGAAAATACAAGTTTGAGCATTAGGGACAGCCCCTGACCCCCAGGGGCTCACAATCTAAGAATAAGGAGGGGGAAGGAGGAGATGGGGAGCTGGCGCCAGAGATATAACAAAAGATAAAACTATAAAGACACACAAGTGTTGTAAAAGAGCAATTGAGTAGTGTGGCTACAGGAATAGAGTTGCAAGCTCCTTGCAGCCCAGAACCCAACGATTACAGTCATTTTGTGGGAACCTGCATGAGACAAGGTACACATTCCAAAGCCCCTTCAGAAATTGCCGAGCAGGTTGCGGGAGCACCAGAAGCTGGAATGGGGGGAGAAAGGGGCCTAACTTTGCTTCTAACAATTTCAGTAGGAATAGCGATTCCTTGGCTGTAAAACCTTGTGTAACAATTTCATAAGACTCATGGAAAATGGTACACTTTCAATAGTCTTCCACCCCACTGAAATTGGTCCCTTCACTTTGTATTTAAAAGTCTTGCTGTATTTATGTTGCACCTTTCTTCCAAGGAGCTCAAATCACTTCACAGTGCCACACTGAGGTCACATTTGACTGGCTACTGTCACCTGAGATCCGGTTTGCTTCTTAATAGCCACTTGGGAGATTCAGGCACTGCCAAAAATATCCAATGTGCACAGATGAAGCCATCACTGATGGTGAAAGAACCCGGGTTTGTCGTCTTTGCAGATGAAAACTCTGGTTGACACACGAAAGTTACCCCACCTTTTCCCTAGTAAATGGACCCCCCTAGGCTGGAAAGGTCCAAAGATGATTTCTCCCCGCCACCCCCCTCCCCTCATCCACTCACCCATCCACACACACAATATAGGAAACTATCCAAATACAGAAATAGTCCTTTCAGGAGTAGTCTCCAGAGAGCGTTAGCATTGTAAAGGGTAATCCAAGATCATTAATCACTCTTCATTATGCATTAATTCACTTATCCTTGCAAGTTTTGAGGCGAAGGTGTCCTTTCCCTACCCCATTCTAGAGGGAGAGTTCATCCAATGAAGAGATTTTATAAGGAATTAGTCAGTCATCCGTAGACTAGGGGATTGCGTCTAAGGAACCTGTCTACATTGCGATCACTGTGGAGAACCAGATGGTTCATAAAAGTACAATCAGTTCTGCCTTTGCCCAAGAACTGTGTGCCTGAAGAACCGCACAGTCACAAACGCTTCATAGTGTACATAGCCATTTCTTCCAACACCACAGTATACCTAGATAGATGCTTGATGCTGGAGGAACGCTTTCTTATTCTGCAATAGTGTCCTGAGCAAAACATGTAATAAAAATGTGCATTTCCATAGAACTGGCTGTAATAAATTGTTTCATTCCCAAGGAAGCTTTATTGTTCTATGCAGGGGTCTAGGGAAGGTGTGGGTAACATTGTAAGAAAGCAAGTTAGCTTCATGGGATTTTTTTCTTATAAATAATAATAATGGAAGAATTCTACCTAAAATAGTTCACCCATAGTAACTTGTTATGCAGTCTTCCTTAATGCAGTAACCCGGGTGTGGTTTTATTGATTTGCCAGCAGAGTTTCCGCACACAAAAACCTCATATCTCATAGGGTGAGAGTGTAACTAGGGGTCAGGCAAAACAATTCCTGGAAAGTTTGATTATTTTGTGTGGAAGACCTAAATGAGACTCGCCTAGTAAAGTATTTGCATCCCTATCTCCCCACCCCCACGAGCCCCCAGTTCCTGGAAAGAAAGGAGCATTGGGCATAAATGACTCAGCCTGTTATCTCTCAGAAGTTAGGCATGGTCTATGACAAGTCATTGAGAGAAGCAGCGTGGCTCAGTGGAAAGAGCACGGTCTTTGGAGTCAGAGGTCATGGGTTCGAATGCCGACTCCACCACATGTCTGCTGTGTGATCTTGGGAAAGTCACTTAACTTCTCTGGGCCTCAGTTACCTCATCTGTAAAATGGGGATTAAGACTGTGAGCCCCACATGGGACAACCTGATCACCCTGTATCCTCCCCAGCGCTTAGAACAGTGCTTTGCACATAGTAAGCGCTTAACAAATGCCAATTATTATTATTATTATTGTTCCCCCTCCTGGCGATCTAAAGGATGTCATCCACAGCAATGAGAGAAGTTTGGAGTTGCAAAGTTGAATAATCGGGCTTCCCAACGACCATAGAGGTCTGGACCAAGCTACTGCAGCAGGAAGGTGCTGGGAGCAGGGAGGGAGAATGGGAATAAAAGTCTGGCCTTCCCTCTTCCTCTTTCAAACTCCTCCCAGACTTGTCTCGTGGCCCCCCCCCACACACACACACACCTCCGAGGGTTGCTGATGGGGGAAGAGATTGATGATGTCCGTAGACATTGGGATTTTACTTGATTGATAATAGGAGAATGAAGAAGCCAGCACTAATGAGTATTCACTTGAGTAATTATTGGGGAATTCCTAGGAATCTGCCATTCACCCAGTCAGTGGCCTGAAAAGATAGAGAGTAGGATCCGTTTTTACAAGTCAGGCAAACCCTTCATTTTGTGAGGGGAAGAGTTACTGTTACATCCTAGTTAATAGAGCAGCAGGTCTTATGGACTGTTTGAATCTGTTAAAATTGTGTTGCAGTTTTTGTGGTGGGTATGTTGAGATTTTAAAAAACAATCAGCTCACCTGTAAGCTACCTTACTTGTCCATCCTTCCCCTGATGTTAACGCAGATAGTGGAAGATACCGAGTTGGTGTTCTTTTTACCTTGCTTAGTAAGCACTGCCCCTCACAAAAAGCAGTCCTAGGGAGGTGCAATCCTGAGCAGCTGCCAGGGTGCAGCTGATGTTGCCAACAGTGGTGGGTGGGTAGGAGGGGAGGATAGGGAGATTTGGGTTTAGAAAGCAGAAATGCCACCCTTAACCTTCTCAAACCAACACTCTGGTACCCTTCTAGGAAGAGTGGGGTGGGGGTGGTGGTAGACTTTCCCCAGAGCTCTTGGTTATCTAGGCCTGAGGCTAAGGGAGCAGTTGATGGGTTTATTGGTGCCTTGGGTTCTGCATGGTAGTGGCAGCTCTCTGGAGTCCCACTTACCGAGGTGGGTGGGCAGAGTCACAATGCCTGGGCAACTCCCCCATCTGGTCCTATCCAAGGGGTGGCCCTGCTAGCCTAGGCAAACAAATCAGGATACATGTGCAAAATTCCTCAGGATTCAGCATTCCTGGAGACCAGCAGACTGGAAAAAAGGCTTTGCTCCAAGCCCCTGCTTTTGGTTTGGTTTTCTGAAATTGAAATCAATCGCAACCCACCGAAATCAAGCTGGAGAATAATCATCTGACAATACTGCGGCTCCCATTCGGGGAGCTTTACTAATGCCTCCACTGCAGTGCAAGCTTTGGAAGGAGGAATGGCTGAGGAGGAGATCCAGGGAAGGCGGTGGAAGGAATTCTAACAGGAATGTAGTTATTTCTTCTTCAGAAATGAAATTGGAAGTGTGGAGGTATTTGTAGTTTTGATTTAATGGTATTTCTTAATCTTTGATCTCTCTTCCAATGTATTTCCTGTAGAAACAGTAACGCGCAGCAGATGCAGTTTGAGGAAGATAACCTAAGTGCAATTTTCCCACTTAGTCTCACCCATTTAATGCTGCCTTTGTTTTGTGTTATTTAAATGGAGATTGTAACATTTTGAATATATGCGCATGTCTCTCCCTTTCCATTGTTGCAGATAAAGGCTGTATGTCATTGAGCAGTTTAAATGAAGCAACAGGCTATCAATAAGCATTTTACTGCAGTAGAAGGGCAAGTGGGTCTCTAGGGGACCTTTATAATAGCAGTTCTAATGGGATAGAGAAGTAATCATCAAAAAAGCCACTTTTGGTGAGGAACCTGTTCACAGGGTATGTGATCATAGGTTTGGAAGCTGTGCTAAAAAATCTTCAGGGGGAGAGTTGAAAATGCAGCTGAACCATGTAGATATAAATAAATTTCTGCCCTACGGTGCATTTCTGATTGTTATAGAAACCATACTGTTCTCTGGCAGCTCTGAACAAATAAGGCTGTGAGCAACTGTAGCATTTCCAAGAGATTTTCTCAGTTTGCACATGCTGTTTGCTTAAAAGCAGACCCCCTTCAAGTTGAAATGTTTAATGCAAATTGTAAATTATCCTTGAACAGCAAATGTCGATATAAAAATAGACTGGCATAAATTCTTTTTCTTTAGTGCTAGAAAATTGATAGCACCTCTTTGTAGGTCATATTATTTGCTGTTATAGCTTGCCTTCCTGATGATCTTCTCAGCATTTTAATAAAAGATTTTTTTTTCCCCAAAAAAACTCTCTGAAAGAATCTGAGTAACATGTCTTCAACTTCTCAAAACAATACTCATTGTTCCGAGGACTCTCAGCATAGCGATTAATAAAATAGCTCAACTCTCAACCATCTTTAATATCCCTTTTTAATAAAGAAGAATAGTTTCTAAAACCATTTTTAGTTCTGAGGCATCCAAAAGATATTAGAAGTAACCTGGTTTCACTCCCTTCTCCCATCATCCCCCTACTAGAGCCTCATGGGTATCAGGGCCAGTATTGACAAAATACGATTGAATGAATGGATGAATGACAAATTGTGGCTTGGTCTTAGTTGGGCTCATATTGATTTTGTTTTACTGAGGCATGCTCAGACATGTACAAACATGGCAGCACCCATTTGAGTGAAGGCAGGTGTTCCTTACCAGTGTCGTGAGACCCTGAAGTTATTGGGGTAAACCTGAAAGTTGTATTGTACTCTCTCAAGTGCTTTGTATAGTGCTCTACATACAGTAAGTGTTCAATAAATATGACTGAATGAATGAATGGTGCTTCAAAGAGAAATGGGATTTCCTTCCTGGCATATGTGCAAGGTAGAGGGGAATAGCATTTCTGGGACATCTTAGTGAAAAGCTAAAGGGGCAGGGAGGCAGTAATGAGTCAGACAGTGGTGATATATAGCAGTCAGAATTAGACATCCACTCCCTTATGCTTTGTTTTCAACTTTTACTTAATTTTCCCCTCAGGAGTTTACTGGGCAGTCATGAAGGGAAAGAAGAAGACCATGACATCTAAATAAAAGTTGGAATCAGAAATGAGATGTGGGCATCCCCCTTCTTGCCGATGACTTCAGACTTGGAATAGGAATGGACTAAAAAATACTGCTCCCCACACCTCCTCCAGTACTTACTCTCAGTCTGGAATTGCTTGCAGAATCAATTAATCAGTCAATTTTATTTATTGAGCACTGACTGTGGGCCAAGCACTGTAATAATAACAATGATAATGGCATTTGTTAAGCGCTTACTATGTGCAAAGCACTGTTCTAAGGGCTGGGGAGGATACAAGGTGATCAGGTTGTCCCACATGGGGCTCACAGTCTTAATCTCCATTTTACAGAAGAGGTAACTGAGGCACAGAGAAGTCAAGTGACTTGCCCAAAGTCACACAGCTGACAATTGGCAGAGCAGGGATTTGAACCCATGACCTCTGACTCCCAAGCCCATGCTCTTTCCATTGAGCCATGCTGCTTCTCTACTAAGCACTTGTGAAAGTACTGTACAGTGGAGAGGGCAGACACATTCCCTGCCCACAAGGAGCTCACAGTCTAGAAAAGGAAAGCTTGGGGTCCCTTCTGAACCTGAGACAGGGTAATATATTTCCACCCCTCATCAGAAAATGTGCCTTTCCTCTCAATTATTTGAAATATTCAAATATCCAAAAATAATTTGGTTGCAAACATTTCAGTGGATCAATGGTATTTAGTTTGCACCTATCAATCAATGATATTTAATGCATGCTTACCGTGAGCAGAGTACCATACTAAGCACTTGGGAGAGTATAAAATATAAGAGCTGGTAGACCTGCAGCAAGCTTACAGTCTATAAAGTACAGAGCATTGAACTGAGGACTCTGATGGAGGAAAAGTAGAAGCAAAACAAATACTGTGGCTTCAGACAGTATTAAATGAGGGAAATGGCTACCTGAACCATCAGAGAGCCAGCAGCTGTTGAAATTTGAAAGTGTCTGTCTGAGTCCCAAACAGATCCTGAATTAATAAGGACCTGGGAGGGGACCCCAAAGCTCTGGAGTGAGGGGTGGGGGGATGGAATGGGAGAAACGCTCTTGATTTGGATGGATCCTAATTGACTTCTCAAAGTGGCGTATATGATGCCCTAATGGAACTTGGGGGCTGGGCAGTGGGTGGAGGGAAGGAAGGAAGGGTTCTGCAAGTTTTTTCCATTTCCCGGTGGCCAAGCTACCTGCCAGGAGCTTGCAATTTTAGAGGGAAGACAGAAAAATGACTTACATTTTTTGGAGCAGGATGAAGAACAAGGACAAAATAGTTGCTGTACTTGATTAATACAAAATTTTCTATGTAAATTATTTTTAAACCAAAATGAAGGGCCCTAACATTAAATAATACTGCATTTTAAGTTTGACTTACCCATTCCAAAACCTCCTTCAAGCCCTGATGAAACTGCTTCAGTGAACCACTGCTAAAAAGCCATCTTGAAGGTAGCGTGATGTGAATGGGCATCGAGGCAGTACGAAGGAGGCATTTTAAAATGAAAACAATTTACTTAACATTGCAGCATCTCTTTCAAGCAAATTGTACACATATCGGCATCAGGAACATATAGGTCTCCTCTACTTAATGTGCTTTGAGGGTTTGGGGAAAGTTGCTAGAGAACTGAGCAGTAAATTGGATTGTGAAAGGGCATGGATGAAAAATGATTGCAGCATTTTTACAATTACCTGGTGTTTCTTGGATCACAAGATAAGGCTAAATTTACTTCATAATATGCACTTTTGTTTCCACACCCCTACTCAAACATAAGAGTGGTTGAACTGGATATGTTCTCAAATCTGAATAGCTCCTAAGGAGAAGCATTGTGGGTGGAGAGACAGTGGGAGGGAGAACTGAGAAGGAGGATAGAGAGTTACACTATTATATTTCTTCCCCTGCACCCTTTTTGGATGCCCAAAAGAACATCTCAAACCACTTCTGCCCTTGAAATGTGCACAGTTGAAGAGGGGGATTAGCCAGTCAACAGTGTTTGTTTGCCCTTTGGATTTTCCAAAGCAAGTATGTCCAGAACTTTGTTTTCCTTCACAGTTAGGGGCAGGTAGTGAAAACCTCCACCCAGGGCCAAGTAATTAAACTCTCTGTAAAGTCAGTCTACCTCTCATTTTACAGCATACAAGGTACTGTTCATTTTTTACCCTTTTTACTTTACTTTTTAAAGTCATTTAAATAACAGTTACTCTTTTTACTGCAGGCTGAAATATTTAATTTATTCTTAGAAGGTTTAATACTTTATTTCCATAGGATTAGCACATCAACTTTTGAAAGAGCTCATTAGGTTGCCGCAGCTGAGAATATGCTTTAGTGAGCGGCAAAGTGGGTATAGGAAGTCTTGAGCAGGAGAGTCGGAATTTGCCCTTTCACTAAGCAGCAGCCTCCTATCAGGAAAGCCCGATACCAGTCTCTTATTAAACGTACACTGATTTTTTTTAAGCAAAGTTTCACCGCAAAGACCAATTTTAAGGGGATTAATGCTCCATGAATAATGCATTTTTTTGGAGAGTACAACAGTAAAGCTTAATTGGAAGAGGAAAAATCAACTGTTAGGAAGTGCCGGAGACGAATTCTAAGTGTTAGGTACATTTCAGAGGTTAATATTGATCCTGAACCAACGAGAACAGGGAAGCCAGTCTCCCTGGCTCCAGGAAAAGACATTTCTTTGTTTGGCCTTAGCCTGCATAGGCACGATTCTAACTGTGGATGTCTACTAGCTTCTGAGTGTTTCTGCTCTTCTTTTCTTCTTGTCTGTCATTAACTAACTAAAGAGATTAACGCTGCAGTATTTCCTTCTTTTTTATTTCCAGGACCTAATTCGAAACCTAATTCCCTGCCCCCTCAGTTGGATAATTAAGTCATATGATGTTAATCTCATGTGACTCCTCTGAAATCTTTCAATGCCAACTTCTACATCTTCAGTGCTGATTCTGTGGCCAGGAGCCACCAGCCAAGCTATCATCTCCAACTCAACTTGTGCCTGGCAGAGTAAATTGGTGTTTAGGCTCATTTCAGAGAAGCAGCACCTTCATTGAATAAGCTATCCCGATTGTGCTTCTGAGTGTGTGGTTACCATATCTTTCTTCCCCTTGTTCGTCTTCATTTTTTCCGCTTTAGGAAAAGTAAATACTCAGAGATGGATTGTTTCTTCAAAGTTAAAAGCAAATGTTTCTGCCGCATCTTACAAATATGTCTCCACATTGAGAATCAGCCTGCCCTAGTGGAAAGAGCAGGAACCTGGGAGTCAGAGGACCACAGTTTTAATCCTGATGCTGCCACTTGCATTCTATGTGACCTTGGGAAAGTAACTTAATTTCTTTGTATGCAGTTTCCTTATCTGTAAAATGGGGGTTAAATCTTCCTTAGACTGTGAGCCCCAAATGGGACAGAGACTTTGCTCAGCCTGATTACCGTATAACTTCCCCAGTCCTTGGCACATAGTAAATGCCGAACAAGTGTCATTATTACAAAACTTGGAGGACTTCTCATTTTAGCCTGCTGGAATCTAGCCAAATCAAAATCTGAAAACCTTCCTGATTTAAGTCAAAAACAAAATTTCCAAATGTCCTCCCCCTCCCCCGACCATGGACAATCTGGGCGGGGGGGGCAGCGGGCAGGGAAGGAACGCCGCTTTACTAAATTATTTGTCTATAATATAGTTCTCTTTTCTTTCAAAGAAATGCTGTTGTGGAAAAATAATTTTAAAAAACCTGAAAGGAGGAAGAATCTGCTTCAACCCTAATCTCCATCCCAAACCCCAATTTCCATCTGTATTTGAGTCAACGTTCTTGAGGTAAGAGGGAGACATTGCTTGGTTTGAACTGAGCTGAGGAAGTGAGACCACCTGTGAGTTCCTGGCCATTAGCAAACCGATTTTTCAATTCCTTTATAAAGGATTTTGTATGTGGCCAAAGTACAGGTATTGAGAACCATGTTGTGGTCTATTTCACTGTCCTGTTCTCACCCCCTGGGTTTTGCGCTGACTTCTGTTGCTAGTTGCACAGGGTGGATGGAAATGAAAAATGAAATCACTATAGTGGGACACCTGCAGTACAACTCCTCTTTTTTCTGACTGAAAAATTATTGGCCTACTGGCAGAGACTTTTCCTATCTCACTTATCGGAAGCTTCAAGTCATTGTTTTTCATAGAGAAGCAGTGGGGCTCAATGGAAAGAGCATGGGCTTGGGAGAAAGAGGTCTTGGGTTCTAATCCCAGCTCCACCATTTGTTAGCTGTGTGACTTTGGGCAAGTCACTTAACTTCTCTGTGCCTGTTACCTCATCTGTAAAATGGGGATTAAGACTGTGAGCCCCACGTGGGACAACCAGATCACCTCGTATTCCCCCCAGCACTTAGAATAGTGCTTCACACATAGTAAATGCTTAACAAAACCATCACTATTATTATTATTTATATTCTTTCCTTTTCTTTATTTTTTTCTTTTTTTAAGGGTATCATGTGCTACAGCATGTTTCACTGCCCTGGGTGAAAGCCACAGCCTTTTAAACAACTAGACTAGCTCTTACTGAATAGATGAGTATTTTATACTAACCACTTGAAGTTATTCAACTGACATTTGGCATCTGAATTAGAATTTAACAACTCCATATCTTATTTTAGTAAATTCCAATGCCAATGTTGCTATTCATCTACTTAGCTATTGATTTTTTTCTTAGGGCAGGGAGTGGGTTTTGACGGGATTTGCTTTTATGCAAAGTTGAAGGCAGAATCCACTCGTGGTTTCTGCATTTTAAAAAATCCAGCAGTGAGTTTCTATAGAGAATGAGATAATATTTCTGTCCCAAATGCCATAAAATGTCATCTGAATTGTCCTAATTTTTAAGAAAGGTTCATTTGGATTGGGGAGGGTAAATATACCCTTCTAGGTAAAGCCTGAAATGGACAAGTAAATGTGATGTTATCAAATTTTGACAGCCACTACCCAGCAATACTAGTTAAAGGAGGCCTTTATTTTTTATTCTTATTGGCTTGTAAGATCTTTGGAATTTTTTTCATAACTGCATTATTATGCCAAAAAACGATCCTCAAACGAGTGGCGATTTTGTTGCTGTTCTTATTTGTGTGTTTTTTAAATCAATCAATGGTATTTATTGAGCACTTACTATGTACCGTACTAAGCACAAGGGAGAGTACAGTACAACAGAATTAACATACACATTCCTTCCCTATGACAAGCTTACAGTATTGGTTGAGCACTTACTATATGTCAAGTACTGTTCAAAGTGCTGGGGTAGATACAAGTTTATCAAGATGGACACCGTCCCTGTCCCACAGGGGTCTCAGACTAAATCAGAGGATGGAGGATTTAATCCCCATTTTACAGATGAGGTTAATGAGGAACAGGGAAGTTAAGTGACTTGCCCAAAGTCACACAGCAATCAATCAATCAATCAATCGTATTTATTGAGCGCTTACTGTGTGCAGAGCACTGTACTAAGCGCTTGGGAAGTACAAGTTGGCAACATATAGAGACAGTCCCTACCCAACAGTGGGCTCACAGTCTAAAAGGGGGAGACGGAGAACAAAACCAAACATACTAACAAAATAAAATAAACAGCAAGTAATTATCAGAGCTGGGATTTAGAATCCTGGTCCTCTGACTCTTGGGCCCATGCTCTTTCCTTTAGGCCATGCTGCTTCTCTAAAGGGAGAAGTTCAAAACAGCTCAAAGGGAAATAATCTGCTAGATTATAGCTCTCCCCATTTTCAAACACCACCTCCCCAGGAAGCCTTCGTCAATTAATAATTCCCAATACTCCAAGTCGTGTCATTCCATTAGCCACCCTTACCATTTATGCCCTGCCTCAACACTTAAGTATATATATTTAGTCAATTGTACCTTCAGTTACTTGGTCAGCCATCTCATCCTGACATTCTTGTGCTGTGACGTGCCCTCTCCTTGTTCTTCCTCTACTTGTAATTGCTTTGTCTGCCTATCACCCCATTAAATTGAAAAAATACCTGTTATGGATAAACCAAATGCCGTTTTTGAGAAATTGTCTCAGGGTCTTACGAAATTTCTTCTCTGCCCCTTTGGTGTGATTTATTTCTGTCAAGAAATAGGCTTCAGAGTTCAATGTTTTGTGAAATCCTGGCTAAGAAACAAAGCGTATGTTTATTTTACATAGTAAGTATGATTGCTCAGGGCGAGTTTTTCTTTTTTGGCCCAAGCACTTGGAGAAAACATGACCCTGTCTAAGCATCAGAAAGGCATGATGGGCTCACATGGCGTCATGGGAGATTAAACACCATCTCTGAGACGCCTTGTCTGACAAAAATAAGTGCACTGTGGTATTTTATTATAATTTTACCTAAACACACAAAAGCAATATTATCATAAAATTGTACTATATTGCAATAGTTGCACAGTTTTAGACTTGTTTGGCCATAATAATAATAATAATAATGATATTTGTTAAGTGCTTACTATGTGCCAAGCACTGTTCTAAGCACTGGGGTAGATACAGGGCAATCAGGTTGTCCCACATGGAGCTCACAGTCTTAATCCCCATTTTACAGAGGGGGTAACTGAGGCACAGAGAAGTTAAGTGACTTACCTAAGGTCACACAGCAGACAAGTGGCAGAGCCGGAATTAGAACCCACAACCTCTGACTCCCAAGCCCTGGCTCTTTCCTCCAAGCCTCATTGCTTTTCTGTGCACAGTGTGACCTGCACTCTTCTGGTGTGTGTGATTTTCTTCATGGTAAAGTTGACCATTAATTCAGCATTAACTCCCAAAGCATTCTTAAGTATTAACGCTTATACATTTTGAAAATTTACAGATCCATGGTACTCTTACCTTAAGTATTGATTAATGAAGAGCACTATACCAAACATAATTTGAGTTCCTCAAGAACAGGAAAATTGTATTCCAATATGTATGTAGATAATTTGCAGCCCTTTTGTAGGAGTCTCCCAGTACAACTGGCTATGTTCCTTAAAATGTTCCTTGAAATTAGCATTTTCAGCCCAATATTCAAACCAATCCCTCCGCTTCCTTCATCTGTATTACTAATGTAGACCCTCTTGGAGAAATTAAGTAGAAATAATCATTTTCAATAAATCAGTGCTATTTTTTGAGCCCTTACTCTGGGCAGAGCACTGTATTAAGTGCTTGAGAGGATACAACAGAGTTGGTAGACATGTTCTCTGTCCACAAGAAGCTTACAGTCTAGAGGGGAAGACAGACATTAAAATAAATTACAGTTATGTACATAAGTGCCGTTGGGGTAAGAGTGAGGTGAATATCAAGTGCTGAAAGGGTGCCGATCCAAGTGCAGGGGTGACGCAGAAGGTAAAGAGAGTAGGAGAAATAAGGGCTTAGTCGGGAATGGTCTCTTGGAGGAAATGATGAAAAGTTAGACCTCTCACTTTCAGTATAAATTCTACCAAATAAAAACAATGGAAACATAATACTTCTTTGCAGTTAGAAGTAGAAACCACTAAGTGACCAACAGAAGCTGGGTCCTGGGAATTGAATCTGTGCTTAGAACCAGCTAGTGTATGCACAGAATCTATTAAAATATAACTAATAGCAAGTGGAATTAAATGATTCAGTTGCCTAGGAGTTAATCCAATCTGAGAAGGAAATAAAAATAGAATTCATAAACTTAGAATTTTAGGCCTTGTGCCAAGCAATATATTCTTGCTTGTATCCGTGTGATCGTCTGTAATTTGAATGGAGAGTGAGTGTGTGTGTGTATGTGTGTAAGAGAGAGAAAAAGGCAGAATATATTTTAATTTATAATGGGGAGTGGGTTGTGTTGGCAATTTTTTCTTAAAGTAATACCTTTAACGTGACTAACATACTTTGAATATTGGAGGTCTTCTTTTATACATTCATTTACAGAATTATTCATATTCCCCTAAATTTACTGGTGGGGAAGAGAGGAGGAGGGAAGATCTTAATTGCTGGTGATTTCTTTTCAGATTTAATCTGATTAAAAAGCCAAAGGGTATATATAATTTAAATCACATTATACTGTCAGTAGGAATAGCATAAGCATCCGCTTAATTCAACTCAGTATATATTTTAAAAAGTTTTCCTTCCAAAAAGCTGTTCGGTATGACCCAGAAATTAAGGAGTTGCTTATTAATGTGGGCAGATCTCCCAGTACGACTGGCTACGTTCCTTAAAATGTGATTGTGTCTTGAAATTAGCATTTTCAGCCCAGTATTCAAACCAATCCCTCTGCTTCCTTCATCTGTCCTTCATCCCTGTCCTTCTCACCGCTGTGATCCAAGTGGGTCTGCAGACAGACAAGGGGCAGGGGACAGAGGATGTAGTGGAGAGGGGTGTTGGTAATGGTTGCTGCTTCTGGGACCAAAATTACAGTACAAAGGGAAGGCAGAGCATGGGGAGAGAGTTTGGGGTGCAGGGACTGGAGGCAAGAAACAAGCTAGGAACAAGAAGAGAAGGTGGGCCAGGTATTGACTTACCTGCAGCACTTAGAGGTGGGGCTGCATAAATCACCAAACAATACTGGTCTTATCTCTGAGTTGGTTGTAACCCCCAATATGTCCCTAGCTACAAAACCTCACCCCCCTTGGTGTTTTCTTTAATGTTTCCATGATAAATTGATATTTTGGATTTTGAAAAGAGATGAACTTATAATTAATTCAAATTTCAGTTTTCCCCCAAAAAAGCAGATGGGGGAAACCAACTCAATATTTATGGCCAACACTGTAGGTGGGCAATTTTCCACACTCATTTGGATAATTTAGTCCACCATCTTAATCGGCATGCTTATTGTCATTTCAACTTGTAAGAATCCCTCCTCCACAGACCGAAGGGCACATGCTCCCAAACTCTTTGTACTTACTTTGTGTAAGAAACTGTGCACTCAACTCACGGCAGATTCCCTTCCCCTGCTACTCCCTGAATAGATTCTCCTCTGGACAGCAGAGGTTTCCTAGATGCAAACATATTTTGTTATCCTTAAAACCCAGGAAAACACTAGGAAATTACCATCCATGGCACAAACCATCTCCCTCTGCCTAGTCCAGATTTTCTGCTGCTCCCTTCTAATTTTTTATGCAGGCATTAAATTTCTAATTTTGGGTAATTATTTATAGTAGATGAAGTTTCTCTGTGTTTGGATGTTATTCTTCAAGAATCAGAAAAGACAAATATGATTAAAGGACTGGAAAATTGGTCCTTTTCAGGAAGGTTAAGAATTGGACTGCTTTAATCTGGAAAACAGAAGTTTACAGGGTTAGGGGAGCAGTGTGGCCTACTGGATAAAGCATGGGCCTGGGCATTAGAAGGACCTGAGTTCTAATCCCGGCTCTGTACTTGTCTGCTGTGTGTGACCTTGGACAAGCCACTTAATTTCTCTGTGCCTGTTACCTCATCTATAAAATTCATTCATTCATTCATTCAATCATATTTATTGAGCGCTTACTGTGTGTAGAGCACTGTACTCAGCGCTTGGGAAGTACAAATTGGCAACATATAGAGACGGTCCCTACCCAACATTGGGCTCACAGTCTAGAAGGGGGAGAAAATGAGGATTAAGACTCTGAGCCTCATGTGGGATGGGACATGGACCAACCTGATTAGCTTGCATCTACTCCAGCACTTAGTACAGTGCCTGGCACATAGTAAGTGCTTAAAAAATACCATAAAAATAAAGAAAGAAAGAAATAAAGGGGCCGGCAGCGGTAGAGGTGAGTCACTTAAAAGCTTTCATTAATTGAATACAGTTAGGAGGATGCTGACGATTTTCTTTTCATTAGTCAATGAACTGGACTTGCAGATAAGCCATATCATTACAGGCTAAGTTCATAAGTCCATTCATCTCAGTGTTCTGTCTGACCAACGATGGCTGAAGCATGGAGGAACAGTGAGAAGGTTGCCATCCTAATGTTTAGAGATGCGCCAACTAACATTCCCAACTTTTCTTCTGGTAACACAGTATGCACTACTTGTCTATGCATTTTATTCAAAGCCCTCGAATCAACTGATACTTCTTCTTCCACAACTTCCTGTGGTAACAGATTATATTTGCCTACCACATACTGGGTGAAGAAGTCTTTCCTTTTGGATTGTTTTGCCAGCTAAGGAGCCCTTCCTCCATCCATCCAACAGAAATCTCTAGACTGTAAACTCTTTGTGGGCAGGGAACTTGTCTGCCAACTCTTGTATTGTACTCTCCCTCCCAAGCACTCAATAAATACTATTGATGATGATGATCTCTTCCCTTAGGGTGATAAACAATGGCATAAACATCCAGGGGCAGTGGTAAAGTTTCCATCTGTGAAATCCTTAACAGGAAGAATCAAAAAGGCTCTTTTGGGGAGGTTCAGTTAATCACCTGCCTCAAGATTGTAACAAATAAATCTTTTTAAGACCCTGCAGTCCTAACATTCTCTGATTCTTTTGCTGTGGCCTAGCAGAGTATTCTGTAAAAACAGAATTCCACCTCCCTTCCCAACAAGTCCTTGGTCACCCTGTGTCCCAGCTGCTTCCCAAAGAGACCAAAGCCATTCTTATTGCTAATTTTACACCATCAGCCCCCAGAATTAGTTTGGAGGTCCCACTACCTCTGTGTTTCCAGCCCTTATTTCCCTGCACAGTTTCAACCTGATCCCTACCATTAGGTAGGTCTCTGTTGAAAGATTTCGCTTCTCTTTGTCCCCAGAGGAAAGGTTGATAGGCAACATCCTAGGAGAGAGACACAAACCAGATTCCACAAACTGCTTATTAGTCTCTTGGAGATAAAATTAAACTCCATGGGGACATATATCTGACTTACAGCTTCCAGATCCTTGAAGCTCCAAGTCAAGAAATTGCTTGATTTATCAATTTAAAGACACGCTTGTTGCCACAGTTTAAAGCAGAAAATCGCTAATGCAAATTGAAATGAAAAGAAAACTAATGTTATCCAGGTATGAGGTTTCCACATACACACTGCAGTTAATTCAGATGATTTTTTGCAACTCCTCAGCAAGTAATTACCATCCTATTCACAACTGCCTTTAAAATCTCACCATGTTGTCAGTTTTAGATAATTCATTTTACAATGTAATTTGTAGTCACATCATACTGTAAACTCTCCCTCAAAAAGAAAAACTAGATGTGAAATATATGTCTCTGCCTCTTTATAGGGTCACATTTAATGGGACATTAACACTTGTATTTACAATAATTCATCAAAATGGTGCAGTTTAAAGGTTTGTGAAATATGTACGCATCTATTTCCTCACAAGCTGAAGCCATTTCGAAAATGAGCTTGGTATCAGTGAGATGAGTACTCTGCCCAATAATGCTCGCTGTTATTACTTTCATTTTTCATAGGAGACCATCAAAGCTTTCTGTACAGTATTTACTCAATGACAAACTCGTAAGAATGTGCCTGCCTTTTTGCCATTCCAGAGTTGCAGAGTTCCAGGAATATTTATCATTCAGCTCGAGAGTCCAATCCTGATTTTGACGCAGCAGTCTGTGTTTGATATGTCTATTTCTCCAAAATGAGTAAAACCTGCATCTTTCAAACACGCCCCTTTGCATACTAAGTGCTTTAGAGAAAAAGTTTCTTCTAGTCCGAGGGCTTTCTGTCTTTGTGTGTAATCCCTACAGCAAATCAATCAGTCAATGGTATTTATCGAGTGTGTGATTACTGTGTGCAGAGCACTGGACTAAGTGCTTGGGTGAGTATATTATAACAGAGTTGGTACACACATTCCCTGCCCACAAGGAGCTTATGGTCTACAGGGAGAGACAGACATTAAAATAAATTATGGATATGGACATAGTGCCGTGGGGCTGAGGGTGGGGTGAATATCAACTGTTTAAAGGATACAGTTGATATTCACCCTGTATATCAGGTTGTGTCCAACCTGATTTGTCTGTATCCATCCTAGTGCTTAGTACAGAGCCTGGCACATAGTAAGCGCTTAACAAATACCATACTTATTATTGAAGGGTTTGAGGCCACCCGTGTTTCATTAAAATGATGTCATCCCCTCTTGGGTTCCATTGGAAATGACTTTACAACTCTGCCATTAGGAGGAGTGAGGTTGGGAAGATGAGAGTACTTTTCCCCTACTTCCAACTGAAATAGAAGAATTTGCCTAAAGGGCCTTGAAGTAGGTCAGCACTGCAGTCTCTCTGGCAGAGCAAGCTGGGCTGTCTTGGTAAGTTTTCTTCTGACTGGTAAATTTCTGTCATTTATTGTAATGACATATATGCAATAAAAAACACTGAGGTAAGAAATTAAGAAATAATGACATACCACTTAAGATGGAGAAGGAAAGTGGCTGTTTCTCTTGGTCCCAGCTATCCCTACTGAAAAAAGAAGAAAAAAATGTGTATTATCTAAGCCTCTCACCCAGTGAATTTGCTGCCATAAAGGAAACAAGACACAGTAATGGCAGGATTGCAGATCTTTTGGAAGGGGATCTGGGCTGCACAACAGAGTGGCACAAGGCTCATTAAATTCTGAGGGATTTTGGGGTGCACATAAACATCGCCTGCATTTAAGTTATTAATTCATTATTCAGAAGTGCTGTTAGCCCCCTCCCTCCCTGTTCACCTTTTTTAAACCTTTATTTTTGTTCACTTAGCCTGGGTGTGAAAAGTTCAAACAAGCATAGGCATGTACAGCCTCGCCATCCAGGAAGAAAAAAGAGATGCCTCCATATATTTGTAAGCTACATTTTTTTAGATAAAATAAAAGGAATGGGAAGATAAGTTCAAACTTCAAGTAGCCTAAGGAAATGAACGAGGGGGGAGAGAGCTTTACACGTATACTCTATTGCGTGTCTTTGTGATGCCACTCAAAACTGGCTGTCAAAATTCAGCATCAAGAAACATTGTCCCTTGGTAATTATGCGCATGTATTAGCTAAGCATCCGTTCCTTTTCAAAAACGTTTTGTGACAATGTCTCTTCAAAGAAGCCCATATCTCATCTCAGTGCCTGCTAGATGTCCATAACATGGTCTCCCCAAGGGAGATCCCTCTGATAACACTATATTAAAGGCAGGGTATTTTTTTTTATCACCAGAGCCAGTGCAAAAGCTGAAGGTGCCCATTATAATTTTACAGACTGTGGTAACAAAAGCCTCACTCACCAAAGAAAATTAAATATTAAGATTTCAGGAAGTGATGATGACGATGACGACAATGGTGATGATGGAAAAGCTAGTCTCATTTCTCTTCCCCAAAATCTGCTTTTGTGCAACAATATAAGTGTAGTTTTCATTCTTGGCCCTCCAGTTTGTCCCTTTAATATGTTTTGTCAGACTTGCCGTGGCATTTAATTTTAATCAGCATCTAAGTAATTTCCACCTTTTAGATGTTCTCTTTGTTTGAGTACAACAGACAGTCTTTTAAAAGACTATTTACTTGGCACGCTAGCTACAGGGATGCAAATACTATTAGCTGACATTCACCAAAAAAGAAAGAAAAATGATTTTGCGAGGGAAGGTGTGTTGCTTAACCTATGACAATGATGAGTCTATTTAGTTCATTGGTGGGTAGAGAAAGAACCAAATGCAAAACTGGAAAGACAGGATAATATAACCCTTTTATTGTTAATTATGCTAAAAGCCTATAACATGATTCCTTCCCAGTTCTATCTAACAAACAGCAGATGATTTGGCGTTCTGAATGATTGGTCGGATGGCTCCCGTTTCATTGCTGAGCATGGGGAAGCTGCTCCTACGACTGGAAAGCTTCCGTTTTGATATTGTTGCATTTTACTTCTTGCACCTGGCCACGTATGATCCTGTTCCAAACTTTTTCCACAAAATCTCTGAACAGTTGTACCTGAGGGCTTTGCAATATGCAGGAACGATTTTTACATTCCAAACTCCTGAAACTAATGGTTTTGAAAGGTAGAGGAAAAAACTACGATGCCAGCAGAATTACATCATCTAAGGATTTAAATCCTAGCTCCCTTCAAAATGGACATATTGGTCAACACTGAAAAAGTAAGTAATGTATTTTTTGCTACTGCTGAATGAATCTAGATGGGTGGTATTTAATCTCTCATTCTGAACTCATGCTGTAGTATGCGGTTTGCTGCAAGTGACTTTGTCAACTTAAGCATCTGTTAGCATACCATCGAGAGGAAGTTGAGTGAAATTTTCAATGCTAAAAATTCAGTATGAAAAAACATCCCTCTTTGCCGTCACGAATTAGGCACTGTTAACCCGAATTTTGTGTTAAAACTTCAAGGGAAAGCATATACATCCTGCAGCCCCCTTGTAGAGGTACGTAATGATCCAACTCAAAGCAAAAAATCAGGAACTTTTTGAGAAACTTTTGGGCCAATCATTCAATCAGTGGTATTTTGCCGAGTGCTTACTGTATACCAAACACTGCGAGAGTATAATACAATAGACTAGGTAGACAGATCCCTGCATAAGGAGTTTACAGACTAGCAGGGGAGAGATACATTAAGATAAATTACTGATGGATATGTACATAAGTGTTGTGGAGGAGGAGCGAAAATCAGTGGTACAAACCCAAGTGCGTAGGTGAAGCAGGAAGAAGAGAAAATGAAGTGAGGGTTTAGGGGAAAACTCTTGGAGGAGATACGATTTTAAGAGGGCTTTGACGATGGGGAGAGTCGTTGGGGTGGGTGTCAGATATGAAGCGGGGAGGGAGCTCCAGGGAAGAGGGAGGACGTGGGCAAGGGGTCGGTGGTGGAAAAAGATGAGATTGAGGAGCAGTGAGTAGGTTGGTGTTAAAGGAGAGGAGTGTGTGGGTTGGATTGTAATAAGAGATCAGTGAGGAAAGGTAGGAGAGGGAGATATGATTGAGTTCCTTAAAGTCGATGGTAATGCAATGCAAAATGCAGTAAGATTTCACACCCTGACAATCAACATGTACAGTACGGCTGGCTTAGGAAGAGGAAGGAATTCTAAAGATGGAAACCCTTACCCCAGTTCTGCAAAATCAAAACCTAGGAAATAGATCCTGAAGCAACAGGACCCAAATTGAAACCCACATGAGTAAAACATTGACTTGAACATGAATTTATGGTCCATTTTTAGTTCCTTGAGGGGAGGGATAAGGTCTCCCAACTGTATTTGTACTTTTCCGATCAATCAATCGTATTTATTTAGCACTTACTGTGTGCAGAGCAGTGTACTAAGCGCTTGGGAGAGTACGCCACAACAATGTAACAGACATATTCCCGGCCCACAACGAGCTTCCAAGTGCTAATGCAGTGCTCCACGCACAGCAAGCACTCAAGTGCCATTCAATGATTGAGTGATTCTTAGCTATGCATGTCAGGACAAGATTGGAGATTATTTGAAAATTTCAAATTTCTAAGTACCACTTCCAGCCATTTGTTTCAAACACCATCTGAACCAAAGAAGTTATGTACATTGATTGGAATTCCATCTCTCCTTTTTGCCTCTGTGCATAATTTACTGGAGAGGCCAACAAGCAGTAAAATGGCCAGGTGGCAGGCAGTAGAAAGGAGATGGAAAAGAAGCAAAGACCCTAAATCACCACAGTCGGGATAATCAGCCCCTAGATGATTGAGTGCACTTAATTGTAAAAATGTGTATGTATGAAGAGAGTGTTCTAATCAACATTAAGCCAGCAGGCAGTAGGGTGAAAACAAACATAATAAATAGCCATAAGTTGTCCTTTATAGCCAGTGCTCCTTGCATGGGAAAACAGGAAGTAAACAGGCAGAGCTCAGGTCTCAGCTAAGAAGAAACGCAATAGGAGAGCAATTTGGACTGAGAGGATATTTTCCCAAGCTCCACTCAGCAAGAGGCTCAGCCCTACTACTGACTGATTGCTGATGTAGAAGGGTATTGGTTTTTCAGGAAGGATAGGGGAAAAAAAGGAGCAGGGTCAGAAATCTTTGGGACACACTGTCCACATCTGGCTATTCTTGTAACCACAGGTGGAAAGGAGGGCGAGCCATTTTAAAATGCCACGGAGTAGGTGTTGTGTGGAGGCAGAGGGGGATGAGGCATTTTAAACTGACACTGCCTTGGGTGGGGAGCGAAGCATTTAAAATGATGCAGTAGAGGAAAGAGGTAATGTAAGTATGCTATTGACTTATTTTGTTTCTCATAATTCCCTCTCCACAATGAAGTAAGCTGCATTAATGTGTATTTAAATTGTATGACTGGCTCTTTGCATACCAACAGCTCAAAAGGATTCATTTTGTTTGGTTCTTCTGTACAAAAAGATTACAAATCCCTGCCCTAGAGCATGTGTGGCCCAGGAAAACAGGAGAAGGCCTGTTCTCTGGGGATAAAGTGAAAGATGACAAATAATAAGAGATTGTATAGATCCTCTAAAGCAGGAAGGGAAAGTGGAGGAGACTGTTTAAGGTGGTCCTCACCAAAGCAGTTTCAGATCAAGTTTGGGAGGCTGACTTCAACTACTAGATATCTGAAGGCCACAGATCACCACACTGGTTTTTTTTAATGTATTAGGGAAATTTCTTGACTGCTCTTTTTTTTTTTGCACATATTTGGACACGTGGCCTTCTTTGCTCACAGAGAATTAGTTGAGCTGAGGGGATACTTTGGTCAGAGCAGCTAAAGGGGAAAAGATAAAAGTTGCTTTTAAATTTTTGTTCTCTTCATCAAGCTTCAGGTATTAGGAAAGAGCCAATGGATGGGTAGCATAAAAGACAAATGAGTCGGGGAGGGCTTACTATTTTCACAAAGGACATTCTACTGGATCAGGAATTAATTATAATAGTTAGGGACAAAGTACAAGGACAGTATTATTAAGGTCACACTTACTCCAAGTGGCCTTGCCTGATTAAGCCTTCTTTTCCAGGGCTCACTTTCCTACTTGCATCATCTATGCACTTGGATCTGTGACCTTGGGACATTTGATATTTGACATTCGCCCCCACGCCTAACTCCACAGCACTTATGTACGTATCTTTAAATTATACATTATAAATTACGTATTTATTCATGTTAATGTCTGTCTCCCCCTCTAGTAAAGCTCCTCATGGGCAAGGAACGTGTCTGCTAATTCTGCTGTATTGTATTCTCACAGCCACTTAGTACAGTGTAGTGCTCAAAAAATAGGATTGATAGGATTAGACAGAAGTTGGGAAGGAGATCCATCTAGCAAATGGCGTATGTTCATTTTTGCTGTAATGAGGTAGGTATGTTCATTTAGAACCATTTATTATGGGAAAACCATGTAGATTCAGTGAGAATTAATGGAATAGAGAGTTCAAAGATGCTACCATGACTGACATTTTATTGTTAGACCCACTCCTAGCAGAACATTTTATACCCCTGCCAATCTGTTATTTTCTGTATTAAGTATTTTAGTCAGAGAAATACCAAATACAGTTCAGTGAGACTGAGGTGTAGAGTCTGGGAAGTGTAGCGGCATCAAGCCTGACCAACCACCTACAAGCACACAACCATTCTCCCAATCTCAAATGTACAAGCAGCATGGCTCAGTGGATAGAGGACAGGCCTGGGATTCAGAAGGATCAGGGTTCTAGTCCTGGATCTACCATGTGTCTGCTGTGACCTTGGGCAAGTCACTTCTCTGTGCCTCAGTTACCTCATCTGTAAAATGGAGATAAGAACATGAGCCTCGTGTGGGAAAGGGACTGTATCTGACCTGATTAACTTGTATCTACCCCAGTTATAATAATAACAATGGCATTTATTAAATGCCTACTATGTGCAAAGCACTGTTCTAAGCACTGGAGAGGTTACAAGGTGATTAGGTTGTCCCACGTGGGGCTCACAGTCTTAATCCCCATTTTACAGATGAGGTAACTGAGGCATGGTGAAGTTAAGTGACTTGCCCAAAGTCACACAGCTGACAATTGGCGGAGCTAGGATTTGAACCCATGACCTCTGACTCCAAAGCCCGGGCTCTATCCACTGAGTCACACTGCTTCTCTGAAGCACTCTTCCCTAGCACTCAGAACAGTGCTTGGCACATAATAAGAGCTTAACAAAAACCATAATTATTCCCTCTAGACTGTAAATTCGTTGTGGACAGGGAATGTGTCTATTATTCGATTGTACTCTCCCAAGTACTTAGTAGAGTGCTCTGCACACAAGAAGTGCTCAATAAATATGATCAAATGAACTTGTTCCAAAATGTGGAAGGTGTTATTTCAGAGCAGGCTCTTTCTATAGGAAGAAAGTTTCCTAATTGCTCCACTGTGTAATATACAAATAATATAAAACCACGTGATATAGCAGAACTGGCTGAACTTAATTTTTCTGTTCCTTTTAATATTGGGGAAAAAGAGGAAAACCAAGGAATTGTCATCTCTGTGGTGTGTAGGAAAGGGAAAAAAGGCCTAGTCATAGTTATCTGTTCGATTTTGATGTTTTTGTAAAGATAGAAATGAAAAAATGTATAGCTGATAAGGACAAATCCCACTTGGGCTGGAAGGTTGGAAATTAAAATAGGGAAAGAAACCTTTTGGGGTATTTTTTTTAACTAGCTCAGTTAAATCAAGCAGGGCCTGGTGACCTGCCTCCTAGAGTTCTTAGAGAATTGGGAAATAATAATAATAATAATAATAATAATGATGGCATTTATTAAGCGCTTACTATGTGCAAAGCACTGTTCTAAGTGCTGGGGAGGTTACGAGATGATCAGGTTGTCCCACGGGGGGCTCACAGTCTTAATCCTGTTTTACAGATGAGGGAACTGAGGCACAGAGAAGTGAAGTGACTTGCCCAAAGTCACACAGCTGACAATTGGCAGAGGCGGGATTTGAACCCATGACCTCTGACTCCAAAGCCCGGGCTCTTTTCCACTGAGCCACGCTGCTTCTCTGACATGGGGTCTGATTTTTGAGAACTCCTTGAGGAGTTACGCCCATCTCTGATAAGGGGGGAAAGGAATTTTCTAGGAATTATAGGAAATTGCATCTTAACATTGATGGATTCTTACCTGGTATTAGGATAATTTATCAATTTGCAACCACCTACAGCAGCATAAAATATTGGGAGACAACGAACATGGTTTTGTGAAAAGCAGATCTATTCTGTGATAGAATGACAGACACAAGGGAGCGAGAAGCAGTAGATGGAGGCTTCTGATTCCGTCCCCTACAACGTGCTCCTTGGCTCACTGGGGAAGCGTGGCTTTGGCCATCCTGGTATTGTGTAGGTGCACAGCTGACGCAACGTTCATAGCCAGAGGGAATTGCAGCAATGACTTGACACCCGATAGGGAGAAACATGCTCCAAAGGGAATATGCAGGTGATACTAAATTGGATGAGGCTGCTGGCACGTGGTATTCCCAATTCGATTTATATTCCTTGAGCACATGTAGCACTTGTGCAAGACCTTACGGGCGATTTGAGTCAGTCCGTTCTGTACCATTCAATCAATCAGTGGTATTTATTGAGTGCTTACTGTGTGCAGAGCCCTGTACTAAGTGCTTTGGAGAATACAACAGAATTAGCAGACACATTCCCTGCCCGTAACGAGCTTTCAAAGGCAGGAATCAGATCACGTAAATACAAGAAGGGGAGAGACTGGTGATGTTAGGGGGAAAAGGATTTGGGAGTCAGATGCTATTCTATTTTTAAAAGCCAACCTGGTAGTGGGCTGTATCATTAGGAGTGTGTCCTGGAGTCACTATATTTTTCAGATTATAATTTGATTTGTAGTACAAATAAAATTGCATAGACTACCTCCTTCCCTATCTTCTAAACCCCACTAAAATCGTATCGCCTTCCCTGGCTAATATCAATTCCCCACCCTATTCTCCCTCCTGCCTGCATCACCTATGTATGCACTTAAATGTGAAGCCCAAAGCAATTTGATATTTACCCTACCCCTATAGCACTTACATACATATCCTCATATTTTATTCCTTCCCCTATCTGTAATTTATTTTAATGTCTGCCTCCCCTGCAAGATTGTAATAATAATGGTAATAATAAATGTGGTATTAAGCTTTTACTATGTGCTGAGCACTGGACTTAGCATAGGGGTAGATAAAAGACAAGCAGGTCGGGTACAGTCCCTGCCCCACATGAAGTTCACAGTCTAAGCAGGAGGGAGGAAAGGTTAGGCCTAGGCCAACCTTGTCTCTCCCTACACTTGAATGCTGGGAAAATCACAGTGACAGTACAAAACCGTTTCCGATATTTACCCAGAGATGGGTTTAAGATGGAGAATAAAGTAAGCCAGAAACTATAAGACCCATTTTATATTTGAGGAAACTGAGGCACAAAGAAGTTAAGTGACTCGACCAAGGTCACACTGCAAGCAAGTGCCCAGTCTGGGATTAGAAACCAGGCAAAACCCTTAAGGACAGGAATTGTCTCTATCTACCCTATTATACTCTCCCAAACAGTACAGCGAGTGCCTTGGCACACAGCACTCAGTACATTGATTGATTGAAGATTAGGAAAATGAGAAAATTTCTGTTCATAGATGAGGCTATTCAAATACAATCATTCAATCAGTCATACTTATTGAGGGCTTATTGTGTTCACAGCACTGTACTAAGGGAAAGTACAGTAAAGCAGCATTTGTAGAAAGGTTCCCTGCCCACAAACAGCTTACAGGTTAGAGGGGGGGACAGACATTAATAGAAATGAATTAATTAAATTATAGCTATATACAGAAGTGCTATGGGGCTGAGAGAGAGGTGAGTAAAGGGTGCAAATCCTAGTGCAACGGTGACACAGAAGGGAATGGAAGAAGAGGAAATGAGAACTTAAAGAAGGCCTCTTGGAGGAGATGTGCTTTTAATAAGGCTTCAAAAACAGGGAGAGTGAGTGTCTGTTGGATATGAAGAGGGAGGGAATTCCAGGCCAAAGGCAGGATGTGGGGGAGAGGTTGGTGGTGAGATATACAAAATTGAGGTACAGTGAGTAGGTTGGAAGTAGAGGAGCAAATTGTGTAGACTGGGTTGTAGGAAATCAGGGAAGTAAGGTAGGAGGGGGAAGACTGACTGAGCACTTTAGAGACCATGGTAAGGAGTTTCTGTTGGATGCAGAGGTGGATGGGCAAGCACTGGAGGTTCTTGAGGGCTGGTAAAACATGGACTGAATGGTTTTGTACAAAAATTATCTGGGCAGGAGATTGAAGTATGGGCTGAAATGGGGAGAGACAGCAGGCAGGGAGATCAGCAAGGAGGCTGGACAGGATAAGTGATTGGGTTAACCTGCTAGCAGTTTGGAGGGAGAGGAAAGTGTGGATTTTTAGTAATGTTGTGAAGGTTGAACCAACGGGATGTGGGGACAGATTGAATATGTGGGGTTGAATGAGAGAGATGAGTCGAGGATAATGCCAAGGTTACAGTAGTTGATCAAATGAAATGGTATTCCTTAGGAGAAAGAGAGAAGAGATTTCCACTATGGTTTTGAACAGAACAACTTCCAGTTTAATTGTTCTTCATCAAAGTCCAACTGGGTAATTCAGTGGGCAGGGAATGTGTCTGTTTATTGTTGTATTGTACTCTCCCAAGCAGTTGTACAGTGCTCCTCTTGCAGTAAGTGCTTAATAAATGCAATTGAATGAATGTAGACCAGCAATTTTTTTTAACCAAATTGATCATTTAGGCTGTCTACATGAATTCAATCTACTGGTTAATTGTGCAGTATCCTCCTTCATGTGGATGTACACATCCAGATACTGATGATTTTACTCTGGCAAGAGTTCTCAAACTGATCCATACATTTCATTTCGTGTGATTCACAGTGTGAAAGAAAAACACGCAAGATGATAAAGTAAATGAAAGATTTTATCTGAGAAACACAAGATTTGTCTAAAATAAGTCACAAGACTAAAGTGGCAGAGTTAATAAAGTGCTGAATTTGGCATATTTGTGCCAAGTTGCACAGAATGTGGGTATCTAAGCATTGAAAGACTCCAAAGAGCTTGGTGATTTCAGAGCCCGTTGTTGGGTAGGGACCGTCTCTATATGTTGCCGACTTGTACTTCCCAAGCGCTTAGTACAGTGCTGTGCACACAGTGAGCACTCAATAAATACGATTGAATGAATGAATGAATGAATCTCTTGCCTATTGGGTGCCAGAAATGATCCCCAGCAATGGGGGATTGAGGGTTGGGAGGGAGCTAAATTACATGACTTAAAAAGGTAATGTCTTCTGAAAGCTGAACTTCTGGGAAGGGACAAGAATTATGTTGATTTAAACTAGAATTTTCCCATTTAAAAGATGAAACACCATGTGTTGAGTCTTATTGACACCAGAAAAAACAGTCTCTGAAAGCAGTTCGGAAAGTGCCCTTGACCCACCTTTGCCCAAATTAGAGTTCTTCTATTTCCGGGACTAGACGACAAATTGAAAACCGTTTAGAAGAGCCTGCGAAGAGTGTATATTCCTAAAAATTTCTAACTAGCTCTTATCAGAAACCAAAAACAGGCTCATCAACTTTCAACCCTTTTCTACAATAAAGACTTCAAGAAATTGGAGCTTGCAGTCTTTAGATAACTTTACTCTCCAGCTTAAACCCATCTTTGGGTAAATATCAGAATTGTGGCTCTGTAATTGTGGCTCCACAAGTGACAAGATAGTTTGACATCTTCGCTGTGATTATTTCCAGTACTAAAGGGTATGGAAAGATAAAGTCCGTCCAGGCCTAACCTTTCCTGATAATGACCTACTATTAAGGAATATCACTTTAGGAGGGAATAGAAACATCTTCTGTTTTGAAAAATTTTGTTGATTGACAAATAAACACCAGACTTTCAGTTTCGATTCAGGAATGAGTGAAAATAGCTGTATTGTAAAAAACATACTCTATCTCCTGGAGCTAAATTAAGACAGTTGAAAACAAGTCCAAATTATATAATATAGGTTCCTGAAATGTCTAAATTTTTAGTTTGCTAAATAAAGCACCTGAGCTTTTGATTCACAGCTGCTAATTTGTATGCTCTTCGACTGTAATTTGCATGACACTAATATAAAAATGAAGACAAAGAAGCAGAGGCTGAGAGGAATTTTTGCAAAGCTCACAACCCCTTTTCCTGTCCTTCAGCTAGGAAAATTGTCCAGGCTACTGCTACACCACTCACGTTCAAGTCAAATTAAACATCTAGCCTCACCCATTGGAGGGCTATTTTTTTCTCCCCAATATTGATGTGTTTATGATTGTCAAAGTATGTACAGATGAAAGTCTCGACTGTTAATCAGTGGTATTTATTGAGTGTTTTTACTATATTCAGGGCACTGTACTAAGCGCTTGGGAGAGTACAGTACAACAGAGTTGACAGACACATTCACTGCCCACAACGAGCTTACAGTATGGGGTGGGGGGAGACAGACATTAATCATTAAATAGAAATCTTCTGTATTTTTGACAGGTTAGCTCAGCTTTCCTTTCCTTCTCCCACTCCCCCACCTTCTTATTCTTCCCATTCACTGTTCAGAGTGTGTCCTTCCTTTGCCTATAGGCATAATGCAGCCTTGAAAGGCAGCTGACACGCCTCTGCCAGAATGCTGAGGCATCTTTGAGGGCTGCACAAAGGCTGGGGTTGTTTTCTTTGCATGGTTTACAAGCAGAATGTAAAGGTATTTATTCGCCCAAAGCGCCCAGTCTCAGTCTTGGCTTCCGAGGACAGAGGAGCGGGCTCCTTCTAACGATATTCTGGAACAGCCTGTCATTTCAGTTTATGTGCCTATGTCGACAGGCTGGAGAATAGGGTCGGGTGTCATTTGATTGTACATGGCCACGAGGAACCTGCTGCACAGTGAGCTGATTAATAGATGCAGAAAGATTCAGATCAGCGATTTGTCACTTTATTTTGCTAGTAATTTCTCTAAACAATGAACAGGCGATCTTGTAATGGGCCAGAGATTTTTAAGAAGCAAACCAATTCATTATCGCATGTTTGGCTGTGTGCGTGTGTGCAGGCGCGTTCATGTGCATTTTCTCTTACAAAGGCTGTAAAATGGAGGGGGATGTGACTCATTCATTCACCATAATCCTTTTCTGTTTCTTCCTCTGAATTTTTTTAGAGAAATTATTTTCCACCAGAAAATTTCCAGTAACATTCATTTTAAAAGCTATTTTTCCTAAAGCCTTCTATACTTTTTAGAAGTGTGACTTAAGGATTATAACGCGGAAGAGATTAAATGCATGTGGTTTACAGTCTCCTGACAGACGGTTCTATGAACCCTTTGTCAAACTTATAAATGATCAGCTACCCGTAATTGTTTGAAACAAATGATATTTATCAAGAGAAGAATTTGCATGAAGACACTGAAGGTACACAGCATAGATCTCCCTGATATGAATAAACAATTTTTCCTTGCAAACCATAATAGGCATATAATTCAGTTTTCTGAAGCCTAGATTCTTGGGCAGGAGAGATTCGATACTTGATAGCATTTCATCATAATGCAAAATATCGCCAAACCCTTAACACTCCAGGAGGGTGGGAGGGATTGTAAAGAGATGGCAAGATGTGCAAGAGGGTGAAATGAGGGGAGAGTTGGTGCAGAGAAAAGAAAGAAAAGTAGATCTGGGTGTCACGTAATGAATCCTAACAGTTTTGCATCAGCCTGTGGCTACTGCTGCCTCCAAGGTTTCAGTGAAAAGGTTCTGACTCATCTTAACCTTTCCTTTAGCTAAGGTCAGTGCAGCAGCATCTAACAAAGTGTAGTGTCAACCTGGTCAGATGCAAGAGCTCAGCTCAGAAACTAGCGTATGAAGCTGCATGTCTAAGGGGACTGGGCTGATTTCTGACAGAACTGAGATGGGGAGCATAACCAGAGCCAAAAAAACAGCACAAGAGGATACCACCCTTTATCTGGATGATTTGCTAGGAAATGCCATTTTCAGAAGGAACTTCTTTTCAGGTTACTTATCTTTTTGATTTGCTGGAAAAAGAGACTTTAAAGATGTAACTCATTTTCCCTTTTCTTTCCCCCTTCAAAAAAACAGCTATCATCTAAAAAAGGGAAAACTGTGCAACTTGAGGCAAATTTTTATCTAGATCAAAATTAAATGTGGATATGAGAGAGATTGGAGGAGCCCGCTTCAAACTATAATGGAATCTGGATATTTTGAAGTGGAAGGATCCAACATCACGGTGTAATCTCCTGTCAGAGCAACTGATGAGCTTCAGTCTGAAGGTCGAAAACCAGGCGTGCAAGAAATGATTATAGTGTTGGTGGCATCCACAGTGGCACTCACACTTTTGCTCGGCCCTGCTGGCCTTATTCCCGCTGGGCGTAAAGGATCCGACAGGCCTTCCTTGATGAGTTTCGTCAGCTGTGGCAGAAGCCGTCACCAAATCAGAATAGCATTCTCGGGGTTTACAGGCCTAAGGTTGGGAAATTATATTTTAAAAGAACCCCAAAGCCCCCAGCATAATAAGCATTCTCGGCAACAGTCCATTTTCCAGCAGCCAGTCAGTCCACGTAAACTAGCTTCCTGCTGGATATAGCATGCAGTAAGCTTCATGAAATGATCATCTGATTATTATTCTGCTTCCAGCTTTTATTTTCCTCCCCCACCCCCTTGCCTCTGAAAGACTGAATACAAATCTAGCAATCAATTGAGAGGAGATGTACTGCCTTTACGAGATTAATTACAAACACAGGGATGCTGTGTCTAGCCTGGGTGTATGATTGATCTTGTAGGAGGAAATGCAATAGGAAGCGAATACTTCCTTTTATCCAGTAAGCAAAGTTCAAAGATGTTTACATTCTGCAAGGTAAGCACAGCTGTCTAAAGACGAGAAGACGGATGTACTGTTCTGTCAGCATAAATTCACGCCAAGGTAACAAACTCCGTTGTCTCCATGGACACCTCTGCAACCGTAGCGATTGTAGGGTCAGCATTGCTAAATTAACAAATAGCCTAATTGTCCCGTATTCTAATTGGTATTAAAGTGTGTAAAAACCAGTTCAGCACAGGAAGCTGGCAGGGAGAAATTATTTGTTGATTGTGATCTTTGCAGTTGGTGAAGAAGGTTTCTGCCTATTGTACCATTTCTGATATAGTACTGAAGTTTGTTAAATTGGAAAAGCATGTGAGCAAATCAGCAGTGTATTCTGGCAGTAGTTGGGAGGCATGATGCTGAAATTTAAAAATAATAATAAGGGTATTCAGTAGCATAATCCTACCTTTTTAATAGATTAAAATGGGGAGTTTGCCATTTCTTCCTTTGCAAAACCAAAAAGATTAAGGACACTGAGACCATTTAAACTTCAAGTTGCCAAGTTATCAGTCTTCATCACAAAGAGAGAGGGAGAGGGAGGGAGGGGAAGGGGAGAAAGAGAGCGAGAGAGAAAGAGAAAGTGCTGCTCTATAGGACTTAAATCAGGCTTTTTAATTAACAAGGGTCTTAGAAGGAAAAATGTTATTTGTCCTGACTCCTGACACATTTAACATGCCATTAAGTCTTTACTGGATATTTTAAAAGGGTTTTTTTTATATTATCAATCAGTGGTATTTAAGTGCTTACTTGTGTTGATGATGATTGTATTGGTTAAGCGCTTACTATGTGCCAAGCACTGTTCTTAGTGCTGGACAGAGCAATATGCTAAGCACTTAGAGTACAATAGAGTTGATAGACACGAGCTCATAGTCTACTGCAGGAGACCGACATCAAAATAAGTTACTGGTAAAGGAAATAAGGTACAGGTAGAGTGTAAGGATCTTTACATAAATGCTGTGGGGCTGGGGTGAGTATTAAAGTGCCGAAGGGTTACAGAGCCAAGTCCATGGTTGACAACGAGAGGAGGGTGGAAATGAGGGTTTATTTAGGGTTTTGAAAATGGGGAGAGTGGTGGACTGTCAGATGTGAAAGGAGGGATTTTCCAGGCTGAGGGAGGAAGCGGGCAAGGGCTTTATGGTGAAATAGACAAGATTGAGGTGCAGAGAAATTAAGCACGCAGGTGACGTATTGTTAGCCATATTTCTTAAGAGTGTATGTGACACAAAAATCCCAGCTCACGCTAGATGAGGTAAAGCCTTTTCCTCATACTAAGAATAATGAACTGGGGTATTGTTTCTGCCCTCCCTATTGTTCAACTCCCAATTTAGTGGAATTTACTTTGCTTGTTTTACTGCCAGGGAAGTGAGATCAGAATTGGGAATGTCCTTTTGTTGTATTAACTCTAAGAAAGACATTCCAAAATATTTTACAATGAGTAAAACACTGGAGGCATAAAAGAAAATCGACCCTAAACAATTCCTGGATGAGCACCATGGTGAGGATTTGGTGAATCATTCTCACCCTCCCTATTCATACAAATCCTGCCTGATAAAAACAGTTCATTTACTGTTTAACAATTAGTTTACTAGACTTGACAAAGGTTATTGTGAGGATTGATGTGCCTCTTCTAATAATTAATGTTAATGAGTCCACTAAACAGTAAACAAGACAACTAAGAACTGTTAATGAGGCAGCCTTTACTCATTTGTTTAATCTGTTAGTAAGATAATAGGTGATAAATACATCACCATTCAGCCATCTTCAAGTCCTTAATGCGCAGAGGGTGTTTTAAAGGATTTTAGCTAATTTTTTTTAACACTTTCATTTAGTACATTCAGCTGACTGTTTAGGTGGGGTGTCTAGTTTGGAGGCCTATATAATGAAGAGCCTTGACACTCTCTGTTTGAAGGACATTGGCAGATGTCCAAATACTATGTTCTGCTCTCCAACCATTTAATTGAAGCCATCTGAAAAAGAAAGAGAGAGTAAGAGAGAATGGGGGAGAGAAAGAGAGAGAGTGATATCTTGGCAAAAACCGTATGTGTGAGGCTTCTCACTATTTGATTGACCAGACAGGGCAACAAAGCTGATAAAACAGGATTAGCAAAATTGTATTGTTGGATATTATTCTCAGCGTGACATGTACTACAGTGAAGGAATTTGGCAGGATTAACCTGCAGAGGATAAAGATGTAACAGACAAGAGGACTGAATTAATAGACTGCTGTGACCAGAGCAGGAAAATCTATTTGCATGCAGTATTAACTGAGCTAATAAACTTTTGGGCTGTGGAGATCCTGGTGAGCGTCCTTACTTCAGACACAGTTAAAGCTTATCTCGTTTATCTTGCAAGACTCCTTTTAAATTCCTCTTTGCTTTATTTTTATTTCCCCAAATGTCCGATAAGCTGTTTTTGAATTCCTACAGGGAAGCTGAACACACAATTAATCTTTGATATTTACTGAGTGTTTACTGTGTGCAGAGCTCTGTACTAAGCGCTTGGGAGAGCACAATTAACAGAGTTGGTTGGGCATGTTCCTAGCCCTCAAGGAGTTTACAATCTAGTGGCGATACAATAACGAATTGCATTTCCCTTTATCCTCCACCCTCAGACAGGAACAAGGTCCAGTCTATGACCCGGGAGGGGTGGATCTACCGCTTTCACTGCAGGTATATTGAAGTTATAGAAGGGTGATAAGCTGTGGGTGATCAAAATGAGCTCAGAAGTGATGGGGTGACTACAGAAACTAGTTAGCTTAATATGTTCCAGCAAGAGGGGAAACTGGAAGGAGAAAAAAGGAATTTTATTTGCAGCATCCATTGGCAGAGTGAGGAGTGTAGTGCTGCTGCTGTGCTGTGGTGCCACAACCCGAAAGACAGTGGTCTTGGTAGCCACTGCAACCTTCACCACCCTCCATCAGCCAGCTATTTGTCAGGATTCCTGCTGAGCCTGTCCACCATGCAGCACGGCCTGTGAGATTCTCCGTCAGAAATGCTCGCCGTTGATGGCATAACTCCAGCAGGCGTTCCCTACTTGTAGAGCTGGGGCTGAAAGCCAGGTCTGCTTCCTACAGCCAGTGGAGCTTTTCTCTAGGAACCAACAGCAGAGCTGCTCGGTTGATTTAGAGATAATAAATGATGTGGGCTTTAGGAGGATTCCGAAAAGGCAGTTCAAATTGCTTCTCTGGCTGTAGTTGTGCTGCTGCAATTCTGTAGAAACAAGACACTGACAAATACCACAAGTGGATTGAGGTGCAGGGTGTCTGCATAGTGCCATTCGGAGCTGATTAAATGGGGCAGGGCCTGGAGCAGGTTCTGTCACTTGTGCTGTGGATTAGAGTGCTACCACTGGCTCCACTCCACCTACGCCTTCGGAGATTATTCAATCAGTGGTATATATCGAGTGTTTACTGCGTGCAGTGAACCGTATTAAGCAGTTCGGAGCAGTGGGGCATTTAAAGGCAGGCTGGGCTAGAGGTTTGAACACAGGCCTGGGTGTCAAGAGGTCTGAGTTCTAGTCCCAGTTCTGCTGCTGCTGCTGTTCTGCGTGACCTTAGAAAAGTCACTCCTCTTTCTGTGCTTCGTTATCACTGTATTATTGAAGAGAAAACAGATTTTGTGAGGACCCAGTGAAATCCAAACAGTAATGTAGAAAAGTGCTGTATTAGTTCAAGATACATTATTTCATTGCTCTTTGGAGGTATTGACTTGAATCAAAACTGGGAATAAACTTGTCCTGCCAGAGCTCCATATCTTGGAAGTGGATTATTGGGGGGGAGTGGGGGAGAGGGTGTAAAAAAATCTCATGTTGGTTTAAAATTCCTTCATGGGGTCACCTGACGTTTTTCAGAATTGCTAATGAACAGCTCCCTTTGGCACTGCCGTTAAAGAGTCCTTTGTAGTTACTGATCAATCAATCAATCGTATTTATTGAGCGTGCACTGTGTGCAGAGCACTGTACTAAGCGCTTGGGAAGTACAAATTGGCAACATATAGAGACAGTCCCTACCCAACAGTAGGCTCACAGTCTAAAAGGGGGAGACAGAGAACAAAACCAAGCATACTAACAAAATAAAATAAATAGAATAGATATGTACAAGTAAAATAAATAGAGTAATGAATATGTACAAACCTATATACATATATACTGATAATACACTGCCATAGTTTAGAGAAGACCAGCCCAATCTAGGAGTGTTATCTAACACTGCTAAGTATCACAAGCGACTGCAAGGACAGTCTTGAGTTATTGGCTTAGACTAGCATCAGCCCCTGCCTCCCAGGCAGGGAAGGCTCTAAATTGGCTGCACTTCTGGCCTCTTTGAGGTTGTGCAGTTGTTACCAAAACGGCTGTTCTCTTAAAGGATTGAGTGATTTTTAGTTTTTTCTACAGAAATACTGCCAAATCTGTACCATCTCCATGCTGACTGGGGCAAGAATAAGTCTCTTAATGCCCTGGCTAAAGCTCAGGTGGGTCGGCCTTCCATAACCACCTGGGTACTCTATTTCTCAGACTTTATCACTTTGGGTTGAAATGGATTAATTATCTGTATTTTATGCACCTGAAATAGCATTTGCTTCATGTTGTCATTTCCAGCTTTTTGAATATTTCATATTTTGCTCTTTGTTAAAACAGAAACAAACCTTGGCCTTTTAAATCTTTGGGCTCTCATTTTGAAGTGACACCTTGAGAGCTGGCAAACGTTTTTTACTTATTACCCGGGATGTGCTAATATAACAGTCGACTTTCTTTTCTACCTCCCATCCAGGTCCTGGCCTAGAAGTGAGCAGAAAGCAGACAGAGCTTTTAAGAGCGGCACAGACTATCTGAGACGTGATACAAAGGAGCGTGGCTGTTTCCGCCCCGACTACCGGTATGGTGAAGCAGCTGGTGTTGTGAATCAGGCCGTCGCCAATCTGAGAACGGCTACTTCACAACACCAGGGTTGCACCCTGCCACTGTCAACAACTCAAGGCACTTCAACAACAAGCGGGAATCTGCCACCCGAGAGGCCCTGAAAGGAACACATTCTCAGAGCTGTTGAGCACCTGTGTCGAGCCTCCCACACCTCCCCCTCAGTCCTCAAAATGGATGTGACAGCTGACTCACTAGAGCAGCAATTTGCAACCTGCGAGTGGGGAGAAGGCAGTAATGGGTGTAGGGGAGGATGAAGAGTAAGGACAAAAACAGAGAGGCTTCTTCATTTCACAGGGCAAATAAACTACAGGTTCCACTTTTCAGTAAAAGCAGCTATCCCTTACTGGGAAAGGTGTGAGGCTTTGCACTGTGACATGAAGTTTCTTCTTGGGTTAAACACCATCAACTCCCCCAAAGCCTTCTTGACAGGTATTCGATTGGCACTAATCATATGGGCCAAGGAGTACTTTAGATTGTAGCTTTTTAAATACTGATGATACACGGGAGAGAAATGATGAGCATAATAATGCTATTAAAGGGTTGTCTGTGTCACCTGAGCACTCCTAACAGAGAAGAAAAGGAGACAGCTCCACCCACACATCAAGGCCATTCTCCTAAATAGTGCTCCATGCTGGTCCTCGCTTACATGAAATCTATTACTGGACAATTCACAAGGCTAACCCTCTGTTCTGTAGCAATGTGACTTCTATTCACAGAAGGAGTCAGACTTTCAGGTTAAAACGTTTGGGAGTGTTCACAGCACACATTTGTTTTCGTTCACATACAGAGCCAGCCCAATTTTCCACCTGCCAGCCCTGAGGATCTTGTCCCTGGTCAGCCATTTCAGAAGGCATAATCCTGGTTTTCCACCGAATGTACTACTGCCAATACCATCTGAGTTCTTTGGAGGAGAGCCTTTAATTCGTTAAATAGTAAGTACAGAAGAGAAATAGCTAAGGAACTATCTATACTTTTAAAAATCTAGCACAAGCCTTCAGGGGCAATTGGCTGTGATAGCGTCTTTCCAAAGCCCTGTGAGAAAAAGATCAGTAGTCAACTGCCGGTAGTGGTAGACTCTCAGATTTTTCGGCCACATTATTTGAAGTAAACGTTAGCCACAACCTCATGCACTGATCAGTTTTGCATTCTGACCCTGCTCCAAAGTTCAGGATCTTTTCACTGTGGGAGAAAGGTAAACCTGCTTTATAGTAACACCATGAAAAGTGCCAAGTGCATACCCAATGTCGGCATGCAACTTAAAGGCCACAGCGAATGGATTAATGCAGGGCAGGAAATTAAATTGCCTAGGCCCCACTGTTAGTCCTCTCCTGGTGTAACGGATAGAGCAGGGCCTGGGTGTCAGAAGGTCATGGGTTCTAATCCTCACTCCATCACTTGTCTGCTGCATGGCCTTGGGCAAGTCGCTTCACTTCACTTGAGACTGTGAGCCCCATATGGGACAGGGACTGTGTCCTACCCGATTTGCTTGTATTCATCCCAGCGCCTAGTACAGTCCCTGGCACATAGTGAGTACTTAACAAATACCACAATTATTAATATTATTATTATTCCTCTGCCTGGACTAGTGTGTGGCCCGGAGAAGGCTGGATTTCTGAGGGAACTGTACAGACCCCCCTGCTGCCCAACAAGACACTTTCTGATATTAGAGAAAGGGGCAGAGGGACGCCACTCTGTGCTGACTCATTGGGTGGACAGGTCCCTGGCTGGTGAGTTAGGAGGAGTCTCTTGCCTGGAGAAGCAGAGGGGACTGCGCAGAGCCTCTCCACCCCTTGTTCGTTCCCAAATACAATGAGGGGGTAAGCAAAATAATATATCAGTGTATGGTTTGTTCTAATTAGGGGAGCCCCAGAAGAGAACAGAACCAATGTAAAACAGTTTGGGAGTAAAACAGTTTGGGATTTTATCCTGAGAGATTCTCAAATTGCCAGTTTTACTCCAGGAATCTTGACTTAATTCTGCTTGTTTAAATTCACCATCTGAGATTTGCCATTCTCAAGCCAGAGCACCGGTAGCAGCCCATAACAAAAAAAGCAAAATAACAGTCATTCCTGCTTCCATTGTTCCCACCAAAGTATTCTGAGTCTTCTCAACCTGTATTGGACTCGATATCTGCCCTCCTCCCTATCAGACCCCTTCTCCAAATCTCACCTCTCACTTCTGCCAGAAACTGATTTGTCTTTCACTCCGAAACAGGAGCATGGGGAAACACGGTTTTTGCAAAAAAGTGTTGACAAAGCAACTATGTCAGTCAAACCTGGTTACCATTTTTATTAACTCATTGTTCAACTTTGTATAATATTTTTAAAATATGTGGAGCTTGTAACAAGAGAAAGTTATGGAATTTACGTGAATAATCCATTTGTACAGGATGCTCCCATGGGAACATAAAATAGGTCAGGCACTTGATATGCCCACTTTGCTTTTGATACTCCAGGAAACTGGACCTCTGTTAGGAAAAGCTTCCTACTTTCCAGTTGGTGATTTCAGAATGAGTATCTGAGTACTTTCCTCAGGGTACAACAATGCCATGTTAGAGCAAAATAATAATTTTCTGTTGTATTTACTATAATCCTTAATGACAGTGTTTGGGGAACATATGCTGTATTGTAACCTAATAAAAAATATCTGACATGTATGTAATCTCTTGCTAGAAATTTGCTTTTAAAATAATGTCCTGGAGCTATTTAAATTCGTACTCACATTGTTATCTGATGAATATAAGCATTCCTTTTGTACATCTCTTTATCTTATTTCTAAAACCTTGTTGTCACTTAAGGTAAGGAGTAAAAGCTAATTGTTGCTCCCTCCATTTCAGTGATAGAACATACGTACTTAATTTTACCCTGAAAAATATTTAGGTTATGCTTTAAGCAAAGACTTTTTTGTAAGAAAACAGTAAAAATAATTTCAATTTGAGGTGCTTCATTGCCAGTTCCTACATCTATTAAAACTGGTTCCCACAAAAAGACCTAAAGACAGGGTGGTAACTTCACCTGAAATAGAACAAATTCATCTTCTCAGAGTTGGGCTGGAGACCACCATTCAGCAAAAGAAGCCCAGGAACAAAACGTATGATGCATCCAAATGGCTCAAAGGAAGTAGGTTTTTGTGAGGTTGGAAAAACATCTAAGCTGCTTGTTGTAGGACTGCTGACACTATTGGACAAAAGGAGGGATAGAAGAAAAGAAGAGGGAAGGGAAGGAGGGGAAAAGGAAAGGCTTTGTTTGGTGTATTTTTAAAGTGGGAAATGTAAAGCTTGGGGTTACAGTCTTCCAGAAGAACTCTTGCCAGCGATCAGAGTTAGAGCCCACCAGCCCCACTGAAATTTTGAAAAGCTGATTTAAAAGCATCTCCAGGGGAGAAAAAGAAAAGAGAAAATCACAGTCTAAGGCAGTGAGTATAAGGTGATGTTGAGGTGGGTGGGGGAAGAAATGAGCTTTTTGTTCAGAATGGCAATTTCAAAAAGCAAAGGAGGGATTTGATAGAAAGATGGATCAAATTAAATAGCCTGTGAAACCTAATTTATTTATTCTGACACATGCTCCTACTGCCTGGCACTTCACATCAGTTCAATTTGACATCCCCTTGTGCTGCATGGTAGAAAGGAGATCATTGGCAAACGAAGAAGGAAAGGCCCGAACCTAAATCGAAAAATCAAAGTGAGGAGTGGCATTCTGACTACAGGCTCATCTGTTTCCTTGGCATAGCCCGCTCACTCACACACTCCACTCCATGGGGGTCACTGCCAACAATCAATCACCACAATTAAAATCACAAATGAGTGGAACAAAGTACAAATCAGGGACCAGATACGGTAGCCGGCAAAGAGGGAGAATTCTCTAAAGAATGGACATAAGTCCACTGGGAGGACTCAGGCCTTTGAGTTATATTAAGAAAAATAGGGAAAATGCAGTGGTTTGGCCATATCACATGGGGAAAGGGATAGTAAATTTATTATTTATTTATTTTACTTGTACCTATCTATTCTATTTACTTTATTTTGTTAGTATGTTTGGTTTTGTTCTCTGTCTCCCCCTTCTAGACTGTGAGCCCACTGTTGGGTAGGGAGTGTCTCTATATGTTGCCAGCTTGTACTTCCCAAGCGCTTAGTACAGTGCTCTGCTCACAGTAAGCGCTGAATAAATACAATTGATTGATTGACAGTAAATATGCAGGTTTTTTTGTGGGAGCAGTGGGAGGTTTCTTCCTTCTCACACTACCCCAAGCAACTCCATTTCCACAGAGAAACTTCACTACTATTGCAGCATGCAGGTAATCCCACTTTTTTTGGTGGTACGTAGAGTATGGGGGTTCTCTTCTAATTAAAGAAGCAGCGACCTGGTGGATAGAGCAAGGGCTGGGGGGTCAGAAGGACCTGGGTTCTAATCCTGGCTCTGCCACTTGTCTGCTGTGTGGCCTTGGGCAAGTCACTTCACAAAAAATACCTGATTACTGACCACCCTGGAGGATAATTGGATAGAGCTGTAACTCCAAAAGGTGAGTTTTCTTAATGCTTGAATTGTAGTTAGTATTAAGCACTTACTGTGTGCAGAGCAGTGTACTGAGTGATGGGGAAGAATGTACAAGTGGGACTGCGACACGGTCTATCTTAGTCACAGTCAATGTCCTTTAAGGTGTACACAGAGAAGAACCTGAAATGTCCCTGGTAGGTTGGTAAACAGAAAGCAGCAATGTGGTCCTGGGTCATTCCCAGTCCCTTAGTAATCTGATATTTTGTATACTGAATAGGGTTTACTGATAGAAAAGTTGAAGGACAGAGCCATATTATAATAATAATGGCATTTATTAAGCGCTTACCATGTGCAAAGCACTGTTCTAAGTGCTGGGGAGGTTACAACGTGATCAGGTTGTCCCACGGGGCGCTCACAATCTTAATCCCCAATTTCCAGATAAGGTAACTGAGGCACAGAGAAGTTAAGTGACTTGCCAAAAGTCACACAGCTGACAATTGGCCGAGCCGGAATTTGAACCCACGACCTCTGACTCCAAAGCCCGGGCTCTTTCCACTGAGCAACGCTGCTTCTAAAAAGATATCAAATGTCATTATATGCTAAACTAGACATCTCAGCTCCATGCGAGCATCATACAAATCAAAGCAGTCATAAAACAGTGCAGTATTAAAGGGTGACTTTCAAACCTGGGGTCAGAGAGCTCCCTCAAACCTCCCCATCCCATCCCGCTCAAGGTAAAAGGGAAAACGGGTCTCTATCTCCTGATGTGAGGCCCCTTATAGAGGGTGCTGCAGTAGACCCTACAAGCCAAAAAGTAGATTCTGTATTCTGGTACTGTGCCTGTAACACCCCTGAAGCGCGGCTTGTTAGTAATGCACTTTTAACATCACTAATTACTATCACATAACTAACATGCCTATAATACCATCCCATGCCTGCAGCACTTCTGACACACCATTAAAATGCCTATAACACACCAGCCACACACTAACACATATTCATTAGGTTAGATGCTATGATTGTCTCAAATTTCAATTGTAGACAAACAGGGTCTTCACCCTGGCTCTGGGCACCTACCTTCTCACCCAGCCAAGACCGGTCGACCTCTCTTCAGGGAATACGGTGTAGGATTGTTAAAAAACAATCAATCATCAAGGGTGATAATAATAATGGCATTTACTAAGCACTTACTATGTGCAAAGCACTGGGGAGGTTACAAAGTGATCAGGTTGTCCCACGTGGGGCTCACGGTCTTAATCCCCGTTTTACAGATGAGGTAACTGAGGCACAGAGAAGTTAAGTGACTTGCCCAAAGTCACAAGCTGACAGTTGTTGAACCCGTGACCTCTGACTCCAAAGCCCATGCTCTTTCCACTGAGCCACGCTGCTTCACAAGTCACTGATCACTGTCATGGCAGCAGAGAACCTGTACCCGTGATAGCAGATTTTAGCAGTGCCATACTCACGCCTAAATTGGCCCTATTAGGTTCTTTAGCCTATAGAAGCAGCAGAAGCAGCAGCAGCTCTAGGTAAGTTCCAATCTCCACAACAGTAGATGTGCTGGAAAGATGGGCTTCTGCAGGGGAGAGGCCAAAATGGCAGCCTTCTGCAAACCTGCCCCAAAGCAGGAAAGGATTTAAACAATAAACAGCACATCACTAAACCTTCAACCAAAGATAATCCAGGGGAGGCAATCTCCACTAAAGTTTCCAACCTGCTAGCCGAGCATCATTGTCAACTCCCAGGGACATGCTCTAGATTCAGAGTCATTTAATGAAGTCCTCTTAAATCTTCCAGAGCGATTCAGCTGTTCCCAAAGATGCCCCAGGTTTGTATATGATACTGGTGATCCACAGGGGACTACAGCCCTCAAAGATCACAGTATCGTAATGATGAGGCACACATTCAAGAAAGTGTGGCCCTGAAAGAAATAGGGCAGAACGAAGTAGCAGATTCAGTTATGCAGGTAAGTGAGGAATCAGATAAAATTTCTGGGATCCAGGTAGATGGTGATATGAAAATAGCTTCCAGATTAAAGGCATATAAACTCTCCCTTGATCCATTTGAGAGATGGCCTTCACAGTTCGTAGGTCCCAACAAAAAGGCCTTTCCTATTTTTCCTACTTAGATGATTGGCACAGTCTTAAACCATTAATTAATTAATTAATTAATTAATTAATTAATTAATTAATTAATTCGGTCATTTATTGAGCACTTACGGTGTGCAAAGTCTGTATCTAGCACGTGGGAAAATACAGTGTGATAAAAGACTCATTCCCTGCCCACAGTGAACTTACAGCCTAGAGACCACTGTTAAGGTAAACCTAGATGCTGTCATGGCCAAAATGTGAAAGTTGAGTTTCAAGCTCAAATTGAAGTCCAATTTTATTTTTAATGTTACTCAGTGCTTAGTATGGGCCAGGCACTGTACTAAGCGCTGCGGTAGATACAAGCTAATCAGGTTGGAGATAGTCCTTGCCTGACTGTGAGACCCACGTGGGGCTCAAAGTCTTAATCCCCATTTTACTGATGAGGGAACTGAGGCACAGAGAAGTGAAGTGACTTGACCAAGGTCACACAGCAGACAAGTGGCCTAGCTGAGTTTAGAACCCAGGTCTCTCTGACTCCACGCACTATGCCATGCTGATTAGTCCTGATAATGGGTGAAGTTAATCTGTCAAGAGTAATCTACCACATGGGCAATGGTCTCCATCCCACTCAGCAGGCTTTGAATTATAAATTCATATCAGCAAGGGCCCGCTTCAGTCAATCAATCAAACATATTGAGCACTTCTGTGTACAGAACGTTTGTACTAAGTAGTTGGGAGAGTACAATACACCAGACTTGGTAGACACGTTCCCTGCCCCAAGGAGCTTTCAATCTTGCAACACTTGGGTCTGAAGGATGCCATCCTGGCACCAGGTTGTTCACAAGGAGAGTTTCAGCTTGCTGTGGGCAGGGCATGTGTCTGTTGTTATATTGTACTCTCCCAAGTACTTAGTATAGTGCTCTACAGACAGACAGTAAGTGCTTAGTGTATATGACTAACACTTGGAAGTCAGGAAGGCCCAAGCTTCCCAGTTCCAGACCTCCCAGAGCATCAACTAGTTTCCCCAGGCACTATAGTAATGGTTCCTTCTGGCCAACTTTACGGCAACTATCAGACCCCAGAACGTCTACCATGTAATGCTGGGATTAGAGATAAGAGTGAGCCTAAATGTGAGTAGTATAAAATTCTCTGGTCCACAAGACCATCTTTCCCCAAGGAATGCCAGTAGAAGTAAGCTCCTCTGCTGGATTGTAAAATCCTTGAGGGTAGCAATGACGTCTACCAACTTTACTGTACTCCTCCAGGTGCTTAATACAGTGTTCTGTGCCCAGTAAGTGTTCAATAAATACCACTGATTGATGTCAACAGGCACAATAGCAAGATCCCTCGGCAAGGAAACCCTCAAGGATGAGAGGGAGGAGACTGTCCTGCTGATGGTGTCCTGGAAGAGTCTTGCCATGGAAAGGCTACTCACCTAGAGAAGAGCAAATTTCCATCAAGCTTCATGGTGACAACCATGTTGTTAGCACACACCTCTATGGATTATCCAGGCACTATCACTACTTTCTGTAACATGTTTTTCCAAAAAAAGATAAATTGGCTCCTGAATCATCAAGCAGCATATGCCATTGGACCCAAGATTTTGTTTGGCCTTCCAGAAAAATCAATCAAACAGTGGTATTTATTGAGCATTATGGTGTGCAAAGTGCTTTGCAGAGTGCTTAGGAGAGTACGATACTAGTTGGCAGACATGATCTCTACCCACAGGGAGCTTACAGGGTAGAGGGGGAGATAGACATTAAAATAAATTACAGATAAGAAATGGAAGAGTATAAAGATATAGATGTGCTGTAGGGGTGGGGTGAATATGAAGTGCTTTAGGAGTACAGATCCAAGTGCATAGGCAATGAGGAAGGGAGGGTGAAATGGGGAAATGAGGGCTAAGTCAAAGAAGGCCCCTTAGAGGAGATATGATTTTAGGATGACTTCAAAATCAGGGAGACAGGTGGTCTGTCAACTTTGGTTTTAGAAGCAGGGGGTGGAGAGGAGGTCGAAGGTGGTGGTTATGTGTTTCAAGAACTAGCTCCCAAAGTGAGATGCATAATGCCGCGCACCACAAAACCGTGGCTGTTATGACTCTAAGAAGAATCCTGACCCACAGCAGGAGCATCCTTGGTCTTAAGCATTTTTGTTGTCCTTTGGTGTGCATTAAAATATGCCTGCAACTTGCCTTTTTGTGCACCAGCCCAGCCCAATTAGTTGAGCAAGGAAAACTCCAGAGCCGAGCTGGGCAAACAGCTTCAAATTTCACTCCAAGAAGAATCTCATAATTGGAGGAGTCAGCCTCCAGAGAATTATAAATATATCTAAATCCCCAAGTAACATGTAACTTCAGCTGCAAGCTATGTTTGTGGCCCTGAAACCCAGGGCAGTTTTGCCTCTAAATGCATTTCCCAATTTTATCTTGGGCAATTCCATGTGTCCATAGGTCTTTAGAAGATAGGGTCTAACCCCATCTAATATAATGTGATATGCCATAAGGGTTTATTCATTCAGTTGTATTTATTAAGTGCTTACTATGTGCAGAGCACTATATTAAGCACTTGGAAAAGTACAATACAGCAATAAACAGTGACATTCCCTGCTCACAACGAACTCAAAGTCACAGTCCTAGAGCCAGCCAACAGGATAATTTTGACAGTTGGTCATAGAGCCTCGCTATTTCCCATAGGGTAATGTAAGCTTTTTCTGATCTCCCATGAGAGTCTGAAGAACACCCAGTTTCTGCCACCACTTCCCTGCACTGGAAAATCCGGGTCCAAGAGGTCTGGCAACGCATTACTAGGTAGCCCAAATCCAGGTCCCACCCTACAGCGTATTGCACCCCTTTCTTCCCCACTTCCACTCCAGGAGTAGGGAAGATTCTTCCTGTTCTGGAGGGATGTCACCCACTCATGAGCTGAAAAAACAAATCAATGTTAGAGTCCTTACAAATCACTGCACGTGTTTTCTCTATTTACCGAGGGCATTAGGCAGAGTAACTAAACTGCTGAAACTAAGGATGTAACCAAAAGCACTCAAGTTATTGGTGCATGCTTGTCCAGCCCATTTTTTTTTTTAGATAAACCTGTTGAGTGGAGCTACAGAACCTGTCAGAAGGCCTCTAGTAAACTCCTCCCTCTCCATATTTGGTGGCCAATATGAACCAGATGTTGGCTCACAAGAGTCAGCAGTCCCAGAAGAGGCAAGACGCAGAGTCGACCTCTGTCCATCTCCTGGAGGACATCCAACTTACATTTAAAGTTGCTAAACCAGATCACTTTCTGCTGGCTAAGGGAGCTTGGATCTCTTATATTCCATGAGAATAATCTGCCATTTCAGTTGAATAACCTAGGCAAGCTTTTCCTTGACTAATGAACAGGAAGTTATATTCTCCGGGGCTTAGAGCATAAGGAAGTCATTGCTGTGGTCGGTTGCTTTGGATAGCCCTTGTTTTCAAAGATGGGACAACTGATAGAGCCAATACATGTGTACAAATGTGGCTAAAAAGATGGCTGTCATATTAACACCCTGCCATATTGTTCACTTACAATGGTTTGCCCCAAACAGGCTGTTGAACCTACCTCTTGAAAGACTACTACAGTGTAGTAGTTGCAGTGTTGGCATGCAGCAACTGTAAGAGGAGTTGTCCCCCTTGAGGAAAGGCTTTGTGAAGATCAGGGTACTAACAGTCCACCGCTGCATTAGACTGTTTGAGGCTACTTCACTCTGACTTCATATTGTTTGGTCAAGGGGTAGCAAAAACCAACAAACTCCCTTTGAAAAACAAGGAGTACATTTTACACTGACAGGTTCTTAGGTTTACAAAACTATTTTTATTTAAAACATCAGTTGCTATAGTAGCATCCATGTGACCCATACTCACTGTAGATCAGAGGCGCATATAATTTCCTTGAGAAGTGGAAAAGATAAACCCCATGACAGTGCTGCAGGAACTTTGTGTTTCGGTCAGATTGCTTCAGAAGGAAAAGCATCTGACAGATGGCACTGTGTGCTGTGTCTTCCCCTTACCACACGAAACTTTTTTCCAACACCGAGATACAAATTTTGCTTGAAAAAAGTAAAACTGGATTAAAAGGGAATGAGAGACTGTTAGTGATTTCTATCTTGAAATGAGAGGAGTTGTAGGTGGTAGGCCATCTGGACCATGCGTGGCAGGTTTCTGTATACTGCCACAGGAGTATCTCGAAATGGTACAAATCACTTCTAGGAAGAGAGGTCAGCAAACTCACATGCCTTTCCTTTGACCATCTCTAGCATTTTACACATTGCTGCCTAGGGCTACTTGACATTTTTTCCAATCCTTAAAACCAACCGTATTCATTGAATTGTCTAAACTGAGCCAAGAGGCTGTCGGAAGTGGCAGTTGGGGAGAAGGATGCTCCATCCTCAGGGGGAGGAAAAGAGGGAGGGGTGCATCAGCTGAGGAGGGGGGAGGAGGGAGAAGGAGTGCTCCAAATGGGGAGTAGGAAGCTTAGTCTGCACACAGTAAGCACGCAATAAATGTGATTATTCCTACCGGGGATGGGGGAGGAGGGAGGAGGAGCATTCCAGTTGGGGAGGGGAGAGGAAAGAGGTGGGTGCTCTAGCTGGTAAAGGGGAGGGAGGAGTGCTCCAGGCTGAATCATAGTAGGGAAGCACTCCAGTCAGGACTAGGAAATTATCCTGCCCTAGACTCAGAAACATCTGACTCCTCTCTGGAATGGTGATAAAAGGGAATAGTTGGAATTCCCCAATTGAGAAACTGAGACATAGAAAAGCTGAGTAGCTTGCCCAAGACCACTCAGACGGGGATTCAAAGATGAGCACAAAGTTGTGATGATCCAGCTAAATTGCCCTTGTTCTTTTGTAACAGGCCCACATGTGATTCCTCTACCTGGGGCTGAACTTTTCCAAGAACTGAAGCACTTCCCTACTGTGCTCTTGGCTGGCCTAGGCCCTGCAGGGACCCTAATGACTCTGGTCTACTTGCCCCCAGCTGATTCTTCCAGTTCCAGGAACCGGGACAAGGAATTGGGAGACCCTATCTCACCTGGCTAGAGCTATGAGAAAGAGGTCCAGGATGTCCCATGGTTAGACCCTGCTCAAGGAGGAACCGTCAGTTCTGGTAAGGGAGTGGAGGGAGTCAGGGACGACAGCTGGAATAAAAAGTCTGTGAGAGGAAGAAAGCAAAAAGGAGAGAAAACAACAGACATCTCCCACCACAATGAATGGCCAGAAAACCCAGGTTTGCAAAATTAACATTCAAGTGCAGAGCAGAGACTTTCACTTGAAACCAAATCCTGTCCTCTCCACTGAGTAATATGACTGCTAGGACCAAAGATAGAGTCCAATGCATAGGGAAGGGAGGGAAGGAGCTTGCAGGGCTATGGAGGTTCTTTAGCAGAGAAGCTCCTCCTTACCCTGGCTGTTCGTCACTGGGAGGCTGGGATCATGAAAACATCTGCTATTGTTCTCTTCCAAGCACTGAGTACATTGCTCTGCACAAAGTAAGTACTCAAGATAAACTATCAATTTCTTGATTTATCTGAGAGTTTTTCAAGGAGTGGGAGATGGGGAAGATTAGGACACTTCCTATTAAAATTCCAGGCTTCTTTTTCTCCTCCTCATCTCCAGCCCCAGTCTCCTGCCTTCCAGGTTGGCAGCTCTGTAGAATGTACCTTATTCTCTCCCTCGGTCAGTAAACAGTTACCCTTCCAAACAATGACGGTCATGGCACCCACAGGAAATCCCACCTTTCCCCTGGCTTTAAAGGTTCTGTAGTCCTTGGCCCGTGTTGTAAAATAAATCCCCAGCTTTAGCACAGAATGGCATAGGGACTGGGGTGGGGCAGAGAAAGGGAAGGGAAGGAAGAAGAGAAGAGGAAAAGAAAAGGTGGTAAAGGAATCTGCAGGTGGGGAGGCCCATGCAACACTAGAGAGCCAGATATGTGCACTCCCTAGTCCTGAGTGTTCATTTTCTAGCACTTGACTCTTCGCTGCAGGTTACAATAACTGGCGGCTGTTTTTGATTGGTAGCAGCTGAGAATCAAGGCAGGAAGACTGCAGGGAGGCTGTCAGGAAACCCTCACAGACATGAAAGGATGTGCTAGGAAACCCGATTAAAGCCAACTTTTGTTTTATATGTTCCTCGGGGGCATATAAGTCTGCTCTTCTTTTGACAGAAATTTCCTCAAGCCCCAGAAGAGGTGGAAAAGGAAGCCACATTCAAGGGGCGAATGAAGGCAAAACTGCCTCAGTTGGTCAGCTTTCTGAATGCCCGTCAGAACAGTGATTACCGGTGGCAGCTTTCATCATGAAGCGTGAAGCGGAAGGAGCATTGCCCTACAACTCGAGGCACAGAAGACCTAGGGGATTGTGTAGGGCCTCATTCATCTGGGTAAATTTCAGTGTTAAGGCATGCAATCAGATCACCCCCTCTTATCTCATCTCATTGATCTACTACTGCCCAGCCCTCACACTTAGCTCCTCTAGCACCAGCTTACTCACTGTGGCCCGATCTCATCTATCTTGCTGCCGGTCCCTTTCTCCCATCCACCCTCTGGCCTGGAGCTCCCTCCCGCCTCATATATGCCAAGGCACCACTCTCCCCACCTTCAAAGCCTTTTAAAGGCACATCTCCTCCAAGAGGCCTTCCCTGATTAAGCCCTCCTTCCCCAGCTCCACCTCCCTTCTGCGTCATCTATGCACTAGATCTGTACCATCTGGGCATTTGGAATTCACCCCCCCACCTCCCACCCCCTCAGGCTTATAGCACTTATGAACCTACAGGTAATTTATTTATTTATATCAATATCTGTCTCCCCTTCTAGACTTTAAGCTTGTTGTGGGCAGGAAATGTGTCTACCAACTCTGTTGCACTGTTCTCTCCCAAACACTTAATACAGTGCTCTCTGCCCACAGTAAGCACTCAATAAATACCAGTGATTGATTGATGATTGATTGATTACAGGGATCCTATAAGTATAGGACCCCAGACAGTCAAGCAGTCCTTCCTTGGTCTGAGGAGCAGAGAAAATTCAAAGGGGCCGGTACCCACATGCACCACTCTGACCTCAAAATAGGGGAATGCGCAGGCAGAAGAGTGGCAGACCAAAGTAGAGGAACTTTTCTTCCTCAATGTTTTCCCCCTCCTCCTGAAGCCCCCAATCCTAGCTCTTCTGCAAGTAATAATAGCAATTGTATTTCTTAAGTGCTTACCATGTGTCAACCACTGTACTAAGTGCTAGGGTAGATACAAACTAATCCGGTCAGATGCAATTTGGGTCCCACTTGGGGGTCACAATCTAAGTAAGCAAGAGAATAGGGATTGCATTCCCATTTTACAGTAGGGGAAACTAAGGTTCAGAGCCCAAGGTCACATACAGCTGGCAAGTGGCAGAGTTGGGATTAGAGCCCAGGACCTCTTTTTTTTTTTTTTTAATGGTATTCATTAAGCACTTACTATGTACTCTTCTAAGCACAGTCTATGTCCCACATGGGGCTCACAGATGGGGGAACTGAGGCACAGAGAAGTTAAGATCACACAGAAGACAAGTGGCAGAGTCAGAATTAGCACCCAGATCCTTCGACTCCGAGGCCCGTGCTCTATCCACGAGGCCACTCTGTTTCTCTATCCACTAGGCCACGCTTCTGCCGAGATTTCTCGGTGAAGTGTAGAGACTCAGTCCAACTCCCTTGAGAAGTGCTGGCACCAGGCAAGTCCCAGCTGCTGCCTAGACTTTCATCATAGAGGCAGACCAACCCTGAGGACTCCAGGTATTGCTATGGGTCGGGAGAGAACCTATGTCAACCAGGAGAATTTGTGTGGACCTCTATCTTCAACATGAAATGCAAGGAATTGGATTTTTTTTCTTTAATAAGCTCATTAAATGCCAGTTGGTAGTTTAGTCACTTATTTTTGCTAACAGAAGAAGGATTTTTTTTTTAGTTTTTATGTTGTGGGGGGTAAGGGATGTGCTCAGGCCTAGCCTCTTCTTTTGTGTCAGAACAGTAGCATGTGATTGTGACCGCAGAGAGGAAGACATTATTCTACTAGCAGTAAGACAGAGGAATTGAAACGGTAGAGGAAAGAGAAGGGAAACAGATAAATATCTTTGGGACACACCAACGCTGATCCCTAGCCACAAGAACAGGCCTGGAAATGGGGATGGCCCAATCTCTCACGGGTGTCTGACCAACTTGAAGCACAATTACTCATTCCGTCAGAACTCCAAAGAGTCAGGTATTAAGGTCAGGGAATGTGAATGGAGCTTTGGACACGCTGCAGGGAGCACCTTTAAACATTAGTTATATCTGCAGTGGAATAATCTTAGAGAAAACAAATGGTTTAAAGAGATTTCAGTCAGTCCAGAATTCTGAAGGGGATTTCAGCCGCTAAACTTGCAAACAGTGCACTCTGACTTTAAGGAGCACAACATCATTATGCTTGGCCTCGTTTTAGAGCAGAGAAATCTTACAAGGAACTTTCATGGAAGAAACTCTCTAGACCAAAATCAAAACTAATCATTTTTTGCATATTAATCAGGCTCCTGATTGAAGCAGTTCTAGCTGTTTGGGGAGGAATATTAAGAGTAAATGCTGCTAATTTAAGCACAACTAATTTTAAAACATGTACTTAGGAACAACTATGAGGAAAGCATTTATCCAAAAGACTTTGGGGCTCCAAAGGTAACCTTCATCTAGTGAAATGGAGCTGGGTTCAATGTCATGACATTCTCTGCTGGTGGAGAATGCACGTCTTTACTCTGCTCCTTCCCAGTGATTTCTACCTTCAAGGCTTCTGGACCTCCCCATCTACACTGTAAAGCTCCTTGTGGGTAGGGAACATGTCTATATTTCTATTGTATTCTACTCTCCCACCCAGTAAGAAGGCAGTTAAGCTCTCAATAAACACCATTAATTGATTGATTGACTTAAACAGTCCCGGGCCTCTCCAGATAAACAGAAGGTGTCAGAGTTGATCTTTTACCAGAATAAGGTGGGCAAAACACCCCACAGTTTTATGTTCCGGACTGGAGTCTGCCTTTAGACCATCTCCCGGTTATTCCCATGGTAAGCTTTGCTTTTCACTTTATATCTTAAACAGGCCATGAGTGTGTATGCATGTGTGCGGATATTTGTATGTGTGGACCTTTACACACAGACGACTTGGTGCCTTGTCCTAACAGATAAGACTGCAGTCCAAGGTATTTCACCAGGAGGCAAGGAAGAGGGCCTGAGTTAAGTTTTAGATTCTACCAGCGTCCTTTCACCACCCACAACTGACAAAACATGAGGAGAATCATCATGTTCCTGAACATGCAGAGTGACTAATTCTGGCAAAGTTATTCACATGAATAAACACTGAGGGCATCATGCAACACACAGTTATATCTGATATGTCATAGCCTGTGATAAACTGGATCTACTTAAAACAGGGATGAGCATGTTAAATAACTGGCAGATTTGTAGCCTATGTTTCTTCATTAACTGAAATTGTAATTCCCTCGATTTGGAATTTAGGCTAAAAGTAGGAGCTCATGGAATCCTGGAAGCATTTGAAGGTGACAAACAGAGGTACCAATTTTTCATTTTGAGAGCGGGTTCACAGAGAGGACGGGGATTTTAGGTAGAGTGGAATTTAGAGGGGGCAGGCTTCGAAGATCTCACAATCAGTCAATCACTGGTATTTATTGAGCACTTACTGTGTGCCAAACACTATACTAAGTGCTTGAGTACTAAGTACTAAGAATTGGTAGACACATTCCCAACCCACAGGGAATTTACAGTCTTGAGGGGGAGACAGATATTAAAATAAATTACCCGTATGTACGCATTTGTTATGGGGCTGAAGGTGAGGTGAAGATCAAGTGCTTAAAGAGTACAGATCCAAGTGCATAGGTGACAAAGAAGGGAAAGGGAATAGGGGAAGAGAGGGCTTAATCGGAGAAGATATGATTTTCATAAGGTTTTGAATGTGGTGAGAGTGGTGGTCTGTCAGATATGAAAGAGGAGTGAGTTCCAGCTACAGGGAGGACATGGGCAAGGGATTGGCGGCGAGACAAACGAGATTGAGGTACAGCAAGTTGGCATTAGAGGAATGAAGTGTGCTGACTAGGTTGTAGTAGGAAATCAGTGAGGTAAAGTAGGAGGGGGAAAGGTGATTGGGTGCTTTAAAGCTAAGGGTAAAAATTTTCTGTTTGATGTTGAGGTGGATGGGCACCACTGAAAGTTCTTGAGGAGTGGGGAGATGTGGACTGAACTCATTCTAGAAAAATAATCGGGGCAGCAGATTGAAGTAAGGACCGGAGTCGGGAGAGACAGAAGATAGGGTGGTCAGTGAAGAGGCAGATGCATTAATCAAGGCAGGATATGATAAGTTTTGGGATCAGCATAGTGAAAGTTTAGTTGGAAAGGAAAGGGCAGATTTTAGCAATGTTGGGAGGGTAGAATCAACAGGATTGGTGACAGATTGAATATATGAGAGAGGAATGACTCCAGGATAATACCAAGGTAACGGTCTTGTGAGAAAGAGAGGATAGTGGTATTGTCTGTAGTGAGGGGAAAGATGGGGGAGGACAGAGTTTGGATGGGAAAATGAGGAGTTGTTTTGAACATATTTAGTTTGAGGTGTCAGTGGGATTTCCAGGTAGAGATGTCCTGAAGGCATGAGGAAATGCGAAACTGCAGAGAAGGAGAGAGGTCAGGGCCAGAGAGGTAGATTTAGGAATCATCCATGTAGAGATGGAAGCTGTGGGAATGAATGAAGCCAGCTCAGACAGCAGTGGAACAGAATTATTGTCCAAATGATGTTAGCAACTTAAGTGGCAATTTTATTTCGACAGTTCATTAGGCAGTCCTGGGTGATTCGTGGTTGTTGAGCATGTGTTAGTTTAGGACAGTTGGATTCTTAATACAATACAATTATGGTATTTGTTAAGTGCTTACTATGTGCCAGGCATAGTATGTTCAGGAAAAAAACTTCTCACTCTGGGCTTCAAGGCTGTCCATCACCTCGCCCCCTCCTACCTCACCTCCCTTCTTTCCTTCTACAGACCAGCCCACACCCTCCGCTCCTCTGCCGCTAACCTCCTCACCGTGCCTCATTCTCACCTGTCCCACCGTCGACCCCCCGGCCCCACGTCCTCCCCCGGGCCTGGAATGCCCTCCCTCCGCACATCCGCCAAGCTAGCTCTCTTCCTCCCTTCAAAGCCCTACTGAGAGCTCACCTCCTCCAGAAGGCCTTCCCAGACTGAGCCCTCTCCTTCCTCTCCCTCTCCTCCCCCTCCCCATCCCCCCCCGCCCTACCTCCTTCCCCTCCCCACAGCACCTGTATATATGTTTGTACATATTTATTACTCTATTTATTTTACTTGTACATATTTACTATTCTATTTATTTTATTTTGTTAATATGTTTTGTTTTGTTGTCTGTCTCCCCCTTCTAGACTGCGAGCCCACTGTTGGGTAGGAACCGTCTCTAAATGTTGCCAACTTGTACTTCCCAAGCGCTTAGTACAGTGCTCTGCACACAGTAAGCACTCAATAAATACGATTGAATGAATGAATGAATGAATGAATGCCAGGCACGGTACTAAGCGCTGGGGTGGATACAAGCAAATTGGGTTGGACACAGTCCCTGTCCCACGTGGGGCTCACAGTCTTAATCCTCATTTTACAGATGAGGAAACTGAGGTTCAGAGAACTGAAGGGATCTGCCCAAGGTCACAGAGCTGACAAGTGGTGGAGCCAGGATTAGAACCCATGACCTTCTGACTCTCAGGCCTGTGCTCTATCCACTATGCCATGCTGCTTCTCTCGAATGACTGGATGGGAACACGACATCCCCCTGCGCAATTCAGAGATCCAATTTATGGATGTAACCATTTTCAAGTCCTAAACTCCTATGGAGCCAAACCTGATTTCTTATCCAAGGGATCTTGAGAATCCAGCTGAATTAAGTTTCTCAGCTTCTCCAATATCCCCCCTCTGTTTCAGGACTGACCAATCTGTGTCCCAACATTTGAAGCTACAACATCAAAGGGCCAAAATCAAAATTAAAAGAAAGCCAGCTAAATTGTACTTTCTCTTCTTCCTACACTTCACCTAGGCTCGGAGATCATGGTCCAACTTCATGAGCATTGGTTGAATTTATTTATTTTCTAGAGAGAAATGGGGAGAGGAGAGAAGAGAGGAAGGGAAGAAGAATGGAAGGCAGGGGGGGTGAAGCAGGTGAACTGGGGGAAGAGTATGTGCTTTGGGAATTGAAATACTGCCTGATCATCTATTGATGTGCCACATTGACACCACAGTCCCATCACGCTGCCGAGCGACCTAGACATTTTGCAGGCAGCTACAGCCTCCAACCCTGGCTCTCCTTTGGCCCCAGCATCAGTCCTTACCCCCGCAAAGCCCTGGGAGGCTGGGCTACTGAGTGGAGCCACCTGCTCAGACTGCCGCTGCCCATGGAGGTGGTGAGCCGTAGGTAACGGGAAGTTTAGGTGAGGGGGTGGAGAGTTTATTATGTAGTGAGGGTTACAAATTTTCTTCTTTAGACTTGAAATTTTCAACAAAATACTTGCAGGGGTGCCAAAAACAAAGGTCATAACATTCAACTTTTAGCTGAAAGCTGGCCAGACTCTGTTTGCAGATCCATTTCTTGGCAGCTTTTGTTGGCTTGTGCACTGACTGCTGAAGGCACAGACTGCAGGGAACAGCCAATCAATATGGTATTCACCAGTGGATTGGATACAAAAATGCAGGTGGGCCTCCTTTCACATGGTCAAATTTGGGTTGCAGACAAGGACTCAGGTAGCATAAGCAGTGTTGCATAGTGGAAAGAGCCTGGGCTTGGGAGTCAGAGGTCATGGGTTCTAATCCTGCCTCTGCCGCTGACCAGCTGTGACACTTTGGGCAAGTCACTTGACTTCTCTGTGCCTCCGTTCCCTCATTTGTAAAATGGGGATTAAGACGGTGAGCCCCACGTGGGACAACCTGATTACCTTGTATCTACTCCAGCGCTTAGAACAGTACTCGGCACATAGTAAGCGCTTAACCAATGCCATCATTATTATTATAAAAGCAAAAATAGTGCTTCAGTCTCATTTCTGGGAAGGCCGTCTCTTACTGTTTATTATTGTCATTATTATTAATTATATAATAATTTAATTATTAATTATTTAATTATGTAATAATAATAGCATTTATTAAGTTCTTACTGTGTGCAAAGCACTGTTCTAAGTGCTGATAGTATTTGTTAAGTGCTTACTTTGTGTTAAGCACTGTTCTTAAACACTGGGGTAGATACAATCTAATTAGGTTGGACACAACGTGTCCCTTTCCCTCTTTGTCCCACATGGAGCTCACAGTCTTAATCCCCATTTTACAGATGAGGGTACTGAGGCACAGAGAAGCAAAATGACTCACCCGAGGTCACACAGCAGACAAGTGGTGAAGCCGGGATTAGAACCTAGGTCCTTCTGACTCCTGCTCCGTGCTTTATCCACTAGACCATACTGCTTTTCTACAATGCTATCCCACTACAGGACATGAGGTTTAGCACCTTCTGTAGGGAAATCTCATCAAGGACATTACATTTCCCAGAACTGTAAAGTCATGACAACAGTGGATTGCCTAAGAGAGGCCCAAAATCCAGCAAAAGCTATCTTTACAATGTATGGTCACAGTGGAAAAACGCCAAATAGCTGGGCATGGTCAGAGGACAAAGAGAAACAAAACCAAATCCCTAGTTCTGCCACTCTCGAAAAACCACTGTTCGTCTGTACCTGGAATGCCAATTACATTATTGTAATTCTAGTTGATGCACCTAGAAAGGACATATTAGAGCCAGAAAAGGTTCAGAGAAGGCTAATCAGTCTGATCCAGGGAGTGGAGCCGTTTCCAATCAAGACAGAATGAAGAGATCAGGGATATGTGGGGGCTAAAGAAGGGTGAAATACAAGGATAATAGAACCATGAGAATGTGAGTGGTGCCAAGGATATATACGTGTGTGTGTGTGTGTGTGTGTGTGTGTGTGTGTGTGTGTGAGAGTGTGTGTATACGTACATTATGTGATTATGAGGATGAAAGTCAAGGAGGGTACCCATCAAACTGGCAATGGCTACAAGGATGCTTAGAAGAAGTACATAATAATTAAATCCTGTGGTTCACTGGCCTAATCCCATACAACACTGCAGAGGGCCTGAACAGAGCTTGATATCAACACTGTCAGGACATCAGTCTGCCGTTCCCAGGGATTGTGTACTCTTTACCTGAGCATTAAAAGATGTTCCGATTATGGGTACTCAAGGGAGCCCAGAATTCAAACTGCTACTGTACCAACCTTTCCCTAAATAAACAAACCCAGGAGGGTCTCCGACTCGATGAGGAAACACTGGAAAGAATAAATGCCTCAGGAAAGTCCGTGGTTGGGTATGTGTTCGGATGTGGAGAGGCCAGGCCTGACGGGGAAATCAGCAAACAATAATTCTCATCAAAACCAGGCTTGAAATTATAACCAGAGAGCAACTGTCTCCAAGAATTTCAAGCAGGAGACAGATTCCTTCTGCTCCTGCCAAGCCGGGAAGGCAAATTAATGACCACTTGGCCAGGGCCCTTTGGAATCCCCACTTAAATAGCGCGATAATAACAAGCCAAATAATAAGCCAAATACTAAGATGAAAAAAAATCTAAGTAAAGATCACATGAAGCTGCTGAGACTCTAAGTCCCCCCGTTTATTCGTTTAGGTACTAAGAAGCTAAAACCATGGATTCCTTTGAAGACAGTGCATTTGTCCCAGTAACCAACAGAAGGTGGATGGAACCCCACAGTGGGAAAACAGAAAAAGTGAGAGATTTGAGAACTTTCTGCTGAGAACCTTTGGTCTTGGACTATGTCCAACCACAGAACTTTGTATCTACCCCAGTGCTTAGTACAGTGTTTGGCATGTAGTAAGCACTTAACAAGTACCATTAAAAAAAAAAATCCACCTACATGAATGCTCTTCAGCCTAGACCACCTAACTACGGGGTTGTATCCCCCAATTTCTTGATTCAGAAATGCCCAGCAAGTGATAATGAAATGCTTAGCAGTAGTGATAATAGTAAGGAATTGTGAAAAACATTTAGTTTATGTACCAAATCAGGAGTTTTCTCCACTGCTGACTCCCCCATCCCAGCTAAGCTGCACAGTCAACATTGGCGTACTATATTTTGGGCTTAAAATTATTTAAAACTTGTATTTAATTTGTATATAATACCTTTTTGTTGTCTGTTGGGGGAAAAAATTCCCAAGGACCTCATCTCTCCATATTTACATTGAATCCAGTTTCCCCAGAAGTATTAGAGAAGCAGCGTGGCTCAGTGGAAAGAGTCCGGGCTTTGGAGTCAGGGGTCATGAATTCGAATTCCGGCTCTGCCAATTGTCAGCTGTGTGACTTTGGGCAAGTCACTTAACTTCTCTGTGCCTCAGTTCCCTCATCTGTAAAATGGGGATTAAGACTGTGAGCCCCCCGTGGGACAACCTGATCTCCTTGTCACCTCCCCAGCGCTTAGAACAGTACTTTGCACATAGTAAGCGCTTAATAAATGCTATTATTATTATTATTATTATTATTATTATTATTATTATTATTCTGTATCCAGCTCACAGGGAAAAACATGCATTTTGTAATGTTGTTAACTTTCCTGAATGGGATATAGAGTGCAATGAACCACCTGGTTTGGTCTCCAGGGTGACTGGGCTGCAACTGATTTTTATGTGGCCCTTGAATTCCCCTTAGAATTGCCTGCACTTTGTCAGGAACTTCCCAACCCGTGGATGAGCCTGCTTTGCCCTTCCTACCTCATTCAGTGGCAAATGTAATCTACAACAGTTAGATCACCTTGACCTATGAGATCTCTTGGTTCCCTTAGTTTGTATATTGGAAGGGGTAACATGGATTGATTATAATAATGATAATAATAATGATGGCATTTATTAAGCACTTATGTGCAAAGTACTGTTCTAAGTGCTGGGGAGGTTACAAGGTGATCAGGTTGTCCCACGGGGGGCTCACAGTCTTAATCCCCATTTTACAGATGAGGTAACTGAGGCACAGAGAAGTTAAGTGACTTGCCCAAAGTCACACAGCTGACAATTGGTGGAGCTGGGATTTGAACCCATGACCTCTGACTCCAAAGCCCGTGCTCTTTCCACTGAGCCACACTGCTTCTCTATCTTGATTGCTACCTAAGTTTGCAGTCAGGAGAGCTCCTGCATAGACGAATTTGTGGACAATCCACTGGTTCAAGTTTGATTCCAGATCTCTGGAATGAAACGCTCATTTTTCCTCTTGATAAGGAAGCCATGTTAAACCTAGTAAGCAAAAGACTCTAAAAGCATTTAATGCATGTAAAAATTGCAAATGGCAAATTGTGCTAGATTACAAAGATGACCATACTTGATGAGTTTTGCTACTTGCGGCACAATAACAAAAGCAATTAGGATATTCTGTAATCAGCTACCCTAGTTTTAACCCCAGTCTCTCTTTATGAATCCTTAGATCAAGGGAAAAAACGTTCCCTGGAGCTCTCTTTCTTCACCGGGGATGTTAGCTGACTTACCCATCTGCGGGCAAAGAATGCTTTTGCTTAGCTTGCTTAACTAAATGGATCTTGGTTTGTCTGCTTGCAGCTGAAGACAAATTGGGCTGATTCTGTAAGCAAGGACATAAAACATATCTATGAATTAAACCGTGACTGAGTATTTTGGGAGGAGTGAAATGAATAGGCGATGAAAGCTTACAATTTCTCAGAACAATGACTGCTCCCCAAATCTTATGCTTCTTCATTTTATTTTTAAAGGCAGTTTCAAAACATTTTTAAGCAATGGAATTCACCTATTTATATTCTGGCTTCACATTCCAATCATTTCCTCTTTAGTATGTGTGTGTATTTTTATAATCCCAAGCAGATACGCATGCTCTCTCCTATGGCCATTAGAAACACTAGAGGGATTTACAGCTCTGCCATTATTCACACTGTTACAGTCCAAGAATTTTTCCCATTTCCTTCATTAGGTTTCTCCTTCAGTTCATGTACAGTGAATCAAGCGATAGCGACGTTACATTCCCTCGTTCATTTTCATTGCACGGCTCTGCTTGTTCTTACAGGTACAGATGCATTCTTTTGGATGTTTCTGTTTAACAAGGATTCAAGCTCAAAAATGCAATGCTACTGAGGGAAACGAAAGAGGATAAGTATGCCCATAAATATTTACATTTTTAAATGTTTCTGCCCTAGCCTTCCAGGTGCCACAGGTTAGCAATCTGCAAGTCCTATCGTTGGCTGCATTGGCCACAGGGATCTGAAAAACTCTAGTTTTGCTGCAGGCACACTGCAGAGACACTCCTGAGCTGCATTGCCTGGGGAGTGGGAATTTAGTCCACCAAGGCACACTGCAGAGACACGCCTGAACTGCATTGCCTGGGGAGTGGAGAGGTAAAGGATGTGACCAGACCACTTTAATAATCAAATCAGATTACAGTATTTACCGAGGGATTAGTTTTTGCAGAGCACTACTTCATACTTGAAAGAGTACAGCAGAATTAATAGATAAGATCCCTGTCTTCAAGGAGCTTATAGGCTAGTGAACTTTCATTCTAGCATTTGCTTCACAGAAGCATGGCTTAGTCAATAGAGCATGGGCTTGGGAGTCCGAAGGACATGGGTTCTAATTCCAGCTCTGCCTCTTGTGTGACTTTGGGCAAGTCACTTCACTCCTCTGTGCCTCCGTTACCTCATCTGTAAAATGGGGATTAGAACGGAGAGTCCCATGTGGGACAGGAACTGTGTCCAACCTTTTTAGCTTATAGCTACCCCAGTAGCTTAGAACAGTGCTTGACAAATAGTAAGTGATTAACAAATAACATTATTATTATTATTATTATTATTATTATTATTATTAAATACCAAATATATTACCCGGTCTGTCCATTCTATGAATGAGACAGCTCAGGACTCATCAGGGAAAAAAGCAAATGACAAAGGAAAGGAAAAGGCCTCACTCAGATCCCCAAATTATCCATAATTCATTTCCCACCAAACTAAATGGGAGTTAAGGACCTTCAAGCCACTCTCTCGGCCTAACCATGTCATGACAGGGAGAGTATCAGCTCCTGGATCCGAGGAGAGTACAAGCTCATCTAGGCTCCAGAAGCCCCAGTGCTGAGGACAATCAATCAATCTATCAATCAATCAATCAATCAATCATATTTATTGAGTGCTTACAGTGTGCAGAGCACAATATAGCAGAGCTGGTAGACATGTTCTCTGCCCACAACAAGGCTTACATTCTAGAGGGGTGATGCACATTAATATAAATAACATAACAAATAAATAAATAAATTATCAATACATAGATAAGTGCAGTGGGGTTGAGGGAGGGGTAAATAAAGGGTGAATCCAAGTGCAAGGGTGATGCAGAACGGAGTGGGAGAAGAAGAAATGAGGGCCTAGTTGGGGAAGGCCTCTTGGATGAGATGTGCCTTCAATAAGGCTTTGAAGGTGACGTTGTTTCATTTTGTTGTCTGTCTCCCCCTTCTAGACTGTGAGCCCGTTTTTGGGTAGGGACCATCTTTATATGTTGCTGATTTGTACTTACCGAGGGCTTAGTAGAGTGGTCTGCATACAGTAAGTGCTCAATAAATATGATTGAATGAATAAAAACATGGGGAGAATGACGGTCTGTGAGCAGCACGGCAAAGTGGATAGAACACGGGCTTGGGAGTCAGAAGGTCATGGGTTCTAATTCTGACACCACCACTTGTCTGCTGGGTGATCTTGGGCAAGTCACTTCACTTCTCTGGGCCTCAGTTACCTCATATGTAAAATGAGGATTGAGACTGTGAGCCCCACGTGGGACAGGGGCTGTGTCCAACCTGATTTGCTTGTATCTATCCTAGTGCTTAGTACAGTACCTGGCACATAGTAAGCACTTAATAAATGCCATAATAATAATAATAATGCTTATTATTATTATTATGAAGAGGAAGGGCATTCCAGGCCAGAGGCAGGACATGGGTGAAAAATTGATGGCAACCTCTCATATTGGATTATTCTGCAACCTCTTCTAGGAGAGCTGACCTGTGCTGAGATATTCTAAACTTCCCATTGGGCAGGGCCTGCCAGTGAAGAAGTAGAGTTCTACTTGGAAACCTGCTACGTCACTGTAGTGGCATTCTTCCACTTAGTACAGTGGAGCGCTTAGTACAGTGCTCTGCACACAGTAAGCGCTCAATAAATACAATTGAATGAATTCTTCCATTCTTTCAGTTCTGGAGAGACAGGCATTATATTTTGCATCTTTAAAAAAGAGACTAGTCCACAAAGGTTAAATGATTTTCCCAAACACAACCCTGATAAATCAGAAGGATCATCAGTATGAGAATGAACAGCTTTGCAAGTCTTCCTGCTATTCTTTTCAGTCTTTTTCATAAGGTCTTCCTTTGCCTCCTCCTCCCTAATTATGGGTGTTCCTCAAGGCTCCATTTTGAGGCAATTAATCAATCATTCAGTGGTATTTATTGAGCACTTACTGTGTTCTGAGCACTCAGCTAAGCACTTGGGAGAGTACAACAGAGTTGGTTGACACATTCCCTGCTCATAAGGAGCTTACAGTCTAGAGGGGGAGTCAAAAATGAATACAAATTATGTATGTGCACGTAAATGTCCTGGGCCTGAAGGTGGGGTGAATATCAAGCGCTTAAAGGGTAAAGATACTTGTACATAAACAATACAGAAAGGAGAGGGAGAAGGCTTGGAGGAAATGAATGTTTAGTTAAGGACTGTTGGAGGAGATGAGGTTTTCATACGTTTTTGAAAGTGAGGAGAGTGGCAGTGTATCGTGTATGGAGGGGGAAGGAGTTCCAAGCCAGAGAGAGGATATGGACAAGGGGTCAGCAACGAGATAGACAGGTTCAAGGTACAAGAAGTAGGTTGGCATCAGAGCCAACAATTATGGTCAGGGAACATGTCTAGTAACTCCATTGTATTTTAATTTTCCAAGCACTTACTACAGTTTTCTATACACAGTAAGCGTCAATAAATACCACTGATTAACTGATTAACAGACAATGCTGAGGATGCCAGCATATCACAAAAATGGCACTGGAGATATCAAATACTTCACTACACACCTCTTTATCCCATCACGCTATTTATTCATTCATTCAATCGTATTTATTGAGCGCTTACTGTGTGCAGAGCACTCTACTAAGCGCTTGCGAAGTACAAGTTGGCAACATATAGAAATGGTCCCTACCCAACAGTGGGCTCACAGTGTAGAAGGGGGAGACAGACAACAAAACAAAACTTATTAACAAAATAAAATAAATAGAATAGTAAATACGTACAAGTAAAATAAATAGAGTAATAAATATGTACAAACATATATACAGGTGCTGTGGGGAGGGGAAGGAGGTAGAATAGGGGGGATGGGGAGGGGGAAGAGGGGGAGAACCATTGCTGATGCATCTAACTGATGATACCAAATATCTTATTTCTCTCTGTTCCACACAGTGCTGTATGGTTTACATGATTGAACCGCATAAAGAAGTAGCATGGTTTAGTGGAAAGAGCACAGGCTTGGGAGTCAGAGGTCATTGATTCTTAATCCCGGCTCCTCCATTTATCAGCTGTTTGGCTTTGGACAAGTCACTTAACTTCTCTGTGCTTCAGTTACCTCATCTGTAAAATGGGGATTAAGACTGTGAACCCCACATGAGACAACCTGATTACCTTGTATCTACCCCAGTGCTTAGAACAGTGCTTGGCACACAGTAAGTGCTTAACAAATACCATTATTATTATTATTATTCCTGATTTAATCTAGTAATGTGACCTGGGTGTGTGGATGGTTAATTATTAAGCCTCTTTTGGTAAAAGTTGCTTTCTTGATTTTTAACAATGTCTAACAAGAAAATGCAGCACATCCCGCCTCTGCCGCTTGTCAGCTGTGTGACTTCGGACAAGTCACTTAACTTTTCGATGCCTCAGTTACCTCATCTGTAAAATGGGGATTAAGATTGTGAGCCCCATATGGGACAACCTGATTACCCTGTATCTACACCAGCACTTAGAACAGTGCTCAGCACATAGTAAGCACTTAACAAATAGCAACATTATTATTATTATTATTATTACCTCTAGCAGTGTTGCCAAAGACATCCAAAGTTAGACCATTCTGGAACTACCACAGTCAAGGCTGGATTAAGGATGCCAGAATCTGGGGCAGGGATTCTGTGGAGATTGAGGGATCAGGGGTCTAAGGACCAGTCCTTACTTCCAAGGCTTCAAGGCTTGGAGCCAGCTGGAGAGATGCAATGTAAATAAAATAATTTCCATGAGCTGCTCAGCCCGACTAACTCAACGTAGCCCACTTCAGCTCATCACAGCCTCTTGAGATTCCAGGCTTGGAGCTGTTCAAGCAGTTACACCATTGCTCTCCAGTTAGTCTGCCCCTAGTCATAGCAGATGTTGCTGGGGCAAACTGTCAGCATCATTTTTCTTAAAGGTTTAATATCTGTCTGCTCGTTGTGGGCAGGGATCGTGGCTGACAACTCTATTGTATCGTACTCTCCTAAGCGCTTCGAACTGTGCTCTGCGCACAGTTAAAGCTCAATAAATGCCATTCACTGACTGATGAAGATTGTAATATAGGTAGCCACAGTTGCAGATGCAGCCTTAGACTACCTTACAACCAGCCTCCTTACTAATTAGAGTGGCAGGTGGGGGAAAATCTTGTCTGCTCTGGTGCTGTCGCTCCCAAAGTTCAGTCTGCAACAGAGACAAAAGGAAGACAACAACTTGAGGACTGAGGTTTCAAGAATGAGGAAACGAAAATAAGTTCCGTGTCTCCTACTTAAGTAATGTTCAGGGGCAGGGCACGTACCACCCACAGAGATAGGGTGTCTACTAAGAGAAGCAGAATGACCTAGTATAAAAAGCACAGGCCTGGGAGCTCTGCCAATTGCTTGGTATGTGACCTTGGGTAGGTCACTTAGCTTCTCTGTGCCCCAGTTCTCTTGTTCTCTCTCCTACTTAGATTGCCAGCCCCATGTGGAACAGGGATTGTGTCCAAATTAATTAACTTGTATCCGCCCCAGCGCTTAGAAGTGTTTGACATATAGTAAGTGCTTAACAAATACCATTTTTATGAAAAAAAAGTGCACTCAAGAATAATTCTGGACACTGTTTTGCTGACTCCACCCCCATACATTTTTAGTCAGTCAGTCAATCATACTTACTGAGTGCTTACTGTGTGCAGAGCACTGTACTAAGCTCTTGGGAGAGTACGTTTAACAATATTACAGACACGTTCCCTGCCCACAACGAGCTTACAGTCTAGAAGGGGGGAACAGACATTAATATAAATAAATAAATTACAGATATGTACATAAGTGCTGAGGGGCTGCCAGTCCATCTTGCCTAGATGGGGGGAACAGACATTAATATAAATAAATAAATAAATTTTTATTTATTATAAATAAATATTTATATTATTTATTATAAATAAATAAATTAATTAAAGATATGTGCATAAGTCCTGTGAGGCCGGGAGAGGGGAATGAATAAAGGGAGCGAGTCAGGGCGATGCAGAAGGGAGTGGAAGTAAAGGAAAAGAGGGCTTAGTCAGGGAAGGCCTCTTGGAAGAGATGTGCCTCAGTAAGTGTTTGAAGGTGGGTAGAGTGATCATCTGTCGGATATGAAGAAGGAGGGTGTTCCAGGCCAGTGGCAGGAAGTTGGCGGCAAGATGGACGAGACTGAGGTACAGTCAAAAGGTTAGAATTAGCGGAGCGAAGTGTGTGGGTTGGGCTATGGTAGGAGAGTAACCAAGTGAGGGAGGAGGGGGGAAGGTTTCTAGATGATAATTCCTAATAAACATATCAAAAATAAAAGCCAGTGTGATTTCTCTTATGGGAATAACTAGTATTTGTAGTTCTGTCCATTCCTGGTGACATTCAAAAATTTCTCTTGAAAGTTATAAGACAACCACTCTCTTGTTCACCATGACACACAGAGCAGACGTATTGTAACTCCCAACAACCCACATAAAAGAGTTCTTTGTAAGAATGTACAGAGCCTGTATCATTCCTGGGGGTCTAAAAATGGAAAAACTGGACATCAAGATGGACACTGCCATATCAGTATCAGGCAGGGGACAAATCGGCTGGAAACCAAACTGTCCAGTGTAAAAACTGGACAAGTGGTTATCAAACATGGGGAGTGGGCACGCTCAAAGCTAAAAGGACTTAGGCAGGCCATCTTCTTTTGAAGGAACCTGTCACCTCTGTCCTCTGTTGATTGACGGCAACACTCTGAGCTAGCCACAGGTAGGACATCATCAGTCTAGGGTGCATTTTTTAGAGGAGAAACCGTTCTTCAGTCTCTACTGGTCTATACTGCTCTGTTCTGCTGCAGCTGGAGTTTTCATCTGTTTTTCCCAGACGGGATGGCCAGTATTTGGAGTCTTGGCTTGATGAGCATGTGCGTGATAATTAGTAGATACTTTTAGAAGCACCGTTTATTACAAATTGATAATTGGGTGTAAAGATCCTGTATAGGGAAAACTGGATGACCTCTTAATGCATATTGTGTATTAACTGATTAGCAGAGCGGAAAGAGGAGGAGTTGCAGTATAAAAGGTTGCTTTCGTCAAGGCAGGGAATAACTGGGACATGGGGATAGTAACTGGGTGATGGGAAAAGAGACTGAATAGTCTACGTGACCCAGAGTTCTGTGTAGTCTCGTATGAAGAACTGGGAGGTGGGGGGGGAGTGATAAAAAATAAAATTCAAAGGACCAAGGACAGTAATTTAGTAGCCTAGGAGTACTTACAAAACTGTTTAACCTTATAAACCTGAATGGAGAGAGTGCCATATAATTCAACCTTGGTTTCTATTCACATGAGTACAACCTATCTTTTAGCTCTTATGGTCTTTTGCTGATGGGTAGGTGGCAGTTGTTTAATGGGCCATCCCGTACATTCAGAATGTCCTGGAACTGATGGTCTTACACTACTACCTTGAGTGGCAGATCTTCCACTAGGGCCTAAAGGCCCTGGTCTGGGGTCCCAAATGCTGTGGGGGTGGCAACTTAGAAACAAACAAACCACAAAAACAGGAGGTGGGGTGGGACTGAAGTGGAAGCACTTTCTCCTTGGCCATGCAGACTCCATGGTCTGAGGGGTGGTGCCTCCCTCCCAGGGTGACACAGGGTGAAAGGATGGAAGGGGGCCTTGTTTGAGCCTGCATTCCTGACTTTTAGGACACAAGGAAGGTTGGGCTGGTGGAGCCCTGGGGACCCTGTCCAAAGGCTAACCCTCTGACAGGAATGTCCTGAATTTCAAAGGACGGCCCTGATGATGATGATGATGATGATCATCATCATCATCATCAATCGTATTTATTGAGCGCTTACTATGTGCAGAGCACTGTACTAAGCGCTTGGGAAGTACAAATTGGCAACATATAGAGACAGTCCCTACCCAACAGTGGGCTCACAGTCTAAAAGGGGGAGACAGAGAACAAAACCAAACATACTAACAAAATAAAATAAATAGAATAGATATGTACAAGTAAAATAAATAAACGAATAAATAAATAGAGTAATAAATATGTACAAACATACATATATACAGGTCCTGTGGGGAAGGGAAGGAGGTAAGATGGGGGTATGGAGAGGGGGACGAGAGGGAGAGGAAGGAAGGGACTCAGTCTGGGAAGGCCTCCTGGAGGAGGTGAGCTCTCAGCAGGGCCTTGAAGGGAGGAAGATAGCTAGCTTGGCGGATGGGCAGAGGGAGGGCATTCCAGGCCCAGGGGATGATGTGGGCAGGGGGTCGATGGCGGGACAGGCGAGAACGAGGTACGGTGAGGAGATTATCGGCAGACGTATGTGCAAAGCACTGTTCTAAGCGCTGGGGGGGATACAATGTGATCAAGTTGTCCCACGTGGGGCTCACAGTCTTAATCCCCATTTTTACAGATGAGGGAACTGAGGCTCAGAGAAGTTAAGTGACTTGCCCAAGGACACACAGCAGACTTGTGGTGGAGCCAGGATTAGAACCCACGACCTCTGACTCCAAAGCCCGTGCTCTTTCCACTGAGCCACGCTGCTTCTCTATATACAATATACGTATTGTTCCAATAAATACGAATTTTATCATTATTTAAATTTTTGCCCTTTCAAACCTAAGAGGGCAGCGATAAACTTGGTGCCCATAGATGGCAAAATGAAAAGCGTAGCCCTGGATTCAGGGCCTGACTCTGATGAGAAGCAGCATGGCCTAGTGGGTAAAGCACGGCCTGGGAGTCAGAAGGACCTAGGTTCTAATCCCAGCTCCACCACTTTTCTGCTGTGTGCCCTTGGGCAAGCCACTTGATTTCTCTGGGCCTCAGTGAACTCATCTGTAAAATGGGGATTAAGACTGTGAGCCCCATGAGGGACATCTTCTGTCCAACCTGATTAGCTTGTATCTAACCCAGCGCTTAGACAGTGCTTGAAACATAGTAAGTGCTTAACAAGCACCATCATTATCATTATTACGCTGGATGTGAGCCAGTGAACACCCACATTAAGGAACGGCTGTGACTCTCAACCATCTCACGGTGAGTTTCCACCTCGCCTGGTCCTACCAGAAATGGGTGCACCAAATAGTGATCCAAAATTCTGTCACTGAGGCGCAGCACAGAGGAGAGAGGGAAAGGGACTTTGGTGTTTCCTTTCCATTTTAAAAAGGATCATTTATCAATTAAAATGGTATAGTTGAAATTTCTTCTCCTAGCATGTGGTGAAGTGGTACTGTGGAAATTATTAGATATATTTTTATTTTGTTTATCGTATATTTTCTGCTCATTTGTTTTTGGCTCTTAATAATCGTCACACTTGGCCTTTGCATAGTACCTTCCCATAACACTCTCAAGGAATCAGCAATTAAGTAGTATTGGTGCCATTTACTTATTTTAAAGGAAAAGAAACTGAGATTAAATGACTTGTCTAAGGTCAAAAGCTGAGTCAGTGATAACGTAAAGAAGGCTGGATCAATGTTCTAAATCCTGAATGGATTTCCTCTCCATCTTATTAGCAAATCAGATTCCTTTCCTAGAACTTGTGGTGTGTCTGGACTGAACAGTGAAACAGAAAAGCCAAATACCCCATTCGTGCTTGCTTAGCCCCTACACACCAGCCAAGAGCTTCCCGTTTCTGCCCCTTTCTGCTTCCATTCAATCAATTCAATCAATCATTGGTATTTCCTGAATGCTTATGGTGTTCAGAGCACTGCACAGTACAGTTGTTAGATGTGATCCAGCGTGGCTCAGTGGAAAGAGCATGGGCTTTGGAGTCAGAGGTCATGGGTTCAAATCCCAGTTCTTCCAATTGTCAGCTGTTTGACTTTGGGCAAGTAACTTCTCTGTGCCTCAGTTACCTCAACTGTAAAATGGGGATTAAGACTGTGAGCCCCCCGTGGGACAACCTGATCACCTTGTAACCTCCCCAGTGCTTAGAACAGTGCTTTGCAATCAATCAATCAATCATATTTATTGAGCGCTTACTGTGTGCAGAGCACTGTACTAAGTGCTTCGGAAGTACAAGTTGGCAACATATAGAGACAGTCCCTACCCAACAGTGGGCTCACAGTAAGAGCTTAATAAATGTCATTATTATTATTATTATTATTATCCCTGCCCACAAGGAGCTTACAGTCAAGGTGGAAAACAGACTTATGTATATATCCTTATACTCCACCATTTACAGATAGGATATATATAGAGAGAGAGTAGGGACCGTCTCTATAAGTAGCCAACTTGTCCTTCCCAAGTGCTTAGTACAGGGCTCTGCACACAGTAAGCGCTCAATAAATACGATTGAATGAATATTTATTACTCTATTTTACTTGTACATATTTACTATTCTATTTATTTTATTTTGTTAATATGTTTTATTGTCTGTCTCCCCCTTCTAGACTGTGAGCCCGCTGTTGGGTAGGGACCGTCTCTATATTTTGCCAACTTGTACTTCCCAAGCGCTTAGTACAGTGCACTGCACACAGTAAGTGCTCAATAAATACGATTGAATGAATATATAGGCTGTGGGATGAAATGAAGGGGTACAGATCCAAATGCATTGGTGATGCAGAAAGGAGGGCAAATAGGGGAAATGTGGGCTTAGTCACGGTTTGAATCCTGCACCTCAAAGTTCTTCAAAAGAAACAGGAGTTAGTCAAAATATTATTAGTACTAAATACAATTAGACTAATAGTATGGAGTTTCTTAGATTGTATCCTGTCTACAACATGTTTCGTGTACACTCCCGAACACTTAGTACAGTGGTCTGCACAAAGTACGTGCTCAAGAAATACTACTGATTGAATGTAAGCCCCTGGGCTGGGGGGAGGGGAGGGAGTAGGTCTGACTTTATCTTGTACCTCACCAACACTTAGCACGCTTTTTGGCACGTAGTAAGTCCTTAGGAAATACCCTAATTATTATTGCATAACATTTACATTTTTAGTTAGAGCCTCTCTCCCTTATTTACAGTGATTCCATTTTGGCAAAGTCATTCTACTATTTCTGGATTGAACTGCTTCTGGGAATACCAGACATCTCACAGACCCCACTCAAGAACAAGTAGCCCCAGCTTCATCTTGGAAACCCCGTGGATATGGCTCGGGCTCTAATCTGTCAGCCAAAATGTAACAGTACAACAAGGGGCAACATGTTCTTGTGCCTCATGCTGTCGGGATTGTGGATCTCTCACTGGCCTTTCAGCCACACTGGCACTGAGAGGTGAACTTTCCCATCAGCAGGGTCTTCTTCAAAGACAAAGGACAACTATATAACACTGGCCCACCTACTCCATCACCACTGCTAGGTGGAGTTTCAGGACCTGAAACTATCAAAGGTGATGTGAAAAGTTCCTAGATGAAGTGACTATCAAAGGAATTAATCAGGAACCAAAATAAAGGAAAAATAAAGAAAATGACTCTTCCAACCTCAAATATCTTTAATTAGATCCCAGGTGGAAACCAAACTCCTCACCACTGCATCAGCTGTGAAAACCTGATCAGAGCACAGAAGTCGATAATGAGAGGCAGCTTCCAAAGATGCCGGAGCAGGTGTTTCCTATCAAAATGGGGCGGGGCGGGAATGTAAATCTCATTTGAAAAGTTTCTTACCCTGGGGATAATGTTTCATAGCACTGCCACTTGTACTACCATCTGTACAGAAATTTGGTTCAAATTGAACTGGCAGTCTTTTGTCTCCCAAGCAGCTCTAGGTTTGCATTCTTTCATTGCGAGTGAATGGAGGGGAAGCCTTGGGCAAAGCAAGTACTCAGGTATCCTACATTCAAGGGAGGTGTCTGTAAGCCTGCCCTCTGTCTCCATCTTTAATTGGCCCACGCTGTGGAGAGCAGTCAAAATTAAATAGTCGCTTGCTGAGAAAGGAAGGTCTGCAAACTCCAGGCATGTTGGTCTCTAGGTGAGTACATTTGCCATTCCATTCTTTACCCCTGAAAAAATAGCATGAGCCAAGACCCAGCTTTGACCCTGGGGGGCATTTCCTCATATGAAAACATGGAACATTTACCTTTGTGGAGGCAATTTGGGGGGCCAAGAGTTCTCTTCTGGGTAAGGTAATTCATAAAATTTGAGCTGGTTAAAATGCTTATTAACCCCAAACCCTTCCCCAAAATATTTATAAAACCAATCAGGAATAGCCAGTGGGAAGTAGAGATTTCTTTAGCCGTGGTAGACCCAGGTAGACTGAGAGAGTCTAAAATCATGTCTCCACAGAAGCTGTCATCAAATGGGCATGGATTTTGAAACACCGTGCTGCCAGCAGGCTTGGGAGATTTACAATGCCCTCAGAGTCAGACCTCTAGCGAGGACTCTGCCACAAAGTGTATGATTTTGAGCCAACTACTTGGACTATCTACTCAAACTTTATAGAAAGAGAAACTGAGGCAAATAGATTTCGCCCCCCTAGGAATGCTTGAAGGAGTGCTTTGAGCTTGTAGGAAGACCACTGCTGTGTTGATTCAAGAAGTGTTCACTATGCAACCTCTCATTTCCCCACTGTGTGACCTATGTACTTGAGTCCTCAATCCCCTATCTCCATAGCACATATTATACATAGCTTTATTCTTAGTTCCTTCCCCTATATGTACCCAGCTTTACTGTTAGTTTGTTCTCCTGTCTGTAATGTATTTTAATGCCTGTCTGCCCCACTAAATTGTACTCTTCCAAGTGCATAGCTGAGTGCTCTGCACATAGTCAACACTCAGTAAATTCCATTTGGTGATCTACTGGCTAAAGATAGGGTAAGAGTAGTAGTGTTTATTAAATACTTAGTATGTTCAGAGCCCTGTACTAAGCACTAATAAGGAATACACAAGAGTTAGACATCAATTGATCAATCAAAGGTATTTATTGAGCACTTACTATGTACGGAACACTTAGTAACTGCTTGGGAGAGTACAATGCAACATGGTCCCTGGCCCCAAAGCACCTTACAATCTATGAATTAGGTAATATAGGGTCTCTCTATAAAAACAATCCCAAGACTCAGACTGTGTAAGAAAAGGCATAAAAAGACCTGGACTGCCATCCCAGATTCACTTCAAAAGTAGACTAGAAGTCACAGGCTCAGCAAGCTTCTCCTCTCTGACTTTTAAAGCATGTGGCATTTTTTTTTTGTTTTATATCGTATTTGTAAAGTGCTTACCATGTGTCAAACATTGTTCCAAGTGCTGGGGTAGGTACATATTAATTAGGTTGGGCATAATCTTTGTCCCACATAGGATTCATAGTCTAAAAGGGAGAACAGGTATTGGATCCCCATTTCATAGTTGAGGAAATTGAGGCACGGAGAAATTAAGTGACTAGCCCAAGGTCACAGAGCAAGCAATTGGCAGAGCTAGGATTAGAACCCAGGTCCCTCTGACTCCTAGGCCTGTGTTCTCTCCATTAGGCCATGCTGCTTCTCAAGCCAAGCACTGGGCTAAGTGTGGGGTAAATACAAGCAGATCAAAGTCCTTATCCCACATAGGGCTCACAGTTTAAAGGGGAGGGCAAAGATGTATTTCATCCCCATTTTGTAAATGAGGAAACTGAGGGGCAGAGAAGTTGAGATTTGACCAAGATCCACAGTCTTCTAGACTGTGAGCCCATTGCTGGGTAGGGACCATCTCTATATGTTGCCAACTTGTACTTCCCAAGCGCTTAGTACAGCGCTCTGCACACAGGAAGTGCTCAATAAATATGATTAAATGAATGAATGGCAAGTGGCAGCGGTGGGATTAGAACCCAGGTCTCTTGACTCCCAGACTTGTGCTCTTTTCCCTAGGCCATGCTGCTTCTGCTGATGGGTAGAGATGAAAGAAGCCCTCGGACACAGAGCATGTTTTCTCTTAAGAAATAAACTGTGATTTTGGATTTATGCTGTAAGTTCTATTTGGGGAATACAGTGATGATTTAATAGTTGCACGGACCACTTAGAAAATACTATTTACACATGACAACACGAGAGTCTGAGAAAAACATTCTACTATTTCTTCAACCACCATTTGAACAGTAGGTACAAATAAAACATTTGAATCATCTGCAAACTCAGAGCAGGGTGCTGCTGTTATTTCAGAGGCAGAGAGGGAACTTGGAGGGCAGAATATGATTAGGAAAGATCATTTTGCCAGGACCCAACCCTGGATTTAGCAAATTACAAGTTCACTGGCTCTTTTCCAACACTGGAGACTTCTGCAGGAGACTGTAGATTTTGTAGGAGATAAAGTGACACTTTGCCTTTGGAGGGGTGAGGAGGAGGTTGGGAAACAAGCTTTTTCCAAGGGCATGAATGATGTAGCAGGCTGGCCTCCCAGATCCAAGGTCTTTCTGAGGTTTGTAGGCAACATCTCCCAAATAACAGTCCTGTGCCTGCTGTCTAGCCAACCGGAGCTGGGTGATTTGAGGTAAAGGCTCATTGCTAAGAGCTGTGGGTCTTAGAGAGTCGGTTCTCTACCTCTCCCACTCATTTTTACCCAGAAGGGGAACATTTGTTATTTAATGCCTAGAGCCTTAGCATCTGCCCCTTGCAATGTGGAAGGCAGGCATTACTAAGCGTGCTGGTTTAGAAAACGACCATGAATCTCAGACCAAAATGAATTAAAATGACAAGCCAGAAAGGGTTACGAGTTGCAAACCTAAGTATAGCTGCTTGTGTCTTCTTTCTAAAACATTTGAATCATACCAAATCTCCAATGGCTCCTTGTTGCTTCTTGTGTCAAACTCCTAATAAGCGACTATGAAGTTCATTATCTGACTCCCTCTTACTTATCTTCTTTCTTCTATTACTACCACTACCCCCTAGCTGGGGTTCTTTGCACTAGCCAAACAAGCCTTCTATCCGCTCTCATCCTTGACTTTCCCCGTCTTTCTCACCACCTAAAATGACCTCCCATTTAGCTTTGCCAAACCAAGTCTCTCCTTTCCCTCAAAGTCTCTTCCCTCAAAAGCCCCTTCCTTCATGAAGCATTTCCCAGTTGGATACCTCTTACCCCCGATCCTTTTTCTGGCCAAGCCATCTCCTCAGCACTCACATATTTCTCTGTTTGTTATTGAAGTACTTATTCATTTGTGTTTTGTTATAATTACTCATAGCAATGGAGCAAGGGATGAGGAAGGACTGTCCATGTTTGAAAATGATAATTCCCAAGGGAGAGGTGGATGGAAAAAAACCAAATCAGCAATGGGCAATCCATTCTTTACTGTGTGCATGCGAATAGTTCTATTCTGGGCTCAATGCTGTGGTGTTTGCGATGCTTCATTGTTTCTGAATTACCTTTCCCTTAGCCTCTGCTCAAGAATAACCTTCTCCCCCTTCCCTGCCCTCAAGTTGTATCATGCCAGGCTGCCCTACAGATCTCTAGTGTTATCCACAGCAAACCATGGTCATTGGGTGGCACATCTCTATCTTTAAAACATCTGTTTTGTCTTCCCAGCTTGGGTTGTGCCCTATTTCTGCTAATCACAAAGTAAGTTACTTTTGGTATTTTGCTTCTCCTATGCCTTGCCCAGCAAAGCTGCTCCGCAAATAAAATGGCCCCTAAAAATAAATGTTGATATTTGTTAAGCGCTTACTATGTGCCAAGCACTGTTCTAAGTGCTGGGTGATTAAGTGATTACATTACAAGACCTTGTTACTGAGAAGCCTGTTTTGCCAATGATGCTGAGCAAGGTTTGTAGGTAATGCTAATGAAACTGCTCTAAAAGGTACAGGCCTTGCAGCCATAAAGAAAGTTGGACACTATAAGAGTTGCAAACCTTCAGTTTGGTCTAAAGCTTGATGTCCCATTATTGACACACTATATCTATCACTTTTATAGAGCATGTTGGGCTTTTCATTTGTTTTTCTATTTTTGACTCTGTGATGCTGAATGGCAGCTATGTTGGGTTTCCCTGTGTGGGCTTGAATATCGGTCGTAGCAATGAGATGTCTCTGTTCGGTGCTTTTCTTGTGGGTACATCTCCTCAGCAGAATCATTACCAAGAGTAGCTCTGAAATGACATGGAATGATTGTTTCAAATTTTCAATAATGCTTATAGTCCCTTGAGTTAGAGTTTTTCTGTGGATCAGAAACATTTTCTAACTCCAACTTTCAGGTCTCTTGCGGATCCTTGAGCACAGAAGACATTGAACAGAACTGGACCTACAATCCAGCTCTGCTTTATGCTGTTAGGGGATGGGAAAGAGCCAGATACTGTAAGATTGATTGAGAAAACATAAGTTTTCTTATTAGATTGTATGCTCCTCAAGGAGCCTTACTTTTATTGTATGTCAAAAAGAACCTAGAAGAGTGACTTGAACTTCAAAAGACATTCAGTACACAATGTTCTGCATGTATAAATATATTCAGTTGTACATTCAAAGATTTACTCCATCTCATCTAACTCTACTACCTATTTAATTCTTCTTCCTACTCTCCCAATATTGGTAAATACTACATCTGTTTCCACTTCTGGACTGTAAGTTACCTGTGGGCACAGAACTCATGTTTTTTTCTTCCAGTAGTATAGAATATTGCACTCACTAGGTGCTCCATAAAGGTCATTACTAGTACTATTACTATTTACCCAAGTAACTAACACTTTCAAGATTTTGGGTTTTCTCCCTGCAAATCTAAGAAAATACTTATTGGATGGTGCTTGCAAAACCCTTTAAATATAAGGGTTTTGTCCCCTTTGGACCTCATAACGTACCAAAACATGTTGCTATATTGTAGCCAGTGTTGTAGAGAAATCATCAAGATAGCTTTGTTAAATGAAGAGCATGAACCCATAGCTGGGACTCCTGGTAATAAACATTCTACTTAGCAATGCACATTTCCATCATTTAACCTATTTCACAAAACAGTTAGTGCCAAAAAGATACATCTATTGGGTTTCCCACCAACCACAGTACAAAATGTTAGAATATAGATTCACCGGCCTTAATGTACAATAAATGGTCATCTACGAGTAACCTTGACTCTTGCCAACAATGAAAATTTCCTCCCCTTCCTTGACAAATGATTTACCAAGAAAAGGGTCAATGACCTTGACCAGTGAGACAAGTTGGGTCTGTCAGAACAAAGGCACTGCAGAAATCATGTTCAAAGAGCAAGACCCAGTTTTGAATCTGAGGAACAATTTTTTCATCTCCCTATTAACTCAAATTGGGTGTCATGGATACGTATGCTTCACTAAGGAATACAAAAGCAACTAGAAGAGTCACTTTCTGTTTTTCTAACTTATCTAATGAATCAGGCTGGTGACTTCTAACTACAGACAACTAGATCCCTGCCTGAGCCTGGGTGGTCTACAGAAAGGCTCTCGGATGTCCCTATGGATCTTCCCCTTTCTCATTCATATTCTCAGCCCACACACTTCACTATTTTGATGCCAACCAACTCATTGTACCTCGATCTCATCTATCTTGCCACTGACCTCTTGCCCACATCCTGCCTCTGGCCTGGAATGCCCTCCCTCTTCATATTTGACAGATGATCACTCTCCCCACTTTCAAAGCCTTATTGAAGGAGCATCTCTTCCAAAAAGCCTTCCCTGACTAAGGCCTCGTTTCCTTGTCTCCCATTCCCTTCTGTGTCACCTTTGCACTTGGATTTATACCCTTTATTCACCCCTCCCTCAGCCCCACAACACTTATGTACATATCTGTAATTTATTTATTTATATTCATGTCTGCCTCCCCCTCTAGACTGTAAGCTCACTGTGGTTAGGGAACATGTCTATCAACTCTGTTGTATTGTATTCTCCCAAGTGCTTAGTACAGTACCCTGCATATGGTGTGTCAATAAATACAATTAATTGGCTGATTCCCATGTGTAGTCACAGGTACAAGACTCAGAGGGAACAGAATTGAAGGAAAAGTGAAGGCCTCAGGAGGAATGGCAGCTATAATGTGGTTGTGCATAAGTTACTAAATTAATCATGTGAGGTGGATAGTCCAGCACACTGTACTTGCCCAGATCAATATGTGACTCCCCTGTCATTTTGGGTGTGGTTGGTCCTGGCCAAAAGAGAGGAATATATGGATGAAAATGTCCCCCATCCTTGTTGAAAATGAGCAAGGTTCTACCTCTCGCCTGTAAGACCTGCTGTGATGCTAAGACAGCTTGGAGGTTCTGAATTGTTTAAGAGAATGGGGGTGAGATATATGAAAGGTTGAGCACCTGTAAAGAGGACTTGATATGAAAATGTTTGACAGCCACTCTCAAATGGGAGAACTTAAACCCTCATTCAGACCCTACAACTCCAGAAACCATTAAAATTGCCTCAACACTGTACCAGCAAAGTCCAGGAGTTTTTTATTTCCAGAAAGTTTGGCCTTGCTGAGCCCAGTTTATGAGAGTGAAAAGATAAACTGGCTGCTGATGGCCCAGACTGTGTGGACCCCATAAATTTGAATTCCAAAATGTGTTCCTGCAGCCGTGAGATATGAAATAGTGGAGCCTGTCACCCAGCGTCTGCACTTTATATTCGGGTTGAAAAACAGCAACGCATCCACTGTTACCATCAGAAGGAATTGATTATTATCATCCTGACCCAACCAGAAGCTTAAGCCACAGAAAAGCGAATTAAATCTTACAATTATTTAAAATAAGAAAAAGCACATTTGGATTGATACTTGGGGTAAATGGTATTTCTATAGTCTGTCTTGATATTTTGTGTGTGCGCGCACACACGTGTATAACCTCAAAACTCCAAAGGTGCTCCCGAGAGCCATGGAAATACTGAGTCTTAACAACTGCACTGACCGTATTTTCTGTGTTAAAAACCTGTTTTGTCTTCCCCACATTTGGCCTCACATTGCAACTTTCCCCATGTGGCCATCCTGCTGAAACGACAGATGAATGTTAGGCTCTCTCTGTTAGGAGGAAATAGACCCCGAGGCTACTGAACAGCATACACACGAGAGGGCTACAACGAGAGGTTTGTGCAGCGCTAGCGTCCTGGTCTTTACCTTAGCTGCATTCTTTCTATTGGAGAACGGACACGGCTCTCCACCGTCCCCAACAAGGAGGGAATCTTGGAGATGGCGAGAACACTTAAACCATCTCCTGAACATGCTATCCACCACTGAGGTTGCGGTCCCACGCAGCAAAAAGAATTAGGCAAAGTGGGTTGCTTTTACCCCCTCAAAAGTTGGAGCGAAAGGCCGTACCTTCGCAAAGTGGTAAAGCCCCCAGATCAGCTGATATTCCTGCAGGTTTCTACAAGCAACGATGGAACTTTAGGTCTAGATATTTGTCCAAGCTGTTACTTAAAATATGAAATACTGATGTACCGGGACTACAAAGCTGTCACCAAAATCATCTTCAAAAAGAAAGGTATAACAGTGAGAAGCAGTGTTGCCGGTGGACAGAGAATGCGTCTGGGAGTCAGTAGCAACTGGGCTCTAATCCCAGCTCTGCCACTTGTCTGCTGGGTGATCTTGGGCAAATTACTTGACTTCTCTGAGCCTCAGTTACCTCATCTGTAAAATGGGAATTTAGACAGTGAGCCCCATGTGGGACATGGACTGTGATCAACCTTGTATCGACGCCTGTGCTTAGTACGGCACCTGGTACATAGTAAGCAGTAAGTGTGTAAAAAACGCTGTTTTTAAAAAAGGAAAAAAAGCTAACAGACTACCCAGGAATCCCAGTGTTGTGTGCTACCAGATCCTAACTAAAATCCTTTTAAATAAGATACTGAAGAATATCATTAGTTCTCTCTGAAATGCCATGAGGCGTCACACCAAAACAGCAGAACTGATCTTTCCAGCACAACCAATGCAAGAGACATTATACTTCCATAGGTTTTTATAACAGCAGTTCACTCTGATACCAAGCAAATTTGACAGCCCTGAGAAATTCACCAAGATCCCTAAGCTAGTCCAAGATGATGCAGTTATCAAGTCAAGAGCTGAATGTAGTCTGTCTGAACATGCCTTTATCAGCAGAAGGAGATTCAGCCCTGTGTAACCTACCCTATGTCTCTATATGCTTGAAGATGCAGTGACAACTTTGGGAGCTGAGATCAAAAAACATAATTCCCCAGAAAAGTCTCTCAACTCAACAAGCTACAAGCAGTGGGGCAAAAAAGAGATCTTTTCAGTCACACCTTTGGCTGGGGGGATAATCTTTAAACAGAAATTTTGAGGGAAGTGTTTTTGTGTTGTTGCTTTTTTAAGAGCAAGGTCTTAAACTCTTCGGCCTTGGGAGTTCTGCAAACCCTCATTTTGTCAAAATTCAGCAAGGTTTGAGACTTATTTAAAGTACAAAAATTTGCATTTACTGCCTTTTTATATATGGATGAATATATATATATATCTATACACATGTGTATATAGATACAGTTTCTGTATTGCTTAGGTTTTATTTTGAGTTTCAAAAACTTAAAATTCTCTTAAAATATTCCACCATGTCTCTCAGATGATTATCAATTTCCCAGTTTGAAATTCCCATTCTTGCCAACAGCCCACTTAGCATATTATATTTCCAAAAAAGCACTTGAAGCTGTTCATATCTGCACGGGGCAAATGTGATGCCAAGTAGAAAGAAACTCTTGGATTCCATTTGTTACGGCAAAGGAACATATAAATACGTTAGAGGAAGTGTGTTGAATAATCAAAAGTTAATTATCAAAATTTTCAGAATCCTGATGAATAAATTCATGTATTTGAACTGTTCAGTAGTACTCTACACTTTCTCCCAACCCTAGGAATCCTACAGCCCCTTTTTTCTCTTATGGACTAGGATAGCAGGATTTCGAAAATGAACTGTAAAGTGGTCAATATAGTTAGGATGTCGTTTGTTCTTCAAACCAATTAGAGGCAAAAAGTTTTATATTGATCCTTTCCCCCAAAAGAATCGAGAAAGATGATGCAAATATATTAACAGGGCTGAAAATGCTAAACAAGGAGTTTTTGATAAATGGTACAAGCCATGATACAGCCCTTAAAATTCAAAAATTATAGTATGCTGTTTAAATGATGGTTACTGATTAGCAGGAGACTAGAACGGAAGGTGAATTTAGTTAAACCAGGAACCATCTCTGCATTCTTGTGTCTTCTTTTGCCAAATAGGAATAGCAAATTGTCCCCATAAAGAAGTTAGAAGTCCTTATTTATTAGGTGCTGTATGGTAATGGGATTACATTACCAACGGAAAGGTTAAAGGGAACGGCATGTGAAATGAGGGGAAAAGTTAAAGGAAACCCTAAAAGTGAAACAGGTTGATCGGTAAAACTCAGGGCCATGTTTCGCTTATCTCTAGCATTTCATCTCCCCTTTGCTCTGCAATTAAGTTTTGTATATGGCGATCTATCCTTCACTCAGAAACCGTGTGCAATGATTAACATTCCTTTGCTACTAGTTCAATTATTCATCCTATATCTCCTTGAAACATGCAGTTTAAATTAAAAGATTTTAGAGTACATACATCTACATAGTAAATTCCCAGCAGACAAATCCTAGGAAGAAAAGGGGAAAGGGACTAATGCTTTAATGATCCTATTAATAAATTCCCTGCTATGTGAGGAATGGGGACTTGGAGGGAGGGCAATGATGATATTTAATGGCATTTAAGTGCTTACTATGTGGCATGCACTAAACTAAGCACTGAGGTAGATACAAATTATTCAGATTAGTCAAAGTCCATGTCCCACATGGGGCTCACAGTTTTAATCCCTTACAGATGAGGGAACTGCAGCACAGAAAAGTTTAATTACTTGCTCAAGGTCACACAGCAAATAGCAGAGCTGGGATTAGAAGCCAGGTCCTTCTGACACCCAAGCCCATGCTCTATCCACTAGGCAACACTGCTTCTCGTGACTTTTTTGTGCCTTAAATACACTTTCACATTGAATATTTCCATGTTTGATCTCTCACAAGCTTATGACTGCCATAAGATGCATTTATGGCCCCATGATTTTTTTAATGGTATTTGTTAGGTGCTTTGCACCAGGCACTGTACTGAGCGCTGGGGTATATAAAAGATAATCAGGTTGGACACAGTCCATGTCCCACATGAAGCTCACAAAAGGCAGCAAATACAGTGTGAAAGAAAGAAACATTGTTACATTCAATTGAACATTACATCGGCCTCATGGCCCTGCTTTTAGAATGGACAAAGCCTCCGAAGAGCAATAGGTCCTAGTCAGTAAAAGCCAAACATTCAAGCACACATCGTATCTTTGCATTTTGAGACACTATCTGTTAATACAGGTAGTTCCAGGAAGCACAAGCAAAATCCAATTGTTACCTTTCTTTTTTTAAAAAAAAAAGTGAGGTGGCAAATTTTTAAAAGCTGATTAAACTAATTCACCAATTGTTTTGAAGTTTTTTAGTGTTGTATTTCACGGCAGTATTTTAGAGTTTACGTTAATCCTAATCTGATATGCAGAGTAGTTCTTCTATGTGTCACAAACTTTTCATAACAATAATAATAATAATAATCATTCGTTCAATCATATTGAGCACTTACTGTATGCACAACACTGTACTAAGCAGTTGGAAAATCACAATACAACGATAAACAGACACATTCCCTGCTCACAGTGAGTTTATGGTAGAAGAAAACACTTAACAAATGCCACCCTATGTGCCAAAACTGGGGTAGATAAAATTCAATCAGCGCAGATAAAGTCCGTCTCCCACACAGATCTCACAGTCTAATGAGGAGGAAGAACAGAAAATTCTCATTTTACAGGTGAGGAAACTGAGGCATAGAGCAGTTAAGTGACCTCCCCAAAGTCGCACGGCAGGCAAGTGGCAAAACCAGGATTAGCACCCAGATCTCCTAACTTCCAGTCCAGAGCTCTTTCCACTAGGCCACGTTAATATTGATAAGAACAACGTGCTGTGATTCCACAGTTAAGACGTAGTACTGAAAATGTTACTTTGGAATGCCGAGGCAACATTTCCCAACAGTACAGATGCATTTGGGATGAACACACGAAGTGCTCCACGGGAAACAGTGTTGACTAAATGCTTAATATCATTTTGTGCTAAATAATTAATTGTCAGAATATTGCCTTCTTGTGAAGACTGAACGCTTTCCTGTTACTGTGTTTTCCCAGCTCACTTTCCTGTAACTCTCATTGCAAGCTGCTAGACAAATATTGACACTAAGGAACAAATGGTACACTACATTTTTTCTGGCTGCGTACTTGCGGATGTCCACCAGCCCAGCACCATCTAGTGGGGATGGGAAAGCCAAGCTGAGCACTGAAACGGGCTTAATAAAGAAAAGTTTCCGCTTCAAACCATTTTCCCAGCGCATGACCTGTAACTACTTGGAATATTGGGAAGGTAGGGCAGCTGTGACTTTCGACCAGCCTGCTGGAGCAGTGAAAAACCTGAAAAGTGCTCCCATAAGCTGTAATTTATTGGTCTCTACTCCATCCGCCAAGCTAGCTCTCTTCCTCCCTTGAAAGCCCTACTGAGAGCTCACCTCCATCAGACTGAGCCCCCCCTTTTTCCTCTCCTCCTCCCCACCCTACCTCCTTCCCCTCCCCACAGCACCTGTATATATGTTTGTACACATTTGTTACTCTATTTTACTTGTACATATTTACTATTCTATTTATTTTGTTAATGATCATCATCATCAATCGTATTTATTGAGCACTTACTATGTGCAGAGCACTGTACTAAGCGCTTGGGAAGTACAAACTGGCAACATATAGAGACAGTCCCTACCCAACAGTGGGCTCACAGTCTAAAAATGATGCACAATGATGTGCATCTAGGTTTACTTCTATTTATTCTGATGACTTGACACCGGTCCACATGTTTTGTTTTGTTGTCTGTCTCCCCCTTCTAGACTTTGAGCCCGTTGTTGGGTAGGGGCCGTCTCTATATGTTGCCGATTTGTACTTCCCAAGTGCTTAGTACAGTGCCCTGCACTCAGTAAGCACTCAATAAATACGACTGAATGAATGAGTCAGAGGTCATGGGTTCAAATCCCAGCTCTGCTTAGTACAGTGCTCTGCACACAGTAAGCGCTCAATAAATACGATTGAATGAATGAATCCTAATCCTCCTTGACATTTCTGCTGGCTTCATTCATTCATTCATTCAGTCGTATTGATTGAGCGCTTACTGTTTGCAGAGCACTGTTCTAAGCGCTTGGGAAGTACAAATTGGCAACATATAGAGACGGTCCTTACCCAACAACAAGCTCACAGTCTAGAAACAAAACAAGTAGACAGGTGTCAATACCATCCGAATAAATAGAATTACAGCTATATACACATCATTAATAAAATATGTACCAATAAACACAAGTGCTGTGGGGAGGGAAAGAGGGTAGGGCAGAGGGAGGGAGGAGGGCGATGGGGAGGAGGAGGAGGAGAGTAAAAGGGGGCTCAGTCTGGGAAGGCTTCCTGGAGGAGGTGAGCTCTGTCCTGGAAACACTATCTAACCTTGGCTTCATTGACACTATCCCCTCCTGATTTTCCTCCCCTCTGTCTCTCTGACCACTTCTTACCAGTTTCTTTCACTGGTTCCTCCTCTGCCTCCCATCCTTTAACTGGAGGGGAACTTCAAGGCTCAGTTCTGGGTCCCCTTCTACTCTCCATGGACACCCACTCCCTTGGAGAACTCATTCACACCCAAGGTTTCAACTACCATTTCTATGTAAATGATTCCCATATCTACTGATCCAGCTCTGGCCTCTCTCCTCTTCTGCAGTCTTGCATTTCCTCCTGCCTTTGAGTCATTACTCCTTGGCTGTCCTTGCCAATAGCTCAAAACTTAACAATACAAAACAGACCACCTCATATTTCCTCCCAAATAGTCTCTTCCCCCAACCTTTCCTGTCACTGTAGACACCACCACCATCCTTTCCTGTCTCACAAGCCCATAACCTTGGCATTATCCTAGAATCATCTCTCTCATTCAACGCACACATTCAATCTGTCATTCTACCTTAACAACATTTCTAGAATCTGCCTTTCCTCTCTATCCTAACTGCTATCACATTGATTCAGGCACTTAATTTCCCACCTGGACTATAATGGCCTTTATTAAGCGCCTACTATGTGCAGAGCACTGTTCTAAGCGCTGGGGAGGATACAAGGTGATCAGGTTGTCCCACTTGGGGCTCACAGTCTTAATCCCCATTTTACAGATGAGGTCACTGAGGCCCAGAGAAGTTAAGTGACTGGCCCAAAGTCACACAGCTGACAATTGGCAGAGCCGGGATTTGAACCCATGACCTCGGACTCCAAAGCCCGTGCTCTTTCCAATGAGCCACGCTGCTTCTCACTACAGATACAGCCACTACTGTATCTCCTATGCACTTGGCCGTATACCTCTTAAGCACGTTGATATTTACCCCGGCCCCACAGTACTTATGAACATATGCTTATGCTTTATTTCCCCTTTCTGCAATTTATTTTAATGTCAGTCTCCTGCAAACTGTAAGGTCCTTGTGGACAGTGATGGTGTCTGCCAATTAAATTGTAATGTACTTTTCCAAGCACTTAGTATAGTGTTCCGCAAACAGTATATGCTCAACAAATACCACCGATTACTTTTTATTGTTGTCATTGAAATGATTAAACAACACAGTATAAGAAAACAATCTCTCCCTGTGTGTTTTGTTTCCAATTCATCATCCTCCTTATCCTTAGAAGGTGAGCTCCCTGAAGGCCAAGGCCAGTGTCTGGAGTTATCCTCCTAATCCTTTTCCTAATACTTAATACACTACTTTGCACACAGAATGTGCTTAATAAATGCTGTTGAATGAATGAACAAATGAATGAATAATATTCAATTGCCTGGCCCTTGGAGGTCCCTTCCAGGTTTATGATTCCTTGATTCTCATCTTTGGATAGTCAGGAATCTTCAGAGTAGCAATCATGTGAACAGATAAGGCTCCATTGTCTCTTGTATCTTTATCGATCGCTTACTGTGTGCAGAGCACTGTACTAAGCGCCTCGGTTTAAATCCCAGCTCTGCCACTTGTCAGCTGTGTGACTTTGGGCAAGTCACTTCACTTCTCTGGGCCTCAGTTACCTCCTCTGTAAAATGGGGATTAAGACTGTGAGCCCCACGTGGGACAACCTGATCACCTTGTAAATTCCCCAGCGCTTAGAACAGTGCTTTGCACATAGTAAGCGCTTAATAAATGCCATTATTATTATTATTATATATGAAAGTGTCCTTGCTGCACGTGTTACAATGCATGCGTGACGGGAGGGATCCTCGCAAAACCTCCAGACCCTTCCACCTTGGAATGTGTCATTTGTCTCTTAGTGACTAGACCTGCCTGGAGCCCTGCCACTACCTCAAAAGCTGAGCAGTCTTTGCTCAAAATAAGTCCCTATTTCTAATAAATACTATATACATTCTGTGTTGCCAAATGCCCCCTTAAAGAAAGGAACTAACAAGTAGACAAACCAGGGCCATTTCACTTTTCCTATCTCTAGAAAATGATTCCAGATGCATGATCAATCAATCATATTTATTGAGCACTTACTGTATTCAAAGCACTGAACTAAGTGCTTGGGAGAGTACAGCGCAACAATATGATAGACACATTGCCTGTCCACAGCAACCTTACATTCCAGGGGGGGAGACAGACATTAATATCAATAAATTAAATTATGGATATGTATATAAGTTCTGTGGGAGTGGAGGGGGTGAATAAAGGGAGCAGGTCAGGGTGACGCATAAAGGAGGGGGAGAAAAGGGAAATGAGGGCTTAGGGAAGGCCTCTTTCATTCATTCATTCATTCAATCGTATTTATTGAGCGCTTACTGTGTGCAGAGCTTGGGAAGTACAAGTTGGCAACATATAGAGATGGTCCCTACCCAACCGTGGGCTCACAGTCTAGAAGGGGGAGACAGAGAATAAAACAAAACTTATTAACAAAACAAAATAAATAGAACAAATATGTACAAGTAAAATGAATAGAGTAATAAGTACATACAAACATATATACATATATACAGGTGCTGTGGGGAAGGGAAGGAGGTAAGGCAGGGGGGATGGAGAGGGGGAGGAGGGGGAGACGCCTAGACGTGCCTTCAATAAGGCTTTGAAGGTGGGGAGAATAATGGTTTGTAGGATATGAAAAGGGAGGGGTGTTCTAGGCCAGAGGCAGGATGTGGGTGGGAGGTTGGGACACCTGATGTCCTGAATTATGACTATTCTTCCATTTCTTTCTGCAAATTTTCATGACCACACCCTGGCTGTTCAAAACACGGTTTTGGGTTGCTCTTAATTCCTCTCATAAGTCCCCTAATTGAAATGCTCAGGAAGCAGCATTTCTGCTGAAATGCATTACATTATCATTCTGAGTAAAGGACTGACATAAAACCCTTCAAGGCTGCCAATTTATATATTTGTGTCATTCCATCCCTCACTGCTACCCTGTGCTTCTGTAATGAATCAACAGGGAGAAGTGTCGGCAGGTCACCAGTGGGCAGTACAAACAGTGTAAAACAGATGAAGGGACCACAAAACATTTGGGCCTGGACAAGATGGCTCTAGGCTTCCAGCAAATTCGATTTCTAAATGCTAATGCAATGGATTAATTGGGTGAGTAGAAGGCAAACTTGACGATTGATAGCTATGTTAAAGTTTTATCACTCGTAGCTAACAATATTTTACACTTTCAGTAGCCACTTAATGACTTCATTTACAAAAGGTGAAAGTGTGAGAGATTTGATCATAACGATCTTTCACTTTATAGACAAACCTTCCTATCCACCTCTAAATTAACATATCACAGACCTTATATCACATATAACGATAATTATGGTATTTGTTAAGCTCTTACTGTATGTCAAGCACTGTTCCATGCACTGGGGTAAATACAAGCCGATTTGTACTTCCCAAGCGCTTAGTACGGTGCTCTGCACACAGTAAGCACTCAATAAATACAATTGAATAAATGAATGAAAGTCAATCAGGTTGGATACGGTCCCTGTCCCACATGGGGCTCACACTCTAAGAGGGAGAACAGCTATTTTGTCCTCATTTTACAACTGAGGAAACTGAGGCCCAGAGAAGTTATGTGACTTGCCCAAGGTCACACAGCACAAAAGTGGCAGAGCCAGGACGAGAACCCAGGTCCTCTAGCCCCATGCTCTTTAAGAAGATGACATTTAAAAGTAATTCAATTTTTTTCATGGTTTTCATTTGACTCAAATAATAGTAGAGGAATAGCCTTACTGTTGATCCACAAGAAAGAACACTACTCTGGGAATCAGTAGTCTTGGGTTCTAATCCTTGTGCCTCAGTAACCTCATCTGTAAAATGGGGATTAAGACTGTGAGCCCCATGTGGGACAACCTGATTACTTTGTGTCTACCCCAGTGCTTAGTATAGTGCTTGGCACATAGTAAGACCTTAACAAATACCATTACTATTATTATTATTATGTCAAAATGTAACAGTAAAAAGCTGAGTTGGTGTTCTGGCTAACTAATGATATGAATTAAGTACACATCAGTATGTGACTAAATGCACTTTATTTGCTTATTACTTAATCTCATTTCCCTAGATGATGTCCTGAATTACTACACCTGGGTAACTTCTTTTGGTAGTATTTTTGTTGGAAAAATTAATATTTGCTTCCTATATCAATTTTAGATTCATTCATTCATTCAATCTTATCTCATTCATTCATTCAGTCGTATTTATTGAGCGCTTACTGTGTGCAGAGCACTGTACTAAGCGCTTGGGAAGTACAAGTTGGCAACATATAGAGACGGTCCCTACCCAACTACGGGCTTACAGTCTAGAAGGGGGAGATGGACAACAAAATGAAACATGTAGACAGGTGTCAAAATCATCAGAACAAATAGAATTAAAGCTATGTTCATTCAATTGTATTTATCGAGCGCTTACTGTGTGCAGAGCACTGTACTAAGCACTTGGGAAGTACAAATCAGCAACATATAGAGACGGTCCCTACCCAACAACGGGCTCACATTATATGCACATCATTAATAAAACAAATAGAATAGTAATTATGTACATGTAAAATAGAGTAATAAATCTGTACAAATATATATACAAGTGCTGTGGGAAGGGGAAGGAGGTAGGGCTGGGGGGATGGGGAGGAGGAGAGGAAAAAGGGGGCTCAGTCTGGGAAGGCCTTCTGGAGGAGATGAGCTCTCAGTAGGGCTTTGAAGGGAGGGAAGAGAGCTAGCTTGGCGGATGTGTGGAGGATTCTATCATAATATCTCATCAACTGTCAACAGTTTATGTAACAGCACATCACTAGATTGAGTTGCATTTTCAAGACTTTATGCCTTCCCTTTTCTTGCTCTTCTTCTTATCCAGTGACTTTATAAAATTTATAAAATTTTATAAAATTTATAAAAATTTTCCTCCAGTTTAAAAGATGTTGAACAAAAGCCATAAACCACCACTTAAATCCATTTAACTGGTCAAAGAAGTCTACAGCAGGAAGGGATGACCACATTTTTTCTATTTTTTTTGAAGTAGTAATGGGCTCCATCCTGTGCCAATCAGAGGCTCTCCAATGTCCCATTCTAGAGCTGCAATGATGCAATGTAGCAAATCTTAGTCAAACCCTTACATTGAAGAAACCAACAATTACCAAGTTACTGGAAACCATGCCCAGTAGAGGGTTGGCAAGTAGTAAGTGCTTAAAAAATGACCATTATTGTTATGGAAACACATCATTAAATTGTTCTCAACCTTCCTTAACAAATCTTCCTTGTACACCTCAGGGGCTTGGGCTAACTTTCTCCTGGTGTGCTGAAAAGGACAAACTGTACTCATGATAGAAAACACTGTCCTATTTCATCCTACTACAAAACTACCCTAAATCACCCCAACAGCAATTGATTGGCTCACTGATTGATTAATTAGAAGACCAGTGGGGCTAAACACAGGAGGAGGTAAATTTTGTCGTCAATCAATGGCATTTATTGAGCACTTATGGTGTGCATACCACTGTACTTAAACGTTTCAGAGAGGTCAATACAGCTGGCAGACACATTCCCTGCCCACATGGAATTCAAACATTCAAATCCTTCCTAAAACAAAACTTCAAAAAAAAAAATAGTGCAATGGGGAGAAAAGATAAGGATTGGAGGTTTGATTCATATGAGTAGGGACAAATACAGAAACACACAGCTAGCCATTGCATTTAATGATACAAGGGAAAAATTGGAAATAGCACATGAGTAAAATCTTATCTGACCTATACAAATAGAATTGAGTTTTGAGAGTGTGGCTGGTTTTGGTGGTTTGTGGCAATGAATCCTTTCTAATTTGAAAATTTCTTCCCTATGCCAATAATTTTATTTCCATGCAGCCTCTCAATTACCCAGGGGATGATTTATGTGAATATTCCAAGGAAGTGAGAATTTTAATCAATCAATGGTATATATTGAGTACTTTGTGCAGAATGCTGTACTAAGAACTTGGAAGAATACAATACAGTTGATAGGCATGATCCCTATCCTCAAGGAATTTATAGTCAAGCAGGGGAAATGGATATTTTAATACTGAGAGACAAAACAGTAATATCATGAGATGTTGATGGTTTGGATTTACAAAATGTTTAGTAGCATCACAGGTCACTGTATATTTACAAACAGAGATCTTCCCAATAGCATATATCCATTTCTCCCAGTCTATTATTATAACCCTGTTGTTTCCCCCCACATTGCGTGTGGTTTTCCTATTTGCCCCTTAGTATTTTAGCTTTGGGTATAATAATCCGTTTTCCCCTTCAGTAGTTTTACTCTGGTTTCTTAAATCTCCTGCTCAAATTCCAGACCTTCTAAGGTAATAATAAATATGGTATTTGTTAAGCGCTTACTATGTGCCAAGCACTAAGCGCAGGGGTAGATACAAGGTAATCGGGTTGGACATAGACCCTATCCCACAGAGGGCTCACAGTCTTAATCCCCATTTTACAGGTGAGGGGACTGAGGCACAGAGACGTTAAGTGACTTGCTTAAGGTCATGCAGCCTACAAGTGGCAGAGCCAGAATTAGAACCCATGACTTTCTGACTTTCAGGCCCTACCTCTATCCATTAGGCCATCCTACTTCTCCAAGCTCCAAGCTGCTTCTTCCAGGTAAAAAGGGCTTGAAGAACACCCAGTATTAGAATATTTTTAGTCAACCACTATATTCATTGACGTGAGATCAAGTCTGTGGCATTAGGTCATTTGGTTTAATTGTATGTATTTCATTCATTCATTTATTGAGCGTTTACTGTGTACAGAGCACTGTACTAAGCACTTGGGAAGTACAAGTTGCCAACATATAGAGACGGTCCCTAACCAACAGCGGGCTCACAGTCTAGAAGAGGGAGACAGACAACAAAACAAAACATATTAATAAAATAAAATAAATAGAATAGGAGATATGTACAAGTAAAATAGAGTAATAAATCTGTACAAACATACATACAGGTGCTGTGGGTAGGGGAAGGAGGTGGGGATGGGGGGGAGAGAAAGGAGGGGGCTCAGTCTGGGAAGGCCCCCTGGAGGAGGTGAGCTCTCAGTAGGGCTTCTAAGGGAGGAAGAGAGCTAGCTTGGTGGATGTGCGGAGGGAAGGAATTCCAGGCCATGGGGAGGATGTGGGCTGGGGGTCGATGGCGGGACAGGCGAGAACAAGGTACAGTGAGGAGGTTAGCGGCAGAGGAGCGGAGGGTGAGGGCTGGGCTACAGAAGGAAAGAAGGGAGGTGAGGTAGGAGGGGGCGAGGTGATGAACAGCCTTAAAACCAAGAGTGAGGAGTTTTTGTCTGATGCGTAGGTTGATTGGTAGCCACTGGAGATTTTTGAGGAGGGGAGTAACATGCCCATAGCGTTTCTGCACAAAGACGATCCAGGCAGCGGCATGAAGTACAGATTGAAGTGGGGAGAGACAGGAGGATGGGAGATCAGAGAGGAGGCTGATGCAGTAATCCAGTCGGGATAGGATGAGAGATTGAACCAGCAGGGTAGCGGTTTGGATGGAGAGGAAAGGGTGGATCTTGGTGATGTTGCGGAGGTGAGACCGGCAGTTTTTGGTGACGGATTGGATGTGAGGGGTGAACGAGGGAGTGGAGTCGAGGATGACACCAAGGTTGCGGGCTTGTGAGACAGGACGGATGGTAGTGCCATCAACAGTGATGGGAAAGTCAGGGAGAGGGCAGGGTTTGGGAGGGAAGATAAGGAGTTCAATCTTGGACATATTGAGTTTTAGATGGCGGGTGGACATCCAGGTGGAGATGTCTTGAAGGCAGGAGGAGACACGAGCCTGAAGGGAGGGAGAGAGAGCAGGGGCAGAGATGTAGATTTGGGTGTCATCAGCGTAGAGATGATAGTTGAAGCCGTGGGAGCGAATGAGGTCACCAAGGGAGTGAGTGTAGATAGAGAACAGAAGGGGACCAAGAACTGGCCCTTGAGGAACCCCTACAGTAAGGGGATGGGAGGGGGAGGAGGAGCCCGCAAAAGAGACTGAGAATGAACAGCCGGAGAGGTAAGAGGAGAACCAGGAGAGGATGGAGGCCTTCCCAGACTGAGCCCCTTCTTTCCTCTCCCCCTCGTCCCCCTCTCCATCCTCCCGTCTTACCTCCTTCCCTTCCCCACAGCACCTGTATATATGTATATATGGTTGTACATATTTATTACTCTATTTATCTATTTATTTATTTATTTTACTTGTACATTTCTATCCTACTTATTTTATTTTGTTGGTATGTTTGGTTCTGTTCTCTGTCTACCCCTTTTAGACTGTGAGCCCACTGTTGGGTAGGGACTGTCTCTATGTGATGCCAATTTGTACTTCCCAAGCGCTTAGTACAGTGCTCTGCACATAGTAAGCGCTCAATAAATATGATTGATTGATTGATTGATTGATTGGAGTCTGTGAAGCCAAGGTTGGATAGCGTGTTGAGGAGAAGGGGATGGTCCACAGTGTCAAAGGCAGCTGAGAGGTCGAGGAGGATTAGGATAGAGTAGGAGCTGTTGGATTTCAGGGTATTAACTGGATTTACATTAAAGACCATTGTTTTAATTTCTGATGGATCTAATATTGAAAGAGATTTATATGATTTTACTAGATAACCTAGTGAATGGAGGAATTAAAGACCAGTGACATAGAATAGGTTATTATTAGAAAATTAAATATTTTGTGCTTATTTTTAGTGACCTCAAATTGCATCCTCTTTTGACTTACTGCTATATTGCAGTATGCATACAGAAATTGATCTTTTTGGATCTTCACTCCTCTCCCACTACAACCCAGGCAATACAATTTGCTCCTCTAATGCTAACCTATTCACTGTCAACTCACTCTCGGGTCTCTTGCTGTCATCCCTTGTTCACACCCTTTGTCCTATCTGGAATTCCTATCTGGAATTCTTAATGGAAAGAGAATGGGCCTGGGAATCAGAGTACCTGTGTTCTAATACCAACTCTGTCCCTTACTGGCTGTGTGACTTCACTTTTCTGGGCCTCAGTTACCTCATCTGTAAAATGGGGATAGAGACTGTGAGCTCCACATGGGACAGGGACCATGTCCAACCCGATTTGCTTGTATCAACCCTAGCACTTAGTACTGTGCCTGGCACATACTTAAGTGCCTAACAAATACCATCATCATTATTATTATTATAGGAAGTGCTTAACAAATACCATGATCATTGTTGTTACTGTTATTATTATATTCAACAGAACTCCCTGTAGATTATAAGCTCACTGTGGGCAGGGAATGTGTCTACCAACTGTTCTATTATACTCTCCCATGCGCTTAGTACAGTGCTCTGCACACAGTAAGCACTCAATAAATAAGATTGATTGATCACTACTCTCCCCATTTCAAAATACTACTAAAATTACATCTCTTCTAAGAAGCCTTGCCTAACTACTCTTTCATTTCATTCCCATGAAATTTTCCCTCTTTCCTGCATCACTTGTGGACTTAAGTCCCTATTACCTAAGCACCACACAGCACTTATGTTCATTCATTCAATTGTAGTTCTTGAGCCCTTACTGTGTATAGAGCACTGTGCTAAGCGCTTGGGAAGTACAAATCAGCAACATATAGAGACGGTCCCTACCCACATTCGCACTCTTAACATCGGTTGCCTTTTCTACCTGTAATTTATTTTAGTGTCTGTCTCTCCTCCTGGGTTGTAAACTCCTTGAGAGCAGGGATTGTGTCTCCTTACTCTCCCAAACTCTCTCCCAAAGGCTTACTTCAGCACTTTTCACATAGTAAGCACTCAGTAAATAGCACTGATTAATTTAGGCTGCACCTGCATTGTGGCAGATGTGAATTCCACAACCGAGGAACAAGGCTTCATGGAAATTATTCCACTAATTCATGCAAATAAATCTGGATGAATTCTTAACTTAAACCTACCTTCAAAATTCCTTTCTCTGCTCTAGAAATAATTAACATGTACTTTTGTTCAGCTCAGGGTTCTTGAAGAATAGAATTGGGCCGAGTAGTAGACAAGCAACCCTATGTAAGATATACAGAAGGCATTGTCAGGACTGTTTGCTATTACGTCAATCACCTAAAGTACTGTTCTCTGCTAGTTTAACTGTACTCCCACAAGGGGAACCATTAGATTTCCAACTGAAATTCTGTAAAATGGAGCATCACTTCACAGAGCACCATACAAGAGATCTGCCCGGATGATGTATTTTATACCCATACCTAACCCAGAACATTCTAAACCCCTTGTGCAGAAGGATCTATTTTAGTTTCCCAAATTCCTAGTACGGTGCTCTGCCCCCAGTATATAGTAAATAGAGAGTTCATCTGTACCCCCCACTAGCAAAGAAAGTCTACTTACCTGACCTCCATTTATGAGAAGCAGTGTGGCTCAGTGGAAGGAGCCCGGGCTTGGGAGTTAGAGGTCAATCAGTCAATCCATCAATCGTATTTACTGAGTGCTTACTGTGTGCAGAGCACTGTACTAAGCATTTGGGAAGTACAAATTGGCAACATATAGAGACAGTCCCTACCAACAGTGGGCTCACAGTCTAGAAGGGGGAGACAGAGAACAAAACCGAACATATTAACAAAATAAAATAAATAGAATAGCTTTGTACAAGTGAAATAAATAAATAGAGTAATAGATATGTACAAACATATATACATACACACAGGTGCTGTGGGGAAGGGAAGGAGGTAAGGTGGGGGGACAGAGAGGGGGAGGAGGGGGAGAAGAAGGATTGGGCTCAGTCTGGGAAGGCCTACTGGAAGAGGTGAGCTCTCAGTAGGGCCTTGAAGGGAGGAAGAGAGCTAGCTTGGCGGATGGTCAGAGGGAGGGCATTCCAGGCCCAGGGGAGGACGTGGGCCGAGGGTCGATGGCGGGACAGGCGAGAACGAGGCACGGTGAGGAGATTAGCGGCAGAGGAGCAGAGGGTGCAGGCTGGGCTGTAGAAGGAGAGAAGGGAGGTGAGGTAGGAGGGGGCGACGTGATGGACAGCCTTGAAGCCGAGGGTGAGGAGTTTCTGCCTGATGCGTAGGTTGATTGGTAGCCACTGGAGATTTTTGAGGAGGGGAATAACATGTCCAGAGCGTTTCTGGACAAAGACAGTCCGGGCAGTGGCGTGAAGTATGGATTGAAGTGGGGAGAGACAAGAGGATGGGAGATCAGAGAGGAGGCTGATACAGTAGTCCAGACGGGATAGGATGAGAGCTTGAACGAACAGGGTACCGGTTTGGATGGAGAGGAAAGGGTGGATCTTGGCAATGTTGCGGAGCTGAGACCGGCAGGTTTTGGTGATGGCTTGGATGTGAGGGGTGAACGAGAGAGCGGAGTCGAGGATGACACCAAGTCATAAGTTCTAATCCTGGCTCTGCCACCTGTCTGCTGTGTGACCTTGGGCAAGTCACTTAACTTCTCTGAGCCTCAGTGACCTCATCTGTAAAATGGGGATGAAGACTGTGAGCCCCACGTGGGACAACCTGATCACCTTGTATCCTCCCCCCAGCACTTAGAACAGTGCTTTGCACATAGTAAGCGCTTAACAAATACCATCATTATTATTATCTTTATTATTATTTAGAATCCCATGCAGTGGTGCTAGTTCATCCTAAATTGAGGTTCTCAATAATTTTTTCCAGTTTCTACCCAGGTGATATAAATTAGTCCTCCACTTAATTTCTGCTCAATTGAAGAAGACTACAGTTTAGTCCAGGTTGTGCCTTGGCAAGTAATTACTGCCCGCTCTTTTCCTGCACTTGATCTGTATCCACATAGAAATGCTAATACCCTTCCTCCCACTTTGCAGCAGGTGCCTGTTGGAGGGTCCAGTTAAGTTGTGAGAGCGCAGGTATCTCTCTTACATGTCACCTGTTCGATTCTTATGTTACTCCCTTCTTTTTAACTGTGATTACTTGAACTATAAATCAATCTTGGACACTTGCTTTCATAATCTAGGCTTAGTAGTTGTGATAGTTGATGTTAATACCCTGAAGTTGTAATGATAAATGCCCAGGGCACCACTCTGACTTAGTTCTCCATTGAGGGTCCGTAAAAGTTTCGCTATGAGTGCTAGTCAACTGCACAGCATTTCTGGGTTAGGTTAATGGTACAAGTAGTGTATTTTTTCATTCAAATCCTCCTCTTAGTGATGACTGATGGACACTAAAGGGCCAAACTGGGAATCAAAGTAGGTACGATGCCACTGTCTCCATTCTGTCAACAAGCAGAGTGTATTCGCTGGGGGACTTTGCCAGGTATTGCTGCTGGCTCTGGGACTGCCAGCACTCAAGCATCCCCCTTCTTCCTCAGTGCAGACCACCAGTGGGGCAGATTAGACTTGACAATCGGGAGGGCTTCCGATGACTCGTCCATTCTCTGGTACTGAGGGATACCCCTTCCCATTTCCTGGAAGGGAAAGAAGACTGGCATAGCAGAAAAGACTCGGGGGGAAAGAGGTAGAAGGGGGAGCTCCTCCCAAGATGCATCATCATCATCAATCGTATTTATTGAGCACTTACTATGTGCAGAGCACTGTACTAAGCGCTTGGGAAGTACAAATTGGCAACATATAGAGACAGTCCCTACCCAACAGTGGGCTCACAGTCTAAAAGGGGGAGACAGAGAACAAAACCAAACATACTAACAAAATAAAATAAATAAATAGCATCAGCTCCGGCCCCATGATGGTTGGTGGGGGAGGGGGTGTTTTTAAATATTTTAATAAATCTTCTCACTGTACCTCGGTCTCTTCTATCTCACTGCTGGCTCACCCTTCCCCATGTTCCTCGTCTGGCCTGGAATTCCTTCCCCTTCCATAGATGATAGATCACCACTTTCCCCTCCCTTCAAAAGCCCTACTAAAATCACATCTCTTCCAAGAAGCCTTCCCTGACTATGCCCTCTTTTCCCCTACCCCCTCTCCCTTCTTCATTGCCTGTGCACTTGGATTTGTACCCTTTAAGCACTTTTAGACTGTGAGCCCACTGTTGGGTAGGGACTGTCTCTATATGTTGCCAACTTGTACTTCCCAGGCGCTTAGTACAGTGCTCTGCACATAGTAAGCGCTCAATAAATACGATTGATTGATTGATTGATTGATAGTCTCTCCACCTGCAGCTCCATAGCACATATGGACATATCCATAATTCATTTTAATGTCTGTCTCCCCTTCTAGACTGTAAGCTCCTTGTAGATATGGAACATGTCTACCAACTCTGTTGTATTGTACCCTCACAAGTGTAGTGCAGTGTTCTGCACACAGTAAGCACTCCACAAATGCTACTGATTGACTGGTATTTTTTCTTTTGCTATCTTTCTGCTCATCCCACTTCTTTTTTATACAGTAAGTCCCCTGTGGGCCAACCAGTGTTTGCATCAGTGTCCTTGTGTTTTTTTTCCCAGTTTACAGTGATTTGAACTTTTGTTTAGCACTTGCTAAATTTCAGTACTTTCCACAGATGAGCAATGGGAGAGGCCCATTATTTGTGCTTATTTTAGCTAGGTAGCATGGTCTAGAGCAGACAGCTTGGGACACGAAGTTTGGAGACCTGAGTTCAAGTTCTGACTCTGTCACAGGCTCAGGGAGGCTAAGTGATTTGCCCAGTGTCTCAGTAGAATCACAGTAGGCCAATTTTCCTATTTTTAAAAAGGGGACAAGATTCCTGCTCTCCCATCCCCTTAATCCTTATCCCACATGGGGATCACAGTCTGTGACCAATCTGATTACTTTACATCCACTCTGGCATTTAGTAACATTGCTCTGTTTACTTGGTGTGCCATCTTAGACCTCAAAAACAAACTGCTATTGATTATTATTATTTTATTAGGTGCTTGATAAGTGTCAAGCACTGTGCTGAATCCTGGTTTACAGAGGAATCCAAATTTTGGCCATAAAAGGTAAATTTGACTCATCTACATACCCTATATATTAAACCAAAGTGTCTAATTTCATATTCTAGCCACCGTACATAAGAAAGCTAAGGCAGAGAAGCAGCATGGCCCAGTGGAAAGAGCATGCACCGGGGAATTGGAGGACTTGGGTTCTAGGCCCAACTCCACCTCTTCCCTGCTGTGCTGGGTGGCCTTGGACAAGTCACTTGCCTTCTCTGTCATTTCCTCATCTGCGAAATGGAAATTCTATTCCTGTTCTCCCTCCTACTTAAACTGCAAGCCCCATGTGGAACAGAGACTGCATCTGATCTGATTGACTGGTACCTGCCCCAGCACTTAGAATACTGCCTGACATATAGTAAGCATTTAATAAATATCATTAAAAAAAGGATAAGAACATTTTTAAATAGAAGCAACGTTTCATTTTCAGTCTTTTGAGAAATTACGTACTTGGGTGGTAAGAGGATATTGTGGATCGTCAATCAATTCTTTGTCCTAGAAAGGCTCTGGGGCCAATTGGACACATCTCTTCCAGCTGTGCCACAGGCCACCTTGAAAGGCAATCGGACCCATTCTCTCAGAGGCCTGAGGACGAAGTTGGAGAACCCGAATGTAAAACAACAGTTGTGAACCCTGGGACTACAACAACAACTGAGACTGTGAGACCTGATTATCTTGTATTAACCCCAGCGCTTAGTACAGTGCTTGGCACATCGTAAGCACTAAATATTATTATCGTTGTCGTCATCATCCTCAACAACAATCCAGTAGCAGAGTTGCCTAGTGGATAGAGCACAGGCCTGGGAGTTGGAAGGACCTAAACTCTAATCCCAGTTCTGCCTCGTGATTATTTTGTGACCTTGGGCAAGTCATTTCATTTTTCTGTGTCTGTTACCTCGATTATAAAATGGAGGTTGAGCCCCATGTGGGACATGGATTGTGTCCAACCTGATTAGTCTTATATACTGATGCCTACTTGTTTTGTGGTCTGTCTCCCCCTTCTAGACCGTGAGCCCATTGTTGGGTAGGAATTGTCTCTATCTGTTGTTGAGTTGTAATAATAATGATGGCTTTTGTTAAACGCTTACTATGTGCCAAGCACTGTTCTAAGTGCTAGGGGAGATACAAGGCAATCAGGTTGCCCCACATGGGGCTCACAGTCTTCATCCCCATTTTACAGATGAGGTAACTGAGGCACAGAGAAGTGAAGTGACTTGCAAAAAGTCACACAGCAGATGAGTGGCGGAGCCGGGATTAAAATCCATGACCTTTGACTCCTAAATCCGGGCTCTTTCCACTTTTCCAAATGCTTAGTACAGTGCTCTGCACACGGTAAGCACTCAATCAATACGATTGAATGAATGAATTGTACTTTCCAAGCGCTTAGTACAGTGCTCTGCACACAGAAAGCACTCAATATGATTAAATGAATGAATTGTACTTTCCAAGCGCTTAGTACAGTGTTCTGCACACTGTAAGCGTTCAATACAATTGAATGAATGAATTGTACTTTCCAATAACTTAGTACAGTGCTCTGCACACAGTAAGCGCTCAATATATAAGATTGAATGAATGGTGACTCTGCACTAGCGCTTAGTACAGTGACTGACATGTAGGAGGGACTTGATGAATAGCATTTAAGGAGGAATAATAATAATAATGATGGCATTTTTTAAGCACTTACTATGTGCAAAGCACTGTTCTAAGCACTGGGGAGGTTACGAGGTGATCAGGTTGCCCCACGGGGGGCTCACAGTCTTCATCCCCATTTTACAGATGAGGGAACGAGGCCCAGAGAAGCGAAGTGACTTGCCCAAAGTCACACAGCTGACAATTGGCGGGGTGGGGATTTGAACCCATGACCTCTGACTCCAAAGGCCATACTCTTTTCCACTGACCCACTATGGGTGAATCTACACCAGCGCTTAGGACAGCGACTGACACGTAGGAAGGACTTGAATAGCATTTGAGGAGGAATAATAATAATAATAATAATAATGGCCTTTATTAAGCGCTTACGATGTGCAAAGCACCGTTCTAAGCGCTGGGGAGGATACGAGGTGATCAGGTTGCCCCACGGGGGGCGCGGGGGGTGGTGGTGCTCACAGTCTTCATTTCCATTTAAGGCCATACTCTTTTCCACTGACCCACGAAGGGTGAATCTACACCAGCACTTAGGACAGCGACTGACACGTGGGAAGGACTTGACGAATAGCATTTGAGGAGGAATAATAATAATAATAATGATGGCCTTTATTAAGCGCTTACTATGTGCAAAGCATCGTTCTATGTGCTGGGGAGGGTACGAGGTGATCAGGTTGCCCCACGGGGGAGCTCACAGTCTTCATCCCCATTTTACAGATGAGGGAACTGAGGCCCAGAAAAGCGAAGTGACTTGCCCAAAGTCACACAGCTGACATTTGGCGGGGTTGGGATTTGAACCCATGACCACTGACTCCAAAGCCCGGGCTCTTTCCACGGAGCCACGATGGATGAGTCTACACCAGCGCTTAGGAAAGCGACTGACACGTAGGAAGGACTTGACAAATAGCATTTAAGGCGGAATAGTAATAATAATAATGGCATTTATTAAGCGCTTACTATGTGCAAAGCACTGTTCTAAGCGCTGGGGAGGTTATGAGGTGATTAGGTTGCCGCGGGGGGGGCGGGGGCTCACAGTTTTCATCCCCATTTTACAGATGAGGGAACTGAGGGCCAGAGAAGCGAAGTGACTTGCCCAAAGTCACACAGCTGACAATTGGCGGGGTTGGGATTTGAACCCATGACCTCTGACTCCAAAAGCCATACTCTTTTCCATTGACCCACGATGGGTGAATCTACACCAGCGCTTAGGACAGCGACTGACTCGTAGGAAGGACTTGACGAATAGCATTTGAGGAGGAATAATAATAACGATGATGATGGCCTTTATTAAGTGCTTACGATGTGCAAAGCACTGTTCTAAGCGCTGGGGAGGTTACGAGGTGATCAGGTTGCCCCACGGGGGGCTCACAGTCTTCATTTCCGTTTAAGGCCATACTCTTTTCCACTGACCCACGATGGGTGAATCTACACCAGCACTTAGGACAGCGACTGACACGTAGGAAGGACTTGACAAATAGCATTTAAGGCGGAATAATAATAATAATAATGGCATTTATTAAGCGCTTACTATGTGCAAAGCACCGTTCTATGTGCTGGGGAGGGTACGAGGTGATCAGGTTGCCCCACGGGGGGCTCACAGTCTTCATTCCCATTTTACAGGTGAGGGAACTGAGGCCCATTGAATTGAAGTGACTTGCCCAAAGTCACACAGCTGACAGTTGGCGGGGTGGGGATTTGAACCCATGACCTCTGACTCCAAAGGCCATACTCTTTTCCACGGAGCCACGATGGGTGAATCTACACCGGCGCTTAGGACAGCGACTGACACGTAGGAAGGACTTGACGAATAGCATTTGAGGAGGAATAATAACAATAATAATAATAATAATAGCCTTTATTAAGCGCTTACTATGTGCTAAGCACCGTTCTAATTGCTGGGGAGTTTACGAGGTGATCAGGTTGCCCCACGGAGGGGCGAGGGGCTCACAGTCTTCATCCCCATTTTACAGATGAGGGAACTGAGGGCCAGAGAAGCGAAGTGACTTGCCCAAATTCACACAGCTGACAGTTGGCGGGGTTGGGATTTGAACCCATGACCACTGACTCCAAAGCCCGGGCTCTTTCCACGGAGCCACGATGGACGAGTCTACACCAGCGCTTAGGACAGCGACTGACACGTACGAAGGACTTGACGAATAGCATTTAAGGAGGAATAATAATAACAATGGCATTTATTAAGCGCTTACAATGTGCAAAGCACTATTCTAAGCGCCGGGGAGGTTATGAGGTGATCAGGTTGCCCCACGGGGAGGGGCTCACAGTCTTCATCCCCATTTTACAGATGAGGTAACTGAGGCCCAGAGAAGCCCAAAGTCACACAGCTGACAGTTGGCGGGGTGGGGATTTGAACCCATGACCTCCGACTCCAAAGACCATACTCTTTTCCACTGGCCCACGATGGGTGAATCTACACCAGCGCTTAGGACAGCGACTGACTCGTAGGAAGGACTTGACGAATAGCATTTGAGGAGGAGGAATAATAATAACGATGGCCTTTATTAAGCGCTTACTATGTGCAAAGCACTGTTCTAAGCACTGGGGAGGTTATGAGGTGATCAGGTTGCCTCACGGGGGCGGGGGGGGGGCTCACAGTCTTCATCCCCATTTTACAGATGAGGTAACTAAGGCCCAGAGAAGCCCAAAGTCACACAGCTGACAGTTAGCGGGGTGGGGATTTGAACCCATGACCTCCGACTCCAAAGGCCATACTCTTTTCCACGGACCCACGATGGGTGAATCTACACCAGCGCTTAGGACAGCGACTGACATGTAGGAAGGGCTTGACGAATAGCATTTGAGGAGGAATAATAATAATAATAACAATGGCCTTTATTAAGCGCTTACTATGTGCAAAGCACTGTTCTAAGCGCTGGGGAGGTTATGCGGTGATCAGGTTGCCCCACGGGGAGGGGCTCACAGTCTTCATCCCCATTTTACAGATGAGGTAACTGAGGCCCAGAGAAGCCCAAAGTCACACAGCTGACAGGTGGCGGGGTGGGGATTTGAACCCATGACCTCCGACTCCAAAGGCCATACTCTTTTCCACGGAGCCACGATGGGTGAATCTACACCAGCGCTTAGGACAGCAACTGACACGTAGGAAGGACTTGACGAATAGCATTTGAGGAGGAATAATAATAATAATAACGATGGCCTTTATTAAGCACTTAACGATGTGCAAAACACCGTTCTAAGCGCTGGGGAGGTTATGAGGTGATCAGGTTGCCCCACGGGGAGGGGCTCACAGTCTTCATCCCCATTTTACAGATGAGGTAACTGAGGCCCAGAGAAGCCCAAAGTCACACAGCTGACAGTTGGCGGGGTGGGGATTTGAACCCATGACCTCCGACTCCAAAGGCCATACTCTTTTCCACGGAGCCACGATGGGTGAATCTACACCAGCGCTTAGGACAGCGACTGACACGTAGAAAGGGCAGGACGGATGGCATTGAAGGGAAAATGGCGCAGGGGCCCGCTGAGGGGAGCAGCCGGTGAGGAGGACGGCGTCGGCCCGCACCGTGACGTCACTTCCGGCTCTTCGCGCCCTCGCGAAGAGGGCTTGTGCGGCCTAGCCGAGCGGGTGAAGCCTGAGGCAAGATGGCCGCCCTTCAGCCAAGGCGGGCGTGAGGAGACAAGCGCCGCCATTTTGTTGAGGACGAGGGCCGGCGCCCCGGTGATGCCGAGGTTACGGTCCCGCACCGTCGGCCCCCGGTTGGGACCGAAGGAGCCTCGAACGAGCCCCGACCATGGAGTCTTCGAGCAGCCGAGGAGGAAGAGGCGGCGAAAGGGCCGGGCCTGCCCGCCATTACCTTCACCCTCAGGGGACAAGGGGCGAGCGGTCACCCCGCCATGGGGGCCCCACGCCCGGCCCGGCCCAGCGGCTTTGGACCCTTTTAGCGGAGACGAGAAAGAGGCGTCGAGTGAGGAGGAGGAGAAGCGCTCGACGCGGGCCCGGAAACCCAGTAAGAAATGATTCCGGCCCAACAATCAATCAATCAATCAATCATCATCATCAATCGTATTTATTGAGCGCTTACTATGTGCAGAGCACTGTACTAAGCGCTTGGGAAGTACAAATTGGCAACGTCTAGAGACAGTCCCTACCCAACAGTGGGCTCACAGTCTAGAAGGGGGAGACAGAGAACAAAACCAAACATACTAACAAAATAAAATAAATAGAATAGATATGTACAAGTAAAATAAATAGATAAATAAATAGAGTAATAAATATGTACAAACATATATACAGGTCATGTATTGATTGATTAATTAATCGATTGATTGATTGATTAATCAATCAATCGTATTTATTGAGCGCTTACTGTGTGCACTGTACTAAGCGTGGCTCAGTGGAGTCTCCCCCTTTCAGACTGTGAGCCCACTGTTGGGTAGGGACCGTCTCTATATGTTGCCAACTTGTACTTCCCAAGCGCTTAGTACAGTGCTCTGCACACAGTAAGCGCTCAATAAATACGATTGATGAGTGAGGAGAAGGAGGAGGAGAAGTGCTCGACGCAGGCCTGGAAACCCAGTAAGAAATGATTCCAGCCCAACAGTGAATCAATCAATCAATCAGTTGTATTTATTGAGCGCTTACTGTGTGCAGTGCACTGGACTAAGCGTGGCTCAGTGGAGTCTCCCTCTTTCAGACTGTGAGCCCACTGTTGGGTAGGGACTGGCTCCATATGTTGCCAACTTGTACTTCCCAAGCGCTTAGTACAGTGCTCTGCACACAGTAAGTGCTCAATAAATACGATTGATGAGTGAGGAGGAGGAGAAGCGCTCGACGCAGGCCCGGAAACCCAGTAAGAAATGATTCTGGCCCAACAATCAGTCAATCAATCAATCAATCGTATTTATTGAGCGCTTACTGTGTGCAGTGCACTGTACTAAGCGTGGCTCAGTGGAGTCTCCCCCTTTTAGACTGTGAGCCCACTGTTGGGTAGGGGCTGTCTCTATATGTTGCCAACTTGTACTTCCCAAGCGCTTAGTACAGTGCTCTGTACACAGTAAGCGCTCAATAAATACGATTGATGAGTGAGGAGGAGGAGGAGGAGGAGCGCTCGACGCAGGCCTGGAAACCCAGTAAGAAATGATTCCGGCCCAACAATCAATCAATCAATCGATCAATCAATCGTATTTATTGAGCGCTTACTGTGTGCAGTGCACTGTAGTAAGCGTGGCTCAGTGGAGTCTCCCCCTTTTAGACTGTGAGCCCACTGTTGGGTAGGGACGGTCTCTGTATGTTGCCAACTTGTACTTCCCAAGCGCTTAGTACAGTGCTCTGTACACAGTAAGCGCTCAATAAATACGATTGATGAGTGAGGAGGAGGAGGAGGAGAAGCGCTCGACGCAGGCCCGGAAACCCAGTAAGAAATGATTCCGGCCCAACAATCAATCAATCAATAATCAATCGATCGTATTTATTGAGTGCTTACTGTGTGCAGTGCACTGGACTAAGCATGGCTCAGTGGAGTCTCCCCCTTTTAGACTGTGAGCCCACTGTTGGGTAGGCGCTGGCTCTATATGTTGCCAACTTGTACTTCCCAAGCGCTTAGTACAGTGCTCTGCACACAGTAAGCGCTCAATAAATACTATTGATGATGATGAAAGAGCCCGGGCTTTGGAGTCAGAGGTCATGGGTTCAAATCCCGGCTCCGCCCATTGTCAGCTGTGTGACTTTGGGCAGGTCACTTCACTTCTCTGGCCTCAGTTACCTCAACTGTAAAATGGGAATTAATCATGTGAGCCCCCTGTGGGACAACCTGATCACCTTGTAACCTCCCCAGCGCTTAGAACAGTGCTTTGCACATAGTAAGCGCTTAATAAAAAATGCCGTCATTATTATTACAAGTTGGCAACATATAGAGACAGTCCCTACCCAACAGTGGGCTCACAGTCTAAAAGGGGGAGACAGAGAACAAAACCAAACATACTAACAAAATAAAATAAATAGAATAGATATGTACAAGTAAAATAAATAAATAGAGTAATAAATATGTACAAACATATATGCAGGTGCTGTGGGGAAGGGAAGGAGGTAAGATGGGGGGGGATGGAGAGGGTGATGAAGGGGAGAGGAAGGCAACATATAGAGACAGTCCCTACCCAACAGTGGGCGCACACCCATCCCCAACCCTGTGGCTGGGCATCCGTTTAGAGAAGCAGCGTGACTCAGTAGGAAAGGGCACAGGCTTTGGAGTCAGAAGTCATGGGTTCAAATCCTGACTCCGCCAATTGTCAGCTGTGTGACCTTGGGCAAGGCACTTCACTTCTCTGTGCCTTGGTTACCTCATCTGTAAAATGGGGATTAAGATTATGTGCCCCACGAGGGACAACCTGATCACCTTGTAACCAACCCAGAGCTTAGAACAGTGCTTTGCATGTAGTAAGCACTTAATAAATGCCATTATTATTATTATTATTATTAGTGTTCTATGGCCCTCTCCCCAGTGCCTAGTACTAGTAGGCAGACTGAGCCCCTTCCTTCCTCTCCCCCTCATCCCCCTCTCCATCCCCCCCTCTTACCTCCTTCCCTTCCCCACAGCACCTGTATATATGTATATATGTTTGTGCATATTTATTACTCTATTTATTTATTTATTTATTTTGCTTGTACATATCTATTCTATTTATTTTATTTTGTTAATATGTTTGGTTTTGTTCTGTCTCCCCCTTCTAGACTGTGAGCCCACTCTTGGGTAGGGACTGTCTCTATGTGTTGCCTACTTGTACTTCCCAAGCGCTTAGTCCAGTGCTCTACACACAGTAAGCACTCAATAAATACAATTGATTGATAGTATTCATTCAGTCATATTTATTGAGCACTTACTGTGTGCAGAGCACTGGACTAAGCGCTTGCGCACATGCACACACACGACTGGGCATTCGCTGGGAGGGAGCCTGAGCGCACGCGCAAGCGCTTAGTCCAGTGCTCTGCACACAGTAAGGGCTCAATAAATACGATTGAAGGAATGAACAAGTCGGCAACATATAGAGTGGCGTGGCTCAGTGGAAAGAGCACGGGCTTTGGAGTCAGAGGTCATGGGTTCAAATCCCAGATCCCCCAACTGTCAGCTGTGTGACTTTCAGCAAGTCACTTAACTTCTCTGGGCCTTAGTTACCTCATCTGGAAAATGGGGGTGAAAACTGTGAGCCCCACGTGGGACAACCTGATGACCTTGTATCCCCCCCCCCAGCGCTTAAAACAGTGCTTTGCACATAGTGAGCGCTTAAACAATGCCATCATTATTAGTATTATAGAGAGACGGTCCCTACCCAACAGTGAGCACTTACTGTTCGCAGAACACTGTACCAAGCTGTGCCTCAGTTCCCTCAACTGTAAAATGGGGATTAAGACTGTGAGCCCCCTGTGGGACAACCTGATCGTCTTGTAACCTCCCTAGCGCTTAGAACAGTGCTTTGCACATAGTAAGCGCTTAATAAATACCATTATTATTATTATTATTATTAAGCTCTTGGAAATAATAATGGTATTTGTTAAGCGCTTACTATGTGCCAAGCCCCATTTTAAGTGCTGAGGTAGATCCAAGGTAATCAGGTTGTCCCACAGGCGAGCTCACAGTCTTCATCCCCATTTTACAGATGAGGGAATAGAGGCCCAGAGAAGTGAAGTGACTTGCCCAAAGTCACACTGCTGACAAGTGGCGGAGCCAGGATTAGAAACCATGACCACTGACTCCCAAGTCCGGGCACTTTCCTTCCCCTGAGCCAGGCTGTGCTTAGTACAGTCATTTATTCAATCGTATTTATTGAGCGCTTACTGTGTGCAGAGCACTATACTAAGCACTTGGAAATAATAATGGTATTTGTTAGGCGCCTCCTATGTGCCAAGCCCAGTTTTAAGTGCTGAGGTAGATACAAGGTAATAAAGTTGTCCCAAGTGGGGCTCACAGTCTTAATCCCCATTGTACAGATGAGATAACTGAGGCACAGAGAAGCGAAGTGGCTCGCTCAAAATCACACAGCTGACAAGTGGCGGAGCCGGGATTAGAACCCACGACCTCTAACTCCCAAGCCCATGCTGTTTCCACAAAGCCATGCTGCAGTAAGCGCTTGATAAATCGATTTGTACTTCCCAAGTGCTTAGTACAGTGCTTTGCACACAGTAAGCGCTCAATAAATACGATTGAATGAATGAATGAATAAATACGATTGAATGAATGAATAAATGAATGAATGGATCCCGAATCGTCCATCTCAACCCGTGCATCCGAGTTGCCCTTTTCACCATCCCAAACTTCCCAAACCCCTTTCCCCCTTTCACTTCCGTAACCCGGCAGCTTACCTTTTTGGGTAGCTGAAATGAGTTCAGAATTGTTTTCTAGAATGGATTACATTTTATTAATACTCTCCCTTTCGCTTAAGGAAAAAATGTTACATGAGTCCCAATTTTAAGCTCAGTTTTCTGACTTTTTCTTTGACTCGGCAGAGAAAAAAAGAAAAGTTAAAGAAGGCTTAAATGAAAAGGATGGCAAACCGACAGGGATTGGTGGTAATAGGAAGGTGTCGTTAACCGAAGCTGCTTCCCTCCAAATAAGGGAATGTAATGGATTTCCAAGCGGGATTTACAGGCAATCCTCTGACAATGAAGGCTCGACCCGTTTTAATAAGAGAAGACTTAGGCTTTCAAAGATGAAATATGTAGAAAGCCCTTCTCTCGAACAAAATGCAAATGAGGCTATTCACAGTATTACAGAAAATTCTGAAGAACAGTGGAGGGAGCGTTCACAACATTTTTGTAACCACTTGCCATCTACAGAAGTGAATTCTCCAGTTGGTGAATTACAAGGTTCTAGTCGTTTTGGTTTCCATAAGGATGCTCCTGATGGAAATGGCCTTAGTTACAAAATAGGACTCGGAAACATGGGCCTAGGACAAGATGCCATAAAGGTCAAGAAAGGAAATGTTGCTGTTAAGGAGAAAAGTAGCAGGCGTCGTAATCCGCTTTTGCAAACAGAAGAAGCAATTCCAGAAACAAGTACAGCTAAGTTAATTGAGGGAAATGGAGGATATGGAAAGGTAACGTACCAGGGCAGAAATAGTGGATTGTATTCCTGCTTTGACAAGAAAAAGAATAAACATTCAAAAGAAGCAAAGAGAAATACTGGAAGAAAGCGCAGGAAAAGGGTGAAATGGACTGAAAAAATAGATAAACTTGCCTTTGAAAATAATTTTTCAAATGTGAACAGATCCAGTGAGTTGGTGTTGCACAAGCAAAAGGTAGTTTGCAACGAAGATAAAATTGCTAAGTTAAAGGATAAAGGAAGTCATTTGTTGGTTATGAGAGAGGGGGGCTGTAATACGCTCTCAAATTCATATGAAAATGTAAATCCTCCAGAAGAATATGAAGGAAAAAATAATCATACCAGTTCTTGTTTGGGAGAAATAAGAACAAAACACTGTGTAAATGTGGTGGAAACAACTCCTGAATTATCTGAAGAGAAAAAGAGTGGTTTAAAGCTTCTAGAAGGCAGAAACAGGAAGCCCTTACCTCCCTGTACCTTCCCTATGGTGAGACTACCATTTGACACCTTTGATTATCACAGAGATTTTTCTGATTATCACCGTGTTGCAAAGAGCACTTCAGGTGAAACTGAAGAATTAAAGTTAAGTTGTCGCAGAACAGTACCAATGACTGGTCAAAGAATTTGGCCTTGTAATTCATGTGCTAGAACTTCTGTTTGGTGTCATAAAAGTGGCATCTTTCAGGTGCAGATACCGTCTGAATCTGAGAAAACTTTATGTCAAGACAATTTTGAGAACTATAATGCAAATGGTTGCCTTTTAACTGATCGCTCTATGGCAGAACCAAAGAAGGAATCCACAAGTAAAGTAAAATTGGATTGTACGTCATTTAAAGCGACACCAGACATTGCTTCAGTAACCTCAGTAATGGATATGAAGATGCCTTTATTGATGAGTAGGGCTAAAAATGTGGACTCATCTGAGAATATATGTAGAAATGAGCAGGTTATAGTCTCTCAGGCTAGTGAAGATGATCAGTTAATGGAAATGACCCTAAACTTGACAGTGGATAAAAAAAGATGTGGTACTAAAAACAAAGGTGTGCAAACAAATAACCCCTATTCCCTGGCTTTCCAAGATAAACTGTGTATAAATAACAGTGAAAACCAAATGATCAATCAGAAAACATCTGCTAAACAGACACTTACAGTTCCAGACTTAATGAAAACATCAAATGCAGGGCGATTGTCAAATTTCAAAATTCCCTTTCTCAAAAATAAAATGGAACCCAGAAGTGCGATGAATGTTAAATCACAGAAGAGGGAAACATGTAGTCCCCTAGAACTTCTTGACAATTTTCTTGCTGTGGAAATGCCCCAGGCCAGAAAAAAGGAAAGCACGTCCCTGTTAAGTTCAAATCAAGAGTCTATCAATATTCCGACCAGAGTAACTCTTGTGCAGGATAGTAATAACCAAATATGCGGCAAGAACCCTGCAAGAACTAATTTGCAGGGTCTGCCAAAGCAGACTGATTTCAAACCATCCTACCAGAAATCTCTATTTGCTTGCCCCGGGGGAGAAGCAAAAACTGGCAACTGTGAAAGTATCCCACTTGCTTTTGATGCCGATTGTAGCAAGGGAAATGATGCACCTGATTCTTCTAGTGCACCTTATGTACTTGATTCTTATCATTCATCTGAGGAAGATAGAGTTGGGAAAAAGTCATACAAGCGCATTGAAAAAATTAAAGTTGAGTTTCCAGATATCCGTCAAGCTTATGAAGAGGATGTCCTTGTGATTGATGTAATTCAGGATGACCCTGATCTATTTGGAGGCCTCAGTGAAGATGAACTTCCATTGACTTCAGATGATATTTCTGAAGATCCCCAGAATTTAAATATGTCTGAAGAACACCGGGTTACAGAAACAAGGTATATGAAAATTCCTGAGAAAAATAGGTCAAACAATGTCTTTGATTCCTATATCATATCAATTTCAAAAGTTTTTGGTTCTTTGGCTCCTTTTTGACAGTAGAAAAAGTTAGGTGTATTTGCATATTGTGCTGGGGGCAACAGTCAGGTCTTAATACCAGAAATATTGCAAAACTAAAAAAAAAAGGCTCCTCTTCTGAAGCATTGCTTGGAGAATGATTTTGATAAACTAAGTTTAAGCTGTATATTAAGGAGTATCTAAGAGGGATTTCGATTCAGGTTTTCTCTTAGGATTTTTTTTAAGCAGCTATCTTTATTGGCCTACATAGGTGAAAATTATGATATTGTTAAGGAGTTTTGTAGACAATCAGTTCTCATGGGCTCTTGTTAGGTGGGGAGAGTGTAATTTCATTTCACAGAATGGAAAGCAGGTACAGTGACTCCACCAATTACAGTGAATCAACAGCCGAGCCAGGAATGGAATTCATAAACCTTAGTTTTCATATCTTTTCCTGGCGGAACTGGAGCCTGAGGACTAACCCTTGCTCTAGAAATACCCCAGTGAGCCTCCCCAAGGTGGTGTCTGCAGGGGTTTCTCTAGCCTTTCTCCCTGTTGCCACTGCGGCAGCCATTGTTGTCATTTCTAGCCTCTCTCGCAATTTCATCAGGTCTGAAGAGGTCTGACTCAGGGACAGAAGTAGCCTTGAAGCAGCCACTCTGATTTTCCCCCATGGAAATCCCACCCCTACAGTTCTTTCCTTTTCACCTTTCCACAGATTCATTGCTACCCTCTGCTCACCTTCTGCTTCTTTCATTTCCTTTCTGGCCAGGCCTCCTCCAGAAACAGAAGTCTGACAGTGGGGAAGTTGGCAGGAGCATTTGTCGATCTCTTAAACCTTTTGGTAGGGTATTGGATAAGCCCTAATTGAATTGATGTTTTTGGAAAGTTGTAGGGAATTGTATGCAAGTTTGCAAATTAGAGATTCTGAAATCTCTGGAAAATTAGTCTGCAGATTTAGCTGATCCATCAGGATTGTATCCATTCATTTCAAAACATCGTTGCCAGTTCTAATGATTCAGATATCTTTATTATTTACTAAAATGTAAATTTTAACATGCATGTATATGAACTTTTTAAACACAATATTGCATTCTGGGAAAGTACCAAATCAATCAATAATATTAACCGAGTGCTTACTCTGTGCAGAGCACTGCAAGCATTTGGGAGAGTACAATATAGTTGGTAGACATGATCCCTTCCCTTAAGGATTTTACAGTCTAGTAGGGGAAACCCACTAAAATAAATTACACGTAGAGGAAAGCAGCAGAATTTTAAGATACATTCGTAAGTGTTGTTAAGGGGAGGGGATGTGTGTAAGAAATGAGGACTTAAGTGCAGTGATGTGAAATTGTTGAAGGGGCATTGCACAAGGGGGAGTTGGGTTGGGAGATGAGAGGTTAGTCAGAAGGCCTCCTGAAGGAGATACGAGTTCAGATAGACTTTGAAGATGGAGAGGGTAGTGGTCTTCTGGATATGAAAGAGGATGGGGGTGGGCAGTTAGGAGGGAGGGAAGGTGTGAGCAAGAGATTGATGGCTAAAGTGAAGCACAATAAGGAGATTGTCATTAAAAAGGAAGTGGATAATCAGAAATTTCTGCTTAATGCAGACAGTAATTTGGCAACCATTGGAGAATTTTGAGGGATGGGGAGATGTGCACAAAAGTTTATTTTAGAAAAATGGTCCAGGCAGGAGAGTGAGGTATGGACTGAAGATGGGAGAGACTGAAGGCAGGGAGATCAATGAGGAGTTGGATCCAGTAGTCGAGTCGGCCTGTGATAAGTGCTTGGATCAATGTGGTGGCAGCTTGGATGGAGAGGAAGGGAAGGATTCTGGAGATGATGTGAAGGTTGAACCAACAGGATTTGGTGACCGACCAAATATGGGGGTTGAAAAAGAGAGTGGAGTCAAGGATGATGCCACGTTTGTGGGCTTTTGAGAACGGGAGGTTGGTGGTGGTATCAACGGCGATGAGAAAGTTTAGGAGGGAAAAGAGGAACACTGTTTTGAAATAAGTTGAGCTTGAGCTGTCGGTGAGACATCTTTGTGGAGATGTCCTGGAGGCAGGAGGAAATGTGAGATTGCAAAGAAGGAGAGAAGTTGGGCCTAATCAAGTAGATTTTGGGAGTCATCCACCTAGAGATGGTAGTTGAAGTCGTGGGGGTGGATGAGCTCCCTGAGGGAGTGAGTGTTGATTAAGAATAGAAGGGGACTGATTTTGAAAGCAGGTGCAAGATAACTAGGAATGGTGAGAGCGGGGGTGGAGGCATAAGAATCAATGTGGCCTCGTGAAAAGAGCTCAGGCCTGGAGTCAGAGGACCTGGATTCTAATCCCAGCTCTGCCATTTGCTGTGTGACCTTGGACAAGTACTTAACTTCTCTGCACGTCAAGTACCTCATCTGTAAAATGGGGTTAAATTCTTCTGCTGTTTTAGACTGAGCCCCATGTGGGAGTATCCAACCTGATTATTTTGTATCTACCCCACTGATAAATACAGTGCACAGCACAGAGTAAGTGCTTAGCAGGTACCATTAAGAAAAGATGGAGAGGAATAGTGAGATTTTGGGGGCATTTCAGTTTAGGCAGTAAAGTAGATGGCAAAATCATCTGGGCGGAAAATGGGGAATGTGGGGGTCCTAGGAGTTTAAGCACTTAGAACAGTGCTTTGCACATAGTAAGCGCTTAATAAACGCCATCATTATTATTATTATGTTATGAATCAATGGGAACTAGAAGGGTTGGGTTCTCTTCTTTTTTCAAACTTAAACATTTTACCATACTTAAATATCATATACTTAAATAGCTCAAATAATAATACTTATGGTATTTAAGTGCTTACTATTTGCCAAGCACTGTACTGAATAGAGGGGCAGATGCAGTTTTATTAAGTTGTTAAACTATTTAAATTAGCCTTGTTAAAATCACATGTCCTTCAAGAGGCCTTCCCCGACTCAGCCCTCAATTCCTCTTCTCCCACTCCCTTCTACATCACCTTTGCACTTGGATTTGCACGTTTATTCACCTCTCCCTCAACCCATAGCACTTGTGAACATATCCACAATGTATTTGTTTCAGTGTCTGTCTCCCCCTCCAAACTGTAGGCTCATTGTGGGCGGGGAATGTGTGTACCAACTCTGTTCAGGTGTATTCTCCCAACTGCTTTGTACAATGTTATGCACTCAGTAAGCACTCAATAAATTCAGTTGGTAGATTGACGCAAGGTAAACAGATTGGACAGGGTCCCTGACCCACGTGGGTCTCACAGCTTAAGGGGAAGGGGACCAGGTGTCTCATCCCCATTTTAACAGATAAGGAAACTGAATTTCAGAGCAGTTAAGTGACTTGCCCAGGGTCATATAGCAGGCGAGTGTTGGAGCTGGGATTAAACAGAACCCAGATCCTCTGACTCCAGGCCTATGCTCTTTTAAAAATGTCATGCTGTTTGGAGGCTATAGCTCCAAGCTCTGTCTACATGTAGGTACATGGTTGCATGCTGCAGCATCTTGTTGTTTTATGCCCTTTTAGGTTTATGTTATAAATGTCCCTGTATCCTAGTGTATGCCTTCCTGAGTATTTATTTCCTGCAGTTATTTCCATGAGTTAGTCTTCGGTTTTCTATAAATACCATTGATTGATTCCATCTATCAGTTTTTTGACACTTTTTAAATCTGACCAGAAGGGTAACAGGAAATTCTCTTTTGATACCCATAAATTGCTGAGCCTCCATGTTCCTCAAAAATGCTTGCAAATAATAAGCATCAATCCCAACTTCCATTTATTATGAAGTTTTGATTCTCCATATTGACCAAACTATTTCATTATTGCTCTCACCTTTTTTTCCTCTCACAGTTTTTTGCTATGTATAGTCATGTGTGATTGAAGACTATAGTGCTGAAGATTTTGGAGAGAATCTTTGGTTTTGCTTAGATCTCAGTTGCAGGTTGAAAAATAACTGGTTTACTTCAGGGTTATTGTTAGTTAATAGTCCTGTGGTGACTCTATGAAGTACTTCACAGTACTCCTCTAGACTATAAGCTCATTGTGGGCGGGGAATTTGTCAGTTATATTGTACAAGTACTCCATAAAGTGCTTTACACAAAGTAAGCTCTCAATAAATAAGATTGACCAATTGACTGACTTTATCCTCTGCAGGTATTCTTGTATGTGCTCCTGAAGAGAAGTCATCATCATCATCAGTGGTATTTAGAGAGCACTTACTATGTGCAGACCACTCTATGAAGTGCTTAGGAGAGAACAATACACAGAGTTAGCAAATACTTTCCTTGCCCATAACAGTTTACAAGTCATAAGCATACAGCAGTTCCTGGCAGGGTGCCTACAAAACTTTGAGGGACTGTAGACTGTGGGTCTTTCTTGTTCCAGTAGAGCTGCTGAGATGTAGATATTTTGTTGTTGTTTTGTGGGACCATGATATTGAATTGTCTCGGTGGCTTAGATGTTACTTGGTAATACATTGGTTGCATTGTTAGCTCTGCTGTACAGCTGTTCAGATGCAGATGCTGCAGTGACCTTCAGTTTATGCTGCAAAGTCCTACTGCTGGAGAATATAATTAATGAAATGCAATTGTTCAGACCTTGGATGAATCCCGGTGTAATGCTCTTATATGGGGTGAGGAAAATAGTACTGATGATTGAGCTGATGTTTGGCACCTTTCCTAAACAGAAGCTACTTGGCTTTCAAATTCCATATCATATAATGACTTTTTTCCCCCCACGTTTTGGCATTCCTCCCACTAGAGCATTTAAAGATTCCATGATGATCATTGCGACAGATTACATATGGATCGAGCAGTACCCATAGCTGAGAGTTTGGGAACAGATATATCATGGTGGCAAAGACCTTTTGCTTTAGAGGCAAAAATAGGGTTATTAGTTTTGTGGCTGTGGGACTAGGAATGACTGATTGAAAATTCAGTATTTAAGTGATGTTGCTCTGAAGAGAGAAAGCTGCTCCTAAGCTCTTAGGTAGCCTGCTAGGTAGCAAGCACTGTTAACTCTGAATCTGCAGTCATCCACAAAGGATGGCATTTGTTGTTCTTTAACTTTCAGGTATCATCGCCATGCTGTATCTTGGTGGTCCATGTTACAAAATTATTTTTTTTATTGTAACACTGCCAATTTAAAGGTCATCGGGTGCAGTTCACTAATGAGACTGTCGAGTCGGCAAGGCTGGCAACTATTAGAGCACTTTTAAATGTAAATGCTGTCGTTAAAAAAAAATATTGGGCAGAATTAAATGGGGAAATATGCATAAGAGATAAAAGCATGTGTATTTGTTAGTGAAGTAAGCCCCAGTATAGAGGGTGGCTATAATGAACTCTGTTTTCACTGCTGACTGATGCACACTAATAGAACTATGATGTGTATCACTAAGTGTGTGAGTTAGAAATTTTGATGAATAAATTCTCAAACGTATATATTTGCCTTACAGTAAAAACCTTCTCATTCAGCAACATGGAAAAGTGAAGTCAGAAATGAATGTTGAAGCTTCATTACCAACAGGTTAGAGTAAAAATGATGAGTCCTGAAATTAGCTTTTTTCAGATATAGGCAAAACAATGTATTCTCTTTGTTGTTATTAAAGCTTATGTAAATTTAATCAGTGATTTTTTTTCAGATATTCATCAGATTTTTATTCTGTGAGGTTTCTGTACTTCAGAGTTGGTATTCAAATAAGCTTTTCAGCCTTTATTTTTAAAAATGCTAGATTATCACAGAGGATATTATCTTTTTGTAGTTCTTTCCCTAAATACATTTGGACCATGGCAAGGAACTCTGGAGCCTGCCAACTTCAAATTTCCTCCTCTTTGATTTCTAAAAATTGTCACAAATGTTTTACAAATTGAAAGTGCCTTAGCACAGTTATAATTCAGTCCATCATACATGTAAATTTTTTCCTAATCAAAATTTTTTTCCTAATTTTTTCCTTATTTCTTTTGCATCAGAGAACTCAGTCCATCATACATGTAAATTTTTTCCCAATAAAATTTTTTTCCTAATTTTTTCCTTATTTCTTTTGCATCAGAGAACTCAGTTTGACCGTTGATTTCACATTCAAACTCCTCGATCTAATTTTCCATCTTCCCATCTTTCCCATCTCTGTCAATAAAATCGCCATCCTCACTGTCTTTCAGCCATCATATTCAATCAAACTGCCAATTCATCTTCCAAATGATTCCTCAGATCTGTCCCTTTCTCTCCACCCAAACAGACACAACTTTGATTCAGGCACTTATCACATCCCAATAGGACTACTGTGTCAGCTCTTTGCTTAGTCTTCAACCTCTATTTTGCTGTCCCCCTTAGGCTGTATTTCACATCTGCCCAAATCATCTTCCTAAAATGGGATTCAGTGCGATGTCTCCCTCCACTGTTCAAATATCCCAATGGCTATTTTCTCCCTGCACATCAAATAAAAACTCCATGCCGCCAACTTCAAAACTCTCCATCTTACATATTGACTGTCTTCACTCATTACTTCCCAGCTTACATTCTTCACTTCTTCCAAACTCATCTTCTAAACCCACCTCCCAGCCTATTACTCATGCAGTTCCTACAACTTGAAATCCCCATTGCCCTAATTCTGCGCCGACCCCAGGCCTCTTATCTTTGGAGCCCTCCTAAAGTTCCACCTCCTCCAGCAAACTGTCCCTGATCAATTCCCACATCCTGAGTTGTCAGGTCAACAGCTATCAACAGCTACTCCTAGCAATTAGGTTTTTATACCTATCCTCAGCATTTCTATGCTTTTTCATATATAAATTCAATTGTACCTCCAGTTGTATGATTTATTCGTAGTGGCTTGGTCAATCCACTCCCTCTCTGTTTCTTGTCTTACTAATGCTCCACTATTGAAGTATTTTTATGCCTTTCTCCCCATTACATTGTAAGCTCCTTGTGGGAGGGAAGTGAATCTCTTTCTTTTGTTGTACTTTTCCAGCACATTACAGTCATGAAGCAGTCAAGTATTATCGTCATCATCCTCAACAGTGGTATTTGAGTGCTTAATAGCACTGTACTAAGTGCTTGGGGGAGTACAGTATAACAGAGTTGGTAGACATGCTCTCTGCCCGCAACAAGCTTACAGTCTAGAGGGGAAGACAGTCTTTCTCCCCCTTCTAGACTGTGAACCCGTTTTTGGGTAGGGACCGTCTCTGTATGTTGCCAACTTGTACTTCCCAAGCGCTTAGTACGGTGTTCTGCACACAGTAAGCGCTCAAATACGATTGAATGATTGAATTAACTTAAAATATATGTACATAAGTGCTGTGGGGGTGAGGGTGGGGCGAATACCAGTTGCCCAAAGGTCACAGATCCAAGCACATAGATGATACAAAAGAGACAGGGAGCCAGGTAAAAGAGGGCTTAATCGGAGAAGGCCCTTGGAGAAGATGTGATATTAATAAGGCTTTGAAGGGGCGGAAAGTAGTACTCTGGCATATATAGAGGAGGAGGGAGGTCCAGGCCAGAAGAAGAACTTGAGAAAGGCGTCAGTGGCGAGAGAGATGAGATCGGGGCATAATGAGCAAACTGACACCAGAGGAATTAAGTGTGTGAGCTGGGCTGTAGAGGGAGATCAGAAAGTTAGGGTAGGAGGGGGCAAGCTGAGGGAGTGCTCTAGAGCTGATGGCAATGTTATTACTGCTACTAGGAAAATTAATGCAAAACAGTGGGACACTGTTAAATTTAGGATTAGCCTTTAATCTATGTATTGTCCATTCAATTATACTGTACTGATTCATTATCAAGTCCTAGATCTGACCTCCTGTCATTCATTCATTCAAACGTATTTATTGAGTGCTTACTCTGTGCAGACCATTGTACTAAGCGCTTGGGAAGTACAAGTTGTCAACATATACAGTTGGTCCTTCCCCAACAGTGGGCTCACAGTCTAGAAGGGGGAGACAGAGAACAAAACAAAACACATTAACAAAATAAAATAGAATAAATATGTACAAATAAAATAGAGTAATAAATACGTACAAACATATATACATATATACAGGTGCTGTATATATGTATATATGTTTGTACGTATTTATTACTCTATTTTACTGTCAAAATTCTTATGGGAAAAAAATTGCTGTGCCATTGGAATTTATTTTTCCGTATTTCAAAAATTTGACCCAAGACTGAAGCTTGTTACCAGCAGGTTCTTAATTTGCACGAAATTGTTTTTGTCTTTATATAATTTGATTGTAGTATTTTATCATGGAAGTCTTTTAAGTTGCGTATTATTTTTCAGCAAACAATATAACGTATGATTCTTCACTTGGACAAACTGTTTTGAGAGGACTTCCTAATGAGATGGTTGAGGATGAAAAAGCAGAAAACTCAAATGAATACCAGAGGGATTCAAACATGTACGAAAAGGTACCAGAGGAAGAATTTTCAAGGTTTTATTTTGTTTTGTTTTGTTTTGATCTTACTCAAGAAGTGGAGATACTAAATTCTATGTTTTTAAGAATTTTAAATTAAGGATTTTAATTTTTATTGTATTTAAGTATTTACTATGTGCCAGGCACTGTACTAAGCACTGGGGTAGATGCAAGAAAATCAGGTACATGGGGTTCACAGTCTTAATCCCCATTTTACAGATGAAGTAACTAAGACACAGAGAAGTGAAGTGACTTGCCCGCAGTCACACAGCAGACAAGTGCTGGAGCTGAGATTAAAACCCAGGTCCTTCTGGTTCCCAGGCCCATGCTCTATCCACTAGGTCCTGCGGCTTTCCCTACAAATACTGTCACCTCTCTCTTCTTCACATACTGCTTGAAATGAGCGGAAGAGTATTATGATTTTTCCTTTTATTCTTCTAATACTAAAAATCACATTGCAAGCACAGCATTGGATTGCAAGAGCACTCATTTTAAAACTGTACCGTGGTCAGCCTTATTTGTGTATGATTTCACAACCTTTAAGATATCTCAGAGTATCTTATTAGTAGCCATAGTAGGACTGCAGCAATTATCCACACACTAATCAACCCTAGGTGGCCTTTCAGGGCTATGGGGAAAAATCTGTAGAACCTGAGAAAAATTTGCCGTGCTTCCAGGCTCCCCAGAACACTCCAAATAGAGACCAAGAAAGAATTAATCGTAAAGTACAGGAAGAGGGGAAAGCTAAACCAAATCCAAATTGCATCATATCCCTAGATCCACAAGCTTCTGTAAACACACACACATACTCATTACTTCTTCAATATCCCTTAAGCAGGCAGATTTGTTCTAAGGGGATGGACTCATAAACAGCATGTGGAAGGATCTTCCACAAGACTATTAGTTCACTTCTGCAGCAAAGCAGAAAGAAAACCCAGAGATCTCTAGGATACCCTGACTTGAATTTAAAGGACACTTCCCAGCTTACAAGGTGATTTGGAGAAGTGTAGTTCTGAGGCAGCCTACCTATTTCTCCTCAATTCCTTGACCACAGTTTTTTTTTCTAATGGAAGCCTGAATATTGTTACTAAAAAGATTTACTTTTACTTTATATTTTGGCATAGTAGTTCTGTAAATGTTTAGAAGGTGTTGGCCAAAAGTCAGGCTCAGAGCAACCCAATAACATCTGATTGCCTTGGGACTGTTGCCAGCTTCAGTGATCTATGCAGCCATTAGTCAGGGTAAATATCTAGTGTAGTAGTTTTTGTTGCTAGAGAAGTTTTTTGTTCTTTTGAGGTGTTTTTTTTAAAGAGCATTTTTTTCCCCTCATCATCGCATTTAGTAGCAGGGTTACAGATTTTCAAGCTTCCCTCTCTCTTCCCTGTGGTGATTATTGGAAGCAGCATCAAATAGACTTGCACTGTGGATCGTTGCTGCAACGGGTGATCAGCCAGCTATTCCCCTGCAAAAACCAATCCAGTGTGGAACAACATGAAGATAAAAACACTGAGGCTGGAGTAGAGAAGTGGATGGAGGATTGAGAGACTAGTTTTTTTGTGGTTGTTTGTTTTCTTAATGGTATTTGTTAAGTGCTTAGTATGAGCCAGGCACTGAACCAAGATACAGGCTGAACCCTATCCCTGTTCCTCATGCGGCTCCCCATCTCAATCCCTGTTTTGCATTTGAGGTAACTGAGCAACCGGGGAGCGAACTGACTTGTCCAAGATCACACAGCAGACAAGTGGCCTAGTGGAAGAACACATTGATCAGAACCCGAGTTCCAATCCCATCTTCACCACTTATCTGCTGTCTGACGTTGGGCAACTCAGTTCACTTCTCTGGGACTCAGTTTCCTCATCTGTAATGGGGATTAAGTCCTCCTTCTGTACCATACTCTGTGACCCCCTTGTGGCATGTGACTGAGTCTGATCTGATTATCTTGCATCTATCCCAGTGCTTATTACAGTGCTTGGCTCATAGTAAGTGCTTAACAAGTGCTATTATTATTATTGTTATTAACAACAACAACAATAATAATAATCTTTACCAGAGACAGACAGTTATTTTGGCTGATTGGCCACTTCAGTCTTCGGAGTAGGATGCAGCCTCCTCTGGCCACAGGCTTTCCACATACCTCAAGAGTCTAAAGTGGCCATTGAGCCAAAATATTTAGAGTTTAGGTAGGCAATTGTCAGCTTTAATGATAGATCCTGTAAATAGATTTAGATGTAGGTCATGAGAAATCGATATAGAATTCAGTAATATTTGTAAATCTGTTCAAAACCACACAATCTTATTTTCACAGGGAAGATTTTCAGGCCGAGTGTTTATAAAAGAAGAAAAAGAAAGTATTCATGAAGAAGAGAACAGGTTTGTGTTGTGACACTTAAGACTGAGACTTTCAAATTATTGCGATAGCATTATTTAAATAAATCGACTAATCTACCTTAGGCAGAATTATATTTTTGGTCCTGCTCATTGTAGGATTAATGGTCTCAATTGGATAGTGTCAGAGAGAGTTTCAGAAATAAGGCGTAGAACAAACAGTGTTTTTCAAAATGGGATCTGGTGGTCCTCTGGCTAGGGTATAAATATGAGGTAGAGTTTGCAGGAAGAAAGGAATTTAAACTAACAGTTGTGGAACATGGAAGATAAAATTCCAGACTTCTACTCATTTTATCGCTTGTACTCTTTGTTCCTTGCAAACTGCTGCCAACCCTCATGCTCATTCCTTCTCCTCCCCTTCCTGGAACCTTCCTCCCACTTCATATCTGGCAGACCACTGCTCTTCTCATTTTAAAAGATCTCCTGAAGTCACACCTCCTCTAGGAGTTGTTTACCAATTAATCTCTGATCTCCCCACTTTATGGTATTTGTTAAGGACATATGTCATATTTGTCATATATATTGTCATATATTGTCATATATGTCATATTTGTTAAGGACATGTATGTCAAGCACTGTTCTAAGCAAGCTGGGGGTAGATAAAAGTTAATCAGGACAAGTACAGTCCCTGTCCCCTATGGGGCTCACAGTCCAAGTGGAAGGGAGGACAGGTTTTGAATGCCCATTTTGCTGTTGAGGAAACGGAGGCACAGAGAAGTTGTGACTTACCCAAGGTCTCACCATAGACAAGTGGCAGAGCCAGGAATAGAACCCAGGTCCTCTGGCTCCCCAGGCAATGCTCTTTCTATATATATATTGATTTAATATGAACAAGCATTCCCCATATTTTAGAAACATCTGTTTTAATATAATTACAGATTTTATGGTAAAATGTCAAAGCTTTAATCTCACTGTGTTAATTTTTGATATTAGGTATCAATCACTTTAGAAAAACCAAAGTACTGAGTAAAAAAAACAAGGTATAATTTGGAGTTCATTCTTAGGAATAGCTAATCAGTTTTGATTTTTTTTTTTTTATTTTATAAGGGGGTATGGAGTCTAGGAGAGGAACTTGTTAGAAAACTGGAAGCTTGCAAATTTGACTTGAGTATTAATGGTTAATACGCAGATTGTGTCAGCCTTGAAATTGAACAAAAAACAGTAATAAGCATTTTTATTATTTGATCAGTCACAGGATGCCATATTAAATACTAGAGAAAAACTGGTGTAGCCTATATAGATAGCATATGGGTTTATTCAGTTATTTTGGCATAGAGACAAATGTAAAACATTATTTTCCTTATGTATATTTTTCTTCTAAAATTTAGCAAAGATGTTAAATATGCAGAGATTATGGCTAATGACCATCAGGTAACATCTCCATATATAACACCTCCAAATCTGGCAATATCTTCCATGACTCTAAATTCTCATCAAGACGACACAATTCTGAAACCCTGGATAAATGGTGGGTACCAAATCGTGGTTTGTTGTTTGTTTGTTTGGGTGGGGAGGGAGGGGGGAGAGAGAGAGAAAGAGTGTGTGTGTGTGTGTGTGTGTGTGTGTGTGTGTGTGTGTGTGTGTGTGTGTGTGTGGCGCAGACATCTTTTCATTCTTGAAAAAAAGATTCCCTGGAGCAAAGTCTGAAATCAGTGGTCATGATTTAATGAAGTGGTTCCCCCTACTTGTGAAGTTTTCTGATTTCATAAAATATACCTGAACCCTGCTTTATGCTGTGATTGCTGTCCGAAAGTATTGATTGGGGTAATCGTGAAATCGTGCATTGTCAATCTGCATTAGGAAGCAGCGTGGCCTTGTGGAGTCAGAAGACCTGGGTTCTAATCCTTGCTCTACCACTCATCTGCTGTGTGACCTTGGGCAAGTTACTTCACTTCTCTGGGCCTCAGTTACCTCATCTGTAAAAAAGGAGATTTAGACTACAAGCCCCAAGTGGGACATGGACTGTGTCCAACCTGATTAGCGTGTATGCTATACCAGTGCCTGGTATAGTGCCTGACATACAGCTGTCACTTAACAAGTACCATAAAAAAAATCAGTAGGATTGAACTATAGGTGTTTACTGAGCACTTATTATGTGCAGAGCACTGTACTAAGTGCTTCGGAGAATACAGTGCTGTAGAATTGGTAATCAAGATCCCTGCCCTCTAGAATAATAATAATAATTATAATTATAGTACTTAAGTGCTTACTATGTGCCAAGCACTGTTCTAAGCGCTGGGGTAGGTACGAGTTAATCAGGTTGGACACAGTCCTTGTCCCACATGGGGCTCACACTTTTAATCCCCGTTTTACAGATGAGGTAACTGAGGCCACACAGCAGACATGTGGTGGAGTCTGGATTAGAACCCAGGACCTTCTGACTCCCGGGCCCATTCTCTATCCACTAAGCCACAATCTAGTGGGGAAGCCGATATAAAATGAATTATAGATAGGGGTATGTACATCATAAGTGCTGTTCCACTTCAAAAACTGTAAAAAATGGTGAAAGCAATTAAAATCAATGCAAAATTGATATGAAGAAGTTTGTGGATAAACTGAAGTTCAGTTGGTAGCCCCTTGGCAGAACAGCCAAAGTTTTCTTTGATGTGATGTCACAATAGTATCTGACTGTCAAGCAGATACTCTAACGTGGTTAATTGTTCAGTAATTCAGTCATATTTATTGAGTGCTTACTGCATAGAGAGCATTGTATTGAGGCTCTTAAGACGGTTACAAGAAGAAGCTGTAAGAGGAATGCTTTTTCAGGAAGCAGGTTTTGAGATTGGATTCATGAGACACCAGCGTGATTTTGCTGGATGTAGCATTTTCATTAGAGCAGGATCCCCAGACTGAGCCCCCTTTTTCCTCTCCTCAATCAATCAATCAATCGTATTTATTGAGCGCTTACTGTGTGCAGAGCACTGTACTAAGGGCTTGGGAAGTACAAGCTGGCAACATATAGGAACAGTCCCTACCCTCCCCATCCCCCCTGCCCTACCTCCTTCCCCTCCCCACAGCACCTGCATATATGTTTGTACAGATTTATTACTCTATTTTACTTGTACATATTTACTATTCTATTTATTTTGTTAATGATGTGTATCTAGCTTTATTTTTATTTATTCTGGTGAATTGAGACATGTCCACGTTTGTTTTGTTGTCTGTCTCCCTCTTCTAGACTGTGAGCCCACTGTTGGGTAGGGACCGTCTCTATATGTTGCCAATTTGTACTTCCCAAGTACTTAGTACAGTGCTCTGCACACAGTAAGCGCTCAATAAATATGAATGAATGAATGAATGAATACGATTGAATGAATGAATGAATAGTGTGGTTTTCTGTCCACAATTTTTGCATTACATTTGTATTACTCTCGTCCTATCCCGACTGGATTACTGCATTACCCGCCTCTCTGATCTCCCATCCTCCTGTCTCTCCCAGCTTCAGTCTATACTTCACTCTGCTGCCCGGATTATCTTTGTTCAGAAATGCTCTGGGCGTGTTACTCCCTTCCTCAAAAATCTCCAGTGGCTGCCTGTCAACCTATGAATCAAGGAAAAACTCCTCACTCTCGGCCTCAAGGCTGTCCGTCACCTCGCCCTCTCCTACCTCACCTTCCTTCTCTCCTTCTACATCCCAGCCTAAACCCTCCATTCCTGCTGCTATCCTCCTCACTGTACCTCATTCTCGCCTGTCCCACCGTCGACCCCCGGCCCACGTCCTTCCCCTGGCCTGAATGCCCTCCCTCCACACATCTGCCAAGCTAGCTCTCATCCTCCCTTCAAAACCCTACTGAGAGCTCACCTCCTCCAGGAGGCCTTCTCAGACTGAGCCCCCTTTTTCCTTTCCTCCTCCCCATCCCCCCCGCCTTACCTCCTTCCCCTCCCCACAGCACTTGTATATATTTGTACAAATTTATATTTATTTTACTTGTACATATTTACTGTTCCATTTATTTTGTTAGTGATGTGCATTACAGTTATAATTCTATTTGTTCTGACGATTTTGACACCTGTCTACATATTTTGTATTGTTGTCTGTCTCCCCCTTCTAAACTGTGAGCCCGTTGTTGGGTAGGGGCCCTCTCTATATGTTGCCGACTTGTACTTCTCAAGCGCTTAGAACAGTGCTCTCCACACAGTAAGCGCTCAATAAATACGATTGAATGAATGAATGAATTTGAAAATAATACTTAATGCCAATCTAATCAGTCACGCCAGAATTTAGAAGCATAGCATACCTAATTTTGGTGGAAAAACTGGTTGTGTTTTTATTAACAGGAATCATGTTTGGGACCATCAAAAGGAATGAGAGAAAAATCTTTGCATAACACCAGTTATTTTGCTCTTCCCTTGAATATATGTGGGTGCAGGGTCAAACCTGGTTGAAAGTGCTGCTGTTTCCCTTCCAGTTGATGGTCAGAACTCACAGCTGAGCAGTGATGGAGGGGAAGGATTTTGGTGATTACAGCCACCCGGGGTCTGTCAGTTGTGCTTGATCTCTCCCTCTTTCTGTCTTTGCTTCACTCTCTTCACTTCACTCTCTTACACACACACCCCCACACACACACTCTTGCTAAAGTCATCTTAAATGCACCACTAAGAGTGTGACAAGTCCCATACTTGCTATACACTTGGCACAGGTATGAATTAAGGTGCCTCTTAATTGCATATTTTTATGCTATTGTCTTTAATAAAGGTGGCTTTTGATCACCAGCTTAATGGTACACAAATTCATTGTTGATTCAGAAAAAAGCATTACCACTACCAGAATCAGTAGCCCATATCCTTAAAGTGTTTCCAAGTAATAGCTGAGCAGACAGGTCCTAGGCATACAGAGTCAGATACTATCACTCTGTCATTGTCATTGTGGTGGGGTGGAAGCCCAGAATATTTAAACAATATAGTAAAAATGTCCTGCTTTTCAGGTATTTGAAAGAAGTCCAGTTCCTTGGCAAGGACAGTCTTTTGAGTGAGGATTTGAATGTGTGAAGCACCAAGACAAAATAAAAATGACTGAAAGTACTAACTTTAGACCTTTTCACTCTTCTGTTTTTGCCTAATAATTATTTTCCATTTTAGGTTTAAGTTAATATCTGCAGTTTTGAAGCAGGAAAATTTTAGATAAGGCAGTGTTAAATTATATTGTGTCAAAATTACGGTTAAAGTAGTCTACCTTTTAGGGGGATTTGGGTTGTGTTTATGAATCAATCAATCGTATTTATTGAGCACTTACTGTGTGCAGAGCACTGTACTAAGCGCTTGGGAAGTACAAGTTGGCAACATATAGAGGCAGTCCCTACCCAACAGTGGGCTCACACTCCAATAACCTTTTATGTGTAATCACCCACTTGTTTGATGATTGGCCTATACTTCTGAGTTTTCTAGGCTAAATTCACTGTCTTTCCTCCCCATCCCCAAAGGGCTCATATGAACCATAATCTGTACAAGTAGAACTTTCTGCATTCAAATCTATCTTGAGTATTTTAAACCCCAAATTCTCAGCCTTCAAGAACCCTTTCAGAGCCATTTTTTTAGCTAGAGTTCTCTGAGATAACATGGTAAATGCTGTCATCGTTCCAGGTCTTGAATTTTAGCTCCCTCCACTCTTCCCATGCCCCCTCAAAAAACAAGCAAACAAACAAACCAAAAAACACCTCACTATCTAGACTTAGCTACCCTTTGGTTGGGAAGATAACTGCTCCTTGAGGGTCTCAATGGCCCAGATTTGGACTTGTCCACCCAAAGTACCAGATCCCAGTATCAATCACTAGAATGTACTGAGTGCCTTTTATGTGGAAACATTGTGCTAAGTGCTTGGAAGAATACAATACAATTAGTATATGATTATCCTTGCCTTCAAGGAAAATTCTATGTTTCATGCTAGTGATTTTTACCCAACTATAGCTTTAGTAAAAATCCTTTCAGCATTAACAGCAATGAACATTTAGGTAGTAAGACAGCATCAGTAGCAAGTCAGAGGAACATTAAACAAATTATTTCTTTTTTACGAATATGTACATTTTTGAATGATATTTGTTAAACACTTACTATGTGCCAGACACTGTTGTAAGCATTGGGATAGCTATAAGACAGTCAGTTTGGACACAGTCCATGCCTCACATGGGGCTCACAGTTTTAATTCCCCATTTTACAGATGAGGAGGTAACTCAGGCATGGAGAATAGAAGTGAAGGTCACACAGAAGACAAGTGGTGGAGCAGGATTAGAACCCAGGTCTTCTGACACCCGCCCCCCCCCCCGCCCCAGGCCTGTGCTCTTTCCTCTAGGCTATGCTGCTTCTAATATTCTCTAGCCTTTAAGGTTTCAGAAATTCCATAGTTAGCCCAAGGTGGCTGTAGTCTGTCTTAACCTCAGCCATGTACTCACTGATTATTTTGGCATTGACCCTTAGATCTGCTGGCATGGATCTCTTCACCTTCATATTTTCCTTAGCTTCAGCCTTGAAGTTTGTGAACTTCCCATCTCCCTTTCATTTAATCCTTTCCTGATCCCAACCCCCAGACTAAATTATTGACCAGTATTGGCCCAGCCTCCATCAGTGCAACCAACTGTTTTAGGATTCTTAGCCCATTTTTGGTTTTTTCTTTCTCCTGATAGCTATTCAGATGTGACTCAGAGAGATGTTTGGAGGCTGTTAATTTGCAAATGGCCTCTGGAGCTCTTCTCCACTCCTGTTCTGCCCCTTTCTGTCCCCTCCGCCCTCCATCCCATTAGCCAATTGACTGGAAGTCATTTCCAATCCCAGGAATCTAGGGTTGTTTAGAAGTTCAGCCCAAATTTTTCCAAGCATGCATTTCAGATGTATTTTTACAAAAGAGAAAAATAATTTTAACAAATCCTGCCCATTAGAATTTAAAATAATTAAATAAGGCTTAAGCACTATGGATATTAAGGGAACAAATAGAAACATGATCGACTGTACTGAGTGACCAGTTTTATGATCACTTCCAGATTTCAGATTTCCAGAGGAACACCCCTTCCTGATATTGCCAAATTCTGAAAGCCGTGAAATATTTCAAAGAGAGAGATCTGCAATAGTAAGTTCTTCAGCTCTTAACTAGAGTATGGATTTGGAGTGTTTAAAAATATAATTTGGAGGTCAATACTGTTTTTTTAACATAGGGTAAAATTTGGTTTAAATTTTAAAACTTCTAAAGATTCAAGTGATTTGGTTTCTTTATAGTTAGTACTCTTTTCCTGGTTCAGAAGGTCTCTCTGAGTGAACTGGGCAAGGAGAGTGTGCTTTTGCCACTCACTTGAGTTGGGGGCAGTAAGGGAGAGGCTGTTAGGGGTGGAATGCTAATGGCAGAAGATGCCACAATGATTCTTTTCCCTAGAAGGGATCAATCAAGTATTTATTGAACACCCACTGTGTGATTGAGCACCTACTGTTTGCACAACACTTTATTAAGCCCTTGGGAAAGTACAATACAGGAGAGTTGGTAGATGTGTACCCAGTCCAGGAGGAGCTTACAGTCAGTGGGGAGACAGACATTAAAATAAATTAGGGAAAATAGATATTCAGTGCTGCAGGGCTGGGTACACAGCTAAGTGCCTAGGTAATGCAGGAGGGAGGGCAGGTAGGGGAAATGATTGCTTAGGAGGAGATTTGTGGAGGAGATTTGATTTTAGGAGGATTATGAAGGCGGGACCTGGTAGTTATGAAGAGGGAGGGAGGATATGGGCAAGAGATCGGAAGCGAGATGGATGAGAGTGGGATACAGAGAGTAGTTTGGCGTTAGAGGAGCGAAGTGTGCAGATTAGGATGTAGTAGGAGATCACCAAGGTAAGGGGGAGGGAGAAAACTGATTGAGTGTCTTAAAGCTGATGTTAAGATGTTTCTGTTTGATATGCAGGAAAATAGACAACCATTGGAGGAGGGTTTTTTTCTTCATGTTATTTGTTAAGCGCTTACTATGTGTCAAATACTGCTCTAAAAGCTAGGGTAGGTACAAACTAATCAGATTGGACATGGTCCCTGTCCCACATGGGGCACACAGTCTTAATCCCCATTTTGCAGATGAGTTAACCAAGACACAGAGAAGTGGAATGATTGCCCAAGGTCACAAGTTACCATGGTGCAGGCACTGTGCTGAATGCTGGGGTAGATACAAGATAATCAGGATGGACACAGTCCTGGTCCCACATGGGGCTCACAGTCTCAATCCCCATTTTACAGATGAGGTAATTGAGGCAAAGAGAAGTGAAGTGACTTGCCCAAGGTCACAAAGCTGACACGCGGCAGAGCCAGAACTAGAACCCGGGTTCTCTCCCAGGCCCATACTCTTCCCACTAGGCCATGCTGCTTCTACTAAAAAGTTGCATCTAATTTAACACATTTGAAGCAAAATGGGCCAAAATGTAATTGACTTTTTCAAAATGAAAGCAATTCCACGATTTGAAAAGTAGTGTGACCTAGGAAAAAACCTGGGTTCTAATCCCAGCTCTGCCACCTGTCTGCTGTGTGACCTTGGATAAATCATAAGTGCTTAGTACAGTGCTCTGCACACAGTAAGCGTTTTAATAAATACGATAGAATGAACTTTTCTGGGCTCCAGTTACTTCATCTGTGAAATGGGGGTTGAGACTGTGAACTCTGTGGGACAGGACCTGGGTCCGACTAGATTATCTTTTGTCTATCACAGCGCTTAGAAAAGCATCTGGCATATAGAAAGTGCTTAACAAATATCATTTAAAAAAAATTAGGTGGTGATATATCGCCTTAGGAAATAGTTGGAAATCACTGGATCAGTAGAGAGCATAACAATCTGTGAATACAGAGACGGGAGTGCTAGAGCTGGCTGCCCTGCTGACCAGTTGTCATTCTGAAGAAATCATTCCGTCTCTCTGATTTTCAGGGTTCTTCTCTATTGGATGGGATAATAGCATACACCCCCACCCCTTCCTCAAAGGGTGTTTGTTGTGAGCAAAGTAAAATAATAGAAAAAAACTACAGACAGAATTTTGAGTTCACTGGTTGAATGGTGCTTGTATCCAGAGGTGCTTTTCAATTGATTAGCAAACATTTTTATTGTAAAAATGCTAAGATAGGAGCTCTCTGTTGTTTTTGGACATAAAGGCTTAAATGAGTTAGTAACACATTTAGGACCATTGCTAAACAGCATGTAGCACAGTGCTTTGCCTATGGCAAGCTCTTATAATAATAATAATAAGAAGAAGAAGAAGAAGAATGGCATTTATTAAGCGCTTACTATGTGCAAGGCACTGTTCTAAGCACTGGGGAGGTTACAAGGTGATCAGGTTGTCCCACGGGGGCTCACAGTCTTATTCCCCATTTTACAGATGAGGGAACTGAGGCCCCGAGAAGTTAAGTGACTTGCCCAAAGTCTCACAGCTGACAATTGGCAGAGCTGGGATTTGAACCCATGACCTCTGATTCCAAAGCCTGCACTGAGCCACGCTGCTTCTCTTAATACCACTACTGCTAGTAAAATGTATATAAAAGCTAATGAATCAGTACTGCAATGGTTTTTTTATAGGATGAACCAATAATTTTTCATCCCCTTAAAGTGTTATTTTTTTATGGTATTCATTAACCACTTACTAGGTGTCAAGCACTGTTCCAAGCACTGGGGTAGATACAAATTAATCAGACTGGACACAGTCCCTGTCCCTCTTGGGACTCACAGTCTAAATAGGAGGGATTAAGATTTAATCCTCATTTTAGAATTGAGGAAACTGAGGCACAGAGCAGTTAAGTGACTTGCCCAAGGTCACACAACAAGTAATGGGAAGATCTGGGATTAGAACCCAGGTCTATCCTCTTTCCATAAGGATATGCTGCCTCTCCTGCTTCTCAGTACTTAATCCCAACCTTAAAATGAGAACTACAGTTTGCCGCTCATGTACCTCTAATTAGACTGAATCTGAATTCCTGTTTGCAATTAGTGAACAAGAGATTATTACATGTAACGTAAATAATATGATCAAACAATTAAAGCGCTCTACCACCTTACCTCCTCCTACCTCACCTCGCTACTTTACCTGAAGACTGTGAGCCCCACATGGGACAACCTGATCACCTTGTATCCCCCCAGCGCTTAGAACAGTGCTTTGCACATAGTAAGCGCTTAACAAATACCAACATTATTATTACAGAGCAGACAAGTGGCAGAGGCAGGATTAGAACACAGATCCTTCTGATTCCCAAGCCCGTGCTTTATCCACTAGGCCTTGCTCCTTCCCCTCACTTTTCAGAGTGACCATGGAGTGGGTGGTAGTTCTTCAAATGCAAAACCTCAATATGATCCCTGAAAGAAATGCTGCTTCCTTCCGAAATATGTTAAATCTATCTTTGCCAAGTGAGGAGTATTTTCTTCATTTCTATCACCTTTCAGATGCTTTGTTTCGTTTTCACCTACTAATTTTACAACATCCCTAATTATTTTGCTTCTTTCCAAAGACATGTGAGATAAGCTTATTGGTATCCCTGTTTTAGAAATAGTCTCGCTTTTTTTTCGTTTGTTTTAAAATTGTAAATTAATAACATGATTTTTTTCTCCTTAATGAGAAGAGTAGTTGCCAATCTTTTTAGTTTTCTCACTTTGGACAAAAGTGAAGTTTGATTTGTCATTGTAAAATCAATGTGTTCCTCATAAACTATGAAATGAAAAGGACACTAAACTTTATTTATGAAACTTTTATTTTCTTCAAGTTTCAGAAGTCCTTAGGGTTGACTGCATTACCCCCTGGATATTGCAAATTTTATTTCAATACACTGCGTGGCTGTGAGCGTTTACAATGTAAATTTGGCCATGTTCCTGAACAAGGAGATGAAAAGGTAAAAATGTGCAAATGATTGAAGTCGGGCTGTGGTAAGCTATGCCCATTTGGCTAAGGCACTTTCAGCCACTCTCTTCTGGAAAGTTCATATTGTTCTGTGGTACCGATTATTCATTCATTCATTCATTCATTCATTCAATCATATTGAGCGTTTACTGTGTGCAGAGCACTGTACTAGGCACTTGGGAAGTACAAGTAGGCAACATTATAGAGACAGTCCCTACCTAACAACGGGCTCACAGTCTAGGGGGGGAGACAGACAACAAAACAAAACATGTAGACAGGTGACAGAACATGGAGACAGGTGGATTATGTGGTTCAAATGCTTTATCCACTTGTGCTCGATAATTTGAAATAAAAAATATATGTGAGGATGCAGGTAAAGCAAAAATGCAAATGAAAGAAATATTCAAAATTGTAGAAGGAGGCATTTTTTTAGAGAAACTGTTGAGTAATCTTATTGGATCCTTATTTTTCCATTGTTATAAGCCAGCTTAAAATTTTGAAATTTAGTGTCACCCTCTTCAAATATGAGTTTAAAAGAATTATTTCATCGTAAATTAGAGAAAATTTTAGAAATGTAAGAACCAAAGAATTGTTAAATTTTACAATGTTGCTATCATTTGATTTGAGACTCTTGTACCCTTCACCTTTAACCCAGCAATTTGTACCAAACCCAGTAAATTCGTAAGACTGTTATCATAACTTTCCTGAGCTTGTGGGTAAAGTTTTAGATACATAGATGCAGATTGTATTCTGGTTTCTGCCACTGACTGATATATTTATACATCCTCTAAGGTTCATTCATGCATTCATTCAATTCTATTAATTGAGCCCTTACTGTGTGCAGAGCACTGTACTAAGCACTTGGAAAATACAATATGGTAATAAAGACAATCCCTGCCCACAACGGGCTTAGCTAGAGGTGGAGAGACAGACATCAAAACAAGTAAACAGGCATCAATATAAATATGATTGTAGATTCTATATGAGAAGCAGCATGGTTTAGTGGAAAGAGCACAGGCTTGGGAGTCAGAGGACGTGGGTTCTAATGCTGGCTCTGACACTTGTCTGCTGTGTGACCTTGGGCAAGCCACTTAACTTCTCTGTGCCTCAGTTACCTCATCTGTAAAATGGGGATGAAGACTGTGAACCCCATGTAGTTACCTGATTACCCCATATCTACCCCAGGGCTCAGAACAGTGCTTGGCACAGAATGACCATGTAACAAATGCCATCATTATTATTATTAGATATCTACATATATATATACACACACATATATATGTGTTTATACTATACATATATAGTATGTATATACTATACATATAGTATATGGGTTCTATATGTATATACTATACATGTGTAGTATGTATATACTATACATATAGTATATGGGTTCTATATGTATATACTATACATATATATATATAGTTGTCAAACTGTATGTAACATACCTTGACAAAGGCATGAGGAGCAGCATTTTCTAGTGGGTAGAGCACAGCCCTGGAAATCAGAGGACCTGGGTTCTAATCCCTGCTCCACCACAGGTCTGCTGTGTGACCTTAGGCAAGTCACTTCACTTCTCTGGGCCTCGGCTATCTCATCTGTAAAATGGGGATTAAGACTGTGAACCCAATGTGGGACATGGACCGTGTCTAACCTGATTAGCTTGTATCTACCCTTGAACTTAGTATGGTGCTTGGCATGTAGTAAGCATTTAACAAATACAATTTCTCCAATCAGTACAATTGATAATTTTACAGCTAATCAATAAGTAATGTGAGGGATTGAGAGTGAATTCAAATAAAAAGGTTAGTTTGGGAAGAGCTGAGCATTCAAGCTGGGGAGAAGTGGATGAAGAAAGCGAAAATGTAATGTTAATAATAATAATAATAATATTTGTTAAACACCTAAGTGCGAGCAGTGGGACAGATACAAGATAATCAGGTCAGACACAGTCCTTGCATGGTGTTCTTTTTTTTTTAATGGCATTTATTAAGTGCTTTCTATGTGCAAAGTACTGTTCTAAGTGCTGGGGAGGTGGAGGTTACAAGGTGATCAGGTTGTCCCACGGGGGGCTCCCAGTCTTAATCCCCATTTTACAGATGAGGTCACTGAGGCACAGAGAAGTTAAGTGACTTGCCCAAAGTCACACAGCTGACAATTGGCGGAGCTAGGATATGAACCCACGACCTCTGACTCCAAAGCCCATGCTCTTTCCATTGAGCCACGCTGCTTCACACTCTAAATAGGAATTCCCATTTTACAGATGAGGAAACTGAGGCCCAGAGATAATACATGACTTCCCTAGGTTACACAACAGGTAGAGGCAGGATTAGAACCCAGGTCCCTTGACTCCCAAACCCGTGCTCTTTCCAGGAGGTCACACAGCTTCTCAGTCAGTCCAGGACAAGAGCCATTTCATAGAACTCTTACCAGACTAGAGGCAGTCAGTCTTTTCTGTCTTGTTTCTTCCCAATATTATTGAATTTTACTTTGTCCTTACAGCTTACCTTGTCCAGAGGCTTTCTTCTTCCCTTAACTTTGCCTAACTGAAATATCTTATAAATATTTTTTCTCATGTTCATGTACCCCCTGATGTCATCTCCAGACATTGAATATATGTGTTTTTGTTTTTAAACTGTCTGCCGTGTTTTCTGTAAGGTGAATCAGTTTTGCACTTCAGTCTTATCTATTTATTTTTCTCCCACTAGAAGTGCCACTTGACAACAGAACAACTTCATTATCAAGCTCTTATCACACAGAAATATTAGACATTCAAGTACTAAAGGTCTCACCTGTAATACAGAATTTATTTTCATGAACTATTAAAGAGAATTTTAACTCATCTTCGTCTTCTGTAGGTTTGCATGGAAATACTGAAGAAATATGTAAATATAAATGAGCCATGCTTACTACGACGAGCAGGTATGCAACACTAAATTTTATTCCAGGTACAGTTATTGCAGTCACTTGTAGGTCTGTTTAGATGCAGTAAGGCTTTTTTTATATAAAATGAATATTTTCCTCAAGTACAGGAGAGGCAAAAATTCCCAGGAGAAAGGCGAAGAATTGAATCTGTTGTGAAATCTCTCTTATAGGGAATGTAATGTAGGAGCAGTTTGGGCTCTTAGGTGTAACTTCTACGTTTCTGAAAGCTGCAGTCCACAGTGCTCTGCACATAGTAAGCGCTCAATAAATACGATTGATTGATTGATTGATTGATTGGGTGTTTGAAGTTGCTGAAACTAGGCCACCAGTTGATTCTGCCAAGAGCAATGATCCATAACACCAGTTATAGTCTCATGGTACCTCAAAACTATAATTTTTGGCGCAGAATCTAGACCTGACCCAATCTGAAATTAGTACAAGGCCAATAAGCTCCATATATCCAGCCATATCTGACATCGGGGCTGAGGGAAAAAGAATCCTAATACATAATGCCTTGCACAGGAGTGTTTGTTTCTGTTGTCTCACCAGGATTGATGGTCCCAGTGAGAACACAGGGATTTTAGCAAGTACATATTACAAGCCAGAACTGGGGCCATGGAAAAGCAAAGTGACTTGCCTCACTAGAAAAGTATAAACGACCCCACTCCAATCCTGATTTGCTGTTTCATGGCTTAAACCAAAGACCAGGATTAAACAGCGATTCACATCTCTCTCAGAGAATCCCAAAGGAGCCAAGATTCATTCATTCATTCATTCATTCAATCGTATTTATTGAGCACTTACTGTGTGCAGAGCACTGTACTAAGCGCTTGGGAAGCACAGGTTGGCAACATACAGAGACGGTCCCTACCCAACAACGACTCAGAGTCTAGAAGGGGGAGACAGACAACAAAACAAAACTTGTGGACTGGTGTCAAGCCACTGCATGCAGAGCATCGTACTAAGCATTTGGAAGAACCTACCCTCAAAGTGCTTACGCCAATCTCCCAAGCGCTTAGTACACACTAAGAACTCAATCAATATTTATTGAGGGATTTATTGGCTGATTAGGGGCGGTGACACCCCCGTCACTGTTAACCGTAACTAGAGATTCAGTGGGCCGCCTCCACCAACCCTTCTTTCTAATTAAATGAGGGCTTGTTGTGGAGGCCTGTACTCTCAGAGAGAGCCCTCTCTGCTTTCCCTCCATCCTCTTTTTTACATCTGCATGATCGCTGGACACCATCCCAATCCCACCCCCGCCAGCCATGAAAGGGCCCGTGTTACCACTACCGGCATCTGTTAAATGGGAGGATGGAGAACCACCGCCCCCATTCAAAGCCTTACTGAAGGCACATACCTTCCAGGAGGCCTCCCCTCAAAGCACTCACTTTCCTCTTCTCCCACTTCCCTCTGCATCACCCTGACTTGATCCTTTCCGATGGTTCCGAAGGCCCTTCTCCACTTTGATTTTGAAGCGTTCTCAGATAGTTCTCAGTCATTCCCTCCTCTCATCCCTTCACCACAGCTTAGCCTTCCCAAGATAGACTTCTTCAGGACATTTAAGGGTCACCTGAGACCATTGGATAGAAAACGGGTCTGAGAGTAGGAAGAACCTGGATTCTAATCCTGGCTCCTCCACCTGTCTGCTTTGTGACCGTGGACAAGTCACTTCGTTTAGATTAGATTGTAAAACCAATGTGGAACAAGGACTGGTTCTAATATAATTAGATGGTATCTACTCTTCTGCTTGGCGTAGAGTAAGAATTTAAATACTACAATTATTGTCTGCTGTGTGACCTTGGACAAGTCACTTCCCTTCTCTGAGCCTTAATTACCTCATCTATAAAATAGGTATTAAGACTGTGAGCCCCATATGGACAGGGATTATGTCCAACTTGATTAGCTTGTTTCTAAACCAATGCTTAGTACAGTGCCTGACACATAGTAAGTGCATAATAAATACCATTTTAAAAACCCCGAACTTCCAGAATGGTTAGAGGGAACCCCAGGGAGGTTAGTTAATCTGTCATGCTGGAAAGCTGACTGGCAGTTTTTCTGCAGCAAGACTGGGAAATTTTGTGTTCTCCTGCCCCATTTGATGGTATTAGATCAGAATTAAGAAATATATGCCTCCTATTTGATAACTGAAATGGGATCACTGTTTGACATCCCCCACACCACAGACATTAATGCCACGAACACATTGGAGGCTTTAAAATCCCGGACTGTCAATTAGTACCTTTCACTAATAACAATAGTAATAATATTAGTGGTATTTGTTAAACGCTTACTATGTGCCAGGCACTGTAGTAAGAACTGGGGCGGATACAAGCAAATTGGGTTGGACAGAGTCCTTGTCCCACATGGGGCTCACAGTCTCAAACCCCATTTTACAGATGAGGTAACTGAGGCTCAGAGAGGTGAAGTGACTTGTCCAAGGTCACACAGCAGATGATAATTGTAGTATTTAAATTCTTACTATATGTCCAGCAGAAAAGTAGATACAATCCCTGTTTTACAGATGAGGAAACTGAGGCACGGAGAAGTTCAGTGACTTGTCCAAGATCACACAGCAGGCAAATGGCAGAGGCAGGTTTAGAGCACTAAATACTATTACGACTACTACTCCCAGTCATGTGCTCTGCTGGTCATACTGCATCTCCACCAGTTCACACGTAGGAATCATAATTTTTCAGGATTTTAGCTTTGTACTTTGTTTTAAGATGTCCAAGGTAAATAATTCAAGATGTTACATCTGAAAATCAAATTAATTTGATCTGTTTTAATTTTTAGTAAACATATTTGTGGATTTCTATGGAGAGTGTCCTCCTGGAATATATTTTGATTTACAAGTGCTAAATGATCTTCTGCTTTACTTACTCGACCATGGTTTTTTGAAAAAGCTATTTCAGGTAGTGAACATCAGCATAATGATTAAAATGTTGGTAAGTGACACTGAAAGATTTTGAAAGATCTATCTTTTTCATAATATTTTGTTATTGCATGACTCATCTTTTTTGCTAAGTGGAAAAGTGTTATTGAAGAGTATATTAAAATTAGAGAACGTTAAAATATACTACAATGGTGACGATATTAAAGCAGAAATAAAGCATATCTCTTTGTTTTCCAGCCGGCTATAAAGATATTTCTGAAAGTTTTTGAATATGTGGCATCTATGAATTTGAAATATGCTATACCTTCTTTAGTTGATACCCTTCATAAGGTATGTCTGTAACTCACTTTTTCTTTTTCCTCTTTTGTGATATTGCAAGTCGTTGTTTTCCTACTTATTTTGTAAACTCTAACTTCTATTTTATTTTTACACTTGAGTATACCTTTACTTCCCATTGGATGTCACAGTATTCTCCTTTGAGAAAACCCCTTGCTCTGTTTAAATAACCTTGACCTAATGAAAGCAGATAAGAAAAGGCATCCTCTAGATATGGACCAGCAATTTTGTTTCTCATTCTGCCTGCCTTCATGTTAAAGAAAAAACTCTCTTTAAGCATTTGAAGGCTGGGAAGCAAAAGATAGGAGTAAGATATCTGTTTCTGCACCATACAAGAAATGCATTACTGGGACAAACCCGAAATTCAGGTTGCTTAGAGAATCCACGCAATTGTTGCCATCCTTAAAATCCAGCCTAGTGTTTAGAACTGACCCATCCATGCATCCAAAATGTTTTCTCCTCTGTATCCCTAGCTTTGCCTTCAGGAATACCTTATGGACCACATTAGATCTTAAGAAATGCCCTCACCCTGAGTATTGTATTTTGAATTTGGATAAGAATTAATTTTTTAAAAACTAGACCTGAGATAGTGGGGGAAATTGATAGATCTCAGGGCATATCAGAAAAGTAGTAGATCATCTTGGTTATTGGGGAAAATAAAAGGGACAGGAGAGAGAGACAAAATTTGAGTGGCAAATAGGCTTCACCTCCTCCTCCTCCCTGCCCAGGGGCATGAAAAATAGACTGTCTCAGGTGTACATATTAGTAGTCTTTTTATTCCCTTCCATCATTTTATCTTCCCTCATCTCTCTTTCATATACAGCATTAACAGAAATTTGCTTTGGAAAACATTTATATGCCTTGTATTATAAACATATTTTTTCCTTTCCTTTACAGCTTATTGAAGCGGGAATGGTTCTTGATTCTGAAAACTTTAACTACGTTATCAGTGTTTTACACCAATTGCAAGCCTCCAAACAGCATATAAATGCTATATTGGAAATGAAATCGAGGTGAGAGCGCTTTGTAAGTTTGTGTGTGTGTTTGTGTACTTGTACAGATATGGAAGCTGAAATTTTACCTACAGTTTTCCCCTATTACATATTCGCACATTTACCCCACTATCCCCTTTGTCCTCCCCTTCCCCTACCCCGTTATATACATATTCACTGTCATACATGCTTACACAGCCTTTCGTATTATTTTGGACACTGAGAGTATCCATTAGTGAGTGGTGCATGCACTTCAGTTTTTCTCTCATTGTAGTCCCCCCACATCTCTCCCAAAAAAGGTACGATAGCAAATGCAAGGCAACACAATGTCTCCTCTCTGCTCCCCAGTCCTTCCACATCTACCATCCCTCACCCTCCGAGAGTCAGCAGTGGCAACAAATTTAGAACTCTGATAAGCAGAATTTGCCCAGACCACCAGTTGAGCTTAAGCCAGTACCCAGGAATCCAGTATCCCTAATGCATTTTGGATCTTGGAACTGCAAAGAGTGCGTGAAGTTGTGCCCATCAGGCAGAATGCAATTGTTCATGCAAATTTATCTCTACGAATACAAGGAACTGTAATTCCAGGACTTAAAGGGAGATCCCTATGGGGGAATATTTACCCCATGTGACTGCATCACATGCATTCACCATACTGCAGCCCACCATCTTGAACTCAGTTGTAAATGACAAAAACTCCTCATTCGCAGCTTCAAGGCTGTCCATCACCTCGCCCCCTCCTACCTCACCTCCCTTCTTTCCTTCTCCAGCCCAGCCCGCACCCTCTGCTCCTCTACTGCTAACCTCCTCACTGTGCCTCATACTCACCTGTCCCGCCGTCAACCCCTGGCCCATATCCTCCCCCTGGCCTGGAATGCCCTCCCTCTGCACATCCGCCAAGCTAGTTCTCTTCCTCCCTTCAAAGCCCTACTGAGAGCTCACCTCCTCCAGGAGGCCTTCCCAGACTGAGCCCCCTCCTTCCTCTCCCCTTCCTCCCCCTCCCCATCACCCCTGCCTTACCTCCTTCCCCTCCTCACAGCACCTGTATATATGTATGTATGTTTGTACATATTTATTACTCTATTTTACTTGTACATATTTATTCTATTTATTTTATTTTGTTAATATGTTTTGTTTTGTTTTCTGTCTCCCCCTTCTAGACTGTGAACCCACTGTTGGGTAGGGACCGTCTCTATATGTTGCCAACTTGTACTTCCCAAGCGCTTAGTACAGTGCTCTGCACACAGTATGCGCTCAGTAAATACTATTAAATGAATGAATGAATAAAATGGAGAGACACGCTAGGGAGCTACTTGAGCTAGACCCAAACCCAACTTAGTAGACCACACTGACCTGTAGGGCCAAATGAATTTGGGACCAACAGGCTCTCTGCAGTGCATTCTTAAAGAGCAGCTCTGTGCGCTAGTGCACACCACCATTCTCTTTCAAGCTGACGGTGATAGCAGCAAAATTGAATTTATTTTGCTATAAAAAAAATCAAGTCCCAATGAAGTATGTGAGGACCATGCTAGAGTAGATCAGTTTCCAGCTTCTGGTTCATTCATTCAGTCGTATTTATTGAGCGCTTACTGTGTGCAGAGCACTGTACTAAGCGCTTGGGAAGTACAAGTTGGCAACTTATAGAGACGGTCCCTACACAACAACGGGCTCACAGTCTAGAAGGGGGAGACAGACAACAAAACAAAACATGTGGACAGGTGTCAAGTCATCCGAATAAATCGAAATAAAGCTAGATTCATTCATTCATTCATTCATTCAATTGTGTTTATTGAGCGCTTACTGTGTGCAGAGCATTGTATTAAGCTCTTGGGAAGTACAAGTTGGCAACATATAGAGACGGTCCCTACCCAACAGCGGGCTTACAGTCTAGAAGGGGGAGATAGACAACAAAACAAAACATATTAACAAAATAAATAGAATAGTAAATATGTACAAGTAAAATAGAGTAATAGATCTGTACAAATAATAAGGGAATGATTCTCCAGGCACACATTCCTGACCACTTACTTACAGCAAGAGCTTAAATCAGTCAATCATATTTACTGCGTGCTTACTGTATGCAGAGCACTGTATTAAGCCTTTGGAGGAATGCAGTTTAACAGAGTTGGTAGACATGTTCCCTGCCCACAACGAGCTTAGAGTCTAGAGATGAGTTTACAGTCTAGAGACTAATTATTGCTATTAATATTATTATTATTATTATTATTATTATTATTATGGCATTTGTTAAGTGCTTACTATGTGCCAAGCACTGTTCTAAGCGCTAGACTAATCCAAACATACAAGCACACTCAGTATGTAGCTTGAAGTGCCCTCCATAAAAGCAAGATGGTGATTATTAGGTGGACACGCAGAGAGACAGGACAGCCAATGTCCACAGAAAATTTCTCTCCATGCACCAGCAGTAGAGCACGGAGAAGGAATTAACTCATCTGCCTCACTGAGCCGCATGAGCTGCTGTGGGAGACAGAACAGTACCCGTAAAGAGACCATTTGGTGACAACAAACATTAGTTAACAGACAATGAAGACAAGTATAGTTGCTCTACTACCCTGAAACGAGCTGTCTTTCCTTCATGTGCTAGATGCACATCATTAACAAAAGAAATAGAATAGTAAATATGTACCAGTACAATAAATCTGTACAAACATATATACAGGTGCTGTGGATAGGGGAAGGAGGTAGGGTGGGGGGTTAGGGAAGAGGAGAGGAAAAAGGGGGCTCAGCCTGGGAAGGCCTCCTGGAGGAGGTGAGCTCTCAATAGGGCTTTGAAGGGAGGAAGAGAGCTAGCTTGGCGAATGTGCAGAGGGAGGGCAAGAAGACAGTTATTATCATTATTGTTGTTATTATATTATTATGGTATTTCTTAAAACACTAGTGTGTGCCAAACACTGGGCTAGGTACAAAGGTAATCAGATCCCATATAGGGCTCTCAGTCTAAATAAGAAAGAGAACAGGTATTGAATCCCCATATTGCTGATGATGTACATATTTATTACTCTATTTATTTATTTTTTTTACTTGTACATAGCTATTCTATTTATTTTATTTTGTTAGTATGTTTGGTTTTGTTCTCTGTCTCCCCCTTTTAGACTGTGAGCCCACTGTTGGGTAGGGACTTTCCCTATATGTTGCCAATTTGTACTTCCCAAGCGCTTAGTACAGTGCTCTGCACATAGTAAGCGCTCAATAAATGCGATTGATGATGATGATGAGGGAACTGAAGCTCAGAGAAGTTAAGTGACTTGCCCAAGGTCATACAGCAGGCAAATGGTGAAGGCAGGATTAGAACCCAGAGCCTCTGACTCCCAGGCCTGTGTTTTTTCTACACTGCTTATCTGACCATGCTACTTCTCTCCCTTTCTAGTGGCTCTGGAACATCCCAGTACGTAATATCAATCCAGTTGTAGTTATTGAGTGCTTACAGTGTACAGAAATACTAAGGGCGTAGGGAAGTACAGTACAGCAGAGCTGGTAAACACAGTCCCTGCCCACAAGGAGTTTACAGTCTAGACAGGAGACAGACATAAATATAAATAATAATAATGCATAAATTGTGATCACCCCACAGGTGTGTTTAATGTTTAATCTTTACCCTCTGGGTGGGCTGGTAAATCTTCAAATTCTCTCTGGATGGGCTGGGAAATGGATTGGCTCCAGGGCCCAGTTGGAGTTCTCGGCCTTTATAGAAGGTCCCAGAGAGGCCAGAAAAAGCAAAATCTTAGGATATCCCTCCCCTAAGTGGATGTGGCCGTAAACTGGTCTCACTTTGGGGGCCTATCAGCTGAGGTAGGGAGAAATGGCCAGAGTGGTTCTAAACTGAAGCAAATTGTCTGAATCACTTTCACACTGGCTAGTAGCATTTAAAGTCTTGCAAGTTGGCTGTTCAGCTGACATATGCTCCATTGATATGGAGGAGTTTATTTTTCACTTAAAACAATCCAGTCTGTCATTTTTGTGACCGCCCTTCTTTCTATATTTTATCAAAGGCAACATCAAATTGACATTGGAAATATACAGCTTCTTTCAGGTGATCCGTGGCATCCCACAGATACAGAAATTCAATTTCATTCCATCCCCCTTGTCTTACATCCTTCCCTTCCCCACAGCACCTGTATATATGTATATATGTTTGTACATATTTATTACTCTATTTTTTTTACTTGTACATATCTGTTCTATTAATTTTATTTTGTTAGTATGTTTGGTTTTGTTCTCTGTCTCCCCCTTTTAGACTGTGAGCCCACTGTTGGGTAGGGACTGTCTCTATATGTTGCCAACTTGTACTTCCCAAGCGCTTAGTACAGTGCTGTGCACACAGTAAATGCTCAATAGATACGATTGATTGATTGATTGATTGACTGTACTATAGATGTCTATAAACCATTTTTCAGGGATTTGATGTACAAACTCAAAGACCACCTAAATCAAACTCCTTGTTTTCCTTTTTTCCTCATTTAAACAGTTACTTCTGGACCTAGAATAACTTCTGAGCTAAATAGTCTGCCTATACATTCTAAAAAAAAATTGAAAGCCTCTGTGAATTAATGGGCATATTTTAGCAAATGCTCTCTCTTTTAGCAAATGCACTTTATAGCCAAAATAAGTATTTGGGGAAATGAGAAGCATTTGAATTGAACGTGATGGGAGAATAGGAGAAGACACTGTGGTGATGTGACCGGGCATTTATTATAGCACTGTGTGGCTTGCAGGAATGCTTATTTTAAAAGCTTGTTTTCAAGCAGAATCAAGGAATCCTACTTCATCTTTACTTCATGCTTTGTGCTTTTTTTGGTTTTAAACAACTGTATATTTCATCTGGTGTACCAGAAATTTTATACTATTTCAAGTGATTTTTAACCATCTTCATCAGAACCCCTTTATTTTGCAATTGAGACAATAATTGATATGTTGTAAGGGGAATACTTTATCTGAAGTTAATATTTTGATACCAAATTAAATGTATCTATTGATGGAAGTATTTGCAAATTAATTTTCTAAAATATTGTCACTCGAGCCCAAGATAAATGTCATCATGATGTTTGTATACCGCTCTCGATATAATACAACATAAATTACCCTGCACTTTGGGATACTAAAAAAAACATTTGTCTCCAGTCTTTGGATTATATGATAACTAACAAATAAACTGGAATTAATGGTAACTGTTTTGTTAGTGAACAGAAGAATAACTTTTATCTCTTGTTTAAGGCTACGGCTGAAACAGTTTTCAAAGAGCTGGATTTACGATTTAGATTTAGCTATAGCTGAAATAAAGGTATGGCACTTGTAATTTTTCTAAAATATACTGCCTGTGTTATAGTTAAGTGATTTTTCTGCTTCAAAACATTTGAGTAGTAGCTGTTTTTTAATAAAAAGCTTTGGGTTGGATGTGGTGGAGAATGTACATTTGCAGAATAATATTTTGTAATTGCCCAGAAAAAAAAACCCTCACTAATTTGGGGTATTGGGGTGTGGTGAGAGGTAAGGGAATCCTTTCAATATCTCTGTAATAGATTTTTTTAAGATTGGCAGGGAAGGGTGATTAGATTATTTCCAAATTAGATGCTTGCATTGCTTTCCCTTTCTCTTTCTTTCAGTGGGTTGACGCCAACTCACAACTGCCATAGCAGGCCTCCTCTGGAGCTTCCTTTTTATGACAAAGGAAAGCTCAGTCGTATAGAGCAGTGGCCCCTGCTGCTGGGGGTTGCCGACTGGAGGTTCAGCCCCCAAAGAGAGGGAAGGAACAGGATTCCAGGGAAGCAACAACAGTCCTAGGAGGGCACTGATTCATGTTAGTAGGGAAAGCTCAGCAGTGTGAGTGTGAGGTTATTTCTTTGATAAACAAAACCCAATTCCGTCTGCATCATCTAGCAGAAAAGGTAGCAGCTCTGCCAGCTACCTTTCTACAGTCAGTTCGATAATGTGGGGGTTATCTTCCTGATGAATTATCCCATGTTAAGGAAAACCCGTGTTTTAATACTCTCCATGTCCAGTGTCGCTGACAAGCACAAAGCCATTTTTTTTCCAGCATGTGGTGTTCTATCCAGTCAGACCTGGATTGTCATAAGAATGTTCCCTGATTTTGCCTTCGCGTTCTGTCCGAAATGTGTAGCGAAAACACATGTACTGGTAGAACTGAATATGTTTTGGTTTGAAGAGGGATTAACTATAGCCTCATTCACATATGCAGGGCCCAAATCAGTGTGAATTTTGAATTAGTGACATCTGAATTAATGAGCTAAATTTATTGACTCAAAAAATAAATTATTGAAAAGGAGACATTTTCAGATCTAAAAAATCCAGCCCACTACCTGCTGAGCCTTATTTCAAGTAACAGAATTTCCCTATTCTTCACGTGGAGGTTGGAAAAATCTAGGAGGAGATTAGAACAGACACCACTCAGTCAGCTTGCCAGACTCGTGCATGTACACCCCGCTTAGTGACACACAAAAAATTGCTGTCACTGAGTAGCAGGAGCAAAGAATAGAGCCCACATCCATCACAGCTGCTGGGTTCCCAGTATTTCCACCGGTGCTCAGTGTAACTTACAAGAGCCATGGCTGTAGCCTGTAGTAATAATAATAATGATGGTATTTGTTAAGCACTTACTATGTGCAAAGCACTGTTCTAAGCGCCGGGGAGGTTACAAGGTGATCAGGTTGTCCCCGGGGGGGCTCACAGTTTTAATCCCCATTTTACAGATGAGGTACAGAGAAGTTAAGTGACTTGCCCAAAGTCACACAGCTGACAGTTGGTAGAGCCGGGATTTGAACCCATGACCTCTGACTCCAAAGCCAGTGCTCTTTCCACTGAGCCACGCTGCTTCTTACATATTCTTACCTGCTTCTGCACATGCCAGTTGGCTTATTACATGGCTTCCCACCACCATCACCTCTGCCATCCTAGCCTGCGCTGCCAGAATCTGGAGGGAGACTGAGGTAAAGACCATGACGTAGTGGTGGACAGAAAAGAGAGATGCTAATAATTCTCTTCAAGACTTGAGTGACCCCAATAAGTATTTTTCCCTAAGAGGAAAGGCCAGAGGGCTCTTCCTGTGCCAAGTTCACCTGATTTATTCACTTTGCCTTGGGGAAAACCAGGGAAGGCAAGAGACCCAGGGAAACAAAGTTTCACATATCAATATATGATACATAAATTTAAATAGGTAAAAATGGTTTGAATGGCAGGAGTGCCAAGCGTAACAGTGGAGTTAATATAAACTTGTGGCTATGTATGAGCTGCTCAATTTTTAAACATTTTTCCTACACACAAATCATGTTTAGATGATCCTGAAAAGACGTTTTACAGCCTTTTAAAAAAAGGCTTTAAATAAAGTAGGGACTTCATAAATAATGATGGGGACGGTCGCAATGGCTCTGTAATACGTAGATCCCTGAGATCTATGAGTCGATGAATCGAACTGCTTGTTTGTCAATTATATTTTATGTAGTGTGGTATTATATCTTTGGTCCTTTTTAACAGCATTGTAAAGAAAAGGGTGACTGGACTACGCTTGGAAATCTATATATGACTATAAGAATGAAATATGAAAAATTTTCTGATCTTAAGAGATTTTCTGTTTGTACTGCTGAAATGTTTACAGAAGACTGTACAAAGGAGAGACCAGATGTTGTTCCTTTTTGTGAATTTGCCGAAACAGGTAAAATTTCACTTCTGTTGCAAATTACATAATACCAAAGTGGGATGATGCATTTTGGCAGGAATGGATAGCTCGCCGTACTGTTTCCAATGCTATGTACTTATTCTCCAGGTGAAAATATTTCAGATTTCATGCAACTCATGCTGTAGCCTTTCCTACGTATATTATCACTTTAAATGACAGAGAAGTACACATAAATAGGGAGTTAAATATTTTGTTCTCTTAAAATCAAGACTCTTCAGGACTGATTAAAAGATTCAGAATTAATACTAGAACTGGAGCTAATTGTTCTCATTGAAGTAAAATCACTTTAAAGTAGAAGCTAACCCCTCAACAAACTCTCCAATAACAGTTGAAGTCAAAAGTGAAATATAGTGTTGATAGTACCTTTCAAAGCATTGCCGTAAATTTACTCTAAGAGAATAGTTTTTACATAGTTTCGGAGCTGCTACTCATATTCTGCTACTAACGGCTGTATTTTTCTTTTCAGTTGGTAAGGATCTACAAAATAGTGGAATAGATAAAACCTTTTTAGGAAGAATTGGAATTAATGTGATGTACGCCTATCACAAATCGCTGCAGTGGACCAAGGTATTTTATTGAGTGGTTTGGTCTGGGGCAGAAAGTGGCGGTCTTAAAAATGTGGCAGTTGACACTTAAATCACTGATATAAAAGCAGTTAACTATGAGTGACTAAAAATTGTTCCCAGTTGAGCTAGTATCCCTTAGGTAGGTGGGTGGGTGTCATCCATAGTGCTGACCTTACTGGAAAAGTCCAAATCTACAGTTAAACCTGGGAAGCGACATTTCTCTGGGGCACCCAAGCTCTCTGCATCAGTCCTCCTCCAGTATTTACAAGAAATTTCAGCTGGTTCCTCTAGACTGTAGCTCTCTGTGGGCAAGGAACTTGTCTGCCGATTTTGTAATGTTGTACTCTCCCAAGCACTTAGTACAGTGCCGTCCACACAGTAAGCACGACACAAATACGATGGATTTTAGCCACATACTATGCTTCATCAGGACACTGCTTAATCCCAGCGCGGAGATATATAGGGAATTTGACATAGAAGACTATTTAAAGCAGCAGCCATCCGTTAAGGATGTCACGCTTAAAAATAGCCAAGCCAATCTGTTCCTGGTTTAGGGATAGCCAACATTCCAGTCCTTGTGCAGGGGGTTTCATGATTCAGTTGTCAGAAAGAAGCTTGGAGCTTAAGGAAAAAGTAATTTATATTCAGCAAGCAGTGAAAGCATGCTGACTTCCCTTATTTTTACAGAGGTAACTCCTGGAGAAAGAGTCTGTTAGTAAAATATATTTGTGCCCTGGTTAAATTTCGTATTCTTATTAACATTTATTTAAAAGCGTGTTGTCAAGAAAAAATAGTGCTACTTGTAAATTCTTGAGTAGCTTTATTTCAAGTAATACCTATTAAATGTCTACTATGTTTGGGACAGATGCTTAATATTGAAAAAGTGGCATTTAGTTCTTAATATGTGCTAAATACTGGGGTAGATATAAGGTTATCAGGTTGCAAGTCTGTGTGGAACAGCCTGTGTTAACTCAGTTTTATCTCCATTGTACATCTGAGAGAACTGAGGCCCTGAGAGGTTACGTGACTTACCGTAGATCACCCAGCAGGCCAGTGGCAGAGCTGGAACGAGAACCCAGGTCCTCTGATTCCCAGTCCCATACACTTTCATTCATTTGTATTTATTGAGCGCTTACTGTGTGTAGAACACTGAACTAAGCGCTTGCGAGATTGAGTGTAACAATAAACAGACACATTCCCTGCCCACAACGAGCAGCCACTCTTTATCTTCGAATTAATACTAATAGTTAAACACATTTCTTGATCTTGTAACATTTAATCTTTGTGAAAAATTGAGAAGTCTATATCTTAATTTTTAGAATAATAACAATTATGGTATTTGTTTAGCATTTGTTAAGCATATATCATGTGCCAAGCACTGTTCTAAGCACTGGCATTTGCCCAGTGAATTTGGTAAAACTAACTCACAATTTTAGTTTAGAAATCAATCAGTGGTATTTATTGAGTACTGAATGTGTGCAATACAGTGCCCTAAGCACTTGGGAGAGTAAAATACAATTGAGTTGGTAGGCACAAACCCTGCCCTCAAAATGCTTGCAATTAGTGGGGAGACTGACTTTAAAATAAATCACGTGTAGAGGAAAACAGTAGCGTTTAAGGATGTGTATACGTGCTGTGTGGATGGGGGTGGTGTGTGTATCAGAGTCTTTAAAAGGTTGAGGCCCAAGTGCATAGGTGACACAGAAAGGGGAGCTAATAAGGTGGAGAAACGAGAAGTTAGGCAGGGCTTCTTGGAAGAGATTATTTTAGTAAGGCTCTGATGATGGGAAGAGCAGTAGTCTGTCGGTTATGAAGCAGGAGGGAGGGCATAAGCAAGGGGTTGGTGGCAAGAGATGAGATTGAGGTACAGTAAGTAGGTTGGTGGTAGTCTCTTTTGCAGGCTCCTCCTCCCCCTCCCATCCCCTTACTGTGGGGGTTCCCCAAGGTTCAGTGCTTGGTCCCCTTCTGTTCTCAATCTACACTCACTCCCTTGGTGACCTCATTCGCTCCCACGGCTTCAACTATCATCTCTACGCTGATGACACCCAGATCTACATCTCTGCCCCTGCTCTCTCCCCCTCCCTCCAGGCTCGCATCTCCTCCTGCCTTCAGGACATCTCCATCTGGATGTCCACCCGCCACCTAAAGCTCAACATGTCGAAGACTGAGCTCCTTGTCTTCCCTCCCAAACCTTGTCCTCTCCCTGACTTTCCCATCTCTGTTGACGGCGCTACCATCCTTCCCGTCTCACAAGCCCGCAACCTTGGTGTCATCCTCGACTCCGCTCTCTCATTCACCCCTCACATCCAAGCCGTCACCAAAACCTGCCAGTCTCAGCTCCGCAACATTGCCAAGATCCGCCCTTTCCTCTCCATCCAAACTGCTACCCTGCTCATTCAAGCTCTCATCCTATCCCGTCTGGACTACTGCACCAGCCTTCTCTCTGATCTCCCATCCTCGTGTCTCTCTCCACTTCAATCCATACTTCATGCTGCTGCCCGGATTATCTTTGTCCAGAAACGCTCTGGGCATATTACTCCCCTCCTCAAAAATCTCCAGTGGCTACCAATCAATCTGCGCATCAGGCAGAAACTCCTCACCCTGGGCTTCAAGGCTGTCCATCACCTCGCCCCCTCCTACCTCACCTCCCTTCTCTCCTTCTACTGCCCAGCCCGCACCCTCCGCTCCTCCGCCACTAATCTCCTCACTGTACCTCGTTCTCGCCTGTCCCGCCATCGACCCCCGGCCCACGTCATCCCCCGGGCCTGGAATGCCCTCCCTCTGCCCCTCCGCCAAGCTAGCTCTCTTCCTCCCTTCAAGGCCCTGCTGAGAGCTCACCTCCTCCAGGAGGCCTTCCCAGACTGAGCCCCTTCCTTCCTCTCCCCCTCGTCCCCCTCTCCATCCCCCCATCTTACCTCCTTCCCTTCCCCATAGCACCTGTATATATGTATATATGGTTGTACATATTTATTACTCTATTTATTTATTTATTTATTTATTTTACTTGTACATTTCTATCCTATTTTATTTTGTTGGTATGTTTGGTTCTGTTCTCTGTCTCCCCCTTTTAGACTGTGAGCCCACTGTTGGGTAGGGACTGTCTCTATGTGTTGCCAATTTGTACTTCCCAAGCGCTTAGTACAGTGCTCTGCACATAGTAAGCACTCAATAAATACGATTGATTGATTGATTGGTGGAGGAGTGAAGTGTGGGGGCTGGGTTGTAGTGGGAGATGAGTGAGGTTAGATAGGGGGAAAACTGAATGAGTGCCTTAAAAGCTAATGGTAAGGAGTTTGTTTGCAGCAATGAATGGGCAACCATTGGAGGTTTTTGAGCAGTAGAGAAATGTGTGCAGAATAGGTTGAATGAGAGATGAGAGAAGTAGAATAATTGTTTTATGGTACTTTGTGGTGTACGAAGGCACGGACTCCGGCTAGGGTAAGCACGAAATCGTTTATTGAGGTAAGCAGCAAGACTTTTATATCTTTCAGTTGCATTCTGTATTTTTCCATGTTCCTGTGTTTATAACTAACACAGCAATTCTGTAACCTTCAAGACCAGTAACAAATAACACCCATCTATGCAAGGCCGTAGGGCCGATAACAAGTAACTCTTGCCTGTACAAGGCTGTGATGACAGAGACCAGCCTTTTGGCCACAGCTCTCCTCTTAGTTCCTTGTAGGTCTTCCTGTGAGCATGGAAGGCTGGGGGGCCTGGCTTACTACTTAGGCCCAGTAATTGATGGGCCAGATGTTAGGTCTGCCACAGTACTTGTTAAGCGCGTATGTGTCAAACGCTGTTCTAAGTGCTGGGGTAGGCACTGGTCAATTAGGTCGGACACAGTCCCTGTCCCTCATGGGGCTCACAGTCTTGAGAACAGATATTGAATCCCCACTTTACAGTTGAGGAAACAGGCACAGAGAAGTTAAGTGATTTGCCCGAGGTCACACGGCTAACAATCGGCAGAGCAGTCGGCAGACTGGGATGAGAACATAGGTCTCCTGACTCCCAAGCACATGCTCTTTCCACTAGGCCACGATTTTGGTCTTGTGAGACAGGGTGGGTGGTCATGTTGTCTAGAGTGGTGAGGAAGTCACAGGGAGGAAAAGAAGAGAAGTTCTGTTTTGGACATACTAAGTTTGAGGTGCCAGTGAGACATCCAGGTAGGTACGTCCCAAAGGCAGGAGGAATTGCAAGACAGCATACAGAGAAGGGTACATACAGGTCGGGGCTGGAGATGTAGATTTGGGAATCATCCTTGTGGTGATAGTAGTTGAAACGGTGGGAGCAAATGAGTTCTCTAAGTGAGTGGGTGTAGATAGAGAATATAGAAAGGGACCTAAAACTAATCATCCTCTTCCAGAGTCCTTGGGATCAGAGGTATGCTCAGAATGGTTCTACCCTGAGGAGCAGGGACCTCACTCTTCCTCCCCATAAAAAACGGCCAGTGGTTAACATGGAACCTATGAGCTATTTCAGTTACTCTGGGTTACAATTTATCTATTGAGAAATGGGCTGAGGTGGAGGATTCTTTGGCCAATTATTCTGTTGTTCTTTACTAAATATCACCCATCTTCCTAAAACAAAATTTCTATGGGTATGTTGCTCTTTTGTACAAAAGAACAACTTTTCAATTTAAAGTAGGAGATTTACCTTGTCTTTATATATTGATTGAGATCGTTTGTTTAGAAAAAGGCGTTGCTAATCTTATTGAAGAAGTTTAAAATATCTACTAATAATTAAGTGCAGTCTTCAAGTGACTTAGTTTGCTAATTAAAAGACTAATCTGAGTTGTATGTTGTGGAAATGGTGACTAACTAAAAAATATAATAATAATAATATTTGTTAGTAATAACTGTGCTATTTGTTAAGCGCTTACTATGTGCCAGGCACTGTACTAACTGCTGGGGTTGATACAGTATAAGCAGATTGGACACAGTATCTACCCCACACGGGGCTCACAGTTTAAGTAGGAGGGAGAGCAATTCTCCAGTATCCACGTTTTTTCCCCCAAAAAAATCTCTGTATCTCACTGCAATCTCCAGCTTTTTCCTCATTTCTGTATCCAAGATCACCAAAGACTTCCACCTGGCCGTAGCTAATAGACTGTTTCTGTATCTGAATCCGCCTCGACCTCTTGGCTCCCTGACTCGGTGGATTACTCTCTGATAGTAATGTTATCTTACCTTGGTTTAACCAAGATGGTTTATCTTGGTGCTCCTCTTGCCTCTCAAGCCAGTCCTCAGTCTCTTTTACCACCTCTTCCTTTGCCTTTCAACTGCCGTGGGGGTCCCCTCAGGCTCTGTTCTGGGTCCCATCTCTTCTCACTTTTGGTCACTCCCTCAGGGAGATTATCTGTTTCTGTAGCTTCATCAGACATTGTCAATCAGTAGTATTTATTGAGTGCTTATTGTGTACAGAGCACTGTAGTGAGCGCTTGGGAGAGCACAGTAAAACAGTTGATAGACATGCGCTGTGCCTGTAATGAGTTTACAGTCTAGAGGGCTAAGCTAGCTCTCTTCCTCCCTTCAAGGCCCTGCTGAGAGCGTCATCCCCCGGGCCTGGAATGCCCTCCCTCTGCCCATCCGCCAAGCTAGCTCTCTTCCTCCCTTCAAGGCCCTGCTGAGAGCTCACCTCCTCCAGGAGGCCTTCCCAGATTGAGCCCCTTCTTTCCTCCCCCCCCTCGTCCCCCTCTCCATCCCCCCGCCTTACCGCCTTCCCCTCCCCACAGCACCTGTATATATGTATATATGGTTGTACATATTTATTACTCTGTTTACTTATTTATTTATTTATTTTACTTGTACATTTCTATCCTACTTATTTTATTTTGTTGGTATGTTTGGTTCTGTTCTCTGTCTCCCCCTTTTAGACTGTGAGCCCACTATCGGGTAGGGACTGTCTCTATGTGATGCCAATTTGTACTTCCCAAGCGCTTAGTACAGTGCTCTGCACATAGTAAGCGCTCAATAAATACGATTGATTGATTGATTGATTGATAGAGGGGACGGCAGATATTAAAAGATGGGGGAAATGGCAGGGTATAAGGATATGTACGTGTGTACTGTGGGGTTGGGGCAGGGTGAACCTCAAGTGCTTAGAGGATACAGATCTGAGTTCATAAAAATGCTTCAATCACAGGATGAGAAGGGGCCACCCTTTTGCAAAGACTCTACCAGAATCAGTATGGCTGGAAAATGCCATTGGCCCGACTTCAGATGAAATTGACCCAACGTGTAAAGATCATATAATACGAATAATACCTGTTTTATTTGTTAGGTGTTACTGTATTTGTGCCAAGCACTGTACCACACACTGGCTTAGAGACAAGACAATCAGATCAGATAGCTACCGCCTTCATGTAGAGACACAAAAATATCTCTCACTAGCCCTATTCCCTCTCCATCTCTTCAGCTCACAGTTCCTTTTGCTTCCAGGACATCTCCACATGGATATCCTTGCAATACTGTGATTTCCATTTGTCAAACTGAACTCATCTTTTCTCCCAAATGACTTTCTCCACCTAACTTTCCCATCACAGTTGACAACACCACCTTCCTCCCTGACTCTGGAGTCCCCACTTTGACAATATCCTTGACTTCTTTCTCTCCATCTACCCATCAGTAATCCTGTCAGTTTTTTTCTCCACATTTTCCAAATTAGACCCTTCTCCATCCCAAAGGCCACCACTCTTGCCCAGGCACTTGACACTGTTAGTTTCTTCAGTGGTCTCACTGCCTCCGGTCTCTCCCCTATAATGTTCATACTTCACAGCGATCCTCTAAGTATCTTTGCATACATTCCTTCTCAAAAACGGTAATTGGTTACCCATTCCTCTTTGCATCAAACTCCTGACCATTGACCTTAAGTCGCTTGCCTGCTGTGTGACCTTGGACAAGTCATTTAACTTATCTGTGCCTGTTTCCTCAAGTGTAAAATGGGGATTACATACCTGTTCTCCCACTGTTGCCTAGTGGAAGTGGTACTGAGCAGTGAGATGGCCAGAAGTCTGGCAACTGACAGGAGGAGGAGAAAGCAAAGACAAATAAGTGTCCTGAATAATCATGCCCTAGATAATTGAAAATTGGCTTTGTCTCTTTTATTGCTCTTTCTGCGGTACTTTGTGACATTTAATCATACGTTTTCTTTATTTTGCTTTAGGGAAGGAAGGTACTAGATAAATTACTTGAACTGCAAATTCATTTCACAACTTTGAAAGGACTTACTGGTCCTGAGATGCTCGCCCCACGGTGCCAAATTGTTAATATTGCGGCAGAAATTTTTCTTAAATGTGGAAGCCTGGATGGTGCGATATGGGTATTGAGGGGTAAGTTCATTTGTATAAGAATCAAGTATAAATGAATGTGACTCAAATTTTTATGTCGCTCTTCATTTTGTGAATAATCTAAAGCTGTTTTAATGGAAGATTTTACAGCCTGGTTTATGATAGATTATTGAAAAAGATCCTAAGCAGCAGATCTACAAAAAGCATGGGGCTTTTTTTCCCCAGAGATGATAAAAAGTGTGCCTGTGCTTAATTATCATATACTTTGGAAAGACTCATGTTCAGGTTCACTTGTTTATGAGGGTCTGGGTTCCTTTTTTTCATTTAAATATGGTATTTGTCATAATGTTTAAAATTCCTTTATATTGAAGGTTATATAGATTCAGGTATGACAGATTGGTTGGGGCAAAGGTAAGTCAAATTTCTCTCTTCTTTTCATTCAGTCCATTCATGAGCTCTGCATTTGAAATCCCTGCTAAGAAATGGGGCAATCATCGGAGCAGTCAGAACAGACATTTGGGGTCTCATCAGGAGAGCAGAAGGCATATGAGGAAGGCTACTCCTGCCCCTCCCTTGGACTTCTTTGGCTCTGCTTAGGAAGCATCAAAGAGACAACAGAGGCATTAGGATTAGAACACTGATGAGTGGGAATACCCATTTCCCTCTCCCACCAGTAATATTGAAAGTGTCACACAACAAAGAAGCAGGTGATCCACCAGAAACCATATACTGCTACTGGCAGAATAAAAGGGAACATCATAGATGATCTTTTCATTATTTATGATTTTTTTTTCCTGAGTGAAAGGTACCCAAAAGGAATGGTATGAAGTACAGCACCTTGCAAGTAGTAGTGAAAGTGAAATTTCCTTTTCCCAAACGCGAGTAGGCATCGCATGCAGGGGAACGTAACTGCCTTGTATGTGAGCCCCAAATGGGATTTAGGTAGGCCCCCAAGTGGGATTTAGGTAGGCCTTTTCTCATCCCTTGTCCTTTCCTCACTCTCTCTTTGTCTCACTTTCCTTGAGGTGTTGCTGTTCTTCAGCTGCTACAAAGCCCTAGCTTGGGCCTTATCTCTCTTTCCTGCAGCTACCACAAGACTGTCCTCTCCTGGTTCTCCTCCTATCTCTCTGTCCACTCATTCTCAGTCTCTTTAGCGGGCTGTTCCTCTGCCGCCTAACCTCTATACGATTGAATGAATGAATATGTCTCCTTCCCCGCTACGGAAAACATGGGAGCAGTAGCTCCTGTAATCACATGTGGCAGGCCATGTCAGGTTCTCCAGGAGGCTGTGCCAAGTGCTGGTTGTGGCTGGACACTGACATCCTCCTGCAAGACACAACCCTGCACACTGGAGAGCGCACCATGGTGCGGGTGGCTCTGAGCAATATTGCATTGTCTGAGGTACACAAGGCAGGAACGTGGTCAACGCTATGCTCCCATCCAGTGTCAAGGCTTGAGACTTGCCTTTGGGCTAGCAGTTTTCCATCATTTGTTTCCCTAGAACTTTCACTTTCTTCCCTTTGAAGGTACTGCAGAGTGCAAAGTAGCTAACAGTGGGAGTCTCTCATCCACTCCCTTGGAGAACTCATTTGCTCCCTTGGCTTCAAATACCATCTCTGTGCAGGTGAATCCCAAATCTACTAGCCCTGATCTCTCTCCTTCTCTGTAGTCTCAATTTCTTCCTGCCTTCAGGACATCTCTATTTGGCTGTCTCCCCAACACCTCAGACTTTAACATCCCAAACACAACTCTTTATCTTCCCATCCAAACCCCGTCCACTCCCGACTTCCCTGTCACTGTAGACAGCACCACCATCCCTTCTGTTTCACAAGCCTATAACGTTGACATTATCTTCAACTCATCTCTCTCATTCAACCCACATATTCCATCTATTACCAGTCCTGTCAGTTCAACCTTCACAAAGTCACTAAAATCCTCCCTTTTGTCTCCATGTAAACTGCTACCACATTAATCCAAGCACTTATCCATCCCGCCTTGCTTACTATTTCAGCTTCCTTGCTGACCTTTCTACCTCCTGACTCTCCCCACTCCAGTCCATACTTCACTCTGCTGCCTGGATCATTTTTCTCCAGAAACGTTCAGGCCCTGTTTTCTCCCTCCTCAAGAACCTCCAGTGGCTGCCGTCCACTTCCACATCAGACAGAAACCTCTTACCATCAGCTTTAAAACACTCAATCACTTTGCACCTTCTTACCTTACCTCCCAGCTTTCCTACTACAACCCAAGCCACACATTTCATTCCTCTAATGCCAACATACTCACTGTACCTAGACCTTGTCTATCTTGCCACCCACCTCTCACCCACATTTTGCCTCTGAACTGGAATGCCCTCCCTCTTCATGTCTGACAGATGGTCACTCTCCTCACTTTCAAAGCCTTATTGAAGGCACATCTCCTCCAAGAGACCTTCCCCAACTAGGCCCTTATTTCCTCTTCTCCCACTCCCTTCTGCATCACCCTTGCACCTGGATTTAGTCTTTATTCACCCCCTCTCAGCCCCACAGCACTTATGGAAATATACATAATTTATTTATATTAAGGTCTGTCTCCTCCTCTAGACTGTAAGTTCATTGTGGGTAGGGAATTTATCTACCGACTCTGTTACATTGTACTCTCCCAAGCACATAGTATAGTGCTATGCACACCATCAGCACTCAATAAATACAATTGATTGATTGAAAGGCGGTGCCACAGTGAACAGGGGCTTTGTTTAATAAAGGAAAAATTATTCTACTACCATCAAGCAGAAGGAGCTGCAACCATCTCCCTTCTCATTCCCTTCCCCACTTCTGTTCCTGTCTCTCATTCTCTCCCAATCCCTCCTTCCCACTCCTATTCCCCCTTCCCACTCCTGTCCCCATTTCTACCCCTCCTCTTTCCAATCTCGTCCCCTTTCCAGTTCCATCCCCCCATTTCCAGACCTGTTCCCCACTTCTCACTCCTCCTTTTTATGCACTCTTCAGTCCCTCCACTCTGAGTCCCGCAGCACTTAACGAACATATCTGTAATTTATCTTAATGTATGTCTCCCCCCTCTAGACCAAAAGCTCCTTGTGGGCAAGGAATACGTCTACCAACTCAGTTAAATTGTACCTTCCCAAGTGCTTAGTACAGTGCTGTGCACACAGGAGCTGCTCAGTAAATACAATTTATTGATTTTTTTTTCACTCCCTTTCCCCCTTTTCTCTTCTTTCCTCCTTTAACCAGCCTAGAATAGTCAGGGCTGGTCCCCATGACTAGTTTCCTCATTCTCCCTATCCTAGACTGCATCAAGGGTAGTGGCATCTTTAGCAGATTAGTGGCTGTTTCAGTGGAGGGAAACGGGAAGAGTGGGAGGCAAGAGAAAATTGAAGAGTTGGGCCTTGGTCCAGCTTTGCCCTGACCCCACTCCCCCCATCCCATGCAAAGCCATGGAAGATCAGACAGTAGCAGACAACCCCGTTCATGGCCAACTGCCTCCCTGCCTGCCACATGTGCAGTTTGGGTCCTGTACCTCAGCTTCGGTCAGGGTATAGAGCTGTGATGGGGCCAAGTGCTGTCCTTGTCACACATTTACCTTCACAACTTCACTAAAATCTGCCCGTTCTTCTCCATCCAAACTTTTAACACACTAATCCAAGCCCTATCCTATTCCACCTTGACTACCGCATCAGTCTCCCCAGTCTTCTAGACTGTGAGCCCACTGTTGGGTAGGGACCGTCTCTATATGTTGCCAACTTGTACTTCCCAAGCGCTTAGTACAGTGCTCTGCACACAGTAAGTGCTCAATAAATACAATTGATTGATTGATTGATAGATTGACCTCCTTGCCTCCTGTCTCTCTTCTCCAGTCCATACTTCACTCTGCTGCCCAGATCATTTTTCTGAGAAAACATTCAGTCCCTGTCTCCCCACTCCTCAAGAACCTCCAGTAGTAGGTATCTCGATCAGCTCACCGTCTCCTACCTTACCTTGCTGATGTCCTACTGCCACCCGACGTACATGCTCTGCTCCTCCAACACCTGTACCTCAATCTCATCTATCTCACTACCAACTCCCTGCCACATTCTCTGTGAGCCAGTTGTTGGGTAGGGACCGTCTCTATATGTTGCCAACTGGTACTTCCCAAGCGCTTAGTACAGTGCTCTGCACACAGTAAGCGCTCAATAAATGCAATTGAATGACTGAATGAATTCTCTCTCTCACATTGAACACCCTCCCCCTTCATATACAGCAGACCACCCACTCTCCTTACCCTCAAAGCTTTATTAAAGTGGCATCTCCTCCCTGAGGCCTTCCCCTACTTCCTCTTCCTTCTGAATTGTGTATGCACTGAGAGCTATACTCTTTAAGCACTTTGATATTCACCCCACCGTAAGCCCCACTGTAGTTATGTACATATCCACAATATATTTATTTTAATGTCTGTCTCACCCTCTAGACTTAAAGCTCCTTGTGAGCCTGGAATGTGACTACCAACTCTGTTGTATTGTACTCTCCCAAGCCCTTAGTTCAGCGCTCTACACACAGTAAATACCATAGACTGATTGATTACCATGGAGTCCCTGGTCCTGGAAGGTGGGCTCTGATGCTGGATAAAAAGTATTCCATTGTGCTTTCACTCCGGCTTGCAAGAGACACCAAATGAAGTGATTAAAAACACTCTTCAAGTATATCAAATGGAGACAACGACTAGGGAAGATGTTAGGGAGGCATCCACGACTAAAATGTTTTTCTTGGTGTATAAATTAGAGGTCCTAGATTAAATTGTGGTGAGCCCACAGAATGTTTTAGTCCTAATTAAGGGATGGTATATAAATAACGAATTCATTACCGGGACCAGTTGAGATCCAACTGACTGTTCTTAAGAAATTTAGAGGGGAAGTTGTGAAATCAGTGGCAAAAGCGATTAACTGATCTTTGCAAATAGCTACTAGGATGTGGAGATTGCGAATATAACGCCAATCTATTAAAATAGTCCCAGAGATATCTCTTGGTATAACTGACTATGGAGTTTCACTTCCACACCTGGTAAACTGAAAGAATCTTTTAAAAGAACCAGACTAGAGGTTACATAGAAAAGCACCATCAGTCTGGAGACATCAGGAATTCTCTAAGGCCTCACTGAGCTTCTAAAATTCTTTGAAGATGTCAGTGAATATATGACTAGATGAACCAGTGGATTTAGTGCATTTAGACTGTCCAAAAGCTTTGGGCAAGACCAAACCTTTGTTTAAAAAAGTGAGTTATCGGGTTGAAGAGAACATTATGTCTTGGGTAGAGCTCTAAAGCAAGCAAAAGGTAGGGAGATAAAAAGCTACTTTATTGGCTGAGAAGTGCAAATAATGGAGTTTCCCAAGGATCAGTGTTCAGACTGGTTTTATTTATTATTTTGCTGTGAACCTAAAAGAGAGTGAGCAGCAAAATCTCCCAAGTGGTGAAATGCTATTTTGGATATAAACTGTAGGAAAACTCTCCTAAAACAAAAGTGGCAGATGTACCCTTTTGGCAGAAAGCATGGGTTAATTCATGAAGAGGGAAGTAATCCAAACTATAACATGGAGATGGATTCTGAGTTGTCTGTCATGACTTAGGAAAGAGATCTTGGTGTCATTGTCAATGGTGCTTCAAGTCATCGATTGTCGAAGTGTGGTGATAGCCAAAATGGCTCACAAAATTGTGGGTGTCCTTAGGAAAGACAGAAAAATGTCATTGTTTTGCTGATACATGAGTATTTGTTAGTGAAGATTATATACTATTTTATCCAAGTACTTTTTAATTTACTATATTAACATCTTTCTACTGATTTAGATGGGCCAGGTCATAGAGCAGTATATGTTGGACAAATATGAAGCATTCTTCAAATCCCAAGTAATATATGTTTAAACTAAAATACTATTAGTTTCATTACCTAGTACAGTTTGACTTAATCTGTAGAGCAAGGAAAGACTTCAAGGCCAGGAGAGGGGATGGTGACTACTATGTGTATCATAAAATGTGGAGATCAGAAAGTAGGTGTAAACTAACCTGGGAAAGTCTCTGCTTATGTCCCCTCTGAATATTTGACTTTTCCGACTGAAGTCTACAAAATAAAGAAGCAGTGTGGTCTAGTGGATAGAGTCCAGGGCAGGGAGTCAGAGGGCCTACATTTTAATTTTGATTCTGCAACTTGCCTGCTTTGTGATGGTGGGCAAGTCACTTAGCTTTTCTGTGTCTCAGTTACCTCATTTGTAAAATGGGGATTAAATCCTATGCCTGCTTACTTAGACTGTAAGCCCCATTTGGAACAGAGACTGTGTCCAACCTGATTATCTTTTATTAACCCAGCGATTAGTTCATTGCCTGGCATATAATAAGCGCTGAACAAGTACCAGTAAAAATACTACTACTAATAATAATAATGAAGGATGTGGTCAAGGCAAGCACAGTTGTTATTTAATAAATCCCCCAGCCCCCCAATAGAGGACATCCTTTAGGGCTTTAATAACGATGGTATTTGTTAAGCGCTTACTATGTGCAAAGCACTGTTCTAAGACCTGGGGAGGTACAAGGTGATCAGGTTGTCCCACCGGGGGCTCACAGTCTTAATCCCCATATTCCAGATGAGGAAACTGAGGCCCAGAGAAGTGAAGTGACTTGCCCAAAGTCACACAGCTGACAAGTGGCAGAGCTGGGATTTGAACCCATGCCCTCTGACTCCAAAGCCCGGGCTCTTTCCACTGAGCTACGCTGCTTCTCTAAATGAAATTTAATTTAATGAAATAAATTCATGGTAACTAAAAGGAACCACATCTTTACGCAGTGTGACACATTAGAATTCATTATAGGAAGTTAGTTGTAGAGAGAGAAACCATTTTTAGGGTTTAGGAGGATGTGGATAAAATTGCGGACTAGATGTCCATAATAAGTAACTGGAGGGAAAATTAGGTATTTTAGAAAGTACATCTGTACCCATTAGTTGATGTAAGGAAATCAACCACATAAGATTTAGTGTCACTATAAGATACTTAGCTGGATGAACAGTTGTTCTGAGTATCGTGGGGAAGAAAGACATATACACCACCGAGGATGTAGGACTGCTCCTAAAAAATGTGTAGCATATGCTGACCCAGCCAGTCAATTCACTTTCTGTCATTCTTTCCCTGCTCCTGACATGGTGTCATTCCTTGATCTAAAGTTAGGTCAAACTATTCAGTAATGAAACTGATCCTATGTATTTTACTTTGTTGTACTTTCCTGAGGCTTTAGTAGAATGCATTTCACTGCACACAATAAATGCCATTTAAAACCTCTTTAATTTTGGATCCAAAAAACATTTAATATTTGTTATACATATATTTTATAAACGTATACTGATTCATCCTAATCAGTAGAAAGATGCTTAAAATTGTAAATGCAAAAGTATTGGGGGGAATTGCAAATATATCATCAGCACCTTTAAAGATATTAGTTATTGCAAAGGTTTTTTCAAGTGTTGTATCTTATAATGCTTTGAATAATGCCATTTATTAAATTGTACCATTTCTGTAAAAAGAATTAAAATTGTTAGTTTCCTTCTTAATTTTCATGGACTAGGCTTCTAATGATCATTATCAGTATACTCAGGTGTAAATCATTTATACCTGTGTACTTATTAACCATATACTAATGTCAGTACTGTTTGGTTAAATGTTAACTATATATTTAAACATAAAATATTTATTCATTTAAGAGTCAGAATGGATAATAAATACACCAACATGGCCTTGTGATAGAGTGGATGTTCTCATGCGACATAACTTGCTCTGCAAAATTGCACATCAAGCTTTGGCTAAAAATTTATTCAGACAAACATTTGAGGTTTTGCAGAATCTGCCAGGTTTCCATAATCCTCAAGGTAAGTTAACACAAATCCTAGACTGTGTATCTCCTTTTAATTTATGGTGTTAGCTAGCAAATGAGTGAAGTTTCTTTCTTACCCCTGCTTTGTATGAGAGTCTTCTATTTGAATCTAATGAGTCTATTTTGCTTTATCTAAAAATGGGTAGAGGTGACGGGATTAATTCTATCATTTGTTCATCATAGTAGATATTCTGTATTGATGGAGTTTTTTTTCTACAGAAATGGTCATGGGACTTTCAATTTTTATTTCTGAGCCTGACTCTGTATTTGAGGGTTGAGGAAGTAAAGATTTCTCCCTAGTGTTGGTCCTGGAAACACTAACTGGGCGGCTCTGAGCAACTGTTGGTGAAGGATAGAGGAAGGACCGCTCTATAAAAATATTTTTTTTCTTCTGTGTATTTGTTCTCATTTGGGGACTGCTAATGCTATCGAGCACTTTCTTTGTGCCTTTTGTGTCTCTATTAACAGGGGTGAGGGAATTGTTATGCATGGTTACAGCTACTAATCTGCCAAAGTTGACACTGCACTTTAACCCATTTTTATTTCAGAAAATGTAGAGGTCAAGCAATACAGCCGTATTTTTAACAAACTTTTACGTGCCTGCGTAGAGAGCAACAGCCTTGGTATTTCATCTTCTGTAGCAGAATTCATGGTTTCAAAAATTATCCCTGTTGATTTTGCTTTTCTTCGAAGATTAATTACTGCTTTAGGGAGGAGTTGTTTGTGGCTTAAAGCTCGGGCCCATTACAAAAGTAAGTTACTTTTACAGTGTTTTCCAATACAGTGTTTTCCAATAACAATAATTTCATTGTTATTTTAATTTTTCCAAAAATTGTACTGTGTTCCCTAAAGATTCCTTGATGCATGTGTATAACTTAAAGTGTAATTTTAAAATACTTGTATGAAAACAGTAGTGGGGGTGAATTTTTTTTGCTGCCACTTTTAAATATGGTGGGCTTACTGCCATAAACTTTCATGTGTGTGTGCTTTTGGTTTAAAATACGTATATATATATATACTTCAGAAAACTGAATTTGTTTGCATGAGAGATAGGCACTGAGTCCTATTTCCAATCTAGCTCTGAAATTTGAGTGGAGAGAGGAAACACCTAGACCTCACCTATGTTCAGAAAAAGGACTCAAGCATCCTCTTTTAGCCTCCAAAGCCCCAGAGTCTATAGGAAGTAGATTATTTTAGTCTCTCCATACTCAAAGCTCTATGCTGCAGGGGTGGGAGAGTGTACAGTAAACTCATATATAAGAAGAAAGTTGGATTTCTCATATCTGGATATACAATGGTCGGTAATATCTTTAAACATTCCTTCAATTAATATTACAAAGCGTTATCTGTTCTCATCATTTAATGAAGATAAATTACAGCCATAGAGTTGTTTACATTTAACCCAGAATATTTATACACAGCCAACACACTTATTTTGGGGTTGATTATCCCGTTTAAATGTCCCCCTTCTCCGGCTTTACCTTTTGGTCTTGTAGACCTCCATTGTGTTGGATAGGGAATTGAAAGGACTTGTTCAAACCAGGTGATTTCACCAGTTATGTAAATCAAGGGGTATGAAACTATTAAGTGAGGCTTTAAGAATGGGGGTTTTAGTTTGCATTGCTGTCCCAGACTCTAATAAAATAGAGGGTAGACAGTGGACGATATAGTGAAGTCAAGTCATTGCTTGCAGAGAGAAGCCCATGCTTAATATCTAATTTTTCTTCCTTTGTGAATCAGATTCAAAATATATTTTAAAATAAGCGGTGCTAACACTTTAACTATTTTCCAATTGCTATGCTGTATTACTTTCAGGTGCTCTGTCATTGGGTTGCTACCCAACATTGGAGGGAAATTTATACCGAAAATTACTTCTAATTCCTTCTTACCTGTCTGAAGTTGAGATGCTGTTAGCCATTGAAATCTTCCTTGTTTCAAATGCAAATAGTATTCAGAATCCTGGTGCTTCTGCTCAGACACTGCAGATAGTGCTGAAAAGGTTTGTTGGATATTTTGCTTTTCTAATATCTGTTCGCATTGTTCAGATTATAGAGATAATTAAGTCTTGATGACATTAGAACATATTTGTTTCCTTACTTATTTCAATTAAGAAGCATTGACTTTGTATGTACGTAAGCATGGGTTCAGTATCATAGAAATCTTTCTAGCTAAGCAAGCCAATAACCTCTTGGAGAAAACCAATTTCTAAACTAATTTCCAGACCCAAAGAAAGAGGCCGCGTCGATATGGCACGTGTATCACATCAACATCAGCATCTTCTTCAAAGTAGTTCTCTCTGCAGAAGATGAGACACCCACAGTGGGAAGGTTTTAGAAATAAGAGATATAAGAGACATGGTCCCTGTAATCCAAGTGCAATGTTCTGCAGCAGTGATGTTATTGATAGTGATGATGATGGGATATGAGTGGAGGGACTCTTTCTTATACCAGCCCATCGCTAATGTCCACATTGTATCCCGTAAAGGGCATTAGCCCATTCAAAAATACAAAATAGAATGAAACTCAGCTTTATTCGCTTCCCAGTCATTTCTTTTACAGCTAAACAGGCAGCAAGGCCATAGGGATAGGGAGCATGGGACTGAGATTCAGGAGACCCAGATTTTGGTGCCAACTCTGCCCGTTCCCTGCTGTATAACATGGGGCACATCACTCATTCTCTGTTACAGATGAGGAAAGGGAGGCACAGAAAGGTGAAGGTACCTCTGCCTCAGATTGTGAACGCCACATGGGAAAGGAGCTGTGTCTGATCTGCCTTGTATCTAGCTCATGCTTTGCACAGTACTCTGGCATGTAACAAGCATGTAACAAGTACCATTTTCTCATGACAGATAAACATGATGTGTGTAACAGGCATAATTCTGCTCTTAACACAGTATTGGCATGGCTGTGGATCCCCAAAGTTACTGCTCTTTCTACTGCCATAGGAACATTTAGGGTTCCATTTTTGTGGTTCTCTTTTTGGTAGCATACCACCACGCTATTTTTGACCTCACTTGTGCTAACACTGTTATTGTTTTCTTAATTACTTTGTTTATTTTGAAATCTTTTTCTCTCTCTCTCTAAGTCATCAGTCTTACCTTCCTAAGTCTCTATTATACATATCTCAGGTCGTCGTCATCATCATCATCAATGGTATTTATTGAGAGCTTACCGTGTGCGGAGCACTGTACTAAGCACTTGGGAGAGTACAATACAACAGAGTTGGTAGACATGTTCCCAGCCCACAACAAGCTTACAGTCTAGAGCTCAAGAGCATCCCAAAAGCTGTGAACCGTATTGCATTCAAACGAGAAATTGTCTAAGTCTGCTTAAAGGTTTGGCCCGTAAGGAAACCTTTTAACAGAAGTTACTAAAAAATTGTGTGCCAACATTCAGGTCTTTCTGGCTCCACAGGTTTTTCTGTAGTTCTAAATTATCCATTGACAGCTACCCACCAGATTTGCAGAATGTCCTTAGGGAACTAACCTAACTCTCTGTCTTATCTTCACTTTGTATTCTTATTGAAATATATATATTTCATGCTGTATTCATTAACACCGGTTCATGATGATGATTTTGAATTTTAGGGGAAGAAATTATGCAACTTCTTAATTAACCAGCAACTTTTCACAGTATTGATGTTGAGTGTGCTTGCAATTATCGCTGGGGAAGCATTCTCGGTGTGTACAAGGAAGTATAAAACCACATAACATAAATCAGTCACAGTTAAGGAGCTAAGTTCTCATTGTCTCAGATTTCTCGTTTCAAAAAAAGTGAAAGGACAGTAGATTTTAAAAATATAAGATATTTCTGAGAATGTTCTGTTTCTCTACCTCTATATCAATCAGTCGCATTTATTGAATGCTTCCTGTGTGCTTAGGCGAGTAATTGTACCTCCAAATCCTTAATGAAGTCACATTTCCTCCAAGAGGCCTTCCCTGACTAAGCCCACTTCTCTCATTCTCTTCTGCATCACCCTACTTTGCTCCCTTTTTTCATCCCCACTACCAGCCCCAAAGCACTTATGTACATATCTGTAGTTATTTATATTTAATATCTGCCTCCCCCTCGACTTTTCACTTTTTTTGAAACAAGAAATCTGAGACATGAGAATCAATCAATCGTATTTATTGAGCGCTTACTGTGTGCAGAGCACTGTACTAAGAGAATTTAGCTCCTTAATTGTGACTGCTTTATGTTATGTGGTTTTACACTTGTACACACCTAGAATGTTTCCCCAGGGATAATTGTAAGCACACTTAACATCAGTACTGTGAAAAGTTGCTAATTAATGCAGAAGTTACTCACTGTGAGCAAAGAATGTTTCTGTTTATTGCTATATTGATCTTCCAACCACTTAGTACAGTGCTGTGCATATAGTAAGCGCTCAATAGATTTGATTGGCTGACAACAGTATAACGGAGTTGGTAGATACAGTCCCTGCCCACCATGAGCTTACAGTCTAGTTGGGGAGGCTTACATTAATATAAATAAATACATTAGGAATACGAATCATATTTATTGAGCACTTACTGGATGAGGGCACAGCCGCAGTTGAAGTCTCAGAAGATATTCTGTTCAGTTATCATGGGCTGCATCCATTCTCCCTACCAGTTGTTTAACAGTGCATGCCACTGGAGAGCTAAATGGTTTTTGTGGATGACTCAGTGCAAACCATCACTATTACCACAGAAAGGTCTCCAAGGCCTTTCCTTCTGCCAATAGGGCATATCTTTGCCCACCTAATGGTTGAGCTTCAGCAGTGATTGCTTAAATGTCAACAGACCAGAAAAGATGCACTGCTATAATTTCACTGGCAAAGTATACAAGTGTGAAAATATTTTCCATCAAAGACACTCACACTTGATGGATACAACCACTCCATCAGCTTCGTTGTGTTTGAACTGAAGGATGATTTTACTCTTACACATCCACCCAGTGCTTTGTTTAATTTATCATTCACCCACTGGGCAAACATTAACCAAGAGAACAATTTCTGTAGTTCTCATTGTTACTCCTTGGCAGCCCTCAAACTAAAAAGTATTAATTCAGCCCTTGAGTTTTTCACATTAATTTCATTGCCAGCTTCTGCTCGGTCCCTAGCCAGGACATTTGCACGACCGTCACAAGGCCTTTCTATCAGGTTTTCATGAAACTCTGTTGTTTTGGCTCTTGAAACTGTTGTCTTGGCTCAGTTTCTTGGCAAGTTGTTTAGGCTTCCCGATTGGCGTTGCAAACCAGGGACCCAGATTGAGTGTAATCAGTTGTACCCAAGCCCAGGATTATTTTTAAATGTCTGTTCAAATAAGTATGAAGAAGAAAGATTTCATAGAAGAGAAAAGTTTTGCATTGTAATACCGCTTCCTTGTGACATTCTAAAATGTCTGTAGGTGCAATCCATTAGTAATAATAATGATGGCATTTGTTCAGTGCTCACTATGTGCAAAGCACTGTTCTAAACTCTGGGGGGGATACAAGGTGATCAGGTTTTCCCATGTGGTGCTCAGTCTTAATCCCCATTTTACAGATAAGGTAACAGGCCCAGAGAAGTTGCGTGACTTGCCCAAGGTCACATTAATCATAAATGGCCCCCACTATCCCTGTGAGATAGCTATAAAACAGATTTTTAAATATCTTTCTCTTTTGTCTTTCTGAGATTTCCAACGATCACTCGGTTGAGCTAGAAATAAGACCAAAGCCCATCATTCCAGTGCTCTTTAACTCTTTAGCAAGTTTACAAATTGACACACAAGTTGTGCAATAATTCATGTTGACTGAGTTCAAAAGAATACTGATTCCATTTTAATAACATGTGTAACTGCTTGGGACGGCTGGTAAGTTTAAAAAAAATCTAGTCAATTTTTAGTACTTAATGAATTGTTTTAGAGATAGTGATTGTTCTGTTAGTCTTGCTACTTTTTACCGTCTTAAAATAGCAATCAATCAAAGATTCATTCATTCATTCAATCGTATTTATTGAGTGCTTACTGTGTGCAGAGCACTGTACTAAGCGCTTGGGAAGTACAAGTTGGCAACATATAGAGACGGTCCCTACCCAACAACAGGCTCACAGTCTAGAAGGGGGAGACAGACAACAAAACAAAACATGTAGACAGGCGTCAAAATCGACAGAACAAATAGAATTAAAGCTGTATGCACATCATTAACAAAATAAATAGAATAGTAAACATGTACAAGTAAAATAGAGTAATAAATTTGTATAAATATACATAGGTGCTGTGGGGAGGGGAAGGAGGTAGCACATAATCAAATTCTGCTGCTACTTTTAAAAATAGACTGCAATAGAAAATGGTGGATATATATTCTATGGTACAAATTATTTATAAATTACTTATATTAATGTCTGTCTTCTCCTCTAACTATAAGTTTATTGTGGGTAGGGTACCTGTCTATCAACTGTGTTATACTGTACTTTCCCAAACGTTTAGTACAGTTCTCTGCAAATACTAAGCACTCAATAAATAGGCTGGGACCGGAACCCAGGCCTCCCTGATTCCCAAATCCATGCTTTTTCCTATGAGGCTAAACTGCTTCCTTTTGTGTCCTGCAGTGGGATAATAGTACTTGTTCACCGCCATGTACTTCCCAACCGCTTAGCACAGTGCTCCGCACACAGCAAGCGCTCAACAAACACGATTGAATGAATGAATGAATGAATGAATAAATACCACTGATGATGACAATAATAATAATAATTGCGGTACTTGTTAAGCACTTACTATGTGTCAAGCCCTATACCAAGCACTGGGTTATATACAAGATAGTCAGGTCCCACATAGTAAGTGGGAGAGAGAAAGGTACTGAATCCCCATTTTGCAGATGAGGGAACTGAGGCACTGAGAAGTTAAATGACTCGCCCAAGGCCACACAGGAGACAAGTGGCAGAGTTGGGATAAGAATCAAAGTCCTCTGGCTCCCAAACCCGTGCTCTTTCCCCTAGGCCACACTGCTTCTCATAGTGATGATCATATACACTCGCAGTCACTGTTTCTCAAATAGGTAGTCTTTTGATTCAGCTCTAGGGCTTACCAAAAAAAAAACCCCATGGGCCTGGTTGTCAGAAGGACCTGAGTTCTAATCCTGCCTCCACCACTTGTCTGCTGTGTGACCCTGAGCAAGTCACTTCACTTCTCTGGGCCTGATTTACCTCATCTGCAAAATGGGGATTTAGACTGTGAGCCCCAAGTGGGACAACCTGATTCCCTTGTATCTACCCCAGCACTTAGAAGAGAGCTTGGCACATAGTAAGTGCTTAATGAATACTATTATTATTATTATACAGTTCCTGGTACATAGTAAACGCTTAACAAATACCATTCATTCATTCATTCATTCAGTGGGATTCATTGAGCGCCTACTGCGTGCAGAGCACTGCACTAAGCGCTTGGGAAGTACAAGTTGAGATGGTCCCTACCCAACGGCGGGCTCACAGTCTAGAAGGGAGAGACAGACAACAAAACAAAATAAAATAAATAGAATAAATATGTACAAATAAAATAAATAGAGTAATAAATACGTACAAACATATATACATATATACAGGTGCTGTGGGGAGGGGAAGGCGGTAAGGCGGGGAGGATGGGGAGGGGGAGAGGGAGGAGTGGGCTCAGTCATTATTATTATGATGATGATTTGGCAGTTCCTGGTACATAGTAAGGGCTTAACAAATACCATTATTATTATTATTATGCAGCTCCTAAGATATTAACTGAGTGCTTACTATGTGCAGAGCACTGCACTAGGTGCTTGGGAGAGTAAAATAGAACTAAGTTGGTAGACACAGTCCCTGCCTATAAGGAGCTTATAGTATAGACAGGGAGACAGATATTAGAATAAATTACAGATGTGCTTTGGGACTGGAGGTGGGGTGAAAATCAAGTGCCCAAACGGAACACACATGTGTGGAAGCGTAGCAGAAGGGAGCGGGTGGATGGGAAATGAGGACTTATTCAGGGAAGGCCTTTTGAAGGAGAAGTGATTTTAATAAGGCTTTGAAGGCGGAGAGTGTGATGGGCTGTCATATTTGAAGGAGTAAGAGGGAGGTCATGGGTAAGGTGTCAGATAAGAATGAGGTACAGTGACTAGGTTGGTGTTAGAGGAGCGAAGTTTGTGAGCAGGGTTGTAGTAGGAAATCGGCGAGGTAATATAGTATGGGGAGAGGTGATTGAGTGCTTTAGGATAAGGAGTTTCTGTTTGTGGAGTTGGATAGGCATCAACAGGAGGGTCTCGGGGAGTTGTGAACTGAACGTATTTTTAGAAAAGTGATCTGGGTAGCAGAGTAGGGACTGGAGTAGGGAGAGACGGGACAGGGAGGTTAGTGAGAAGGATGATGCCAGTAGTTTAGGCAAGATATGATATGTGTTTAGGTCAGTGTAAGAGTAGTTTGGATGGAGAGGAAAGGGCAGATTTTAGTGATATCGTGTAGGTAGAACCGACAGGATTTGGTGATAGATTGAATATGTTGATTGAATGAGACTCCTGTCTCTCTGGCTGCTCCTTCTCAGTGTCTTTCCCAGGCTCCTCTTCTTTCTCCCACCGTCTAACTGAGGGAGTCCCTCAAGGCTCAGTTCTGGGTCCCATTCTGTTCTCCATCTCCACCCTCTCTTGGAGAACTCATTCACTTCCACCGCTTCAATAGCCATCACTATGCGGATGATTCCCAATTCTACCTCCTCAGCTCTGACCTCTCTCATTCTCTGCAGACTCACATTTCCTTCTGCCTTCAGGACATCTCTACTCGAATGTCCTGCTGACACCTAAAACTTAGCATGCTATTTACTAAGATTGTTTGCATTAATGAAATGGGTGTCTCAAATATCTTTAGAGAAATCGTAATTAATTTGGGAAAGTCCCGGGGTAATTTACTCTGCCAATGCCTGGTAACTTTGAAGAATATGCTAGTATAGAACTGCTGTCCTAGTGTGGTCTGTCAGAGTACAGATTTGGGGGTGCCCTAAGTCAGTACAAAGAAGGCCCCATTTGATGCGCTTTTATTTTTAGACTGTGGTATAATGTTCACATTCTGGTAGTGCTTGCCGATTCTAAAATAGGCACTTGATATAGGAAGGCACATACAGAAGCAGCATGTTTTAGTGTAAAGAGTCCAGGCTTGGGAGTCAGAGGTCGTTGGTTCTAATCCTGGCTCTGCCACTTACCAGCTATTTGACTTTGAACAAGTGACTTCGCTTCTCTGTTCCTCAGTTCCCTCATCTCTAAAATGGGGATTAATTCTGTGAGCCCCACATGGGACAACCTGATTACCTGGTATCTACCCCAGCACTTAGAACAATGCTTGGCACATAGTATTAACAAATACTATTATTATTATTATTATCATCATTATTATTATTATTATTACTATAGCCAGGAACAAAAAATAGGGAGGACTTGCAGTGGACATAGGAATAGCTAAGTAGGTCCCAGGGTTTGAAATGCTTTGCTTCTCCAATCTGTCTTTTTCTGAATGCTCTTGTAACTGAGACAAAGAGTATGTCTTTCACTTATCCAAAATCTGTCCATCCCTTCACTAGGAGATAATAAAAACATTCCCCATATTTCTGCAAATCTTTATTTTGTACCAAGTGCTTTGCACATAGTAAGCGCTTAACAAATACCATTATTATTATTGCAAATGTTCCAGCAGCATTGCACCAGCAACATTCATTGAGCACTTACTGTGAGCAAACCAAGTGCTTGAGGAATATATGACAGAAATGAAAGTAGTAGTCCCCTTTTTGGAAAAGACGAGAAGACATAATTTGAATGACTATTCCCCAACATAGGTTAATCCTGTAGTTTTTCTAATGCTTTCCACAATCAGTATTTGAAGACAGTTTTCCAGGAGTCTTCCCAGTCATCAGGGATCCCTAATCAGGCATGGATCAAGTATGGAAATAGGACTACTTTAATTTTTTTTTCAGGATTTTTTTGAAATGACCTGACTTGCAGTTTTACCTATGGTTTATTCAGGTTCTGAAAGGGTGAGAAGGAACATATGGGCCAGACTCTGAGGCCCCACTTCCCTGGGTATAAGATTAAGACCTTGGCCATAGCAAGAAAGGCTAGAAACCCAGCCGTTGGGGCTCTTTTCTCATGTGGGTTTCTACAGTAACAGGTGAGAGATGAAGAGTTCAACAGTCAGTATTAACTCAAGAGAAGAGGTGAACAGAGAGGGCCCCAAGGGAGAACAGTGCTCTATATAGAGTAAGCGCTCAATATATACCATTAGTTGATTGAGGGGTGAAAAAAGGACTCTTAGCCCTTCATTTTTTCTCTCTTCTTTTCTCTCTTCTACCTTCTCAGAAATAGTCCTCTCTTTTCTATCCTCTTCATTGGGAAAAATGAGGAGTGCAGAGTTGATTAATTGAAATTCAACATTTTTTTCCAATGTATCTGAAATTTCCAGTTATTTGGATATTAAAGCCTCTTTCATCTTCCTTTTTCCCTTCCCTCCCACTACACAGAATGGGGTTGTAACATCACAGCCTAAAAATAAAAGCACATCAGTAAAACTTCCATCATTCCTCTTGATGCATTCATGTTTTCAACTATTCAGCATAAGACTTGCATTTCTGATTGTCATATTTATTATTAAGTGTTTACTATGTGCTAAGCGCTGGGGTAAATGGAAGGTTAAATGTCGGACAAATTCTCTGTCCAGTATGGAGCTTAAATTCCATTTTATCCCATTTTACTGATAGGTGACTTACCCAGGGTCACACTGTAGGATGGTGGCAGAACTGGAATTAGAACTTGTGTCTCCTGACTCCCAGCCTTGTGCTCTTTCCTCTAGGCCAATATATGATCTATTCTCATCCCTGATACAGTGGGATCAATGGGATACAACTTCCTGGAAGTTATAGCTAATTCATGCTGCACACTTATCAAATGTGGGTCCCTTTGGGAATAAGTACAAGAACACACTGGGTATAAGTGTGTGGCCTTGTTAATTACTTATGCAGTCTAAAAATGGAGCAGGCTTCCCATCTCCATAAACTTTGGCTCTGAAATGGTCCTGACGGTTATTGGCTGGGAAAGCGCATGTGTGTTGTGGGCCTCAGTGTAACCTCCTTCCTCTTGCTTCCTGAAGGGACAAAACTATTGACGTAAAGGGCCATGGTCGGGCAGGGAGGAGGAGGACATATCCCTGGCCTCTTTCCTTCCTCCTCCTCCTCCTAAATCTGCCTAGCCCCACATCTCACAAGACTGGAACAGTGGGCTTTATCCCAGGGAGAGAGGACCAATCTTTAGCCTTCCATCTTTCACCCTCACATTAAGCTAATTCACAGCAGTCTCAGGCCCAGCTCCAGAAAGAATGGGAGCAGAATGGCAGCCAAGACAGAAAACACTTACAAAAAATTCCCCTTTTGACCTTTGTGCCTGTAATGGTGGGCCGCAGAGAACCCAAGATCAAGTGGAGCAGCAGCAAGAGATGGTAAGATGAAAAACTACAGTCATCACTGACTCCTTGGGAGTTCTTGCCTCTGCCAACCCTTGCTATAGCAGGAACTTCAAGGAGCCAGCAAGTGTAGATGGCAGTGGCAGCAACATAATTGTAATTTACTATCTTCCTGCCACTGCTCCCCTACATGTGAGTGCATCTCCTTTGGTGAGTAGGTATGCGTATGGCTAACATGCATACGTGTATAGCTAAGTGTGTCTCTGGGTGGGGAGAAGCTGAGTGGTGTTTGTATCTATTCTCATTATGAATCTTTCCACTAGTATATTAATACCGAGAGTCTGTTCACTCAAGCAGTAGTAGTTCTAACAGTATTTGAGTGCCCACTTGGGTGTACTGCACTGTACTAAGTACTTAAGAAAGAACAAGAGATGCATAAGACACATCCCCTCCTCACTTGGCACTTACATTGTGTAAACATTTTTATGTTGTCTCAAAAAACAGTGGAATCAGAATACATTAATTAGTACACAATTAATTATATGCTTAAGTATACATATACATACACACCTGTGCATGTGTCTGTGTGCTGGGAGCTTACTGTCTACTAATGGAGTCAAGACATTTAAGAGAATATATCTTGCCTTTTACAACGATACCATTTCAGCAGGTCAGTGACACAGTGTAACTCCCCCATTAGTAATACTAATAGTAATTGTGGTATTGGTTAAGCGCTTACTATGTGCCAAGCACTTTTCTAAGCACTGGGGTAGATACAAGGTAATCAGGTTGCCCCGCGTGGGGCTCACAGTCTTCATCCCCATTTTCCAGATGAGGTAACCGAGGCCCAAAGAAGTTAAGTGTCTTGCCCAAGGTCACACAGCAGACAAGTGGCGGAGGCGGGATTAGATCCCATGACAAGCCTATGTTCTTGCCCCTAAGCCACACTGCTTCTCTAGTAATCCGTGAACAGTGCTCAGCACTAGAACAGTGCTCTGTACATAGTAAGCGCTTAACAAATGCCATTATTATTATTATTATTATTATTATTATTATTATTAGGTCAGCTCCCAAAAAGGGAGAAGTTGAAGCAGGAGTTTGAGATTCCAGAGATTAGTAAGGGTTGTGAAAGGTGAAATAGTAGTTTTTCTTAGAGGTACCTCCATGCAGCCAGGTTTCCCCAACTACTTCTGCCATTTTACCTGCTTCCAATGCCCTTAAATCCACTTAAACAATTCTGTAAAAATGATACATGATTGGCTCTGTAGGCATTTTGCCACTAGACTTTTCTATTTCAGTCAATCTTCTTTGCAGTGATTTTCCTCTTCTCTTTCCCCAGTGTGAGAGATATCTTGTTGAATCAACCAGGTTTCGTTCTTCAAGTGTTACCTCATTTTTAACACTTTGGGCACTACTTTAATAGAAAAAAAAGTTAATGAAAAATTATGCCTGTGTAATGATTACATCTTTCTTAAGAAAAACCTTAAGCCCAGGCTTTACTTCCAATATTACGGTATAATGGTGTCAATCAAGTTTTTAGTCCTGTAGTTCAGAACTAAGTGGAGATGTCATTCTTTGATCTATCATCAAAATCCCAGGAGTACATTTTTAATAAAAGCAGAGTTAGCTTACTTCATTTAAATATTCATTAACTAAAAACAATCATTCCAACAATGAAACGAAGCTCAATTTACATGAGTAAATCCAAGGAGAAAAGAACAAAATTAAATTCAGGGCCATTACTTGTTTAACCACACGCTGATATGGATGTAATTACCAATACTGAACATTAAAATGATGCTTATCTTTAATAGGAAGTAAATAAACTTAATAAGCTATACTTTCTATTGTATTTTACTATCTTTGGACTAATAAATTGAAAGCACTTGAATGTGAAACAAAAGACACTTTAAATGATAGTTTTCCTCAATTTTTGAACTTGTGGAATCGTCTCTTGCAGATGTGAAGAAGGTAAGGTGCGGAGTAATGATGACTATCGGGCAGCGACAGAAAGACTCATTCAAGCTGCACGAATATCAGATCCAAAGCTTTTCATTAAACATACGACTGTGAATGTTACTATGGAACAGGTCTATAGCTTAGAACGTTGTTCTGCTTTAAAATGGTTGAAAGAGAATTTGCAATGGGCTGGAAAGGTCTGGCTTTGTCAGTAGCCATTAGTTTATAAGTTGTTGTTTTTTCGTAAGTTGAAGTAATCATTGTTGAAAAAAAATCAATAAAGACAGTTTCTACTGTATCCAGCTGCCTTTCGTTATTGATTTACAGTAATCTGGGCTTTAGCGAGCTGCACAGACAGCCTTGAAGCAATTGCCACAAAAGTGCTAAGTATAAAACTTTTATTTGTGTTGCTCATAGTTCCTTCTTGGTTTGCTTTTTACTCATTTCCCCTAGTCTAATATTTCCCTGCAGTAGACTTAATTTGTCTCTCCTTTCTGTGCCTTTGTCTGATTTTCTTGAGAATCTCTGTGTATAAAATTAATCAGAGTAGGGCAAGTAAGAAACTGGGGGGCATATACTCAGAATTCTTTTAGTTCAGAAATTTAAATGTCCAGTTACTAAGTTCATTTGAATTTTCTTCTGTTGTATTTATAAACCTGTTTAAAATCTTATTGTGACAAGAGTAAGTTTGAAGACAAAATTCACAGCACGGTCTTGGGTCTTTCTCTGCTATTCCAAGCTAGGGTGCAAATCCCAACTGAATCTTCCATTCTTATCAGAAAGAGGCCTAAATTGACATTTCCTCCACTCTCATTTTGGAGTGAGAGTCGTGGTTCCTTCCATTATGAGTCCTTTGGCATGTTGGGGAAGGCGTAAGGAAATCCTCCTGAATTGGGAAACTGAAATAATGCATGCAGCCATCAGGTGAACACAGAACTGGGGCAGAGTAGCACTCACAGAGCCAGGATGAGAGAATGAAATATGAATAGTCTGTAGTGGGGGTTGGATGCAAGTACTTTTAAAAAAAAATCTAGAAGATAAAATCAGGTCCCAAGTAATGGAGGGTGAGGTGGAGAGGAAAATGGGCAGAATCTGAAAGTTTTTCTTTTCCCAGAAGAAGCTGTTGGTAGTAAATGATTTTTGAAAGGACTGTGGCAAGAATAGTATTTGTATATATTCAGTACCCATATCATGCAATGCACTATACTGTGTGTTTTGGAAGTACTAAAGAAAGTGACACACTCCCTGTCTCTAAGTTTACTCTCTGATAGGGGAGAAAGATAGAAAAATACTTACGAATTGAGCAGTCAAGATGAATAATTGAATGAACAGTTGAGTAAGCATGTAGGCAGTAGTATAAAAGATGGGAACAAATAAGTGCCAGAGGTGGCTGGTGGGGTTTATCAATCAGTGGTGCGTCTTGAACCTCTACTGTGTGCACAGCACTGTTCAAAGTACTTGGGAGAGTACACTGCAACATAGTTGGTACGTTCCTTGCCCACAAGGAGCTTACAGTTTAGAGGGGGAGATAGACAAAATAAATTAGGGCTGGGTTCATAACACGTGGGCTCCGGTGAATATCAAGTCTGTAGCCGATGCAAACAGTAGAAGAAGTAGAGGAAATGAGAGGTTAGTCAAGGAAGGTCTCTTCAAGATGTGATTTTAGTTAAGCATTGACAGTGGGGAGAACAGTGGTCTGTCATATGGAAGGGGAGGGAATTCCAGGCCAGAGGGAGGACATGGGCTAAGGATTCAAAGCAAGATAGAAGAAATTGGGGTACACTAAGTAGGTTGGTGTTAAAGGAGTGAAGTTTGAGGGCTAGGTTATAGTAGGAAATCAGTGAGGTAAGTTAGGATGGGGAGGAGCTGATTGAGTGCTTTAAAGTCCGTGGGGAGGAGTTTCTTTTTGATGCAGACTTGGATAGTAAAGTTTGGGGAATTAATTGGGGAGGCCTTTCTGGAGGAGATGAGATTTTAGAAGGTCTTTGAATGTGCGGTGAGCTGGAGGATGTTGGATTTGGGGAGGGAAAGAGTTCCGGGCCAGAGGAAGAGCATAAGTGAGGGAATGGAGGCAGGGTAGTTTAGAATGAGGTACAGTTTGAAGACAAGTTGTCCTTCCCCATTTAGCTTCCATACCCAAACTACATTCTCTTGACCAAATTGACACTCTCAACACCACTATCCCTACCGAAAATTCACTTGTTCCCTTCTCCTTTCGGTGATCTCATACCATTAACCCACAGCCCTGGATTACCTCCACAGTCTGCCTCTTTCACACTTGTGCACGAACTGCAGAGCACTGCTAATGGAAATCTAGATTAGGCTGACTTCATCCGCTTCTTCCTTACATGCTTTAACTCTGCCCTCTCCTCTGACTGGCAAAATTATTTCTCCTGCTTATTGATGCCCCTGGCCCATTCCCCTTGCCAATTGTTCCAGACTTTTAACTCCCTCAAGCCCCCTACCCCCCCCCCCACCACCATCCCTCATCCCTTGCCCCTAGCGACCTGGTCACCTATTTTATTGAGAAAATTGAAATTATCAGGCATGATCTCTCTAAAATCTCCCCTGTCTCACCTCAGGCCCTCCCACTCCTTCTCCTTTTCCTTCAACTCTCACATCCTTCCCACAAGTATCTCAAGAGGTGCATTCATGCCTTTTCTCAAATCTACCCCCTCCGACTGCACATCTGACCCCATCCCTTATCAAAACACTTGCCTGTTCCCTTTTTCCCTCCGTAACTGCCACTTTCAACTGTTCCCTTTCTGATGTCATCTTCCCCACTGCTTTGAAATATACTTGTCTCCCTGTCCTAAAAAAAACCCTTCCCTTGACCCCATGGCTCCCTCCAGTGTCACCCCATCTCCCTCCTACCATTCCTCTCCAAACTCCTTGAGCAAGTTGTCTATACCCACTGTCTCAAGTTCCTCTTCTCCAATTCTCTCCTTGAGCTCCTTCAATCTGGTTTCCATCCCCTTCACTCCACAGAAACCTCCCTCTCAAAGGTCACCAGTGACCTCCTCCTTTCTGAATCCAGTGGCCTCTACTTCATCCTAACCCTCCTCGACCTCTCAGCTGTTTTTGACACTTGACCATCCCCTTCTTCTGGAAATATTAACCAACCTCAGCTTCACTGACACTGTCCTCTTCTGGTTCTCCTCCTATCTTTCAGGCTGCTCATTCTCAGTCTCTTCTGCAGGCTCCTCCTCTGCCTTCCATCCCCTAACTGTGGGTGTTCCTGTAGGTTCAGGTCTTGGTCTCCTTCTATTCTCCATCTACATCCACTCCCTTGGAGAACTCATTAGCTCACGTGACTTCAACTACCACCTGTACGGATGATTTCCAAATCTACAACTCCAGCTCTGAGTCCCTCTCTTTCTTTCTCTGCAGTGTCACATTTCCTTCCGCCTTCAAGACATATCTGCTTGGATGCCCCACCGTCACCTCAAACTTAACATGTCTAAAACAGAACTCCGTATCTTCCCACCCAAACCCTGTCCATCCCCTGACTCTCCTATCACTACAGGCAGCACCACCAATACTTCCTGTCTCACAAGCCCGTAACCTTGGTGTTATCCTAGACTTCTCTCTTTCAACCCACATATTCAATCCAACTCTAAATCCTGTTGGTTCAACCTTTACAATGTCACTAAAATCCACCCTTACCTCTGCAAAACTGTTACCATGTTAGTCCACCTATCCTATCCCACCTAAATTACTCTATCAACCTCCTTCCTGATCTCCCTGCCTCCTGTCTCTCCCCACTCCAGTCCATACTTCATTCCGATGCTGTTTTCAGAAAAATGTTCAGGCCATGTTTCCCTACTCAAGAACCTTCAATGGTTGCTCATCCACTTCCACATCAAATGAAAACTCCTTACCATCGGCTTTAAAGTACTTAATTGCTTTGGCCCCTCCTACCTCACCTTGCTATTCTCCTACTACAACCCAGCCCACACACTTTGCTCCTCTAATCTCATCTATCTCACCACCGACCTCTGGCCAAAGTCCTGCCTCTGGCCTGGAACACCGCCGTCTTCATATCTGACAGACAGGTATTATTCTCTCCAACCTCAAAGCTTATTGGAGGCACATCTCCAAGAGGCCTTCCCTGACTAAGCCCTCCTTTCCCCTTCTGCCAATTCCCTTCTGTATCACCCTGACTCTCCCTTTATTCATCCCCCCACCTAGGCCCCCAGTACATATGTGCATATCTGCAGTTAATTTATTTGTATTAATATCTGTCTCCCCCTTTAGACTGTAATCTCACTGTGGGCAGGAAATGTGTCTGTTATGTTATTGTATTCTCTCAAGTCCTTAGTAGTGTTCTGCACATTGTAAACTCACAATAAATATGATTGACTGACTGACAGGAGAGCAATGTAGGGCAGAATGAGGGAAAACAGCAGACATGTAGGGTTAAATGGGGATTAAATACCTGCTTAACCCTCCCCCTAAAACTGTGAACTCTACATGGGATAGAAACTGTTACTGACCTGATTATCTTGTATCTGCCCCAGCATTTAGCACAGTGATCAGCACAAATAAGTGCACAACAAAGTCCATTGCTATTATAGGATAGAGTGAGTTGGCAGAGAGCATTGAAGCTGATGAAATTTTGTCTGTTGCAGGAGCCAGTGGAGGGTTTTGAGGGTAGAAGACATCTGGGCCAAGCGGCACTTCAAATAAGATGGTTTACTTCACTCATCCAAATACCTTCCAAAAAACCTAGCAACCCATTTTTACTATCAACTAATTAATCAACTGTATTTATTGAGCCTTTACTGTGTGCGGAGCACTGCACTAAGCACTTGGGAGAGTACAGTAGAACAGAGTTGGTAGAAATGTTCCCTGCCCATAACGAGCTTACAGTCTAGAGGGGGAAGCAGACATTAATATAAACAAATGAATTACGGATATGTACTTAAGTGCTATGGGCCTGAGGGTTAGGTGACTCAAGGTCCAAATCGAAGTCCAAGGGCAGAAGAGAGTGGGAGAAGAGGAAATGAAGGCCCAGTCGGGGAAGGCTTCTTGGCAGAGAGTTGCTTTCAATAAGGCTTTGAAGGTGGGAAGAGTGATCCTCTGTCAGATATGAAGAGGGAGGGTGAGCCAGGCCAGAGGCAGGACATTTGCAAGAAATTGGCGGCAAGTTGAGCAAGGTTGAGGTACAGTGAGGACGTTAGTATTAGAGGAGCGAAGTGTATGGGTTGAGTTGCAGTAGGAAGGCAGTAAGGTAAAAGGGGGCAAGGTGATTCAGTGCTTGGTGATTGGATGGGCAACAACTGGAGGTTCTTGAGGCGTGGGGAAACATGGACTTGAAGTTTTTCAGTCAATCAACAGAATCTATTCAGCACTTGCTGTGCGCAGAGCCCTGTACTAAGCACTTGGGAGAGTTTCTAGGCTCATTCCCTGGCCACAATGAGCCCCCAGATATGGATGTACTAGCATTGATGAGGGAGACTACTTGGTACTATCGATGATCTAGCCATCATTGCTGTGACAGTGGAATGGCTGTGCCCCTTTCACTTCTGGAATTCTCAACCCCTGAGGTAGCTTGGGGGTCTCCTAGAGGCTCAGGGAAGACAGCCCAATTCTGAAGAAGCCTGTAGGTACCTAACATAAATTTGAGGGAGTAAAAGTCAACTGTAATAATATTTGAAATCCCTGACTGTAAAAGTATTTTATTTACTCTAAAAGTAACTCATGATCTTCTTTTTGAATTTTCAGTTTTTCCACTGAGGAAACAAAAAGTTTAGGGAAAAACGTTTGCATTTTATTATTAAAGTTAACATTTTTTTAAGCCGGGGTGAGGAGTTTTTGCAGAGATGGAAGGGCAACCACTGGAGTTTCTTGAGGAGTGGGGAAACAAGCATGCTCTCCATCCTCAAACTTTTGGTTCCGTACCTGCCTGCCTAAGTAGAACTGTGAAGTGGAAATCAGGAATTGAAACTGTTCTTCACCATGACTGATCACCAAATTTGTTGATGATCTTGGGAAATTAACTTAAACGCCTATAGTTGTTTCACTGGAAATGGTGGATGAGCCTCTGTCCTGAGACTTCAAGACAGAGAACCTGAGTGAAGGAACTTAGTATAATGCTAGTAGTTTGCAGTGCCCATTGCACTCTTGTCCCTCCCAATTATATTCCTACTGGGGCCTGGAGTGCTGCGAGTGACTTGTGGGCAGTGGTGTAGCACACTGTAAAACTTAAAAGTGGTTTTGTCAGACTCTTGGAGAATGAAGACACTTGTAAGGAACTCATTAACAGTATTTTGAGAGGACTTTTGGAGTGAGGAATGCTAGTTTACAGGCAGCTCTCCAGATCGTGGGGATGGCAAGGTGACACTGCCAGAATTTGCTCTGTAGAAACTGCCCAAGTTAAACAGCTCTTGGCAGAAAAGCAGAAACTGCTTCTTGAAGCTCCTCACGACCATGACAAATGTGGGGGGCCTACAAAAATTGATGAGGTGTTGATAAAGCTAGGGAACATGTACCACACGCACTACCAGAATTGGAATGTGAAGAAATCTAGGCTTCTGCTGGCCACTACCAAACTGAGGGCCTTTATTAGTCACCTAGGAAGCTGTATATGATCTTATTGGAATTAAAACAGTACTGCCAATAGCTCCATCCTCATTACGGAGGGAGGAGAAAATCCTGTAGAGATGGCAACAGTACACGGATGATATACCAAGGATGACACCCCATGAAGCATAGAGAACCTGTGAAAATATGAAGGCTCATCCTTTACTCCAGAAGTCACGACCAAACTTAAAGCTATGAGAATGAGGAAGACACCTGAATGTAGTGTCGTGAACTACTGATTCTTGGCCAACATAAAGCCACATACTGGCACGCCGAACCTGAGTAGAAATAACTGAGGAACACCTACTTCAAGGAATGAGATTGGGGTTTAATGTCAGAGGGTTATGGTGTCCAAACTTGATACTTCTTACATTCCAAAGATGATTTGATATCTATCAGTTGCTTGAGCCCTTAGTCATTCATTTTTCTATGGGTCTTTGAGGGCAATAATTACAACTTTTGGAAGTTTTCTTATAGGTTTGGGATCAGAGGGGTCAATTTTTCAATTTGAGCACAGGGGCGAAGATTTTACAGGAGGGGGTGAGTATTGAGAGGGGTCAGGGGTCTGCTAGACTTCGATGAGGCTGAAAGCCCTCATTTTGGATCTTTTCACTTGGAAACTTTCAGGTCTTCAGCGGAGCCAAAAAGCGCACCTCCCTGTCTCTTTGTTTTCTCTTTACTTGCCTCTTTATTTTCAATCCCGTCTTTCCTTCTTTATCCCCCCACCCCCCGGTTCCGTCCCTTTCTGGTTTTATTTTCCTCCGTCTCCGCCTCTCCATCTTACCCGCCTTTTAGCCCACACTCCCGTTCGGCCCGGAGCCCCCCCCAGATCTCCCACCCAGCCTTTCCCACCCAAATTTTCATCGGTATTAGGGATTTTGAGGTGTGCCGAGTCTCACTGGGCCCCTCAGGTGATTCTGCGGTTGAAGCGGGACTTTTGAGGGGGGATATTGGGGGCTCGACTTGACGCTTTTATTTTCTTAGTGCCTGGCTCTAAATAAATCACAAAAGCCGCCCGGGACTGCGAGGGGAAGCGGGGAAGAGAGGGAGGCGTCGGTCGGGCCCGTGTTGCTGTGGGGATTGGGTGTGAAGAAGGGGAGGCCCCTTCGGTGTCGCCGTCCGGTTCAACTGCCAGAGGAAGCCCCCCACCCCGGGCGCGCCCCCGCGGGGCTCGAACCGACGGTTGCTCAGGCAACCGACCGGATCCTTTAACTCGGGGGCGCGCCCCGGTGAACGCGCTTCCCCCTCCCTCTCGTTTCCCCCACCCCTCCACACGGCTCGTCCGTCTTCCCCGCGCCTCGACCTCACACCCCCTTCCCGCCCCCTCAGCCGGCGGCGGGAGCGCGCGCGAGGCTCTCGGGAGCGGCCGGTAAGGGGGGCTGAGGCGGCGGGTGGGCCCGCGCCCCCGAGGAGAGGGGGGCAGAAAGAGCGAGCGACGGCCGTTTCCAGCCCTTTTAACAGGTCTTTCGGCGGCGCGCGCCCAGAGCGAGCGAGGCCTGGCGCGGCTCAGCCAATCAGCGCGCGGGACAGCGGCTCTGCCCCGCCCCCCTCCCTCCGCCGCCCTTTCTCCGCGCGCGCCGTTGGCGGGGGGAGGGGGCCCCCTCGCGCGCGTGCGCACGCGCTCCCTCACGCGCGCGTTGGCGGGAGGTCTCCTCACAACCTTCGACTTCATCCAGAAGCGACGAGGGGCCTGGGGCTTTGAGAAAGGGAGGCTTGGGTGGTGAATTCGGCCTCTGTGAGGGAGGCCTGCACGAAATAAAGCCAGTTTAATGACGATGGTGTTTGTTAAGCGCCTACTACGCACCCTTCATTCAGTCAATCGTATTCATTGAGGGCTTACTGTGGGCAGAGCGCTTGGGACGTACACTGCGCTTGCTGTAGATACAAGGTAGTCAGGTTGTCAATCAATCGTATTTATTGAGCGCTTACTGCGTGCGGAACACTGTACTAAGCACTTGGGAAGTACAAGTTGGCAACATAGAGAGACAGCCCCTACCCTTGACTTCATCCAGAAGCAGTGAGGGGCCTGGGGCTTTGAGAAAGGGAGACGTGGGTGGTGAATTCGGCCTCCGTGAGGGAGGCCCGAAAGGCCTGGGTAGGGAGACCTGCAGTTTAATGACGATGGTATTTGTTAAGTGCTTACTACGCACCCTTCGTTCATTCAGTCGTATTCGTTGAGGGCTTACTGTGGGCAGAGCGCTTGGGACGTACACTGCGCTTACTGTAGATACAAGGTAGTCAGGTTATCAATCAATCGTATTGAGCGCATATTGTGTGTGGAACACTGTACTAAGCGCTTGGGAAGTACAAGTTGGCAACATAGAGAGACAGTCCCTACCCTTGACTTCATCCAGAAGCAGTGAGGGGCCTGGGGCTTTGAGAAAGGGAGACGTGGGTGGTGAATTCGGCCTCTGTGAGGGAGGCCTGCACGAAATAAAGCCAGTTTAATGACGATGGTATTTGTTAAGCGCTTACTACGCGCCCTTCATTCAGTCAGTCGTATTCGTTGAGGGCTTACTGTGTGCAGAGCGCTTGGGACGTACACTGCGCTTACTGTAGATACAAGGTAATCAGGTTGTCAATCAGCCGTATTTATTGAGCGCTTACTGCGTGCGGAACACTGTACTAAGCGCTTGGGAAGTACAAGTTGGCAACATAGGGAGGCCCGAAAGGCCTGCGTAGGGAGACCTGCACGAAATAAAGCCAGTTTAATGACGATGGTGTTTGTTAAGCGCCTACTACTCACCCTTCATTCAGTCAGTCGTATTCGTTGAGGGCTTACTGTGGGCAGAGTGCTTGGGATGTACACTGCGCTTACTGTAGATACAAGGTAGTCAGGTTGTCAATCAATCATATTCATTGAGCGCTTACTGCGTGCGGAACACTGTACTAAGCGCTTGGGAAATACAAGTTGGCAACATAGAGAGACAGTCCCTACCCTTGACTTCATCCAGAAGCAGTGAGGGGCCTGGGGCTTTGAGAAAGGGAGACTTGGGTGGTGAATTCGGCCTCTGTGAGGGAGGCCTGCACGAAATAAAGCCAGTTTAATGACGATGGCATTTGTTAAGCGCTTACTACGCACCCTTCATTCAGTCAATCGTATTCATTGAGGGCTTACTGTGTGCTGAGCGCTTGGGATGTACACTGCGCTTACTGTAGATACAAGGTAGTCAGGTTATCAATCAATCGTATTTATTGAGCGCTTACTGCGTGCGGAACACTGTACTAAGCGCTTGGGAAGTACAAGTTGGCAACATAGAGAGTCCCTACCCTTGACTTCATCCAGAAGCAGTGAGGGGCCTGGGACTTTGAGAAAGGGAGACCTAGGTGGTGAACTCGGCCTCTGCGAAGGAGGCCTGAAAGGCCTGGGTAGGGTGACGAGACCTGCACGAAATAAAGCCAGTTTAATGACGATGGTATTTGTTAAGTGCTTACTACGTGCCCTTCATTCAGTCAGCCGTATTAGTTGAGGGCTTACTGTGTGCAGAGCGCTTGGGACGTACACTGCGCTTACTGTAGATACAAGGTAGTCAGGTTATCAATCAATCAATCAATCGTATTTATTGAGCACTTACTGCATGCGGAGCACTGTACCAAGCGCTTGGGAATTACAAGTTGGCAACGTATAGAGACAATCCCTACCCTTGACTTCATCCAGAAGCAGTGAGGGGCCTGGGACTTTGAGAAAGGGAGACTTGGGTGGTGAACTCGGCTTCTGTGAGGGAGGCCCGAAAGGCCCGGGTAGGGTGATGAGACCTGCACGAAATAAAGCCAGTTTAATGACGATGGTATTTGTTAAGCGCTTACTACGCGCCCTTCGTTCATTCAGTTGTATTCGTTGAGGGCTCACTGTGTGCAGAGCGCTTGGGAAGTACACTGCGCTTACTGTAGGTACAAGGTAGTCAGGTTGTCAATCAATCGTATTTATTGAGCACTTACTGCGTGCGGAGCACTGTACTAAGCTCTTGGGAAGTACAAGTTGGCAACATAGAGAGACAGTCCCTACCCTTGACTTCATCCAGAAGCAGTGAGGGGCCTAGGACTTTGAGAAAGGGAGACTTAGGTGGTGAACTCGGCTTCTGTGAGGGAGGCCCGAAAGGCCTGGGTAGGGTGACGAGACCTGCACAAAATAAAGCCAGTTTAATGACGATGGTATTTGTTAAGCGCTTACTACGCGCCCTTCATTCATTCAGTAGTATTCGTTGAGGGCTTACTGTGTGCAGAGCGCTTGGGACTGCTCTTTCTGTAGATACAGGGTAGTCAGGTTGTCAATCAATCAATCGTATTTATTGAGCGCTTACTGTGTGCGGAGCACTGTACTAAGCGCTTGGGAAGTACAAGTTGGCAACATAGAGAGACAGTCCCTACCCTTGACTTCATCCAGAAGCAGTGAGGGGCCTAGGACTTTGAGAAAGGGAGACTTAGGTGGTGAACTCGGCTTCTGTGAGGGAGGCCCGAAAGGCCTGGGTAGGGTGACGAGACCTGCACGAAATAAAGCCAGTTTAATGACGATGGTATTTGTTAAGCGCTTACTACGTGCCCTTCATTCAGTCAGCCGTATTAGTTGAGGGCTTACTGTGTGCAGAGCGCTTGGGACGTACACTGCGCTTACTGTAGATACAAGGTAGTCAGGTTATCAATCAATCAATCAATCGTATTTATTGAGCACTTACTGCATGCGGAGCACTGTACCAAGCGCTTGGGAAGTACAAGTTGGCAACGTATAGAGACAGTCCCTACCCTTGACTTCATCCAGAAGCAGTGAGGGGCCTGGGACTTTGAGAAAGGGAGACTTGGGTGGTGAATTCGGCCTCTGTGAGGGAGGCCCGAAAGGCCTGGGTAGGGTGACGAGACCTGCACGAAATAAAGCCAGTTTAATGACGATGGTATTTGTTAAGCGCTTACTACGCGCCCTTCGTTCATTCAGTTGTATTCGTTGAGGGCTTACTGTGTGCAGAGTGCTTGGGACGTACACTGGTCTTACTGTAGATACAAGGTAGTCAGGTCAATCAATCGATCGTATTTATTGAGCGCTTACTGTGTGCAGAGCACTGTACTAAGCGCTTGGGAAGTACAAGTTGGCAACATGGAGAGACAGTCCCTACCCTTGACTTCATCCAGAAGCAGTGAGGGGCCTGGGACTTTGAGAAAGGGAGACTTAGGTGGTGAACTCGGCTTCTGTGAGGGAGGCCTGAAAGGCCTGGGTAGGGTGACGAGACCTGCACGAAATAAAGCCAGTTTAATAATAATAATAATAATGATGGCATTTGTTAAGCACTTACTATGTGCAGAGCACTGTTCTAAGCGCTGGGAGGGACACAAGGTGATCAAGTTGTCCCACGTGGGGCTCACAGCCTTAATCCCCATTTTACAGATGAGGTAACTGAGGCTCAGAGAAGTTACGTGACTTGCCCAAGGTCACACAGCAGACATGTGGTGGAGTTGGGATTCGAACCCATAACCCGATGGTATTTGTTAAGCGCTTACTATGCGCTGTTCATTCAGTCGTATTCGTTGAGGGCTTACTGTGTGCAGAGCGCTTGGGAAGTACACTGTTCTTACTGTAGATACAAGGTAGTCTGGTTGTCCCCCGTGGGGCTCCCAGTCTTCATCCCCATTTTACAGATGAGGGAACCGAGGCTCAGAGAGGTTAAGCGGCTCGCCCAAAGTCACACAGCCGGCGAGTGGGATTAGAACCCACGACCTCCGACTCCCAAGCCCGAGCTCTTTGCACAGAGCCACGCTGCTTCTCTGCTAGTTTACCATCTCAGCCTGCCAGTAACAGGTTCGCCCATCTATAAAGCAAGCTGCCCCCTCCTCATGCCCCGGTTTTCCGTTTCTTATCTTTGGATGTAGTTCAGCGACTTGAGTGTTTGAGGTGCTATTATGCAATCAGTACAATGCTGAAACAAGCTGGTAAAATAATAATTATGGTATTTGTTAAGCCCTTCCCATGTGCCGTGCATTATTCAATCGGCACAATACTGATAGAAGCTGGTAAAATTATTATTATTATGGTATTATGGTATCCCCGCATCCGCCAAGCTAGCTCTCTTCCTCCCTTCAAGGCCCTACTGAGAGCTCACCTCCTCCAGGAGGCCTTCCCAGACTGAGCCCCTTCGTTCCCCCTCCTTCCCCTCTCCATCCCCCCGACCTTACCTCCTTCCCTTCCCCACAGCACCTGTATATATGTATATATGTTTGTACGTATTTATTACTCTATTTATTTATTTTACTTGTACATATCTATTCTATTTTATTTTGTTAATTTGTTTTGTTCTCTGTCTCCCCCTTCTAGACTGTGAGCCCACTGTTGGGTAGGGACCGTCTCTATATGTTGCCAACTTGTACTTCCCAAGTGCTTAATACACAGTAAGAACACAATAAATACGATTGATTGATTGATTGATTTGTTAAGTGCGTCCTATGTGCCACACACTGTTCTAAGTGCTGGGGTAGATACGAGGTAATCAGGTTGTCCCACGTGGGGCTCACAGTCTTCATCCCCATTTTAGATGAAGTAACTGAGGCCCAGAGAAGGTGTGTCTAAGGTCACACAGCAGACACGTGGAGGAGCTGGAGTTAGAATCCGTGTCCTCCTGACTCCCAGAAGCTCTTTACCCTAAGCCACACTGCTTCTCGGGTTCGACACATCCCACGTGGGGCCCACAGTCTTAATCCCCATTTTACCGATGAGGTAACTGAGGCACAGAGAAGTTAAGTGACATACCCAAGATCACGCAGCAGACAAGTGGCAGAGCAGGAATTAGAAGCCTCATCCTGACTCCCAGGCATGTGCTCCATCACACTGTTTTTCACTCAGTTTAAATCCAGTTGTCTCTGATGTTTGAGGTGCTATTAATCAGTGGTATATATTGAGCAATTACCTTGTGCAGAACACTGTGCTGCGTGCTTAGGAGAGTACAGTATGCTAGAGATGAATCAGTCAATTGTATTTTTTGAGTTCTTATTTCCTGAAGAGCACTGTACTAAACGCCCCCTTCAATGCAAGCACTCAATAAATACGATTGATTGAATGAATGAATGAAGGTACATCTCCTCTGAGGCTTCCCCCTAACTAAGCCCTCCTTTCCTCTTCTCCCGCTCCCTTCTTCTGCATTGCCCAGACCTGCCCCTTTTATTCGTCCCCTGTCCCAGCTCCACAGCATCCCAGTAAATATGTGTACATACTTATTACTCTATTTATTTCTTTATTTATTTTAATTGTACATATCTATTCTATTTATTTTATTTTGTTAGTATGTTTGGTTTTGTTCTCTGTCTCCCCCTTTTAGACTGTGAGCCCACTGTTGGGTAGGGACTGTCTCTATATGTTGCCAACTTGTACTTCCCAAGCGCTTAGTACGGTGCTCTGCACACAGTAAGCGCTCAATAAATACAATTGATCGATTGATTGATCCCAGCTCCACAGCAGTTATGTACATATCTGTAGTTTATATTAATGTCTGCCTCCCCCTCTAGACTGTAAGCTCTTTGTGGGCTGGGAATGTGTCTGCTTATTGTTATATTGTACTCTCCCAAGCGTTTAGTGCAGCGCTCCACATAAAATAAGCCCTCAATACGAATGAATGAATGAAAGCGCTTGGGAGAGTACAATATAGCAGAGTTGGTAGACTCAGTCCCTGCCCACAGTGAGCTTATAGCCTAGAGTTGGTAAAAAAACCCCACCCCGACCTCAAAGAGTTTACAGTGTAGTGGAGGAGACTGACATTAAACTCAATTACTGATAGGGGAAGTGGCAGAGGATAAGGATATCGGTCGTAAGTGCTGCAGGGCTGCCAGTGAGGTGTGTCAAAGTGAGTAATAAGTAAAGATAAAAGTGTGTAGGTGTTGCGGAGAAGACAACAAATGGGGGGTAGAAAGTCTTCTTGGAGGAGTACGATTTTAGTAGGGCTTTGAGGACAGGGAGAGTGGTGGACTGTTGGATATTAAGAGAGAGGGAGTTTCAGTGTTTCTCCATTTGGGAGCCATGCTAAGGTGCAAAATATGATAAAACTTGGTAATTTCTCACCCCCAAAGAGGCTTTTCTTCCAGATTTGGAGAATTGGTGGCAGGAGGAGCAGCTAGAATGAGGCAGGTGTAAATATAGAGGGAGATATGAGACATGGCAAAGGAAGCCTTAATTATGAACGCACAGATCTTTATTGACAGGGTGGGCAGTGATGGTGAGTTTTCACAAGAATCACCAGAGAGCTTTGAACCTCATGTTGTCTATAAGCTCAATGCAGGAAACTGCTTAGGGCAAAGACTTTTAATAGCTACAAAAATGTATTTTTTTATTTGTTTTATTTTTTAAGGTATTTGTTAAGTGCCTACTACGTGCCAGGAGCTGTACTAAGTACTGGAGTGGATACAAGCTGATCAGGTTGGACACAACCCATATCCCTCAAGGGGCTCACAGTCTTAATCGCCATCATCATCATCATCATCAATCGTATTTATTGAGCGCTTACTATGTGCAGAGCACTGTACTAAGCGCTTGGGAAGTACAAATTGGCAACATATAGAGACAGTCCCTACCCAACAGTGGGCTCACAGTCTAAAAGGGGAAGACAGAGAACAAAACTAAACATACTAACAAAATAAAATAAATAGAATAGATATGTACAAATAAAAATAAATAATTAAATAAATAGAGTAATAAATATGTACAAACATGTATACATATATACAGGTGCTGTGGGGAAGGGAAGGAGGTAAGATGGGGGGATGGAGAGGGGGATGAGGGGGAGAGGAAGGAAGGGAATAATAATAATAATGGCATTTGTTAAGTGCTTACTATGTGCAAAGCACTGTTCTAAACACTGGGGGAGATACAAGGTGATTAAGTTGTCCCACGTGGGGCTCACAGTCTTAATCCCCATTTTACAGATGAGGTAACTGAGGCTCAGAGAAGTTAAGTGACTTGCCCAAGGTCACACAACAGACATGTGGTGGAGCTGGGATTCGAACCCATGACCTCTGACTCCAAGGCCCGTGCTCTTTCCACTGAGCCACGCTGCTTCTCTTTTTACAGATGAGATAACTGAGGCACAGAGAAGTTAAGTGACATACCCAAAGGCACACAACCTACAAGTGCAGAGCTGGAATTAGAACCCAGGACCTTCTGATGCCCAGGCCTGTGCTCCATCCACTAGGTCACACTGTTTTTCACTGAACTTAAATCCAGTTTTCTCTGACTGATCTATTTTCAAAAATCAGTAATATCAGAAATAGGAAAAACGTTCCACTGAACATAGAAGTAGCGTGTCCTACTGGAGAGACCCCAGGGCTGGAAATCAGAGGACCTGTGTTCTAAGCTCAGCTGTGCCACTTTCCTGCTGTGTGTCTTCGGGCAGTGCATCACTTCTCTGTGCTTCTGTTACCTCATTTCTAAAATGGGGGTTAAATACCTCTTTTCCCTCCTGCTTAGACCGTGAGCCTCATGTGTCACAAGGACGGTGTTCAGTCTGCATCTTGTATCTTGTATCTACACCAGCATTTAGTGTAGTGTTTGGTACATATTAAGCACTTAAATCCCACAAATACTCTTGTTATTGCTATAGAGACCAGGTCAGCTCATGAGAACTTACTATTAAAAACTGGTTGGAAAAGCAATTACAGACACTGATGTCCTGCAAGAAAGAGAAGCAGCATGGCCTAGTGGCTAGAGCACAGGCCTGAGAGTCAGAAGGACCTGGGTTCTAATTCAGACTCCACCACTTGTCTGCTGTGTGTCCTTGGGGAGGTCACTTTACTTCTCTATGCCTCAGTTACCTCAACTATAAAATGGGGATTAAGACTGCGAGCCCCATGTGGGACATGAACTGTATCTAACCTGATTAGCTTGCACCTATCCCAGGACTTAGGACAGAGCCTGGCACGTAGTAAATCAATCAATCGTATTTATTGAGCGCTTACTGTGTGCAGAGCACTGTACTAAGCGCTTGGGAAGTACAAGTTGGCAACATATAGAGAATGCTTAACAAATGCCGTTTAAAAAGAAAACGAGAGTGTTGGAGGCTACAGAAAGGCATGCTGAGCTCACCCGGCGTGATATGATTAGACAGCATCAGCATCACCTCTGCTCAGAGAAAGTTAATCATAATAAAGTCACAAACTTTTTATATCTCAAAAGTGACCTTTTGATATATAGTATTGGTGCCACAATTCTTTTTATTTCTGGTGGCCGCACACTACATTCAATCGTATTTATTGAGCGCTTACTGTGTGCAGAGCACTGGACTAAGCGCTTGGGAAGCACAAGTTGGCAACATATAGAGACGGGCCCTACCCAACTAGAAAGGGGAGACAGACAATGAAACAAAACATATTAACAAAATAAAATAAATAGAATAAATATGTACAGGTAAAATAAATAGAGTAATAAATATGTACAAACATATATACATGATCATCATCATTATCATCATCAATCGTATTTATTGAGTGCTTACTATGTGCAGAGCACTGTACTAAGCGCTTGGGAAGTACAAATTGGCAACATATAGAGACAGTCCCTACCCAACAGTGGGCTCACAGTCTAAAAGGGGGAGACAGAGAACAAAACCAAACATACTAACAAAATAAAATAAATAGAATAGATATGTACAAATAACATAAATAAATAAATAAATAGAGTAAAGAATATGTACAAACATATATACAGGTGCTGTGGGGAAGGTAAGGAGGTAAGATTGGGGGGATGGAGAGGGGGACGAGGGGGAGAGGAAGGAAGGGGCTCAGTCTGGGAAGGCCTCCTGGAGGAGGTGAGCTCTCAGCAGGGCCTTGAAGGGAGGAAGAGAGCTAGCTTGGCGGAGGGGCAGAGGGAGGGCATTCCAGGTCCGGGGGATGACGTGGGCCGGGGGTCGATGGCGGGACAGGCGAGAGCGAGGTACGGTGAGGAGATTAGCGGTGGAGGAGCGGAGGGTGCAGGCTGGGCTGTAGAAGGAGAGAAGGGAGGTGAGGTAGGAGGGGGCGAGGTGATGGACAGCCTTGAAGCCGAGAGTGAGGAGTTTTTCCCTGATGCGTAGGTTGATTGGACATGATTTGCATGTAGTGCATTGTAGGCCTGACTACAGGCCTCTGTTATAGAATTCATTTTCTTTATACTACAATCCACGCCTTTGCCCAGGGGTGATAGCTCTTCAGTCATAAATTTGCTCTTAATTGCAATATTGCCGTCTTGCTATGTAAGGCTTTTCAAATACTTTGAACATCTGTGATTACTGGCATTACTGAATCCCACAAGCCTCTCAAAGAATTTCCCTTTATAAGTGAATCTCAGCGGAATGGACACGGAGCAATTGGTTGCGGGAAGAATTCTCTAGAAAAATTATAGCAAGGTTTGAAGTCAGCTGGAAACGGGAATTCAAGCCAATTTCTATGATGAAGTTGGAACTTGATTTTTGTAACTTCTTTATTCTTTAAAAACGTTTGGTTCCTGCGGAGTTCTCAATTGTGCTTCACTGTTTTATTATATCCCTAAATATTTTCATGGTTTTGTTCGCCTAACTGCAGGATATTCTAATTTTGATCAAAAGTTTTTAATGCAATAAGGGCCAAGAGGAACTTTGTGTCTTGAAATTTTAGACTAGATTGTAAACTCTTCTGTTGAAAAGGTCAGGAATCATGTCTACTAATTCTGTAGTTCTCTCCCAAGGACTTGAGAGGCCTGCACACAGTAGGTACTCAATAAATACTATTGATTGAAAATTTTGAGTGATGAGTTTTGTGAGATCCAATAACCCCATGTCTTCCAAGACAGGGCACCTGCCTTTGTGCAAAAACAAGTATGCACCACAAAATGGTGTAGATAATTTTTGTTTCATGCAGCCAGTTGCTCATTTTAAATTATTATTAGGCAATTCTAATATTTGGACTTTTCAGTCAGTCAATCAATGATATTTATTGGCTGCTTCCTATGTGCAGAGCACCGTACTAAGTGCTTGGAAGGATACAACAGAATTAGCCAACACCTTTCCTGCCCATAACAAGCTAATTGTTGAAGTGTGAGCCCGGTTGGGTGTGGTCGTGATTGTGAAAATGTATTAAATACAATCATAATCAAGTAGTCGCTGAGAATTTAGCCAAGGCAAAACTCTTAAACATTCATGAATAAACCGTAGAGAAGCTGATCTTGCCTGACAAATGATAGGCATCCTCATGCACTGTGCAGTAGATCTGAGCTCCAAAGAATTTAGCTCCAGGAAAGATTTCAGAAATAAAAAAGGGTTTCTATTATCTGGGCTGCACAGCCAACACCAGTCCTTATTTATTGCCCAGACCTGCCTAAGACAAGTTATAAAAGGGCTACTTTTTATGGTATTTGTTAAGCGTTTACTATGTACCAGGCACTCTGCTAAGCATTGGGGCAGATACAGTGTAATCAGGTTGGACACAGTCCCTGTCCCACATGGGGCTTACACTCTTAATCTCCATTTTACAGATGAGGTAACTGAGGCACAGAGAAGTTAAGTGACTTTCCCAAGGTTACACAGCAGACGAGCAGTGGAGCTGGGATTAGAACTCAGGTCTCTCTGGCTCCCGGGCCTGACCTCTATCCAGTAGGCCACACTGCTTCTCCTAAAAAATGCTTCAGGAATTTTTGCAGGCCATTGCACAGAGATTGCTGATTTCTAGCATGTAATAGTAATTGTGGTATTTGTTCAGTACTTACTCTCTGCCAAGCACTGTGCAGATGAGACACAGCCCCCTATTTTACATGGGGCTCACAGTCTAAGGGAGAGGGAGAATAGGCATTTTAATCCCCATTTTTTAGGTGAACAAACTGAGGCACAGAGAAGCTATTATAATTATTATTATTGTTCTTGTTAAGCACGTACTATGTGGTAAGCATTGTACGAAGCACTGGGATAGATACAAGATAATCAGATTGGATGCAGTCCCTATCCCACACAGGGCTCACAGTGTAAGTATGAGGGAGTAGAAGTTAATCCCTATTTTACAGATGAGGAAACTAAGGCACAGAGAAGTTGAATGGCTTGCCCAAGGACGCAAAGCAGGCAAGAGGCCGAACTGGGACTAGAATCGAGATCTCCTGACTTTTTGAACCCTGCTCTTTCCAGTAGGTCACCGTGCATGGTTGACCAATGTGGCACACAAAGCCCTCTTGCCTGATTGAGCAGTCCTGGGTCACTGCTCCAAGAGGTCTGCTCTCTTCCATCTTCCTATCTACTTTCCTCCCACTCCCAGATTCTCCCTTGCCACCACTTCCACTTGGGAGGTGAGCCTACAGGGTGTATAGGAATGAGAGACCACCTCCTTCCTGACACGTTTGCCCCTCCCCTCCAGGATTAGGAAATCAAAAATGTGGTCAATTTGTGTTCTACCTCCTTTTAGGTATAGGGGCTTTTGGACATTGGAGCTGAGAGTCAAAGGTTTTTATCCTGACTGCCCAACCCAGTCTCTCCAATACTAGATGTGTGGGAAGAGAAGGGAAAAAAGAGGAAAGAAACTCTCTTTTTTCTCCCCTTCCCTCCAAGTCTATTATTCTGCCTAATAAAATGCTCCCTGCCCTTGGCTCTACTTTTCCTTCCTTGATCTTGGTCAAGGAAAGAGCACTGTTGGGGAAGCCAGTGATGTAGATTGTAGTCCTGGTTCTACCTATGGGACCTAAACCTTCAGTGATGAAAGTTTTTTGGGGGGAGAGGGGTTTAATAGTATTTCTTAAGTGCTTACTCTGTGCCAGGCATTGAACTAAGCACTGGGATAAATAAAAGGTAATCAGGTTAGACACAAGACCTGTCATACATTGGGCTCACGGTCTTCCCCCTCTCTATCCCCCCCATCTTACCTCCTTCCCTTCCCCACAGCACCTGTATATATGTATATATGTTTGTACATATTCTTTACTCTATTTATTTATTTATTTATTTTATTTGTACATATCTATTCTATTTATTTTATTTTGTTAGTATGTTTGGTTTTGTTCTCTGTCTCCCCCTTTTAGACTGTGAGCCCACTGTTGGGTAGGGACTGTCTCTATATGTTGCCAATTTGTACTTCCCAAGCGCTTAGTACAGTGCTCTGCACATAGTAAGCGCTCAATAAATATGATTGATTGATTGATTGATTGGTTAATCCCCATTTAACAGATGAAGTAACTGAGGCACGGAGAAGTTAAGTGACTTGTCCAAGGTCACATAGCAGATAAGTGACAGAGCTGGGATTAGAGAAGCAGCGTGGCTCAGTGGAAAGAGCGCAGGCTTGGGAGTCAGAGGTCGTGGGTTCGAATCCCACCTCCCCCACGTCTGCTGTGTGACCTTGGGCAAGTCACTTCACTTCTCTGTGCCTCAGTTCCCTCATCTGTAAAATGGGGATTAAGACTGGGAGCCCCACATGGGACAACCTCATCTCCTTGTGTTCCCCCCAGCGCTTAGAACAGTGCTTTGCACATAGTAAGCACTTAACAAATACCAACATTATTATTATTATTATTATTGGAAACCAGGTCCTCTGACTCCCAGGCTTGGGTTCTTCCCACTAGGCCACACTAATTCTTGGGCAAGTCACTTAATGTCTATGTGCCTCAGTTTCCTCATCTGTAAAAATGGGGATCCCCCTCAGGGCCACACCTGGAGAGTTTCCAGTACTCTGCCAGACTCAGCTATAGGAGGGAGGGTCAAAGTAGAGGCATACAGAGTCCATTCCTAGCTTGGGCAGTGGCTAGCAAGTGGAAGGCAATCTGCTACAAGTCAAGACTCACCCATGCTGGGCAGCGTGGGAGAAAGTCGAGGGCGGAGACTTAAGTTTACTGCCAGGAAAGAGGCAATGGTAAACCACTTATGTATTTTTTACCGGGAAAGCTCTTTGGCTACACTACCAGAACGATTGCAGATGGAGAGCGGGACATTCTGGGTGAGATATGTCCGTGGTGTCACTATGGTTCGGAAACGACTCGATGGCACGAAACAAGACAAAAACGGGAATTAAATCTTACTCCCTCTACTTAGATTATGAACCCCATGTGGGACAGGGATTGTGTCCAACTGGAGTATCTTGTACCTACCCCAGCGCTTAGTACAGTGCTTGGGACATAGTAAGTGCTTAACAAATAACGTTATTATTATTGTGGCGCTACCGCATAGCATCAGCGCTGCTGCAACCATTTTGGCTATAAGTGGATCCAGGCTCTTTTTTTATGGTATTTGTTAAGCACTTATTTTGTGCTATTTTGTACTATCAATCAGTCAATAGATCGTATTTATTGAGCGCTTACTGTGTGCAGAGCACTGTACTAAGCGCTTGGGAAGTACAAACTGGCAACGTATAGAGACAGTCCCTACCCAACAGTGGGCTCACAGTCTAAAAGGGGGAGACAAAACCAAACATACTAACAAAATAAAATAAATAGAATAGATATGTACAAGTAAAATAAATCAATAGAGTAATAAATATGTACAAACATATATACTAAACACTGGGGTAGATCAATCAGTGGTATTTATTGAGCACTTACTATGCGCAGAGCACTGTTCTAAGCACTTGGGAGAGTACAATACAACAGAGTTGGCAGACATGTTCCCTGTCCACAACAAGCATTCAGTCTAGAGGGGGACAGGCATGAATATAAATAATGTATAATATGTAATTTAAAGCCATGTACATAAATGCAATGGGGTTGAGTGTGGGGCAAATATCAATTGCCCAAAGGTCTCAGATCCAAGTGCATAGACAACACGCAACGGAGACGGAGCTGGGGAAAAAAGGGCTTAATTGGGGAAGGCCTCTTGGAAAAGATGCAGTCTTAGATACAAGCTAATCAAGGGGCTCACTCGGGTGGCAGTGTGGCCTAGTGGATAGAGCATGGGCTGGAGAGGCCGAAGGACCTGGTTCTAATCTCAGCTTCTCCGCTTATTCATTCATTCATTCATTCAATCGTATTTATTGAGCACTTACTGTGTGCAGAGCACTGTACTAAGCGCTTGGGAAGTACAAGTTTATCTGCTATGTGACCTTGGACAAGTTACTTCACTTCTCTGTGCCCCAGTTACCTCATCTGTAAAGCGGGGATTAAGATTGTGAGCCCCATGTGGGACGGGAACTGTGTCCAAATATGTTTGTACATATTTATTACTCTATTTATTTATCTTGTACATATCTATTCTATTTATTTTATTTTGTTAGTACGTTTGGTTTTGTTCTCTGTCTCCCCCTTCTAGGCTGTGAGCCTGCTGTTGGGTAGGGACTGTCTCTATGTGTTGCTGACTCGTACTTCCCAAGCGCTTAGTCCAGTGCTCTGCACACAGTAAGCGCTCAATAAATACGATTGATTGATTGATTGATTCTCTAGTATCCACATCAGTGCTTAGAAGAGTGCCTGGCACATCGTAAATGCTTAACAAATACTACAGTTATTATCATTAATAATAATAATAATGATCATAATAATCCCCCTTTTACAGATGAGGAAACTGAGGCACAGAGAAGTTAAGTGACTTTTCCAAGGTCACAGAGCAGACAAGTGGCAGAGCTGGGGATTAGAACTCAGTTTGTTCTGACCCCAGCTTACTCGGTTGCTGTGCTCTGTGACTGGCAGGGACAAAGTAGTGCAAGTGGCACAGCTCGAACCACTAGCACTAAAATAATTGTGGTATTTCTTAAGCACTTAATATGTGTCAAGTGCTGTATTAAGCACTCATGTAAATGCAAGCTCAGCTCAGTTGAGACAGTATGGCGTAGTGGATAGAGCATAGAGAAAGTCATGGGTTCCAATCCCAGCTCTACTACTTGTCTGCTGTGTGGCCTTGGACAAGTCACTTCACATCTCTGGTCCTCAGTTCCCTCATCTGTAAAATGGGGATTGAGACTATGAGCCCCACGTGGGGCATGGACTGTGTCCAGCCCGATTTGCTGAATCTACCCCAGAATTTGATACAGTGCCTGGCACATAGTAAACACTTAACAAATACCATAATTATTATCATTTATCATTATTAACTGGGGCTCACAACCTAGATAGGAAGAGGAACAGGATTGAAATGAACCCCCATTGTACAGGTGAGGAAATTGAGGCACAGAGACATTGTGACTTGTCCAAAGTCACACAGCAGGAAAAGGACAGTGCTGGGATTAGAATCCAGGTCTTCTGATTCCCAGGCCCAGGCAGTTCCTCAGTGCAGGTTCGTAGTTTTGAAGTTTTACTATCTTAGACACAGAACTCCATCATTATTGCTTTTTCTTACCTGCTTCCTAGGACAAGGAGACTTTCCAGAATCCCTGTCTTTCCTACCCCCTTCCACTGGAGTTCAGGGAGGACAGAATCCCACTACCGAAAGCGCAGTATGGATCGATCCCAGTCATAGATTTCATGGAAGTTGTCCATCCCTCCAAGCCCTCTAAAGGGCATACATAGCCAAGAATCTCTAGGAAGGGCATACCCACTGTGTCTTCCTCAGACCACCCCATCCACTGATCTCATTAAGGTACAAAATGCTACAAATGTGTACTTCCCAAGCGCTTAGTAGAGCTCAATAAAATGATTGATTGATTGATTGATCTGCCAATCTCCCAAGCGCTTAGTTCCGTTCTCTGTACACAATAAGCATTCAATAAATATCACTGAAGATGATGAACTTTGCATTTGTAAAATGATACAAAAAACACTTCTCATTGATTCATTCAATCAATCGTATTTATCGAGCGCTTACTATGTGCAGAGCACTGTACCAAGCGCTTGGAAAGTACAATTCAGCAACAAAGAGAGACAATCCCTGCCCACAACGGGCTCACAGAATAGAAGAGGGAAGACAGACATCAAAACAAGTAAACAGGCAATGAGATGCAGTGTGGCTTCGTGGAGAGAGCATGGGCCTTGGGAGTAAGAAGGATCTGGGTTCAAATCCCAGATCTGTCAAGTCTCCGTTGTGTGACCTGGGGCAGGTCACTCAACTACAGTGCAAAATTTAAGTAGTAATTTCCCATGTTTCTCCATTACTTTGGGACATTCCAGCATTAGTAAATTTCATATCATTCACATCTGATTCAGGTTTTCAAAAAATAAAAATGATGAGAAAATTTTCAGTTTGACTCAATCTATACCTCATCTCACCGATGATCCATATTTTCACCAGAATATAATCATTTGAAGAACAGAACAAAGACACAGAAATTACATGGTAAATTCAGTTTCAAATGACTATTTATTTTATTTTGTTAGTATGTTTGGTTTTGTTCTCTGTCTCCCCCTTTTAGACTGTGAGCCCACTGTTGGGTAGGGACTGTCTCTATATGTTGCCAATTTGTACTTCCCAAGTGCTTAGTACAGTGCTCTGCACATAGTAAGCGCTCAATAAATATGATTAATGATGATGATGATATTTTAGATGTTTAGTAAGTTTAATGGAAACATATTTTCATTCCACGTTTGGCTTAGCATCCACCCCTATTTTGTTTGAGGTGATACTTCCCTGTCTTTGTTCTTACAATCTAAAGAAGAAAAGGACTAGCAACACTTTAGCAACGTTTACTAAACAGGTGGATATGTCAAAATAAAAGTACAAATATGATGACCATTCTGATTAATTACTTCAAAGTCAAAATACAATAGGTTGAAATAGAAAAAGCATTAAAGACATTTAACTGAAAAAGAAACTGGAGAAATTGGAAAATGCAGACCTTCTAAAACATAGACCAGCTTCTCACATGAGAGTGTATTCAGTCGTATACATAGCCCATGTAATAGACACTACTTAAGTACACATACCTGCAGAGACTCTGAGACAGTCAGGCAGCATGGATTCCACTGCTGCATCTAGTGGTTCTCAAATACAGCACTGTACAATTAACAGTCGAAAATTGTAGTTTGATCTTACAAATGCAAGGTTGTCATTTTAATAGCATGTATTAAGAGTGAGGATATTTAATGGTTGTCCCAAATTTTAACAAAAAAATTAAGTCACCAGAATTACTTCGAGGCAGTACTCATATAATTTACGATGAAAAACTTAAAAATAATTGTGGTGTTTCAAAGTGTTAATCATCATCATCATCATCAATCGTATTTATTGAGCGCTTACTATGTGCAGAGCACTGTACTAAGCACTTGGGAAGGACAAATTGGCAACATATAGAGACAGTCCCTACCCAACATTGGGCTCACAGTCTAAAAGGGGGAGACAGAGAACAAAACCAAACATACTAACAAAATAAAATAGAATAGATATGTACAAGTAAAATAAATAAATAAATAAATAAATAGAGTAATAAATATGTACAAACATATATACAGGTGCTGTGGGGAAGGGAAGGAGGTAAGATGGGGGGATGGAGGGGGGAGAGGGGGAGAGGAAGGAAGGAGCTCAGTCTGGGAAGGCCTTCTGGAGGAGGTGAGCTCTCAGCAGGGCCTTGAAGGGAGGAAGAGAGCTAGCTTGGCGGAGGGGCAGAGGGAGGGCATTTCAGGCCCGGGGGATGAGACATCAGGCTGTGTTTTTATCATAGTTGAAGACTGATTTATTTACCTGAAGCACTGATCTTGGCCTGTAAAATTACTATTCGATTTTAATTTTAACCCAACCTCTAGTGTTAATTTAATGATAAAATAATGATTTATTGCAATTTACTGGGAAGTCAGATTAAACTGACAGTTTAGGACTACTTCCAGGGATTTTGGTGATTACACTCTTCATCTAATCATAAAACACTTAAGGAAGTGTAAAAACAGTAATTTATTTTGAGGAATCTTCAACACGTTGCAACCTAACCATCCTTCATTATTAGTCTGAACTGAAGTACCATGCAGTAAAAACTTAGACCAACAGTTGATTCTAATTCATCTGTCAATGAAATAATAGTGACTGATTTTATATGGTAAAATAGTCCAAACTTTTAAATTGAAATCTGGGCCAGTACAATGAACAACAAATATCTCCTTTAGCAGACTACACACTGTCTTTTTTTTTAATAGAGTGCCCATCCATGTAAATTTTTTCTTCAGGGATGGTTAAAAATTCTTGGTTCCGTAGACAGAATTTTAACACTGCTTGTATATACTTCAGTCAATGGAGAAATATTTTTCTTGTTTTGAGGGTTTTTTTTTTTCCTTTTAATCCATCATTGTTGCCTAATATGTGATTGTTAAATTCTAAGATCAATCAATTAATGATATTGAGTGCTTACTCTGCGCAAAGCACTGTATAAAGTTCATGGGAGAGAACAATACAAAGAATTAGCAGATACCTTCCCTGCCCACAACAACCTTACAGTCTAGACGGGGAGATGGACGATAATATAAATAATGTATCCTACCCTACGAAAAAATGTTCTATAAAATTTCTGAAGGATTGGAAAAGAACACCAAATATCATTATTAAATATTTTTTCCATTTCCGTTTACTTCTTTAAGTGATTAATGGATGCTCTGAAGTTGGCTTGCATATACATCCTGAAATGTTTTGCTACTTGAGGCCTGTAAGAAGGTAAGATTGGTCTTCAAATTATTTTCATATTGAAAGAAAATTGCTGTCCGTTACTTAGATAGAATCAGTTTTTTTTACTTCTGAAATTATTACTTATTTTTGAGAAAAAATACTCAAAAATATCAGAGGAAAAGCTAAATTGCTGTGACTCCCATTGCAGGGACATTGCTCTTCTTTGAGTAGTTATGAACTTGCATGTTCTTTTTTTAAAATCCACATTGGTTGAAGAACAGCTTCAACCAGTATTAATCTTTTCTACTTGAGCAAAAATCCAGACTCCTGACCTTGGATTTTCTGTTAGTCTTCTCCTGGTTCTCTTCCTACCTCTCTGGACAATCCATTC